>NC_089516.1:96177280-96848672 GCF_036850995.1 Saccopteryx leptura | reverse complement strand
TAACTCAAGATTTAAATTCATGTTCTTAAAACATACTTGAGAGTGCCATTTATACTTGGTGTAATTAGTACTTATAAAATGAAGTACAGTATTGACAAGGATGTGCTTTACACACTTCCTAGGACTCTTCTTTGACAAAGTTCCTAATTTCCAATATGGTAGCATTCTAGCAAACAGATTATTTCACACTACTCCCTCATCATCTGGAAACTTTTATCTTTGTTGTTTTGACCCCATTATCAAAGGGAATAGAGAAAAATAATGTACTTACAGACAAGTACTGAGACTGTTTCTGCTATTTATGTAAAATATGAGATTCTGGGCCAAAATTTGATGCACACTTTTGTTTTATTTAGTATTTAAAAACATCATTAATTGAATCCATATTGTAATATAGGGCCTACTACTCTTCAATGTATCAAACAATTATCTACCTTACAGCAAGCAGAAATTAAAATTAGCCAAAGGATATAAACACAATCTTCAGGGAGTCACAAAATCATAGCTTCAGTTGTAAATAATCTAGAAGCAATATATTTCATAGGCTAAATATTTTCTATTAAGACATTCTTTTTTTTCTGACAGAGATAGAGAAAGAGACAGAGAGAGGGACAAAAAGGGACAGACAGAAAGGAAGGGGAAAGATGAGAAGCATCAATTATTCGTTGTGGCACCTTAGTTGTTCACTGAATGCTTTCTCATAAGTGCCTTGAGCGGGGGGGGGGGGTGGTGACAGCAGAGCGAATGATCCCCTGCTCAAGCCAGCAACCTTTGGACTCAAGCCCCCGACCATGGGTTCATTTCTATGATCCCATGCTCAAGCTGGCAACCTCGGTGTTTCAAACCCAGATCCTCAGCATCCCAGTCTGATGCTCTATCCACTGTGCCAGCACATAGTCAGGCTGTTAAAACATTCTTATAGAGATAAAAAACATTATCTTATAGCAGCGGTTCTCAACCTGTGGGTCGCGACCCCGGCGGGAGTCGAAAGACCAAAACACAGGGGTCGCCTAAAGCCATCGGAAAATACATATTTATTATACAGGTTAAGAACCGCTGTCTTACAGCGATAAAAATGGTCAAAATAGAACTATGCTGTGATTAAATGTTGTAATATAAAAGTTAACTTAATGAAGAGAAAATATATTACATTTCCAATAAAGTATTTACAAAAAAATTGCTCACCAGTAATTAACACTCGACTCTCAGTTGTGGTGGTGAGGTAAAGAAGTTTAGGTACTTGACTGTTATTTCTGACAACTTTCAACTGTGTACACATGAAATATGTCACTGTAGAAAACGAAAATACTTATGAAATTTCTCCTGCATTTCAAAGAGGACATACTAAGATCAGGATTGAACACAGTGCTTCTCAAACTTTAGTAAAGATAAGAATCACCTGGGATAACTTTAAAATGCAAATTAAGATTCAGTAGTTTTAGGGTAGGGTCTGAGATTCTCTATTTCTAATAAGCTCCTAGATGATACTAGTGCTGTCAACCTCTTGACTACACTTGGAACAACAAGGATTAAACACTTAATTTTTCCTTTAGATAAAAGATCTAACACTTCTCCTTTAGAATGTACAATGGCCGCACCTAATTGAAGTTATTGCTTGCTGTACAGTTAAAGAATGCAAGGGTCTTTCTAATGGGGCACACAATACTATGTGAATAGCTATTTCCCAGAGAGAAAAAAGGCTTAGTTTCTCCATGATGCTTTTACTGACTAACTCAATTTAACACTGATCCCTCAATTACTCTGACTTCTTTCACCAGATAGGGCTATACGGTATTAATTTGAATTTGCTTATATGAGTATTTCACATGTATTGATCTTAAGTCAACTTTTAGCCTCAATAACAGGGCATACACTACCTATTCTTTTCTGTTCACCTTGCTAACCAATTTGATAGACTAAAAGGAATCCCTGAAAATAAGATTATAATGTCTATAGACTTCAACTAGTTTGTTCAAGAGCTATTAATTGTTTTTTAAATATTTATCAGGTAATTTGGAAAAATTTAATTAATCCAACAATTTTTAAAAACTTTTAACTCATTGCATGGCAAAACAGTTCTGATCTTACAAACTCAGAAATGAAGAAAAAATGTTAATACTTGTAATCCACAATAACAGTAAATTTTCATTTGAGAATAAGTATTTCCCTATAGCATGATACAACTATAAATTCACTTCCTATATCTCATATTTACTAGATCTTTATTTTGTAGCAATGAAAATAAAGGGAACCTGTTCAAATGACTAAGAATAATTCTAAAAAAAAAGAATAGTTCTCTTAATTTATATCACTTTTATTTCAAAAACTGCACAAATGTTCGAGTATTCATGGTTAAACTCTTTATATAGGAATATTAACAAAATGTCTTTTTTCTAATTTCATGGCTATTAAAATCAGACATTAATATCTAACACTTAAGAGCTGTTTGACCTCCAGGAAATCACTTCAATCTTCTAGACCTGTTTCCTCATCTGTGAATTGGTAAAACCATCAATTCTTTAAAAGAACTAAGAGTACAAAATAAGATAACATCTATGAGCATTTGGTATATAGTAAACAATACTGTATTAGTTTTCCTTAGTTTTTCACTGATCTTAAAAGTATAAAAGATGCCCTACTGCAAAAGGATTCTGGTATAATTCTAGAAGACCCTTGTTTGTGTTCCCCTTCATAAGCCTAAATAGCCCCCTTAATACTCACCATTCATTTAATTATTTTTTCTTTCACTCTTGGTCAAAAGATGAAATAAATTGTGATTGTTGTCATCAACTGTATTAGAGAAAATCTTACCAAAGTCCATGAAAACCTTTCTTAGAAAGCTACTTTTCACATTATCACAAGAAATAAAACATGCATGCTTGGCAACATTTCTGTGAAGAAACATTATCTAAAACCTGTGTCAGTGTGTTGTTTAAAAGTGGCTACAAAGAAAGAGGGATCTGGCCATAAGACTCAACTAAAATGAAGTAATAGAATTGTCATCAGAGTTCATCACTAGCAATCATTTATATACTTGGAAAAGTTATATAGCCCCCCTCACCTTAGAAGACCACGCCTTGGTTTTGGCTAAAAATGTCTTTCTGCCTTTTTCCTCAGTAATTGGAATGAAGTTTTGTTACATTAAGATATATTTAAAAATTAATCTCACAGAAGGTAGGATCTAATGAGATAATATTTGAATACTGTTTTGCAATAGAGAATAAATGGGTAGCAGAACAGTCCTATACATAGTCTCTGGGTCTCCTGATCTACAATTTCTACCTTGTCGTTGATTTAAAAAGAATTGCAAGTAGTCAAGATTGAGAGTTTCCCCAATGTTAATAGACATTTAACAATTGGTATTTAATTCATATAATCATTTGGAAAATAGCAAAATAGTACATCATATCTAAAATAGCTTTATGCTATAAATTCAAGTAAGGAAATACTCACTGGAGTTGTTAAAACATATTTTGCATACCTTTTTTTCTAATAATACTATAGATCTAAAGACTAACTTGCTATATAAAATGTTTAATAGGGCACACTTAAAATGTTTTCAAATAAATAATATTAGTGGAAAAAACACCTATCTATTTGAATGAATGCAAAAGGAAAAGGTCAATGAAAAGTTGAGTAAAATATTAGCCAGCTGGTGTAATGCCACCAAACTAATATTAATTTAATACTCTAATGGAATCATACTTATTATTGTCAGTATTTCATTACACAGCCTGACAATTTGCTGCCAATTAATTTTACATCAGGAAAGTCTTCATGGTCTTCAATGGGGTCTACTTAGTCCAATTTCCCAGTGTACACAAAGGGAATTAACTGCCTATGTTTTAGTTTCATTGAATTTTAAGCTTTTATGTCTGAAATGTTAACAATAAGAATTAATAAGAGCACCTACTTTCTGAAAAAAAATTAGTTCAATCCCAAATTAATACTAAATATAATATTAATATAAAAATTCAAACATGTTATTAGACTGATTGAAATTGCTAACTCAGTGTCATGACACTGTAATTAAGTTTACTATTTTTTAAGTTAATGCTCTCACTGGCAAAATAAAAAGATAAAAAGTATTAGAACTTAGTACTTGGGTAAATATTTTCAAAGATTTCCGGCTGAGATGTAGAAAACAGTTCCACTATGAATGGTTGTTCTGAAGTTCCATCAGCAATATGAATCCAGCGATACGACCAAAAATCTTCACTGTTTTCTATATGAATATAATATTAGAATAAATGAAGGTAACTGATTATGCACATATGAACACAGAAATATTCACTGAAATATTTCATTTGACTTTCAATTCCAAAAGCTTACCTTTCTTTTTTATCCGCTGGACCCTTCCTACAAAAACTAAAATGCCAATAACATCACAGATTTGATTTTCTGGCATATCATCCAGTTCTGATCTAAAAAAACCAAATAGTTAAATAGACATTGTATCTTTAAACAGTGAAAAAACATTTATAAATTTAATTTTGAAAATGTACATTCATATAATTACTATAGCCAAATTTTGGGTAGATTTTGAGCAAATCATAACACATTATTTCAGTGACTAACATTGAAACTTATTATTTTACAGGAAGCTCTTTTACCTTGTGGTAAAGCGGTAATTTAAATTTGGCAATCTCCATTCTGGTTTCACTTGCTTTTCTGGAATGATTGTTATATTAGTTGGAGGATCTCGAAGGTTCAGGCAGATTTCTGAAAAACAAATTTATTACTTTAATATTATATTTAATGCATACAAAATATACATATGTATAATTTACACAGAAAAATAATAGACTGAACACTTTGAAGCCCAACAGAAAACTTAAGAACTAGACCATTATCAATAGCTTTCTTCTTCTTACCGCTACACTGTCAGATCCATTTATCTCTTCACCAATGGATAACCATGCCTTAAATTTTGTATTTTACCATGTCCTTAATTTAAAAAAGGATTTTTAATCACTTGTTTTTGCCCAAACAAGAACACTGTTTGGCTTTCTTCGTTTTTGAACTTGAGTGGATGGAATCATATCATATAGAGTATTCTAAGGGTACTGTTTTCACTCAGCATTACGGTCCTAAAATCCATTCATTCAGCTGCACATAGTAGTTTTTTTTTCTCATATCCATTGCTGAATAATGTTCCAGGGTGTTGGTATACTTAAATTTTATTTACCCATTATCATGTTGATAGAATTTGCATTATTCTCAGTTTTTGTTACTATAAACAAGGTCACTATGAACTTTTTGTACATGTCTCTCTGTGTATACAGGTGAAAGTTTCCTAACATATTACAACCAGGCAGGAAACCCTGGATTGTACAATATGCAGAGTTCCACTTGACAGGATAATTCAAGACTATTTTAAAGTAGAGAACATTTTTCCGTTCCATAAACAGTTTTCAAGAATTCTTATTGATCCACATCCTCTCCAAATTCTGGTATTGTCAAACTTATTTGTCAACCTAGTGACACTAAATGACAATTTGTTAGGGTTTTATTTTACAGTTTCCTTATTACTAATTATTTTGAACAACATTTCATATACTTATGGTTATTTCAAGCCTCTTCTTCTGTTAATCATTTGGGGTTTTCCAATTTAAACATATATTTAAGGAAATAATGAACAAAGACAACATCCTTTGAACATTTCCAAATTAATTAAGCTTATTGGATTAACTAGGAAATTTAGAATACACAAAAATACAGGTTAAGTATAAAACTATTATAAGCCAAAAACAATACTTAAACTTGTTGAGTTATGTAATCTATAACTTTGAAAAATGGAAATGTGAAAAAAATTATATTCAACTCTTAAAGCAATCACTTAATATAGTAATATTAATGCTCCCAAAATATTTAGGACAATGCTAATATGTCAAAATTTTGACTTTAATACTAATTAGGAAGAGTCCTTTCAAGATTGAAGCTACTGTTAATATTTGAATACTGGCTATTGGTTAAATAACTATATTGCATTAATTTTACATTTTCTGTTTTTGATAACTGTACTGTAATTATGTAAGAGTGTTCTTGTCCTTAGGAAATATAGACTGAAAGATTACTGATGTGTTTAAAGGTAAAGAGGTATGTATAATGGCTGCCACTTACACTCAAATGATTCAGAGAATAAAGTAAAGAAATATATATATAAATATATATGTGTATATATATATGTATGTGTGTGTAGATATGTGTGTGTGTATATATATATATATAGAGAGAGAGAGAGAGAAAGACAGAAAATGATAAAGCAAAAGTTAAGTGTTAAAAATGATTGCATCTGTATAAAGGGTTATAAAAGAGTTTTTAATACTATTCTATTAATTTTTATGTAATTTTGACATTAACTCAAAATAAAATATTGACAAAAGTCCTTTTGAGTAGTAGCCTGAAGTAACAGAAAAGTATATTCAAATCATTAACTTAATATTATAATGCAAAAAACAAAAGATAATAAAAATAAGTAATTTTAAACAGAGCTCATTCATTAATTTCATTAATTAACAATAAGTATTTCAGATAATTTTTCTAAATAATGTAATAACAAATAGCATATTCATTAGTGATTGCTTGAATATTTTATAAATACAAGAATTTAAAGGTTTGTCAGATTCTAACATATTCAGTACTTTTTAAGTTTTTGACTGATATGATAACTTGTAAATTTATAAAAATATATAGCCATAAAAATATATTGAATACTTAACCCATAGTAGAAATTAGTTTGATCTCTGGATCCACAGGGAGAGGTTGAAGCCTGAATGGATAACTCTTTTTAACAGAATAATCTTGAAGCAGAAGAACTAAACCAACCCGCAAACTTTTATACCATTCAGGACACAGGGCATTCCACATGATAACTGACACAGTGCCTGAACTGTCAGCAACTTCCAAAAAGGTCTAAAAAAAAAAAAGTAAAAACAAATGTATATTTGTTACTTTTATTTACAAGATATTAAAAATTTAAGAACGAGGAAGTTAAACTATAAGGGATTGACTAAATAATTTATAATACATGATAGAATCTATATGAAGTTATCATTGAAGAATTTTTGGGATATTAAAAATACTTAAGAAAATGTTATGTGACACAAAACTTTATGTACTATGTTACTACCAATTTGTAAGATAATTTAATATGACATGAATAGTCATGAAATATATGACATGGATACATATATATATACATAGATGTGACATATATTATGTACATATGATATCACAGATATGTGCATTGATAAATGTGTGTGAATATATGATATATACACACAAAAAGGGAATAAAACACACTATAATATAAATAGTGGTTCTCTCTGATTAGTATGATTTAGGGTGGTATTACTTATCAGCCTATTTACATATCATCCTACATTTTCCAAAATATCTAAAAGAATGTACTTTTATTTAAAAAGTTTAATAAGACATTCAAAATAATTCTTGATAACAGTTGGAAATAAAGTTAAATAGTAAGTGAAAAAGGACAGAAATCAAGAAAATGTTTATTATCAGCATTATATGGCATAGACAATTGAGATAACAGAAAAGTGTCAGATAGATTTAAAATTAGGTCTCTAGTGACCAGTGGAAGAAAAATGCCAAACTAATTGTGTTGAGAAGTAAATGGGAGACAATTAAGTGAAAACATGTAGTGTAGATGACTTCTTTAAGGAGCTTGCCTGAAGAGAAGGAGAGAAGGAATAGAGGAGACTGAAGTCAAAGGATAATTTTTTTTTCCTTTTGAAAATGGAAGACTAGAGACTGTTTATATGTTGGTGTAGAAAGTACAGTAAAAAAGAAAAGGTTGAAGATATGTAAAAAGGTGTGAAGAAGACCAGCTGGATCAAGGAATTAAAGGTTGGCGACACAGAAAAAAATTATTTTTATAAGAAATTACATAAAAATACCTTGAAACATACATGTATGTACATTTTTAAAATTACTAAATTGAATTTATAAATGTTATTTAAATGTATATTATTCTGGCCCCGGCCGCTTAGCTCAGTGGTAGAGTGTCAGCCTGGCATGTGCATGTCCCTGGTTCGATTCCTTGTCAGGGCACACAAGAGAAGCACCCATCTGCTTCTCCTCCCTTCCCCCTCTCCTTTCTTTCTACCTCTCTCTCTTCCCCTCCTGCTGCCATGGCTTGAATGGAACAAGTTGGCCCCAGGCACTGAGGATGGCTCCATGGCCTCTGCCTCAGGTGCTAAAATCTCAGTTGTGAGCATAACCCCAGATGGGCCGAACATCGCCCCCTTGTGGGCTTGACAAGTGGATCCTGGATGGGGCACATGCAGGAGCCTGTCTCTCTGCCTCCTCTCCTCTCAGTGAATAAAAAAAAGAAAAGAAAAGAAAAGAAAAGAAAAGAACCCATAAATTATTCTAACATGGAGTCAGGTCTGTAAATTATAATCTATAACTGTTAAGTTACATAGAATATTTTATCATTGCTTATACCTGGTATGGCTCAATCATCTTTTTATCAGGTTTTCCATAGTATCTCAGTCTTGATTTATGCAAAATTCTTACAAGCAAAGCAGGAAAATTCCTTCTGCTATTCCAGGTCGTTTCAAGGTGAGAAAGAGAAATTATTTTGGTATCTAGAATACAAAAAAATAATAAAAATCCTTAATATGTCATTGTAATTACAAAATTCTATTTTAATGGTTAAAAATGGTAGCTAGATCATACCCAAAGCCAAAGTAACTTCTTTTTAACAGCTTAAGTCAGTCTATTTTTTTCTCATATATAAAATAATACATACTATCCCTGATAAAAATAGCATATGTGTGTATGTGTATATATATGCACACATACACACACACACATGACTTACTATGTGTCTGGTACATAGGTAAATACCTGTATTAATTAACACACTGCTTTATCTAGAAATGCCCTCCACCTTATCAAACTGTTTATTTCTTTGAAGACTTGGATCTAAATTCACCTCCCTTGAGATATTTTGTGGAAAAAACTCAAATGTCATGAATTATTTTTCCACTACTAAGCACTTTCATATTTAATTTATACAACTGTTTTATGTTATATTTCTGTATTGCCCTTAACTTAGTTTCCATCTTTCCCAAATAGGCTAGACATGGTCCTTTATCAGAGTCTTTTGCACTTGTTGCTACCTCTGTCTGTCTGTCTAGACTCTAGAATGTCTTCCTCTTAGATACCCAAGTGACTTCCTTTCTCCTAAGTTTTGCTCAAAGGTCACTTTCTCAGTGATGTTATCTATCTCTAACCACTCTACTGAAAAATTATTATCCCTTTACTTTTCTCCCATACCATTTTTTTTGTGACAGACACAGAGACAGAGAGAAGGACAGATAAGGACAGACAGACAGGAAGGGAGAGAGATGAGAAGCGTCAAATCTTCTTTGCGGCACCTTAGCTGTTCATTGATTGCTTTCTTGACTGGGGACTACAGCACACCAAGTGACCCTTGCTCAGCCAGCGACCTCGCAGTCATATCTATGATTCCACCCTCAAGCCAGTGACCCTGAGCTCTAGCTGGCGAGCTCCTGCTCAAGCGTGCAACCTCAGGGTTTCAATCTTGGTCCTTCAAGTCCCAGTCCGATGCTCTATCTGCTGTGCCACTGCCTGGTCAAGCCCATTTCATGTATTTTTCTACATAACACTTATGTCTTATATGGCATAAAACTTAATTTGAGATGTCTTAATCCCTAAGCCTGCAGGCAAGTACAAAATCTGCTTAAAAGGTATTCATCATCTTCAACAGTTTAACTTGTGTTTCTGGTTTTATTCTTTCTTGTATTAAAAAGAGATCCAGCCTGACCAGGTGGTGATGCAGTAAATAGAATGTCAAACTGGGACGTGGAGGACCCAGGTTCGAAACTCCAATGTCGCAGGATTGAGTGTGAGCCCAAGGTCGCTGGCTTGAGCAAGGGTAACTCACTCTGCTGTAGTCCCCAGGTCAGGGCACACAGGAGGAGCAAGCATCTGCTTTCTTTTTCTTTTTTTGTATTTTTCTGAAGCTGGAAACGGGGAGAGACAGTCAGACAGACTCCCGCATGCGCCCAACCGGGATCCACCCGGCACGCCCACCAGGGGGCAATGTTCCACCCCTCTGGGGCGTCGCACTGCCGCAATCAGAGCCATTGTAGCACCTGAGGCAGAGGCCACAGAGCCATCCCCAGCGCCTGGGCCATCTTTGCTCCAATGGAGCCTTGGCTGCGGGAGGGGAAGAGAGAGACAGAGAGGAAGGAGAGGGGGAGGGGTGGAGAAGCAGATGGGCGCTTCTCCTGTGTGCCCTGGCCGGGAATCCAACCCAGGACTCCTGCACTCCAGGCTGACGCTCTGCCACTGAGCTAACTGGCCAGGGCCAAGCATCTGCTTTCTACCCCTTTCCCACTCCTCCCCCCTTTTCTCTCTCTTTCTCTCTTCCCTACCCACATCCATGCTCGACTGGCTCTAGTGAGTTGGCCTCAGGTACTGAGGACAGGCACTGAGGACGGTGACATGGCCTCTACCTCAGCTGCGAAAAAGTGGATCCTACTGTATTTGAGCAACAGAGCAAGGGCCTCAGGTGGGCAGGACATTTGCCCTCTAGTGGGCTTGCCGGGTGGATCCTGGCAAGGCATCTGTAGCTCTGCCTACTTTCCTTTCACTAAAAAAAAAAAAAAAAAAAAAAAAAAAAAAAAAAAAAAAAAAAAAGGCCCTGGCCGGTTGGCTCAGTGGTAGAGCATTGGCCTGGCGTGCAGAAGTCCCGGGTTCGATTCCTGGCCAGGGCACATAGGAGAAGCGCCCATTTGCTTCTCCACCCCCCCTCCTTCCTCTCTGTCTCTCTCTTCCCCTCCCACAGCCGAGGCTCCACTGGAGCAAAGATGGCCCGGGCACTGGGGATGGCTCCTTGGCCTCTGCCCCAGGCGCTAGAGTGGCTCTGGTCGCGGCAGAGCGACGCCCCGGAGGGGCAGAGCCTCGCCCCTGGTGGGCGTGCTGGGTGGATCCCGGTCGGGCACATGCGGGAGTCTGTCTGTCTCTCCCTGTTTCCAGCTTCAGAAAAATACAGAAAACAAAACAAAACAAAAAACAAACAAAAAAATGCCCTTTATTGCTGAAATTGGTGGAGGAAAGGGTTAGGGATGAGGTTAGAGAGGTGAGAAGGGGGATTCTGTAGGGCAGTGGTCAGATTTGCCCAGGAGACAAATCTGGCTTGTAAATAAAGTTCCATATAAATTTTAGTGGAAGAGAGAGAGACAGAGAGACAGAGACAGGCAAACAGGGAGGGAGAAAGATGAGAAGCATCAATTCTTCGTTGCGGCACCTTAGTTGTTTATTGATTGCTTTCTCCTGGGGCTACAGCAGACTGAGTGACCCCTTGCTCAAGTCAGCGAACTTGGGCTCAAGCTAATGAGCCTTGCTTAAACCAGATGAGCCTGCGCTCAAACCAGTGACCTCTGGGTTTTGAACCTGGGTTGTCCACATCCCAGATGGATATTCTATCTACTGCGCCACTGCCTGATCAGGCCTCAGGCTGTATTTTTTTTTCTTTTTTTTTTAACCAAGTGATCAGCAATGAATATTGTCTTCAGGTTAGTCCCAAAAGATGATTGCCATCATTTCACTCAGGCTGTATTTTTTAAGATTCACTTTACTGTTGTACACATTATACCTTAATAGAAAAGTTTTAAAAAGACAAAAATGCACTATAAACATAGGTAAGACAAAAGAGACAGAATATGAGAAAATAATTTGCAACTGTACAGCAGACAAAAACTTATTACCCATTAGCAAAATAATCCTATAACTTAATTAGAAAAATTAAAAGATATAATTTAAACTTAGCACAATAGGGGGAAATGGGCATATATATATATATTTGTTGGAATGTAAATTACTACAGCTTTTTCAGAAGATGATTTGTCAATATCCAATTTCACTTCTAGTTATCTGTCCATTCAACAGAAACATTTAAACATAGTGAGAAAATATATGTATATCGTGATGAAGTTCAGCCCTGGACCTAAAACTGAAAGAAAAAAATAACTGCATAAAAGTACAAATTACCAATTTGCATGGGAATGATTATGTACATAATCGAGTATCTATACTATGGAGGAATGTATGAACAGATGTACATTAAAGATGCTTAAGATAAATGGAAATACCAAATTTCTTTTTGTCAAAGATACACACCAAATGGTTGACAGTTTGGAGTTTTAAGAAGGAAGCTGAAAGCATAAGAAGAGGTAAAAGGGTTTTTTAACCCTGATGCAATCTTTATTAAAAATTTCAAACATATAGCAATCCTGAAAGAACACCAATTTACCCACTGCTAGATATTTTATAAAAATATTACTATATTTGGGTCTTACATTTTTAATACAATATGCTTTTTTAAACCTTTGGATGTTTTTTAGCACAGGCACATTGTTGCAATTAAGACATGCTTTCAACAATGAATAGATATTACTTTCATAATCAGAAAAATGAAATATATTTTAAAAATTCTTATTCCCCTCAATTCTTGTAGCATTCCATTTTTTCATTTATAAGTTCAATTCTAAAAATAAAAAAATGCTAGCACTTAAAATAGTAATGCACTACTGAGATAAAAAAATCATTCCATTATTTCACCCCTGACATCTTTTATTTTTAAATTTTTTTATTTATTCATTTTAGAGAGAAGAGAGAGAGAGCGAAGCGAGAGGGGGAGGGGTGGAGAAGCAAATGGATGCTTCTTCTGTGTTCTGTAACTCGGAATCAAACTCAGGACACCCACAGGCCTGGCTGATGCTCTACCACTGAGCCAAACAGCCAGGGCCCATCCCTGACATCTTTTAAAGCTTGTTATTTAAATCATCCTTTGCTACTTATTTTTATAACATCTTTTCCCCCCTTTTCAACTGGATATTGCTTTAATTGTATATTTTATAAATAGCTATCTTTTCACTTTTAAGTTTGTTGCTGTTACACATCATTGTAAGATTATCTATGGTCTACATTAAAACCCTAATTTTTTTTTAATCTGAAAAGTAGTAAATGTAGAATATTATTTTTCTCCCTCAGTACTTTCACCTTTATTTTATTTTTTTGCATTTTATTTTTCCCCATTCTACACATGTATGTGCCTATAGTAATATCTTTCCTTTTACTTCCATCTTTTAAAGATAAAACATATTTTAAAGCAGTTGCTGATGACCAGCTGGCATTTTCAGGTTAACTTCCTATTTCTGATACAGAAGAATTGAACTTCTTAGATCAGTATTACTCATGGTCATAAGAAACATAAAAATGGGAACTCCAAACCTTCCCCCAAAATCACACATTCAAGATGCTGTTATTTACATAAGTGCTACCCTCAAAGACATGAAAATGGCTTTTCATTAATGTAAATTATTAAAGAATAAATCACAAAACATGCTTTTTGAATTAAGATTAAAACACGCAAAACCACAAGTATTTACAACTTTCAAGCCGAATTCAACCCTATGCAAGCAACACTGCTAGTACTATTTCCACGACTGGAATGGAAATGACATTAAGATTAATTCCACTGGGCAAACCTATAATGAACACACGAGGACTACTGATAGCAACACCACTATATTTGCCAAATCAACTTTAAAATATATTCAGACACTTCCTCAATGGCCACTTATACAATCAAACAAGACAAGGGCTGTGCAAATTTTATTAAGCAAATGTGTCTTGGTCACTCATGAAAAATTGTCTACTATCACTCCCAATAAACAATACTAAAGCACTTTTGTTTCCTTTCCTATTAAGGTAAGCACCTCAAAACTACTGCTCACAAAAATCAGGGGATATTTCAAAATAAATATGAAGTGATAAAATAGCCCCCAATTTTTGTGCGCAGTATATTTTACCCCCCTCCTCGTCGTTCCCTCCAATTACTTACCATTTAAATTGTATTCCTCCGGTTGCTTGTCGGTTAACCAGATATCTCCATATGGATCTTCGTTATTCCACAGGGCCAGGTAATGGCTCTTCCCGCCCCTTAAAGGCCTCTCCGGTATCTCTTCATGCGCACTATTTCTGAAGGGAGTTGCTAAAGAAATGTTGTCCAAGGTCTCCCCACATTGGATGTTATCTATGCACAGTATCCCTTGGCCTATACGTTTCTCATTGTAAAGACATGAGACTCTGGAAATTTTCATTTCTATGCCGACTTTAAGAATATTTTTATATACAAGAAAGTTCAGTTTAGGATCAAGGTAGCACTTCTCCTGGTACACCCCGTCGGAGATCGTCACATCATAGCAATAAAGAGGAGGTTTTGGTATCCTATCCTGCGGCTCATCCTCTAAAAGGTACCTTTGGACGGCCAGCACAGCGACAGGTACCACCTCAGAAGGAGTGACCCACTGAAGAGGAGAGTCGGTTATTTGCTCAAGAACCTTTTGGATCCAGGACGTGGGCCCTTGGGCACCGGCCCTTCGGATCACTCCTCCCGGGACGCAAGCCCGATTTCTCTCAGGGTTTTGCGGGTCCAGCCCGGAATGTGACGGGCCGGCCTGAGGCTGGTCTAACTCACCTAACATGGTGGGGGTATTGCGTACCTTCTTCACTCCCCAAAGCTAGTTTGCTGTGTCTGAAGCTGAGAGACTAAAAAGCCGCGCGCTTCAGCGACGACAAACGTTAGTCTGCCCCCTGCAGACTGTTGAAAGCTCCGCTCGGGGCTGGGTATAGAGGCTGCAGACTTCCCGCGCGCGCGTCAGCTCTCTCGCCCCACCCCCTCGCAACGCCTCATGCTTGGCTCTCTTCCAATTTTGAGGCACGGTTACTAAGCATACTGTGTGGTCCTCCGACCTGTAGCTCGCTTGATTACCAGCGGAGGAATAGGAAGGGAAACATTGGTTGCCATGGTTCCCAAAGCGTAACAAGGGGAGGGAGAGGAGCGTTCTGTGGCTCGTCCAGAAAGGAGCCTGTGGTGATACAATGAAAGAGAAAGTGGCTGGAAACGGGGTGCAAGTAATATCTCAGGGTTATAGGGGTTTAGGCCTTGGGCCAGGAATAGAAAGTAAATTAGAGTTGGTTAGTATACATGAATGTGATAACATGGATTTTCTGCAGTATGATTGAAACCAGATAATATATGCACAGTCTTCAGTACAGTCCTTAGCACAAAAAGTCCTCCATAAACGTTAGTTGCTATTGCTGTTATCATTAGCACAATTGTAGTGGCTATCTTAGTGCAGGATGGGTGAATTAATGATTAAGGGCAAATGAAAACAGAGAATTATAGAACTGACTTGGCAAAGAGCTGCCTTTAGATTTCTTAAAATGTACTTATGTTTTATACAATACATGGCTTAACATATAGCTAAGATATAGAATTTCAGAAACTACATTTCTAAACTACGAATAATGTATATGGAATGAATGTAAAGTGAAAAGGCTGGTAAGTTTAGTCAGCACTGGAAATAAAACATGTTTTATGTACCCAGACATACCAGTATATAGAGAATATAGAGATTGCTTTATGAATTTATTCCAAACATCGTTATAGGCTTGTTTCGATTATATTAATCTCCATTTGCTTTCATTTCATCATTATATAATCACTATTTATTAAGTCCTTACTATGAGATAAGCACTGTTCTAGGCCGCAGGGGTAACAGTACTTAAGCTCATTTCATCAAGTTTCTCATTGCTTGGGGTGAAAACACTTGTCATTATTAATATTTAGCTAATTCACTCATTCTACACGTATTTATTTTTTTTTTCTTTTTAAAATTGAAGTTATTGGGGTGATACGCTTTAACATAATTATACAGGTTTCAGGTGCTTAATTCTATAACAAAGCTCTGTACATCATACTGACTACACACATTTCTTGACTACACACATACTGACTACATCTGTTCTTGGCCTGATACAGTTTAGTTATGGAGATCAAAACACATAATAAGGGAAAAGGGAGTGAAGGAGCCATGAATTAATATTTTATATAGAGTGTGATTAGGGAACAGCTCTATATTAAGAAATCGAACAGAGTAGAAACCTACAGGAAGTGAGGGAGTGGGTGTGAAGATATCTTAGGAAAGGGCATTTGAATCAGAGAGAACAGTAAAAGCAGATTTTATGAGACAGATGAATGCTTGATATTTTCAATGAAATGCAAAACCCAGTGGAGGAAGAGTAGAGTGGTAAGAATTGAAGTCAGAGAGGTAGCAGGGCTCTGTAGGCTTTCCTCTGTTTTGAGAAGAGTGACATATTTCAGCTTGAGCCCCACTTCTTTCATGAAGCCTTCCATAACAATTCATTCTAGAATGAACTTTCTTTTTTTTTGAATTTTTAAAAATTAAATTTATTGGAGTGACATTGGTTAATAAAATTATATAGGTTTTAAGTGTACATTTCTATAATCCATCATCTGTATATTGCACTGTGTGCTCGCCACCTAAAGTCAAATCTCCTGCTGTCACATTTATTTGATTACATTCACCCTTTATTAACCCCTCCTGATATCCCTTTGTCTGGTAACCAACATGCTAATTTCTGTGTCTGAGTTTTTGTTTGTTTTTCTTGTGTTTTTTTTCCACTTGTTGCTTTCATTTTTATATCCCACATGAGTGAAATCATATGGTTTACAACTTTTTCTGTTTTACTTATTTTGCTCAAGATCCATCCATTTGTCAAAATGGCAGTAGTACATCTTTTCTTATGGCTGAGTAGTATTCCACTGTATATACTTACTACAACATTTTTATCCAGTCATTTATCAAAGGAAACTTTCGTTGTTTTCATTTCTTGGCCACTGTGAATAATGATGCCAGAAACATAGGGATACATACATTTTTATGAATAAATGTTTTCAAATTATTTGGTAGATATCCAGCAAAGTATTTTATTGTTTGGGGGTTTTAATTTAGGTCTTTGATAATTTTGAATTAATTTTTGTGTATCATGACAAGTAGAAGTCTAATTTCACTCTGTTGCACGTGGTTTTCCAATTTTCCCAGCATTATTTATTAAAGAGGCTTTATTTTCTCCATTGCATGCTTATTTTTTTGGCTTTTTTTGTCAAAAATTATTTGTCCATGTACAAGTAGGTTTATTTCTGGACTCTCAATTCTGTTCTATTGGTTTCTGTGTCTGTTTCTGCTTTGTAGTATAATTTGAAGCAGAATGATCTTTCTTTCACTTGTGTCCCCTTGTATATATCACTCATTTAACATTTTTCTCCTAATACTTTGTAATTAAAAACAAAAATTCTTCAAAAAATTTATTGGGGTGACATGGGTTAATAAAATTATATAGGTTTCAGGTGTACAAATTATGTAATATATCACCTATATATTATATTGTGTGTTCACCACCCCAAGTCAAGTCTCTACCCATCACTATTAAACCCACTTTACCTTCTTCTACCTCCACCACCCCTTTTTTCCTACTGTAAAAACAAAAACTTCTAATGTGTGTAGCTTGTTTTTCTTGCTCAGGGTTTCTCATATTGGACATTTACAACATTTTGGGCTAGAAAATTATTTGTTGTGGAGATGTCCTGTGTACTGGAGGATGCTTAGCTGTATTCTTGGCCTCAGATCTGGACAATTTGTTATAGTGCTCTCTGGAGCTTAAAATGCTCAAAACAGGCAAGATAATACTGTTTTTACTATTAAACTCTGGAGAGCACTACAGCATATTAAGTAGTGATGGTCTAATAAATTGAAAACACTGTAAATGTATCATGAATTTATTTCATTTGTCCACTAAATTTGGTCCTGATGTCAGCCACATTGATTTTCCTCATCTTTAAAATTGGACTAATAAAAGTAGGTACAATACAATTTTTGGAAAATTAAGTTAGTATCTATAAAGTGCTTAAAACAATGTTTAACACATAGTAAGCATTTAATAAATGCTAACTTGTTACTATTATTCTATAAGGCAGAGATAAAGGCATAACATAAAATGATACAATTCTAGAGCTATAGGGAATCATTTGATAACCACTAGTTCAGTGAGAAGCTGGGATGCAGAGAGACAGATGCCTGCATGTTCCCAACTGGGATCCACCAAGCAAGTCCACCAGGGGACGATGCTCTGCCCATCTGAGGTGTTGCTCTGTGGCAACTAGAGCCATTCTAGCGCCTGAGGCGGAGGCCATGGAGCCATCCTCAGTGCCCGGGCCAGCTTTGCTCCAATGGAGCCTTGGTTGCGAGAGGGGAAGAGAGAGAGAAAGAGAGAAAAAGGAGAGGGAGAAGGGTGGATAAGCAGATGGGTGCTTTTCCTGTGTGCCCTGGCCAGAAATCGAACTTGGGACTTCTGCATGCTGGGCCAACCAGCCAGGGCCCAGTGTTTTTTAAACAGTGGCTCATGAGGCATTAATGGGGTCATGAAGTCAATTTATTGGGTCACAACAACCAGCAATTCAAAATATGAAGAAGAATAAAACAAAATTTCAGAGTGCATTACACAGGGTAAGGATAATGTTTGCTTCATATTTTAATTTTCAGATTTATTGGTGTGTGTGTGTGTGTGTGTGTGTGTGTGTGTGTATGTGTACTGGGTTGTGATGTAAAATGTTTTTTTTTACTATAGATTGTGGCCAGAAAAATTTAAAACAACTGTTATAATTCAAACCTTTTTTTATTATTATTATAAATGAAGAAATTGAAGCCCAGAAAAGGTGACTAACATAACCAAGATCACACAGCTTTAAGTGACAGCATCAGAACTACTAGCCAAGTCTCCTGACTACTAAGTCAAAGTGTTTTTCATGAGATAAAGTTGTCACTATGGATTTGTTTATATTTGGGGATTCTGGATTATCTCCCAAATATATCAATTTTTATTTAAAAACCCTTGTTTTGGTTGGTTTCATTTTGGTTATTTTTACGTGAACAACTTTGTTTGATATTCTCATTTAACTGTCCTTTTATTGATTTTTGCTTGGATAGGCAAATTGTTGTCATTCCTTGACCTTAGACAATGGGCATTTGAGGTACACTTGTAGATTCATGGAATTGGTAAAATTATGACAGTGTGGGTAGAGATGTGGAGGAGGAGGAAAAAGAAATGGCTTGACTGGTTGGTGCTAAAAGGATTTGTAGAGTTCAGATGCTATCTCAAAGAGTATTTCGTTAAGCTCTCCAACATCACCACGGAAACAAAAGAGCCTGATGATGGCTGCCTGGCAACCAGAGCACTAAGACCTCCAGCTCAGTGCTGCCCTTTTCCAACATTCTTCTCTTTCAAAGCTGCTCTTGATGATTTCATTAACTAAATTGCCTCAATATACAAGGATGAGTCTGCATGTTTATAATGTCTCCTACCTCACTGGAATCAGGGATGTTTTTATGTTACTTTTCTATCAGATGCTGAATATGTTTTGATTTATTTGTTGAATATGCATAAACAAAAGTCTCTAACACAAGCTCATCATAACAGCGATTAAGGATTCATCAGTATCCCAAGTAAATGCTTATATTTGTCCCAGAGCCTTTGCTTATTCTGAGCACATATTAGATACATAATGTATGGTTGATTGATGCTTTCTCCTTGCTTTGGTTCTGTCTATTCAAATCCTACCATTTCTCAAAAAGGTCTTAGTGTGTTAGCTTTTCTTCTGATTTTCAATATGATATTTCCATAAAATACTGGATTTTAGAATATAGATTTTTATCATTTTCAGTTTATTAGATCTTTGTTTCCTTGTTTATTAGAAATAACGTTACTGCCAATATATCCCCAGGATTCTACAGATTAGCTTATTTCCATTTACCCTAATTTGTCATCTTCATATGACTTATTTAGCATGTTTCAGTGTTTATATTCCTCCTCTTAAGAATTTTTGTTTGGGCCTGACCAGGTGGTGGTGCAGTGCATAGAGTGTCGGCCTGGATCACTGAGGACCTAGGTTGAAACCCTGAGGACACCAGCTTGAGCGTGGGGTAGCTGGCTTGAGTGTGGGATTGTACACATGACCCCGTGGTCACTGGCTTGAGCCCAAAGGTCACCGGCTTGAGCAAGGAGTCACTGGTTCTGCTGTAACCCCGCCCCCCCATCAAGGCACATGTGAGAAAGCAATCAATGAACAACTAAGGTGCTGTAGCTATGAGTTGATGCTTCTCATCTCTCTCCCTTCCTGTCTGTCTGTCCCTGTCTTTCTGTTTGTCTCTCTTGCTAAAAAAAAGAATTTCTGTTTGGGCCTAGCCAGATAACTCAATGGATATATAGCATCATCCACTTAGTAAAAGCAATCAATGTGTACACAACTAAATGGAACAACTAAGTAAAACAGAGATTTGATGCTTCTCTCTCTCTCTCTCTCTCTCTCTCTCTCTCTCTCTCTCTCCCTTCTTTCTTTCAAAACAATGGAAAATTAGTAGAAAAAGAATTTCTACTTGTTGAAATATATAGCTAAAATTTGATTCTTTGTTGGATATCTGAAAACTTGTGTGTATACTGGGTTACTTTAGCTGAAATAAAGCTGGATCACAAAGTCAGTTCTCACTATGCTATTTGTTTAAAGATTACTGTATTAATTTACTTTAAAAATAATAGCTTTATTGAACTATAATTTATAGAACATACAGTTCACCCATTTAAAGTGGCACCTGTTTAATTGTTTTTAGTATGCTTAAAGAGTTGTACAAACATTGCCAGAATCTAATTTTAGAACACTTTATCATCCCATAAAAAAAATCCTATATATATTAGTAAACATTCCCAGTTCCAGCTCCCTACCCAAGACACTGGCAGCCACTAATCTAATTTTTATCACTATGGATTTGTTTATTCTAGAAATTTCATATGAGTGGAAACACACATTGTGTCTGGCTTCTGTCACTTGGCATAATGATTTTAAGGTTCATCCATGTTGCAACATACTTCATTATGTGTCTTTGGTGAATAATATTTCATTTCATTGTTATATTATTTTCATCACTCATTAACAGATGAGCATTTGGGCTGCTTTCACTCTTGCTATTATGAATAAGGCTGCTACGAATATTAATGTAGGAGTTTTGTGTGGACATGTTTTCAAATATCTTATATACATATCTAGGACAGAAATTCCTGGCTCATGTGACAACTCGATGTTTAAATGTACAAATTTCAATTTTTCTACATCATTGCAAATATTTTCTACTGTATGTATTTGTTTATTGTAGTCACCCCAGTGGGTATGAAGTGGGTCTCGTCGATTTGCATTTTTAATAACTAATGATTTGAACATATTTTCATGGGTTTAAAATCTTCTTTGGAGAAATATCCCTGCAGATTCTTTGCTTTTATTTTTTTTATTTTTTTATTTTTTTTGTATTTTTCTGAAGCTGGAAACAGGGAGAGACAGACAGACTCCCGCATGCGCCCGACCGGGATCCACCCGGCACGCCCACCAGGGGCGACACACTGCCCACTAGGGGGCGATGCTCTGCCCCTCCGGGGCGTCGCTCTGCCGCGACCAGAGCCACTCTAGCGCCTGGGGCAGAGGCCAAGGAGCCATCCCCAGCGCCCGGGCCATCTTTGCTCCAATGGAGCCTTGGCTGCGGGAGGGGAAGAGAGAGACAGAGAGGAAGGAGGGGGGGTGGAGAAGCAAATGGGCGCTTCTCCTATGTGCCCTGGCCGGGAATCCAACCCGGTCCCCCGCACGCCAGGCTGACGCTCTACCGCTAAGCCAACCGGCCAGGGCAGATTCTTTGCTTTTAAAAAAATTGATTTATTTGACTCTTTATTATTGAATCATAAGAAATCTTTATATAATTTATATATTTTAGATACAAGGTCCTTATCAGATATAAGATTTAAAAACATTTCACTGGCCATGTGGGTTGCCTTTTCATTTTCTTGATAGTGTCTTTCAAACAGTAAAAAATTTTAATTTATATGTGGTACTATATCATTGTCTCTCACCATATCGTGGTTCACTTTTTACGGTGTTACTTTATCACAGATTTTTAAACTGTATATATCTAATTTTGTATTGCAGATTTTTCTCTCTGTTGCGAGATTTTGTGGTATATAGGCATCTTTATATATTTATTATTTTAACTTTTTGTGGTAAAATAAGCATTTTCTAGCCTTAAAAGTTGAAAACAATATAAAAAATATAAAAAGTATTAAATAAAAATATTTAAAGTATTTTAAATCAAAATAAAATACAGATTGTACAGCAGATGAGCTGCAATGCTTTTCTTGACTGTGCAGTACATTCATCTCATCATCATCACCTTCATCATCATCACTACTGCACAGCTAATTCATCATCTGTATCATTTAATTTATAGTATATTCACTGGTGAGTACCTATATAGAATTTTATATGTTGTTAAAATTATGTAGGCTTAAGAGTGTAGAAAGTATTTAGGAGCATAGAAAGTGTTTATAAGAGTGTGGGAAAGGTTAATGACAGTGTGGGGAGGGTTTATAAGAGTGTAGGGAGGGATTAAAAAACTTTAAAATATATATAAATAATATAATAAGTATAAAATCAATACTTTGCATATTTTTGCCTATAGCAGGGTGTTCTGGAACCTAACCCCTGCGATAGATGAGGAACCACTCTATGTATGTGTGTGTATGTGTGTGTGTGTGTGTATATATATATATATATTTATATATATACACACACATATATATGTATAAATATATGTGTGTATATGTATATCTTGATGTACCTGCAGTGCCATATATTTATTTATTTGTTTGTTTATTTATTTATTTATTTGACAGAGACAGAGTCAGAGAGAGGAACAGATAGGGACAGACAAATAGGAAATGAGCTAAGAAGCTTCAATTCTGTGTTGGGGCATCTTAGTTGTGTGTTGATTGCTTGTTTATTGATTGCTTTCTTATATGTACCTTGACCAGGGAGCTACAACAGAGTGAATGACCCCTTGCTCAATCCAGAGACCTTGGGCTAAAGCCAGTGACCTTGAGCTTCAAGTCAGTGACGTTTTATCTCAAGCTAGCGACCATGGGGTCCTGACTATGGTCCCACACTCAAGCCAGCGATCCCGCATTCAAGCTGGTGAGCCAGAGCTCAAGCTGGGGACCTCGAGGTTTCAAACCTAGGTTCTCCTTGTCCAAGTCCAAAGATCTATCCACTGTACTACTGCCTGGTCAGGCAGGCCTCTTGCAATTTATATGTGATATCATATTTAAGAAAACATTTGCTAATTCAAGATTACTAAGATTTACTTTTATGCTTTTTAAATTTATTGTTTGAGATTAATTTTTCTTTATCCATTGAATTTGTTTGGGCTACATTGGTTAACAAATGTTATTCAAGTTTCAGGTGTACACTTTAATAACGTATCGGCTATATATTGTATTGCATGTTTACCATCCAAAGTCTAGTCTCCTTCTGTCACCATTTATTCCCTGTTTACCCTCTTCTTCTTGTCCCCACCCCTCTTTTCCTCTGGTCTATGAGCTTTATTTTTCTTAATCCCTTCATTTATTTCACCCAACTCCGCAGCCCCCCTCCTTTCCGACAGCTGTCAGTCTGTTCTCTGTATCTATGGGTCTGTTTCTATTTTGTTTATTTTGCTAATTAGATTAAGCATATAAATTAAATTATATGCTATTTGTCTTTTTCTGACTGGCTTATTTCACTTATCATAATACCCTCTAGATTCATCCATGCTGTTGCAGAAAGTAAGATTTCCTTCTTTTTTACAGCAGAGTAGTATTCCATTGTGTAAACATACCATTGCTTTTTTATCCATTCCAAATCTTGGCTATTGTAAATAGCATGACAGTGAACATAGAAACACATATATTCTTTTGAATTAGTGTTTTGAGTTTCTTCATCTATATTCCCAGAAGTGGAATTGCTGGGTCATAAAACATTCCTTTAAAAAAAAACAAAAAAAAAACTTTATACTGTTTTCCATAGTATCTGAACCAATCTTCATTCTCACCAACAGTGCACAAGGGTTCCCTTTTCTTCACATTCTTTTTAAAACTTGTCATTTGTGGATTTATTGAAGACAGCCATTCTGACAGGTGTGAGGTAGTATCTCACTTGTTTAACTTGTATTTTTTTATGGTTAGTAATGTTGAGTATCTTTTCATATGTCTATTGGCCATCTCTATGTTCTCTTTGGAGTAGTGTTTATTTGGAATAGTTTCTCTGTCCATTTTTAACTGGATTGTAATTTTTTGTGTGTTGAGTTTTATACATCTTTAAAAAAATAAAGTTTGGGTATTAACCTGTTATCAGACTTATCATTGGAGAGTATGTTCTCTCTTTCAGTAGATTGCCTTTTCGTTTTGTTGATCATTTTCTTTGCTGTGCAAAAATTTTTTGGTTTGATGTAGTTCCTCTTGTTTATTTTTTTCTTTTGTTTCCATTGGAGATATATCAGAAAATATATTGCTACAAGAAATGTCTGAGTTTTTATTTGCCTATGTTTTCTTCTAGGTATTTTGGTGGTTTCAAGTTTTATGTTTAAGTCTTTAATTCATTTTGACTTTATTCTTTTGTATGGTGTAAGAAGGTGGTTTTGTTTCATTTTTTTTGCATGCATCTGTTCAATTTTCCCACTACCATTTATTAAATAGACTGTCTTTATGCCATTGTATGTTCTTGCTTACTTTGTCAAATAGTAATTGACCATAAAGACATGGATTTATTTTGGGCTTTTTATTTTGTTTCATTAGTCTATTTTTTTTGTATTTTTCTGAAGCTGGAATCGGGGAGAGACAGTCAGACAGACTCCCGCATGCGCCCGACCGGGATCCACCCAGCACACCCACCAGGGGGGCGACGCTCTGCCCACCAGGGGGTGATGCTCTGCCCCTCCGGGGCGTCGCTCTGCCGCGACCAGAGCCACTCTAGCGCCCTGGGCAGAGGCCAAGGAGCCATCCCCAGCGCCCGGGCCATCCTTGCTCCCATGGAGCCTCGGCTGCAGGAGGGGAAGAGAGAGACAGAGGGAAGGAGAGGGGGAGGGGTGGAGAGGCAGATGGGCGCCTCTCCTGTGTGCCCTGGCCGGGAATCGAACCCAGGACCTCTACACGCCAGGCCGACGCTCCACCACTGAGCCAACCGGCCAGGGCCTTGTTTCATTAATCTATATGTCTGTCTGTTTTTATGCCAGTAGCATGCTGTTTTGATTACTATGACCTTGTAGTATAGTTTTATAGCAGGTAGCATAACATCTTCAACTTTGTTCTTCTACCTCAAGATCGCTGAAGATATGCAAGTCTTTTATATTTCCATATATATATATATATATATATATATATATATATAGTTAAAATAATCTTTCTAGTTCTGTGAAATATGCAGTGATATGTTGATAGGAATTGCATTAAATCTATAGATTGCTTTGGGTAGTAAGGACATTTTAATAATGTTAATATTTCTTTTCCATGAACACAATATGTGCTTCCACTTGTTTGTATCTTCCAAAATTTCTTTTCTCCATATCTTAAAATTGTCCATTGTCCTAGTACAAGTCTTTTACCTCCTTGTTTAAATATATTCCTGGATATTTTATTATTATTATTATTATTACAATTGTAAATTGTATTGTTTTCTTAGTTTATTTTTTTGATAGTTCAGTATTGGTGTATAAAAATACCACCAATTTTTAAATATTAATTGTGTACCCTGTTACTTTACTGAATTCATTTATCAGTTTTAGTAGTTTATTGATAGAGTATTTAGGGTGTTCTATATACAGTATCATGTCATCTGCAAATAATTAGAGTTTTACTTCTTCCTTTCCAATTTGGATGCCTTTTATTGCTTCTTCCTTTATGATTGCTGTGGCTAGGATTTCAGTACTATGTTGAATACAAGCAGTGAACATAGACATTCCTGTATTGTTCTTGATCTTAAGGGAAATGCTTTTAATTTTTGCCCATTGAGTATGATTTGGCTGTGGGTTTGTCATATATATCCTTTATCATGTTGAGGTATATTCCCTCTATTCACACTTTGCTGAGAGTTTTTATCGTAAAATGTACTGTATTTTATTAAATGCCTTTTCTGTATCTATTGATATAATCATGTGATTTTATACTTCATTTTGTTTATGTGGTATATCACTTTAATTGATTTTTTGAATATTGAACCAGCCTTGCATCCTTGAGGTAAATCCCATTTGATCATGGTATATTTTAAATATATTGCTGGATCTGGTTTGCTAATATTTGCTTGAGGATTTTAGCATATATCTTCATCAGGGATATTGGCCTATAGTTTTCTTTTAATCTGTTGTTTTTAAGGAAAAGTTTTATAGTTTTAGCTGTTCCATTCCGAGTTAATATTTTTATGTGGGGTGAGGCAGAAGAACAACTTTATTGTTTGGCTTGTGGATTTAGGTGTCCCTCTACCATTTTTGAAAAGATTTCTTTCCTTGTTGAATTACCTAGCCACTTTTGTTGATAAATCAGTTGATCATAATTTTAAAGGTTTATTTCTGGACTGTGAATATTATTCCACTCATTCACAGATCTATCCTTATACCAATACTCCACATTCTTGATAGCTATAGTTTTACAGTAAGTTTTGAAATAAATAAGGCTGAGGGCTCCAACTTTGTTCTTCTTTTTGTTCTTCTTTTTCAAGATTGTTTTACCTATTCTGGGTCCCTTGCATTTCCATATAAATTATAGGATCAGTTTATCAATTTGTGCAAAAATGACAGCTACAAGTGAATTGCAGATGTTAGTTTATTTACATTTTCCAGCTTTATTGAGATATAGTGACATGTATAAGTAGCATTGTTTAAATTTCAGGTGTACAAAGTGGTGATTTGATGCATGAATATATTGCAAATGATTACCACAATATGGTGTGTTAAGAAATCCTTCACCTTACATAATTACTATTTTTGTTGATATTATGGTGAGAACATTTAAGATGTACTCTCTTAACCAACTTTCAAGTATTCAATACAGTATTATTAACTATAGTCCAGTGGTAGTCAACCTGGTCCCTACCGCCCACTAGTGGGCATTCCAGCTTTCATGGTGGGTGGTAGCGGAGCAACCAAAGTATAAACAAAAAGATAGATTTAACTATAGTAAGTTCTTTTATAAAGATTTATTCTGCCAAACTTAGCAAAAATCCGACATAAAGTACTTGGTAAGTAATTATTATTATATGCTGTAACTCTGCTTTATAAATTTTATAAAGTAAAGTTACTTCCCTACTTTATAAATCACCATTTCTGTGGAACCAGTGGGCGGTTAGAAAATTTTACTACTAACAGAGATACAAAAGTGGGCGGTAGGTATAAAAAGGTTGACTACCCCTGAACTATACCCACATGCTAAACATTACATCCTCAGTACTATTCCTCTTATAACCCAAAGTTTGTAGCTTTTGACCAACATCTTGTCAGATACATCACCCCATTGCCCCTGGCAATCACCGATGCTCTCTGCTTTCTCAGGTTGGCTTTTGCAGATTCCACCTGTAAGTCAGATCATGCAGTACTTTTATTTCTCTCTCTAATTTTTTTTCACTTAGCATAATGCTTTCAGGGTTCATCTATGTTGTCACAAATGACAGAATTTCTTTCTTTTTATGACTAAAATATATCTATAATCTATCTATCATCTATCTATTGATTGATAAATTAATCTATTGATCTATTAATCTACCATCTGTCTATCAGTTTCTTTCTTTTTTTGTGTATGTGTGACAGAAATAGAGAGAGACAAAGAAAGGGACAGATAGGGACAGACAGACAGGATAGGAGAGAGATGAGAAGCATCAATTCTTTGTTGTGGCTCCTTGATCTCCTTAGTTGTTCATTGATTGCTTTCTCATATGTGCCTAGACTGGGGGGTTACAGCAGAGTGAGTGAACCCTTGCTTAAGCCAGTGACCTTGGGTTCAAGCTGGTGATCTCAAGCTGGATGAGCCCACGCTCAAGCCAGCAACCTCAGGGTTTTGAACCTGTGTCCTGTGCATTCCAGTCCAACACTCTATCCACTGCACCACTGCTTGGTCAGGCTACTTCTCTGTTGATTTGTTGATTATAGCCATTTTGACAAGTGTGAGGTGATAATTCACTGTAATTTTCTTTATATAGGTCTTTGTAGATCTTTTTTACTTTTTTTTTTTTTTTTGCATTTTTCTGAAGCCGGAAATGGGGAGAGACAGTCAGACAGACTCCCGCATGCGCCCGACCGGGATCCACCCGGCACGCCCACCAGGGGGCGACGCTCTGCCCACCAGGGGGCGATGCTCTGCCCCTCCAGGGCGTCGCTCTGTCGCGACCAGAGCCACTCCAGCGCCTGGGGCAGAGGCCAAGGAACCATCCCCAGCGCCCGGGCCATCTCCGCTCCAATGGAGCCTTACTGCGGGAGGGGAAGAGAGAGACAGAGAGGAAGGAGAGGGGGAGGGGTGGAGAAGCAGATGGGCGCCTCTCCTGTGTGCCCTGGCCGGGAATCGAACCCGGGACCTCCGCATGCCAGGCCGATGCTACCACTTAGCCAACCGGCCAGGGCCTTTGTAGATCTTTTTTAAAAAATTAAATGTATTGGGGTGACATTGGTTAATAAAATTATATAGTTTTCATCTCCTCTGTGTGTCCACCATATATTTGACCCTTTTATCCCTTTACAATTTCCCACTGTCCTTTGCTCTGGTAACCACCATACTGTTGCCTGAGTCTATGAGTTTTTGTTTGTTTGTTTTGTTTTTCTTGTTTGTTCATTTGTTGCTTTCAGTTTTATATCCCACATCTGAGTGAAATGTGGCTCTTGACTTTTCTGTCTGACTTATTTATCTTAGCATGATATTCTGAAGATCCTTGCATGTTGTCACAAATGGCAGTATTTCTTTTTTTAAAAAAAATTGATTGATTTTAGCGAGAGAGGAAGTGTGGAGAGAGAGAGAGAGAGAGAGAGAGAGAGAGAGAGAGAGAGAGGGAGGGAGGGAGAGAGAGAGAACATTGATCTGTTCTTGTATATGGTCTGACCAGAAATCAAACTGGCAATTTCTGTGCTTCAGTACGATGCTCTAACCAACTGATCTATCCAGCCAAGGCCTAATGGTAGTATTTCATTTTTTGAATTTTTTATGTGTACATCTTTATCCAGTCATCTATTGAAGGTTTTTTCAGTTGTTTTCCTGTCTTGGCCACTGTGAATAACACTGCAATTAATGTAGGGGTGCATATATACCTTTGGAAATAAATGTTTTCAGAATTTCCAGGTAGATACCCAGAAAACAAGTTGCTGGGTCATATGGTGACTCTATTCTTAATTTGTTTGAGGAGCCTCTATACTGTTTTCACAGTGGCTGTACCAGTTTACATTGTCACCAGCAGTGAATGAGGGTTCTTTTTTCTCTATAACCTCTCCAACATTTGTTATTACTTGTCTTGTTGAGTATAGCTATCCTAACAGATGTAAGGTGATATCTCATTGTAGTTTTAATTTGCATTTCCCTTATAGCTAGTGAAGTTGAACATCTTTTCATATATTTGTTTGTCTTTCTGAGTGAAGTGTCTGTTCAGAACCATTACCCATTTTTAAATTGGATTAATTTATTTTTACTACATTTTTTTTGCATATTTTGGATATTAATCCATTGTCAGACCTGTTGTTGGCAAACATCTTCTTTATTCAGTTGGTTGCTTTTTTGTTTTGTTGGTGGATTCCTTTGTTGTGCAAACACTTTTTAGTTTTATATATTTATTTATGACTTTACTTCCCTTGCCTTTGTGATATTTATAAAATATTTTCTAAATTTAAGATCATAAGTTTAGTTCCTATGTTCTCTTCTATGATACTTATTGTTTCATGTCCTATATTTAGGTCTTTAATCCATTTTGAGTTTATTCTTTGTGGGGAAAAACAGTAGTTTAGTTTCTTTTTTTTCTTTCTTTTTTTTTTTTTTTTTTTTTTTGAATGTGGCATTTTAATTTTCTCAGCACCATTTGTTGAAAAGCCTTTCTTTTCTCCATTGTATATCTTTGGCTACATTGTTGAAAATTATTGGCCTATATACATGTGGGTTTATTTCTGGGTTCTAAATGATGCTCCATTGGTCTGTATGTTTCTCTTCCTGCAAATACCAGTTGTGTTTTGTTTTTTTTTTACTAGTGTCACTTTGTAGTACAGTATAATTTACAGTCAAGTAGTTTTTCTTTTTTTTTGTATTTTTCTGAAGTGAGAAGCACGAAGGCAGAGAGACAGACTCCCACATGCGCTCAACCGAGATCCACCTGGCAAGGCCACAAGGGGGCGATGCTTTGCCAACATGTAGCATTACGCATTGCAACCAAAGTCATTCTAGCTCCTGAGGCAGAGTCCATGGAGCCATCCTCAGTGGGCCATCCTAATTTTGCTCCTAACTTTGCTCCTGAGCCTTGGCTGCAGGAGGGGAAGAGAGAGATAGAAAGAAAAAAGAAAGGGAAGGGTGGAGAAGCAGATGGGTGCTTCTCCTGTGCACCCTGGCCAGGAATTGAACCCAGGAATTCCACATGCCAGGCCAACTCTCTATACTGAGCCAACTGACCAGGGCCTAAAGTCAGGTAGCTTGATACTTCCAGGTTTGTTCTTTTTTCTCAGGATTGCTTTGGCTATTTGGGGTCTTTTGTGATTCCATACATATCTGATGATTTGTTTTTGTTTTATTTCTTTAAAAATTTCACTGGGGCTTTGGCCGGTTAGTTCAGTAGTTAGCATTGACCTGACATCTGAACACCCCAATTTTGATCCCTGGTCAGGGCACACATTAGAAGTGACCATCTGCTTCTTTTCCCTTCCTTCTTCCCCTTCTCTCTCTCTTCCCTTCTTGCAGCCAATGGCTCAACTGGGCCAAGTGCTGGCCTCAGGTGCTGAGGATAGCTTGGTTGATTTAAGCATTTGCCCCAGATGGGCGTTTTCAGGTAGATGCCAGTTTTGGTGCATGCAGGAGTCTGTCTTTCTATCTTCCCTCCTCTCACTTAAAACAAACAAACAAACAAAAAATTGGACTTCTTTTTTGTGTGTGTGTGTGTGTGTGTGTGTGTGCCAGAGACAGAGAAATGGACAGATAGGAGCAGATAGACAGGAAATGAGAGAGATTATAAGCATCAAGTCTTTGTTGTGGCAACTTAATTGTTCATTGATTGCTTTCTCATATGTGCCTTGACCAGGGGGACTACAGCAGAGTGAGTGACCCCTTGTTCAAGCCAGCTACCTTGGGCTCAAGCTGGTGAGCCTTGCTCAAACCAGATGAGCCCACAGTCGAGCCAGTGACTTTGGGGTTTCGAACCTGGGTCCTCCTCATCCCAGTCTGACAGTCTATCCACTGTGCCACTGCCTGGTAAAGCTCATTTGGCTTTTGATTGTGGTTGCATTAAATCTATTTATTGCTTTGTGTGATAATGGCATTTTAACTATGTTAATTCTTCCTATCCATGAACATGGAATATCTTTTCATTTCTTTGCAATTTTTTCAATCTTTTAAAATAATGCTTTGTAGTTTTCACTGTACAGATGCTTCACATTCCTTGTGAAGTTTATATTTAGATTTTTTTGCAATTGCAAAAGGAATTGTTTTATGTATTATTTTCTGAAATTTCATTTTTAGAAAAAAATACAATGAATTTTTTGTACATTGATTTTGTATAATGCAACTTTACAGTATTTGTTTTATTGTTTCTAATGGTTTTTTGGTGGTCTTTTGGATTTTCTACATAAAGAATTATGACATCAGCAAAAAGTGAAAATTTTATTTCTTCATTCTCAATTTAGATACCTTTAATTCTTTCTCTTGTATAATCCTTGTGGCTCAAACTTCCAGTACTATGCTGAATAACAATGGTGAGAGTGGACACCATTGTCTTTTTTTTTTATCTTAGAGGAAAATGCTTCAGTTTTTCACCATTGAATACGATATAGCTGAAGGTTTGTCATATATGACCTTTATTATATTGAGGTACTTTCCTTCTATATCCATTTTATTGTTTTAATTATAAATAAATGTTGTATATTGTCAAATACTTGATTGTGTATCTATTGGTATGATATTATGATTTGCATCTTTTATTCTGTTAATATGGTATATTACATTTATTGATTTGTATATGTTGAACCATCTTTGTGCCCCTGGAGTGAACCCTACTTGATCATGATGTACTATTTTTTAATATGTCATTGTATTTGATTTGCTACTATTTTTCTTTAGGATTTTTACATTTGTATTTATCATAGATATTGGACTGTAGTTTTCTTTTTGGTTATTTTGCCAGATTTTGGTATCAGGGTTGTGTTAACCTCATAAAATTGTTAGGAGATACTGCTATTTTAATTTTTTGAAGAATTTAGGAACCATGGGTATCAAATCTTCCTTGTATGCTTGGTAGAATTCACTAGTGATGCCATCTGGTTCTGGGCTTTGAATTTTTGAAAGGTTTTGATGGTTATTTCCATTTCCTCACTGTGATCAATCTATATAGATTTTCCAGTTATTTGTGTTTTATTCTAAGAAGGTTATATATTTCTAAGAACTTATTCATTTATTCTAGGTTATTAAATTTGGTTGCAGATAGTCTTTTATAATATTGTTGGATGTCTGTATTTCTGTGATGTCTGTGGTAACTTGTATTATATTTCTGATTTTTTTCTCTTTCTCTTTTGTGGTTTTTCTTTTTTTCTTAATGAAAGTAACCAGAAGTTCATTCATTTTAGTACTTTTTTCAAAGAGTCATAACTTTGTTGCATTAACTTTTGTATATTCCTTTTGTTATCTATTTCATTTAATTCTGCTCTAATTTTTATTATTTTTTTGTAATTTTTAGCTGATTTTGTTCTTTTTATACTTCTTTAAAATGTAATGTTAGATTGTTCACAGGATATTTTCCTTGTTTCTTGAGATAGGTATGTAATGACATAAACTTCCCTTTTATTACTGCTTTTGTCGTATCCCCAAATTTTTGTTGTATTGTCATTCTCTTTTGTTTTTATATAACTTTGATCTCACATTTTATTTATTCTTTAACCCAGTCTTTTATTTATTTATTTATTTATTTATTTATTTATTTATTTATTTATTTTGACAGAAGCAGAGAGAGAGACAGAGACAGATAAGGACAGACAGACAGGAAAGGAGAGAGTTGAGAAGCATCAATTCTTTGTTGCTGCACCTTATGTGTTCATTCATTACTTTCTCATATGTGCTTTGACGGGGGGGGGGGTTCCAGCAGAATGAGTGACCCCTTGCTCAAGCCAGCGACCTTGGGCTTCAAACCAATGATCTTTGGGCTCAAGACTGAGACCATGGGGTCATGTTTATGTTCCTACCCTCAAGCCAGCGACCCAGGGTTTTGAACCAGGGTCCTCTTTGTCCTAATTTGATGCTTTAACCACTGCGACACTGCCTGGTCAAGCCTTAGGTATTTTTTTAATGCAATTGTAAATGAAATTGTTTTCTTAGTTTTCCTTTCTGATAGTTCATTATTGATGCATAAAAATGAAACCGATTTCTGAATATTTGTTTTGTATTCTGCCATTTTACAGAATTTATTCATCAGTTCTCGCAGTTGTTTGGTAGAATCTGTAGGGTTCTTTATATACAGCATCCTGTTATCTGTAAATAATGACAGTTTTACTTCTTTTTTTCAAATTTGTGTGCCCTTTATTTGCCTTGTCTGATTGCTAAGGCTAGGACTTCCAGTACTATGTTGAATAAGAGTTGTGAAAGTGAACATCCTTGTCTTGTTCCTGATCTTAACAGAAATGGTTTGTTTTAGTTTTTTCGCTATCAAATATAACACTAGCTATGGGTTTGTCATATGTGGCCTTTATTATGTTGAGGCATTCTCTCCATTCTTAATTTTTGCTGAGAGCTTTTTATCAAAAGTGTGTTCTGGATTTTGTCAAGTGTTTTTTCTGCATCTAATGGTTTGAACACATGATTTTTATCATTTATTTTGTTTATGTGATATATCATATTAATTGATTTAGGGATATTGTACTGACTTTGCATCCTTGGAATGCATTCCACTTGATCATGGTGTACGATCTTTTAAATGTACTGCTGGATTTAGTTAGGTATTATTTTGCTGAGGACTTTAGCTTATCTGTTCATCAGGGAAATTAATTTATCTGGTTTTGGAATTAGGATAATGTTGGCCTTGCAAAATGAGGTTGGGAGTCTTTCCTCCTCTTGAATTTTTGGGAAGGTTTTGAGAGGTATAGGAGTTAGTCTTTTTAAATGTTTGGTAAAATTCACCTGTGAAGATATACAGTAGTACTTCTTTTTTGCTGGGAGGTTATTCTTTGTTTTTTTTTGTTTTTGTTTTTGTTTTTTAATACTGTTTCAATTTCATTGATTGTAATCTCTGTTTAGATTTTTTGTTTCTTCTAGATTCAGTTTTAGAATAATATATATTTCTAGGAATTTACCCATTTCTTTCTGACCATCTAATCTGTTGGCATATAGTTGTTTATAATATTTTGTTTTAATCCTATTTATGTGGTGTTATTTGTTACTTCTCATTCATTTCTGATTTTATTTATTTGGATCCCCTCTTTTTTCTTGATGAGTCTGGTTAAAATTACATCAATTGTGTCTACTTTTTTTCAAAGAACCAGTTCTTGGTGTCATTAATCTTTTTTTTTTTTTATTCTGTGTGTGGCAGAGACAGAGAAAGAGTCAGAGAGAGGGATAGACAGGGACAGACAGACAGGAAGGGAGAGAGATGAGAAGCATCAATCATCAGTTTTTTGATGTGACACCTTAGTTGTTCATTGATTGATTTCTCATATGTGCCTTGACCAGGGGGCTACAGCAGACCGAGTGACCCCTTGCTCAAGCCAGTGACCTTGGGTGCAAGCTGGTGAGCTTTTTGCTCAAACCAGATGAGCCCATGCTCAAGCTGGAGACCTCAGGGTCTCGAACCTGAGTCTTCTGCATCCCAGTCTGATGCTTTATCCACTGCGCCACCGCCTGGTCAGGCTCATTAATCTTTTGTATTATTTATTTTTATATTCTCATTTATTTGTGCTCTGAACATTTTTGTTTCGCTTAATTTTTATTGAATTTATTGGGGTAGTATTAGTTAATAAAATTTTACAGGTTTCAGTTGCACAATTCTATATTACATCATCTTTATATTACATTGTGTGTTCACTACATCAAGTTAAGTCTCCCTCCATCACCATGTATCTCCCTTCTACCCTTCTCCACATCCCCCACCCTCTTTCCTCCTGTAATACCCACACTGTGTCTTTTTTTGTTTTTTCGTTAACTCTTTCACATTATTTACCCAGCCCCGACCCCCAGCCCCCATGTCCTCTGATAACGCTCACATGCTAAGTGAAAAAAGTCAAAGAAATATTATAGAATTGTCATATAATTTTACATATATGTGTAATCTAATGAACAAAATATACAAGCAGTCAAAATACAAATAGACTCATAGGTATGGAAAACAGACTGACAACTGATCTGTTCTTTACTATTTTCTTTCTTTCTCTCAATTTTGGCTTTGTTTGTTTTCTATTTCCTTTATTTTTTTGTTCTGCTTGGGTTTTTCCCTACATTTTTAAATTATTTTTATTTAAAAAAAACTTTTTTATTTAATTAATTGTGTTTACATAAATTCTAGGGTCATCTCGAATGCATCCCCCTCCCCCTATTCCCCTCAACATCTCCCTTGCCCCCCTCTCCACAGTGCCCTCCACCCTTCCCTTCAGGTTTATCCCATCCTATCATCCCCTTTCCTTCTGTCCTCTTTTCCTCTGGTCCCTTTGATCCCTCCTCTATCTCAATTCCATTCCTCAGTTCTCATTATTCTTTGGATTCCTCAAATGAGTGAGGTCATATGATATTTTTCTTTCTCTACCTGGCTTATTTCACTCAACATAATAGTTTCAAGGTCCCTCCATATTGTTGCAAAAGGTAATATTTTCTTCTTTTTCATAGCCTCATAGTATTCCATTGTATATATGTACCACTGCTTTTTAATCCACTCGTCCACTGATGGACACTTGGGCTGTTTCCAGATCTTTGCTATTGTGAACAATGCTGCCATAAACATGGGGGTACACTTTTTTTTTTCAGTCAGTGATATGGTGTCCTTGGGATATATTACTATAAGTGGGATAGCTGGGTCAAAGGGCAGTCCCATTTCTAATTTTTTGAGGAATCTCCATGCTGTTTTCCACAGTGGCTGCACTAGTCTGCATTCCCACCGGCAGTGCAGGAGGGTTCCCCTTTCTCTACATCCTCGCCAGCACCTATCCCGTGTTGTTTTGTCAATGAGCGGCATTCTGACTGGTGTGAGGTGGTATCTCATCGTGGTTTTAAATTGCATTTCTCTAATGATTAGTGATGTTGAACATTTTTTTCATTTGTCTATTGGCCATCTGTATGTTCTCTTTGGAGAAGTGTCTATTCATTTCTTGTGCCCATTTTTTGATTGGATTGTCTTCCTGGTGTTGAGTTTTACAAGTTCTTTATAAATTTTGGTTATTAATCCTTTAGATATATTGTCAAATATGTTCTCCCATTGTGTGGTTTGCCTTTTTATTCTGTTCATATTGTCTTTAGCTGTGCAAATCTTTTTAGTTTGATATAATACCATTTGTTTATCCTGTCTTTTATTTCATTTACCTGTGGAGATAAATCAGCAAAAATATTGCTGCGATAGATGTCAGTAAGCTTACCGCCTAAGTTTTTTTCTAGGATACTAATGGTTTCACGATTTACATTTAAGTCCTTTATCCATTTTGAGTTTATTTTTGTGCATGGTGTAAGTTAGTGGTCTACTTTCATTTTTTTGCAGGTAGCTGTCCAGTTTTCCCAACACCAGTTGTCAAAGAGACTGTCTTTACTCTACTGTATGCTCTTATCTCCTTTGTCAAATATCAATTTTCCATAAAGATGTGGGTTTATTTCTAGGTTCTCTGTTCTGTTCCATTGATCTATATGTCTGTTCTTATTCCAGTACCAAGCTGTTTTGAGTAGAATGGCCTTGTAGTATAACTTGATATCAGGAAGTGTGATATCTCCCACCTTATTCTTCTTTTTCAAGATTTCTGAGGCTATTCGTGTTCTTTTTTGTTTTCATATAAATTTTTGGAATATGTGTTCTATATCTTTGAAGTATGTCATTGATATTTTAATTGGTATTGTATTGAATTTATAAATTTCTTTCGGTAATATAGACATTTTAATGATGTTTATTCTTCCTAACCATGAGCATGGTATATGCTTCCACTTGTTTGTGTCTTCCTTGATTTCTTTTATCAATGTTTTATAATTTTCTGAGTATAAGTCTTTAACCTCCTTGGTTAAATTTACTCCTAGGTACTTTATTTTTTTGTTGTTGTTGCAATAGTGAAGGGGATTGTTTCCTTAATTTCTCTTTCTGATAGTTCATTGTTCGTGTATAAAAATGCCTCTGATTTCTGTATATTAATTTTATATCCTGCCACCTTGCTGAATTCGTTTATTAAGTCCAGTAGGTTTTTGACTGAGACTTTAGGGTTTTCTATATACAGTATCATATCATCTGCAAATAATGATATTTTTACTTCTTCTTTTCCAATTTGTATGCCTTTTATTTCTTCTTCTTGTCTGATTGCTGTGGCTAGGACTTCCAGTACTGTGTTGAATAAGAGTGGTGAAATGGGTCACCTCTGCCTTGTTCCTGATTTTAGGGGAATTGCTTTTAATTTTTGTCCATTAGTTATAATGTTGGCTGTAGGTTTGTCATAGATGGCCTTTATCATGTGGAGGTATGTTCCCTGTATTACCACTTTGCTAAGAGTTTTGATCATAAATGGGTGCTGGATTTTATCAAATACTTTTTCTGCATCTATTGAAGTTATCATGTGGTTTTTCTCCTTCCTTTTGTTTATGTGGTGAATCACATTAATTGATTTACAAATGTTGTACCATCCTTGCATTCCCAGAATAAATCCCACTTGATCATGATGTATGATTTTTTTCATGCATTGCTGGATCCAGTTTACTAATTGTTGAGGATTTTAGCATCTAAATTCATCAGGGATATTGGCCTATAATTTTCTTTCTTTGTGTTGTCTTTGCCTGGTTTTGGAATCAGAATTATGCTCACCTCATAAAAGGAACTTGGAAGTGTTCCTTCCTCCTGAATTTTTTGAAATAGCTTGAGAAGGATAGGAGTTAATTCTTCTTTGAATGTTTGGTAGAATTTACCAGTGATGCCATCGGGCCCAGGAGTTTTGTTTTTTGGGAGCTTTTTGATAACTGTTTCAGTCTCTTTTGTTATAATTGGTCTGTTTAGGTTTTCTGATTCTTCCAGATTGATTTCTGGAAGATTATATGTTTCAAGAAAATTGTCCATTTCACCTAGGTTGTTTAATTTTTCGGCATACAGTTCTTCATAGTATTTTCTTACAATATTTTGTATTTCTTTTGTGTCGGTTGTTATGTCTCCACTCTCATTTCTAATTTTATTTATTTGAGTCTTCTCTATTCTTTTCTTGGTGAGTCTTGTTAAAGCTTTGTCGATCTTGTTTACCCTTTCAAGAAACCAGCTCTTGGTTTCATTGATCCTTCATATTGTTTCTTTAGCTTCTATGTCATTTATTTCCGCTTTGATCTTTATTATTTCCTTCCTTGTACTACCTCTGGGCCTTACTTGCTGTTCTTTTTCTAGTTCTTTTAGATGAAGGGTTAGGTTGTTTATTTGAGCTTTTTCAAGCTTCTTAAGGAATGCCTGCAGTGCTATGAACTTCCCTCTCAGGACTGCTTTTGCTGTGTCTCATAAATTTTGAGTTGTTGATTGCTCATTATCGTTCATTTCTAAGAATTTTTAAATTTCTTCTTTGATTTCATTGTTAACCCATTCATTATTTCATAACATGCTATTTAGTTTCCATGTGTTTGAGTATTTTTCAGTTTTTCTGTTGTGGTTGATTTCTAGTTTCATGCCATTGTGATCAGAGAAAATGCTTGATATGATTTCAATCTTCTTAAATATTTTGAGACTGCTTTTGTGTCCTAACATGTGGTCTATCTTAGAGAATGTACCACGAGCACTTGAAAAGAATGTATATTCTGCTAACTTAGGGTGAAAGGTTCTAAAGATATCTATGATATCAAGTTGATCTAGTGTGTTCTTTTAGTCTGCTGTTTCTTTGTTAATTTTCTTTCTTAAGGATCTATCTAGTGATATTAGTGGGGTATTGAAATCTCATACTATTATAGTATTGCTGTTGATCTCACCCTTTATATCCATCAGAGTCTGCTTTATATATTTAGGTGCTACTATATTAGATGCGTAGATGGTTATAATAGTTATATCTTCCTGTTAGATTGCTCCCTTTATCATTATGTAGTGACCTTCTTTATCTCTTATTATAGTCTTTGTTTTAAAGTCCATTTTCTCTGATATAAGTATTGGTACCCCAGCTTTTTTTTCATTTCCATTTGCATGAAATATTTTTTCCATCCTTTTACCTTCATTTTATGTGCATGTTTTGTTTTAAGGTGTGTCTCTTGTAGACAGCATATTTGTGGGTCTTGTTTTCTTATCCAAGCAGCTACACTTATGTCTTTTGATTGGATCATTTAATCCATTTACATTAAAGTTATTATTTATATGTAGTTGTTTATTGCCATTTTATTCTTTAAAACTGTATTCCTCTTTTGTTATATTCTTTTCCCACTTCAATCTGTTTACAACAGGCCCCTTAACATTTCCTGCAGCATTGGTTTGGTTGTAATGAATTCCTAGAGGTGTTTTTTGTTTGTTTTTGTTTGTTTGTTTTTGTCTCGGAAGCTTTTTATTTCTCCTTCAATTTTAAATGATAGCCTTGCTGAGTAAAGTAGTCTTGGTTGTAGTCTCCTGTTCTGCATTACTTTGACTATTTCTTGCAATTTCCTTCTGGCCTCAAGTGTTTCTGTTGAGAAGTCGGATATCATCCTTATGGGGGCTCCTTTGTAGGTGATAGTCTTTTCTCTAGCACCTTTTAACATTTTCTCTTTATCGCTTAGCTTTGGTATTTTAACTATGCTGTGTGTTGGTGTAGGTCTTTTTCGGTTTCTCTTTAGTGGAGTTTTCTGTGCTTCTTGAACCCTTCCTTGCATCAATTTAGGAAAGTTTTCAGCTATGATTTGATTGAATAAAGTTTCTATCTCTTGTTCTTTCTCTTCTTCTTCAGGAACCCCTATGATGCGGTTGTTATTTCTCTTCTTGTTGTCACAGCGCTCTCTCAGAGTTTCCTCAGACTTTTTGAGTCTCTTTTCTTTTTTCTGCTCTGCTTTCATGCCTTTGTTCATCTTGTCCTCCAACTCACTGATTCGATCCTCAGCTTCATCCATCCTGCTTTTAATTCCTTCCATTGTGGTCTTCATTTCTGATATTGTATTTGTCACCTCCGACTGATTCTTTTTTAATATTTCAATGTCTTTTTTTATACTTGCTATCTCTTTATTTAGATGTTCATAATGACCATCCATTGTTGTTCTAAGATCTCTAAGCATCTTAACAATCAGTATTCTAAACTCTGCATCTGATAATTTGGTTATTTCCATATCACTCAGTTCCTTTTCTGGAGATTTCTCTTGTGGTTTAACTTAGATTACACTTCTTTGTCTACTAATTATGTCTGTATGTTTGGGTGTGTTTTTTGTAGGGCTAGTCGAGTCTAAGTTTGGTGTTGTCTGCCTCCAATTTTCAGTTATGTTATTTCTAGGTCTTCTTGGGTTGGCATCAGCTGTTATTTGTAATCTACTTTCAGATTTGGGCTGCTTTGAAGTCTTGATTTGTTTGTTTTCTTCTCACTTGTAGTATTGTTCACTGATCTTAGCAGGGGGCTATTTGAAACTGTATTCAAGAATGTGGTGGGTGTGACCTGAGACTCTGAAGGCCTTATCTGCCAGTTACTCTCTCTGGAAGTGGGGTGCTTTCTCTGCTTCAGTAGGGGGAGGTGTATCTCAGATTTCCATGGAGACTTGAGTTACTGCCCCTCCCCCCCACTTCTTGTTTTCAGCTGTGTCTTGTTGCACTGATTGGAGCTGGAGAGTTGTCTGGAGATGTATGATCCAGAAGCACTTTAGTCTTTTGTTATGTGGAAGGATCAACCCTTCCCCCAGCTATGGCCGCCTCCAGCACTGGATGAGTCAGCTTCTCAGGTCCTCCCATGCATTCCTCTTCCAGTCATTGTCTATCTCTCTCTCCCCCTTTTCCTTTTGGAAGATAAGCCAGTCCTTTCAACACACCTTGTTCCCAGGTCCCCAGGCAAGTGGCTGTGAGTGATATTTACTACTCTTTTCCTTGGAATGAGAGCTCTTCTGGGCTCTCAGCCTCACACCCCCTTTGTTCCTGAAAGCAGGGGAGACTCAGCGCTCCTTGGCGTTCCATACCAGGCTCAGTGTGGCTTCTTCTTTGCTCCTTGGTTTTTGAGAGCTGGTCTTATAGTCCAGAGTTGGTTTTTCACACTGATTGATCATAAATTAATTTGTAATCCAGTTTGGTGGTGTGAGCTGGGAATCTGTGCATCTGCCTACTCCACTGCCATCTTCCTGGATCTCTCTATTTCTTTTAAAGATAACATTAAATTGATATTTGAGATTTATTTATTTATTTATTTATTTATTTTTGTTTCTTGAAATAGGCCTGTAGTGCTGTGATTTTCCCTCTATGAACTTCTTTTGTTATGTCCCAGAGATTTGGGGTTGTTGTGTTCTTATTTTCATTTTTCTGAAGTTATCTTCAGATTTATTCTTTGATCTCATTGTTAAACAATTCATTGTTTAGTAAAATATTATTTAGCCTCCATGTATTTGTGGTTTTCAGTTTTTTTCTTGTCATTGATTTGTTATTTCATATCATTGTAGGCAGAGAAGATATTTGATATAATTTCAGTATTCTTAAATTTATTAATACATTTTTTAATATTCTAACATGTAATCTATCATAGGACATATTCTATGTGCACTTGAAATGAATGTATTTCTGCTGCTTTTGTGTGAACTGCTCTGAAGATATCAGTTAGATCCATCTGATCTAGTTTGTCATTTGAGGCTTCTGTTTTCTTGTTGATCATCTGTCTGAAAGATCTATTCATTAATTTTAATGGAGTGTTAACTATGGCTGTATTACTGTTATCTTTTCCTCTATGCCTAAAAAGAAGATTTGCTTTATATATTTAGGTGCCCACATGTTGGGTGCATAAGTCTTTACAAGGGTTATATCTTTGGTTGGATTGATCTCTTTTATTACATAGCTTCCCTTTTTGCTATTGTAGCCTTTGTTTCAAAGTCTCTTTGTTGGGCACTGTAAGGTATTTTCCCCGCCGAGGAAGAAAGAAGGGCATAGCCACCAAGCATGAAATAGCAAAAGTTTTATTTAGTAGAGCGCTTCCCAGACAAGCTTCTCTGGTCCGCCTTCCCCTGTTTGGGGGTAATTTATAGGGTCGGTAGGGTGAAGGTGAGTTGATATGATGTGGCAAAATTTCATTGGGTGACAGACAGTTGTTCTTTTTCAAAGGGCTCTGAGCTGTTTCTTTTTTGGCGGGCATGGATGTGGGTGGTTCCAGCCAAAGTTCCCGGGCCTGGTTCCTCACATGACTTTCCCCCATTGCCAACCGACTTCAAAGGTACAATTATTGCTACCCCAGTTTTTAAAAAAAATTCATTTGCATAAAATACAGTTTTCAATCCCTTTTCTTTTATTCTCCATGTGTCTTTCATTCCGACATAGGTCATTTGTAGTCAGCATGTATATGGTTCTTGTTTTCTTATCCATTCATCTACCCTTTGTCTTTTGATTGGAACATTTAAGCCATTTACATATAAACTGGCTATTGATAAGTATATATTTATTACCATTTTATTCTTTATAACTGTTCTTTTTTTAACTAAACCATTAACATTCCTTTGAATACTGGTTTTGTGGTAATGAATACTTTTGGTGTTATATTGTCTGGGAAGCTCATTATTTGTTCTTCAATTTTAAATGATAGCTTTGCTGGGTTAAGTAGTCTTTCTTATTGGTCATTGCTTTTTATTACTTTGAATATTTGTGCCAATACTTTTTGGCTTGAAATGTTTCTGTTGAGAAACCAGTTGACAGTCTTTTGGGATCTCCCTTTTAGGTAACTAACTGTTTTTCTCTTGACACTTTTAATATATTAATATATATTTATTTTTCTTTAAACTTTGCCATTTAAATTATGATGTGTCATAGTGTAGGTCTGTTTAGGTTTATCTTGTCTGGGACTTTCTGTGCTTCCTGGAATTGTGTGTCTTTTTCTTTCACCAGGTTAAGGAAAATTTTAGTCATTATTTCTTTAAATAGGTCCTCAATCCCTTTTTCTTTCTCTTCTCCCTCTGGTACCTTTATGATACAAATGATGTTATGCTTCACATTGTCCAATAGGTCCCTGAAACTATCTTAATTTTTATTTTATTTTTGCTACACTGGTTGGGTGTTTTCTGCTACTTTGCCTTCCAAATCACTGATCTAACTTAGTGTTTATTCTTTGTAGTGTACTCTTCATTTAAGATATTGTTTTCTTCATTTCAGATGTACTTTTTTATGGTTTCTGTGTTCCTTTTTAGGCTGTTGAAGTTTTCGTTAAGTTCCTTGAACAGCCTTATAACCCTTGTTTTCAACTTTGTTTTTTTTTTTAATATTTTTTATTTATTCATTTTAGAGAGAGACAGACAGACAGACAGACAGAAAGGAGGAGCAGGAAGCATCAACTCCCATATGTGCTTTGACCAGGCAAGCCCAGGGTTTTGAACTGGTGACCTCAGTATTTCCAGGTCAACACTTTATCCACTGCGCCACCACAGGTCAGGCTGTTTTCAACTTTAGATCTGGTATATTGCTTGCCTCTATTTCATTGTTCTTTTTTCTGGAGATTTCTCCTGTTCTTTCCTTTAGGGCCTGTGTTTTGTTACCCTATTTTGTCTGCCTCTTTGTGTTTGTTTTTCTGTATTAGGTAGTTCTGCTGTGTTTCTCAGTCTTGGTAGGATGGTCTTTTTTAGTAGGTGTCCTCTGGGACTCAGTGGCACAGTATTCCTGGCCACCTGAGCTGGGTGCTCTAAGAATGTCCATTGTATGATTTATGTGAGCTTTATTCTTGTAGTTGAGTCTTGATAGCTTTTTGCTTGTTTGTGTGTAGGGTTCATCTTCAAACTAGCTGACTTTGAGGACCAATTTTGACGACAATATAGGACTTGCTGTGCAGGTGCTTATCACATGAAGCAGAATTTGCCTCAGCATTGTTTGATGCCTGCTGAGATCTCCCTTTGGATGTGCCACTATGGAATTAATTAAATCCTCCTCTGATATTGTTTGACATCCACCACTAGGTGGGTTGGTTCCCAGGCTTTTGGGTACATGTCAAAATCAGACATGCCTGTGACTGGACTGTTCCACCTGTTCTAAGATACAAAGTGGTCTACAGTTTGTGGATGCCTCTGCAAGGCCTGGGTATGCATGGGAAATGCCAAACTACATTCCAAGCTTGCTTCCACCATCACCAAGCCCAAAGGCAGGTCATTAAAAGGCCGAAGGCACCTAAAATTTGCTTCCATCTGTCTAAACATAGAAGTTGCCTGTTAAGTTCAGTGCCTGAAAAAGCCTCTGGTAGTACATGAGTTGTATGAGGCAGATTTTCAGTGAGTCACCAAGTAAGGGCAGTATTGTTTGCCAGATTGATACAGATTCAAACTCAGTAGAAGTGCTAAGTCTGAGGCCACTCAGGAAATGTCTCATGACTGACCAAATCTAGCTGCCTTCTGCTGGGTGCTTGCACACTTTTTTTGGGTGGCTCAGGGTCTCAAGGAAGTTGTCAGAGTGAGGTCAGCAGGGTTTATGAGGCCCAGATAGACTAAGATTTGGCTATGTAAATAGAGGGCTCTGTATCAGTTGGGCATGATAGAAAAACTGACCTTACATAAAGTAAAAAAACCTCAGTCTTCCCTGGATTCTGCCTTGACTTCCTGGAGATACCAAACTTAACACTATGGGGCTTCCAGGGTCAGGAGGGTTTGACTTTTGAAACTCTTGTGTCTGGAGATGGCACTGGTTAAGCTCTCAGTAAGGTGAGAGAGGGTGTCCCCTGCTCAGAACCATACTACACAGTTTGTGACATCCGCTGAGTTTGTTCAGACCTCTATACACTAGTCCCAGGCAACTGACTTCTCACCAGATGTGAGCTCTGCAGAGTAGGGAGACATGGATTTGAAAGATTAAGGCTATTGCATTCTACCAATCTGATGTCCTATGGAAGGGAATGCTCAACCCAACAATAATGTGGTATGGGACTATGCACAGGGATCCCGGTGGCTGCCCCTGGATCTTTCTCTTTAGAGTCAAAAACTCCAGTCTCTCTTCATATGACTCTAGTCTGCTCTGGCTTCCCTCTGTGGGAGTCAGGATAATGACTTTGAATGAGATTTTGTGCACTGAACCTTTAAAAAGGCACCTGAGTTTCTAGCTGACTCCATTTGATCCCTGGCAGACAGAATCCATGCTGACAGTCACATGCTATGTGGGCTCTTCTTCTAGACTCTGATGCTTTGGGCTTGGAATCCTGACATGTGGGTGATTGCACAGAGGAGACCTCTGTAGCTGAGATAACCCTTTGGATTCTCAGCCACTGCACATGGGTATGGAGCCAGCCATTTTTATGTTTCTGCCTTTCCTATCAGTCTTGATGTGGCTTCTTCTGTAAATCCTTGGTGTTCAGCTAGTCTTCAGTTGCTTATTCAGGTTGATTGTTCTGTATTTTAGTTGTAATTTTAGTCTAGTCCTGGAAGAAAGTGAGTATAACATCGACCTACCACACTGCCATGTTGGAGAAGCGGAATTTGTCTTTAAATCAAAGGAATATTTTACAATGAATTCCTGAGGAAAATATACAGCTATACAGCATGCTTTCAAAAGCAATGGTTCTGATCCTTTGTTCTCCAAGGGGCCAGAAACAATCAGCAGCACAGGGTGTGAGGTCTACTGAGAAAAAGAGAAAAAGTCATGGTGGAAAAACTATTAAAAGTGGTAATGTGAGAGCCATGGAAGTGTTGTATCAAACAGCAGTAATGTGTTCAGCTATCCTTTTTTTAATTAATTTTTTAAAATTATAGTTTACATTCGGCCCTGGCCGGTTTGCTCAGTGGTAGACCGTTGGCCTGGCGTGCAGGAGTCCCTGGTTCGATCCCTGGCCAGGGCACACAGGAGAGGCGCCCATCTGCTTCTCCACCCCTCCCCCTCTCCTTCCTCTCTGTCTCTCTCTTCCTCTCCCGCAGCCAGGGCTCCATTGGAGCAAAGTTTGCCCAGGCGCTGAGGATGGCTCTGTGGCCTCTGCCTCAGGCACTACAGTGGCTCTGATTGCGGCAGAGCGATGCCCCAAGACGGGCAGAGCATCACCCCCTGGTGGGCATGCTGGCTGGATCCCAGTCGGGCGCATGCGGGAGTCTGTCTGGCTGCCTCCCTGTTTCCAACTTCGGAAAAATACAAAAAAAAATTATAGTTTACATTCAATATTATTTTGTATTAGTTTGGGATGTACAGCATAGTGGTTAAACAGTCATATACTTAAAAAGTATTCCTCCTACTTTTCTTTTAACATATTTCTATTCTCTCCAGATTATCACAATAGCAGTTTACTGAATTTGAAGTTGGGATGTTTTTTTTTTTTCTCTATCTTCTGGTATCAAAGTTTTTATTCTTCAAGAAAGAAGAGGTTGAAAATAAGTATGAAAACTCTGATGAAAAGGCCCAAGAAGCAGAAGGTAAGGAGATAGAAGGAGATAAAAATGAAGAACCAGAAGGAGGATTTGAAATGCATATGGTCATTTAGCAGAGCTCAATCCTGAACTATCCAGGTACTAATGTAGAGCCTTGAGTACTAGTTAATTGTTTCTGACATATAATTGTTACTGACAGATTTATGTTTTTAATTTTTTTTCTGTAAACTGAATATTTAAAAAAATATTGAAATGTAGTTGTGAAAAACCTTTTTAACGTTAATAATGTACTTCTATACTACATAATATAGAAGGTAGTATGTTTTGAAATGTACTTCATTCATAGCTATAGTCTTGTCTTGTAGCTTTAAGACTACAGCAGATGGGAAATTTCTGACCTAGTCATAGACACCAATGATTATTTTAGAGAATGGTAACCAGAAGAAGCAGCTGAAGCAGGTAGGCCATGCACCAATTGTGGCTTCATCATTTGGCCATAGCAATGTAATATCTTGTAATAATAATGCCGTTGAAAAGGTGACTCTTTACCAAGTAGTAAAAGGTTAAGAATTTCAAGTAAGACCACGTTTCAGCATTAATTAAAAAATATCAGTTCAACTTCTATTTTTTGTATTGCACATGACATCCAAAAGAAAGGAAAATTAGTCATAGTAAGATTTATCACTGAATTGGTTATTAAATCTTAGATTTTTATTCCTCTACCTATTTATCCCTCTATTCTTTATCTTTTTCTTACTCTTTCTCTCTGTATGTCTCTCTCTTTCTGAATTTTCAGAGTTGTGGATGTCTGATAACAGTATTATTTTCATTTTATATATACAGAAACTGAAGTTCTATAAGTATAAGGGGTTTATGATTAGTATAAAAAGTATAAGCTTTTAAAGTGGAGACATTTATTTAAATCAGAGTGGCCTCTTAAAAAAAACTCAACATTAATAGTGGTAGGCAAGAGGTAAACAGGTAGTGTGATCGAATGATTGAAATGTGCACTTTGATTTTCAAAGGTCTGGGGTATAAGAAGAAAGCATTTTATATTTTCCTCGCTGAGACAACAGATGTACATAGGATTGACTTGTATTTAGAAAATTATGGGTGCATATCAATGGTGTAAAATTGTTAATTGACTTTTTTATATTGTACATTTGGAAAGCATAAAAAGAAATGGATGATAAAAGAAAAATTGAATTTGTTCTTCATGGGTATTCTAGTTTTCAGTAGCCCAAAATACTAGTTTTGTTTCAAATGTCATCAACCAAAAATGATTCTTAACTGACATCTGACTTCACTCTTTTCACTCTTACCTTTTACATATATATTTGATGGCATTTGTTCATGTTAAAAAGAAAAGTTTATTTGAAATGAATAAGTCAAAGTTTCTTAAAAAAATAATCTATCTTTGTATCTTTTCTATTTGCTTTTGGTTCACCTTACTGTCATTGAAAGGAATCTTTCATCTATTTGGTAAGCTTTTTAAAATGTTTATTGCAGCCCCATATATAAAGTTATAAAAAATTGTTTAGTGGTACAGATGGTGGTCTAGGCTCTAGTGCATTTTATTGAAAGAAACCAGTTGATAACCTAACTTGTCTCGAGACCGGATGGTGCTACTGAGCTGTTATGGTCCAGTAGCATCAGCATCACCATCACCTGGGAACTTATTAGAAATGCAAATTTTCAGACTTCACTGTAGACCCACTGAATAAGAAATTCTGAAGTTAGGCTCCTAGTCATCATAATTTTAAAAGTTCTCCAAGTACTTTTGAAGCACACTAAACTTTGAGAACTACTGGTTTAGAGAAATGGGGTAAAATGTTGAACTTTATCTGCAGTAGGACCAGGCTTAATTCACTGACTTGGTAGTATTGCAGGTAAAATGAGCAGGTGATAAGATCTGCATGATGAATAGACTAAACTTGTATGGTCTTAACACACAAAGACTTCATGGAGGGATGTGTTAGTTTCTTAGGGATGCCATAACAAATTACCACAAAGCAGTTGACTTAAACAACAAAATCTTTTTTAGTTCTGAATGCCAGAAGTCTGAAATCAAAGTGTTAGCAGGGTTGGTTTCTTCTAGAGGTTCTGAGAGACAATCTGGTCCATGCTTCTCTCCTAGTCTCCGGTTGGTTGTCATCAATTCTTGGCAACCCTCAGCTTATAAATGCAACTTCCATTTCTTTCTTTACTTTCACATAGAATTTTCTCCTGTGTCTCTTTCTGCACAAGAGTGTCTTATAATGACACCATTCATGCTGGGTTAAGGACCAACCCTAATCCAGTATGACCTTATCTTAACTTGATTACACCTGCAGATACCTTATTTCTAAATAAGGTCAAATTTATAGCTTCAAGGGTTAGGGCTTCAACACATCATTTTTGGGGACACAATTCAACTGACAATAAGGGTCAAAGATAAGGTAATGGATAAAGGAAAAAGTTAGTGTCAGAAGAATAAAAACATAATACCATGCATATATGAAATTTAAAACAATACAAAAATTATTATATTTGAGATATATATATATTTGAGATATATATATATATTTGAGATATATATATATTTGAGATATATATATATTTTATATATATATATATATATATATATAATACTTGCAGTAAAAGGTGGACATAGGGGTGATGCATACATATGTAGCATACAGGAAAGTGTGTACAAAAATGGTCAACTCCTTAGTTATTGTAGTAGTTAAATCTCATGAAGAGAGAAGCACAATTCAATCAGAAAGTTATACACAGTGGGTTTCAACATTATTTGTAATTTATATCTCTTATGTTGGGTGATTGGTGCATTGATGTAGTATCTTCTGTACATTTATGTCAGAAATATTCAAAAATGTTAATAGAATTAAAAGTAAAAATGTGCCTAAATTATGGAAATTGGTTAAGAAGAAAGGGTGAATTAGTTGAACAGAGTAGAGGATCAGAGAAGGGGAGGATCAGGGGTTTGAGGATAGAAGCCCTTATTTAGTTAAGGCTACTTGAGTTAAGGCTACTTGATAGATAGCTTTTTCTATGGTAACACATTTTATTCTAGAGTATATTAACATTATCTATGTGTTATCTCCTTTACTCCCTACAGTGTCATCTTTTGAATAGTTGGGACTTTACCTCTTTTGAAGCAACTAACCTGCATTTTCTTCTTAGTAGGTGCTTGATGAAGTTCTGTTAAAATAAAATTAAGTTAATGTGTCTACAATCCTTTTCTGTCACTGGTGTTGACTTTTAAAAATGTATTATCACATAGTAACACAGTATTATTTATGGCCAAAACAACACAAGACCTTTTGTCATGGTTGTAGTTAATATATTAACTATAGTTAATATATATTATATTAACAGCCCTTATGTGGGCTTAAAAATCTTATGGTATTCCCATTAAACAAAAGAAGAATATACAACTATTTAAGATAAGCCTTTTTGGGGGGCACACTTAGTGTCCATTCCTCTCTCCCTAATCATATTATAGGTACTTAGGGCTCTGAATGCTCCTCAAGTGGCTCCATATACCAAACCCCAAGAGGCCTATATGTTTCTCTTCACTGACTATGTGCTTCTGAGAACTGAATGACACTGTCAGTGTCATTCCAAGACTGAGAGGTCACCAAGAGGTAATGTCTGTATGCAGGTAATGGGAGAAATGGGCTACATTATTCACATATATGCATCTGAAACCTTTCATGGTATAGGAGGAAGCTCAGGGTATATAGAGAAGCAGGACAGACTGAATTTAGGGAATGGAGTGTGGACCAGGGGTCTGTGGTGGGAGACCAACTTTCACATAATCAAAACAGAATACTGAAGAGTCTAATTCTGGAAGACAAACCCCAAGCTCCCTCCCAATAATCACAACCTTCTGGAACTTATTCTTGTATGCCCTTGAATTGGGCAGGACCTGTGACTGCCTTCTACACTAGGTCCAGCAGAGGGCAGCCTTGGACGCTCCAAGGTATTCAAGATGTGTAGAAAACTTCACCCAACAGATGTTTCCAGACTAATACCTGTTACTTATAAGAGTTTTGTTTTAAAATATTCCTTTTATTTATAATTTAGAAGTTAAATTTAATTGGTAAATAAGAGTACATAGGTTTCAGGTAAACATCTCTCTAGCATTTGAACTGTTGATTGCATTGTGTGCCCATCACTCAAAGTCAAATCATTTTCCATCACCGTATATTTGTCTTTCTTTACTTCCCTTCATCCTTCTGGTAATCACTTCACTTTTGTCTATGTACATGAGTCTCTGTTTTGTGTCACTGATGATATATTTTCATTTACGACAACATGGATGGACCTTAAGAACATTGTACTAAGTGAAATAAGAAAATCTGAAAAAACTAAAATATTCTTGATAAACTAAATAAGAAAAATCTATTTCTAAATGACACTCAGTATTCTAAATACAAACATTGTCTTTCAGGTTGTTAAGAAGGTAAAATTTTCATAATATTAGAGATATTTTATTTAGTAGTTTATTAGTTGGTTTAAACCTTTCAAATACTTTACATTGTACATAGTATTGAGGCCCCTAATTGAAGTCTGTCTTGAAACCAGTAAATGTTACAAATGTTACAGGTGGTCCAGTTTAAATATTTGATCTATTACTCATTCATTTTCCTCATTCTCTATCATATTTTTTTACTTAATCACAGAAACAATGCTACCCTTTGCTTTGGAAACAACCTCTACAGATGGATCTCATACTCAATCATTCTATAGGTCTTGGACCTATGGACCTATTCCCTAGGCAAGACACTCCAACCCCTCTGTCCATACCAGACTCATCCACCTTCTCTACCACTCATCTCACTTTATATGCACATATTGTATGCAGAAAAACTCTAATTCAGGACTACTTCTTCCCCACGCAAATCATCCCCTGGAAACTATCAGGCATAAGCTTTTTCAAGCACAGTTTTATGGAGCCCATTTAAGATCAACACAATCCTTATGAAGAACATTTTCTTCCTTTGAAAAACCCCGGGTCTGACGCTCTTCCATGTTACATATAGACTGAAATGCATTACAGGACTATTAATGCTTTTGTAATATTTTTTCATAAAATAAAGACCAAGGAAGCCATAAAAAGCTAAAATGTTGTCAAAATGTGCCTCATGGTATTTAGACATCTTTAGCTACTTCATTAAAATACATAGTTTTATTGCTAACTTTTGAAAAGAATACATTAGTTGGAATATTTCCAGAATGAAACTAACCTTGTGTTGGTTCACTTCAAGAGAAAGTAAAAGGATGAAAGTGTAACATTAAGAATCATTCAATTATCTGGATGATGGTATCAACCAAATAAAATATATGCCATGGGAATAAGAAGGAAATGTAAGCAAATATATCACCTATAGGAGAGTGAAAATGCTCACACAGCATCCTTATTTGCTACAGTGTCACTGGATCTGCTGACCCATATTGACCAAGTGTCAGAACAGGTTGCCTTGCTGCCTGGGCTTGCTGTAGAGCTTATTCTTGTTCTGGGCACTGATAAAAACTGGATGCCTTTTGATAACTTGCTTAATAGGTAGGAGTTGTATTTTCAAGTAAGTTATATGTTGCCTTCAGAATTTAAAAAAGTCCACTAAAAATAGCCATGTGCCTATTTCTTAATAGCAGTTGAGGCCTGATGCAGCAACCTGTATTTCCACTTAGAAGGGTTATTTCTATATCCATTAGAAATAGAGATTCCAGGAAAATTCATCAAGGAAGACTGCTTCTGAATTTTTGTGGAGTTCATTTCCCACCTTATGGCATGTATGCATCCCACTATGGTATTTAGGTCAGTTGCTACATTCTGTTCATTAGGTCCAATCCACATGATATCATCACTATAATGGAACAGTGTCCTGTGGAATGACATGATGTCATATGGAAGAAAAGGGCAAGCAAGCTCCCAGAGGACTAGATTATGGCATAACATTAAAGTATTGAACTATCCCTTCACATTGTCTCTGTGGGTAAGATTGTTCTGATTACTGCTTCAGTTTTGCCTCTTATTATGGTAACTTTAACCACCTTGTCTTTGTTGATTAAGTATTGCCATTTATTCCCTGTCACCTAAAATAACAACATCTGTATTGAATTCAGAAAACCAAATTCAGTGTAAGTAATTCTGGCTGCCACTTCTTTTGTTGAATTTCTATTTTTGAAATTAAATTTTTTTGGGGTGACAATGGTTAATACATTTATATAGGTTTCAATTTTATAAGTCTATGCTACATCATCTGTGTTTTGCGCTGTATGCCCAACCACCCAAGGCAAATCTTTCATCAGCATATATTTGGCCCCCTTTACTCACTCCCTTATCTCCTTTCCCTCTGGTAACCATAATACTGTTGTCTGTGTCTCTGAGTTTTTGTTTGTTTTGTTTTTCTTGTTTGTTCATTTGTTGCTTTCAGATTTATATCGCATATACCACAAAAGTGAAATCATATGGTTCATACTTTTTCTGTCTGACTTCTTTTGCTTAGTATGATATTCTTAAGATCCTGAAGATCCATACATGTTGTCGCAAATGACAGTATTTGATATTTTGTTATGGCTGAGTAGTATCCCATTGTATATATGTACGATATCTTCTTTACCCAATCATGTATCAAAGGACACTTGGGCTGTTTCCATGTCTTGGTCACTGTGAATAATGCTGGGATGCCTGACAGGGTGGTGGTGCAGTGGATAGAGCATCGGACTAGGATGCAGAAGACCCAGGTTCGAGACCCCGAGGTCGCCAGCTTGAGCGTGGGCTCATCTGGTTTGAGCAAAGCTCACCAGCTTGGACCCAAGGTCGCTGGCTTGAGCAAGGGGTTACTCCATCTGCTGAAGGCCTGAGGTCAAAGCACATATGAGAAAGCAGTCAATGAACAACTAAGGTGTTGCAACGAAAAACCTATGATTGATGCTTCTCATCTCTCTCCATTCCCATCTGTCTGTCCCTATCTATCCTTCTCTCTGACTCTCACTCTGTTTCTGTAAAAAAAAAAAATAATGCTGGGATGAACATGGGGGTACATGTGTTTTTGCATAACAATGTTTTCCAGCTTTTGGGTAAATACACAGGAGAGGATTGTGGGTCATATGGTAGTTCTAGTCTTAATTTGTTTGAGGAGCCTCCATACTGTTTTCCATAGTGGCTATATCAATTTTTACTTTCTCGCCAGCAGTGAATGAGGGTTCCCTTTTCTCCACAACCTTTTCAACAGTTACTACCTGCATTGTTGATAAAACCATTCTAACAGGTGTAAGGTGGTATCACATTGTACTTTTGATTTGCATTTACCTAATAGCTAGTGAAATTGGGCATCTTTTCATATGTCTGTACGTATGTCTTCTTAAGAGAAGTGTCTGCTCAGGTACTCTACTTTTAATAGATTATATGTTTTCTTTTGTTTAGGTTTGAGTTGTATGCATTCTTTGTATAGTTTAGATATTAAATGCTTGTCAGAGCTGTTTCTAACAAATATTTTGTCCCATTTGGTTGGTTGCTTTTTTGTTGGTGGTGGTGGTTTCTTTTGCTGTCCAGAAACTTTTAGTTTGATGTAGTTTAAATTATTAATTTTCTGGTATTACTTCCTTTGTCTTTGGGGTCAAATTTATAAAATCTTCTTTAAGACTAAGGTCTATAAGTTTAGTACTTATGCTGTCTTCTATGTAATTTATATTTTGAGTATTATATTTAAGTCTTTAATTCATTTTGAGGTTATTTTGTATATGGAGACAAACAGTAAGTCTATTTTCATTCTTTTGCATGCAGCATTCCTATTTTCTCAGTACCATTTATTGAAGAGGTTTTCTTATCTCCATAGTACGATTTTGGCTCCTAGATTGAAAATTATTTGCCTATAAACACACACACACACACACACACACACAGAAACTTAAAAGGAGAGGAAGTAAAGGTTTAAATTAGCAAAGGGTGATGAAGATTAGATGCATTCAGAAATAGAAGGACAACTGTATATATGAAACTTTCTTTTACATAAACCTAATGATAGTTACATACAAAAAAACCCTGAAGCTGAGACATGTAACTTAAAAAAAAAAGAAAGGAAACAGAAGAAAAAAGTACAGAATATCACCAAACAAAACTACAGACAGAAACACAAAAGAAAAAAATCATTGGCAACACAGAGCTACCAGAACACAAAAAGATAAAATGGCCATAGGAAATCCTCATACATTAATTACCTCAAATGTAAGTGGACTGAATTCACCAATAAAAAGGCACAGAGTAGCAGATTGGATCAAAAAACAAAACTCCATTAACCAATGCCACCTTAATAGATAAATAAAAAAGTTAAAAGAAATTAATGTGCTGCCTTCCGGAGACACATCTACAACTACAGATCTAGACTCAAAGTGAAAGCGTGGAAAACAATTCTCTAAGCAAATGACATCCACAGAAAAGCAGGTGTAGCTATCCTTATATCTGACAACACAGGTTTTAAGATCAAAAAGGTAACAATAGACAAAAATGAACATTTTTATAATGATAATGGGGAAACTACATCAAGGAGACATAACACTTCTCAGTATATATACATGCAATCAGGAAGCACTTAAACATATAACACACCTACTAACGGAACTAAAGAGAGAAACTGACAAAAACACAATCATAAAAAGGAAGCTAAATACCCCATTGATAGATCATTCAAACAGAAAATTAGTAAGACATATTAGCCTTAAAGGACATATTATACCAAAAGGACATGATTAATATTTACAGAGCCTTTTATCCCTGAACACTAGATTATACATTTTGCTCTAGTGCACATAGAACACTCTTAATGATAGACCATATGTGGGTACACAAAACTAGCCTCAAAAATTTAAAAGGGTTAAAACCATACCATGCATATTCCCTGACCACAATGCTTTGAAATTAGAAATAAACTTCAAAAGGAAGCAAATATAACTCCAGAAATAGATGGAGATTAAAAACATGCTACAAAGAAGAAATAAGAGGTGAGATAAAAAGATATATAGAGACAAATGAGAATGATAATATGGCTGCCACTTCTATCTGCAGATTATCCATCACAGAGTACTTACTAGAGAACATCAACACATCCCACAACACCTGGTACGAAGCTTCTGTGCTGGTGAATTTTTTTTATCTTGTGGTAAAGACCATATGAAGCAGTAATATACTAGAGAATAATGAGATCATTCCACTTCTGATACAATGTATTCCAGGGATATAGTCAAGTGACAAAATGTTTAGCACTAGAATAAGTGTGTAGTAAGAGGTGGCATTTGTATGAAGGATGAGTAAATATTTTAAAGAAGTCCAAGGAAAGAAATGAAGGAGTTCACAATCAAGGCTATTTTTGGAAAGACTGATCCAGGAAGACTTACCAGCTAGTGACAAGGGTCCTGTACTGAAGCAGGACTGGCATATTTGAGGAACATCAAAGACACAAGATTGGCTGGGGCTCAGTGAGCTAGAAGTAGAGTAGTAGGAGATGAAGTCAGAAAAGTGATGAGGTGGCCAGCCTGTATAGGACCTTACAAGGCCGTTAGAAAAATTTTTGGATTTTACAATCAACCCTTGAACAACATTGATGTTAGGGGTGCCAACCCTCTATGCAGTTTAACATCCACACATATTTTGACTCCCCAAAAACTATTGACTAGAAACCTTACCGGTAACATAATCAATTACCCACATGTTTTGTATATTATATGTATTATATAATCTATTCTTAAATAAGGTAAGCTAAAGAAAAGAAAATATTATTAAGAAAATCACAAGGAAGAGAAAATATATAAAATGTATTTATTGGAAAAAATATACATATAAGTGGACTCATACAATTTAAACCTGTGTTGTTTAAGGGTCACCTTTACTTTGAGAAAAATGCAAAACCATTACAGGATTTAGAGTGGAGAATTGACACAACAGTGATAGCAAAGACACATATAGACTTTTTCTATGCCAGACTCCTTTGGAAACATTGTAGGTAGTAATTTATTTAATTCTTACAACATTCCTCTAGCAGATAGGTGCTATTACTTTCCTTATTATTCAAATGAGTAAACTGAAGCAAAAGAAGTTAAGAATATTGTCCAAGGTTATACAGCTAGCACATGGGAAAGGCAGACTGCAAAGCCTGACAAACTGCTATAAGAAAGCTACTTCTCCCATTGGGTCTTCAGTTTAAAAAGCTTACTTTGCTACCACTAAATAGGGTACTCAGGCATCAGTTAAGTTTATTGCCATCAGAGACATGGGCTAGAGCAGGGGTCCCCAAACTTTTTACACAGGGGGCCAGTTCACTGTCCCTCAGACCGTTGGAGGGCTGGACTATAAAAAAACTATGAACAAATCCTTATGCACACCACACATATCTTATTTTAAAGTAAAAAAACAAAATGGAAACAAATACAATATTTAAAAATAAAGAACAAGTAAATTTATTTATTTATTTATTTATTTATTGTATTTTTCTGAAGTTGGAAATGGGGAGGCAGTCAGACAGACTCCCGCATGCGCCCAACCGGGATCCACCCGGCATGCCCAACAGGGGGCGATGCTTGCCCATCTGGGGTGTCGCTCTGTTGCAACCAGAGCCATTCTAGTGCCTGAAGCAGAGGCCACAGAGCCATCCTCAGTGACCAGGCCAACTTTGCTCCAATGGAGCCTTGGCTGCGGAAGGGGAAGAGAGAGACAGAGAGGAAGGAGAGGGGGAGGGGTGGAGAAGCAGATGGGCGCTTCTCCTGTGTGCAGTGGCTGGGAATCAAACCCGGGACTCCTGCATGCCAGGCCGACGCTCTACCACTGAGCCAACTGGCCAGGGCCGAGAACAAGTAAATTTAAATTAACAAACTGACCAGTATTTCAATGGGAACTATGGGCCTGCTTTTGGCTAATGAGATGGTCAATGTTCGGTTCCATATTTGTCACTGCTAGCTGTAACAAGTGATATGACATGCTTCTGGAGCTGTGACGCGTGCGTCCCGCGTCACCAGAAGTAGTACGTGACCACATACAGTACTCTAGGAGTACAGGATGCAGATGCATCCTGTGCTCCTCTCACTGACCACCAATGAAAGAGGTGCCCCTTCCGAAAGTGTGGCAGGAGCTGGATAAATGGCTTTAGGGGGCCACATGCAGCCTGCGGGCTGTAGTTTGGGGACCCCTGGACTAGAGGGTGGTGGTTACAGGGGGGTGGGGAGGAGAGAGGGGAGGGGAGGGGCACAAAGAAAACCAGATAGAAGGTGATGGAAGACAATTTGACTTTGGGTGATGAGTATGCAACATAATCAAATGTCAAAATAACCTGGAGATGTTTTCTCTGAACATATGTACCCTGATTTATCAATGTCGCCCCATTAAAATTAATAATAAAAAAAAAATTGTTTATAAAGGTAATGAAACAAACAACTATAACACACAGCAAGGAACAACAACAAATCTTAAGGAGAAAAATCTGATTTCTAGAGTTACTAGATAATTATATTCAAAATTTCCAATTTTCATTTAAAAATTAGGAGGCACACAGAGAAAAACAAACAATAAATAAAAACATACTCACAGAAACAAACTGTATTAACAGTAAATGTCCCTCATATATAAACACACAAAAAGATGCTTAATGTCATTAGTCATAAGGGAAACATAATCATTGTAGAAAATGTTTTATTTATAATAAAAAAATGAGATACCACTTGCCACACAATAGATCGGCTTTCTTTCTTTCTTTCTTTCTTTCTTTCTTTCTTTCTTTCTTTCTTTCTTTCTTTCTTTCTTTCTTTCTTTCTTTCGCTTATAAGACAGTCAAGAACAAGTGTTAGCAGGGATATAGAGTTATTGAAATCCTCATGCATTGCTGGTAGGAATGTAAAATGGTGCAACACCATAGAAAATGTTTTAAAAAAAAGTTAAACATGTAGTTTTTATATAACTCAGCCATTCTATTACTAGTTATATGCTGAAAATAACTAAAAACAAGTATTTAATTAAATACTTGCACATGAACATAGCAGCACTATTCACAATAGCCAAAAGGTGGAAACAACCCAAATACCTTACCATAAATGAATGAATGGACAAAATTTAATATATTCATACATTGGAATATTGAATGGACTAAATTTGGTATACCTATACACTGGAATAGTCAGTTATAGAAAGGAATGAGTGTCAATACATGTTACCTTATCGGTTTATCTAGAAAACACCATGCTAAGCAAAAACAACAACAACAACAACAAAAAAAAACTGGACACAAAAGGCTGCATATTGTAAGCTTTCATTTATATAAAATATTTAGAATAGGCAAATCCATAGAGACAGTAAACTGATTAGTGGCTGTTAGGGACTTGGAGACTTTAAGCTAGGGACTGCTTAATGGCTATAAGTTCTTCTTTGGGATTGATAAAATGTTTTGAAACTGATAACACACAGTATGGATGACATCAGAGTAATGGCTGCATGAGAGATACTCTTCATCTCTTCCCTTGAAATTCAAAAAATGTAACAAGTATAACATGGCGATGTAACCCCCACTGGGCTCTCAGATATGCCTGAAAGATCCACACATCTAATGGATTAAAGGTGGGATAGGTTATAAAGAGGAGCAGAAGATAAAACACATTTGTGGTGGGCTTTGGAGAGGACAGGTGACAAACCTGGAGTGACTGTTTTTTTTTTCTTCTCTTCTAGACTACGGGGAGGAGGGAAGTGTAGGCTCTCTGAATTTCATCTGAGGGGTATGGAGAGGAAAATTCAGAGTGACTGAGTCTCCTTCTGCCAGGAAGAATGGTAAGATAGAAGGGCAGAAGGGGAGATATACCAAAGCGGCCAGAGCATGTGGTCATGTGTTCCCATGGTCAGCCTGCAGCCTACACTTGGCAGAGACAGAGAAAACTAAAGCCACCACCAACCTCCAAATCCTGCTTCCCTCACCTCATTGTACTGAAAGTGACAGAAACAAACCCCACAGCTAGCTCTCCAGAGCCACTCTCCCTGAAGAACAGAGGTGTTCCACATCTGGTCCCCAGGTTAGTTGAGACATGGGGAGGAGTGCCTGAAAGCCTGAGATCACAATTGCTAGAGCCATAAAGCAGGAAAGCCAAAGCTATGGAGTTGAAGCCCTGAAGCCTTCAAAACATGCCCCACCGACCAATACAACTACAGTTTCCCCTGGACCAGTGTGACAACAACATCTAAGCCTAGGACAGCCCAGAAATTTTACAGAGCTAAAAGTTGTAATACAGCAACACCTACTGAAAGACACTTCTCAAAATCAAAATTATTTTTTCCCCTCCTTTTTCTTTTTATCTTCTTATTCTTTTTTCTCTTTCAAATTTAATTTTATTTAATTTTTATATTTTTATTATTTTTTGTGCATGTCTTGTTTGTGATTTTTGTTTGCTTTTGATATTTTTCAGTAGTTTTTCTTCTTTACCTGTCATAATTTAAAAAATTCACATTTTTTACTATATTTTTTAATTTTAATTTTTAAGGTTTTTTTTGTTAGGGTTCTTAATAATAATACCACTCACAAATGCCATCAAGAAAGAAGAAGTCCAATACCATGGCTACACAAGACAGAGATGTAGTTCAGAAAGAAAATAAAAAATCTCCAGAAAAAAACCCAATCATACAGTAACCGTGGAGTTAAATGATAGAGAATTCAAAACTGAATTTCTGAAAATAATCAGATGTGAGAAGACACCATTAAGCAACTTAATAAGCTCAGGAAACAAATTAATAAACAAAATGAATACCTCATCAAAGAGATTGAAACATTAAAAACAGATATGAAGAACTCAATACATGAGTTGAAGACTCATGAATAGCAAGTTTAGCTAATAGAAAAAGCCAGATAGAAGAATCAGTGACATCAAAGACAGGCAAGAGAGATATCATAGAAAGAAGAGGAGAAAGAACCATGAATTAAAAACAAAAACTGAGAGAACTCTACAAGAATTGTCTGATTTCATCAGAAAGAGCAATATTAGAAGAATGGATATATCAGAAGAAGAGAGGGAGAAGGGAATGAAGAGCTATTCAAACAAATAATTGACGAGAATGTCCCAAGCTTATGGAGTTAGAGCCTCAAATTCAAGAAGCAAACAGAATGCCAAGTTAATGCAACCCAAATAGACCTACCCTAAGGCACACTGTAATAAAATTTTCAAAAATCACTGGCAAGGAAAGAATCCTCAAGGCAGCTAGTGAAAAGAAGATATAACATATAAAGAAAAGCCCATTAGATTATCATCAGAGGTCTCAGCAGAAACTCTATAAGCCAGAAAAGAGTGGACCCCAACATTCAAAGTACTGAAAGAGAAGGATTACCAGCCAAAAATATTATACTCATCAAAGTTATCCTTCAAGGAGAAATAAAATTTTTTATAAATATACAGAAGCTGATGGAATTTATCAACAGAAAACCCCCACTGCAGGGATTACTCAAGGAGGTTATTTTACCAGACACAAAGAACAAAAATCAAAACTACAAGTAAAAGCTCCAACAAGATCACAATAAAAGCAAGGATAATCTGTGACAAGAATAACATAAAACAGGAGAGGATAAAGATCTGCAGTAGCAAAGGAAGATGGAGTGCAGAAGCACTCATAAGGCAAAGGACCCTTGTACATAGGAACATTTTTCTTTTAATAATCTATTTGTAACCACCCACAAAAAAATCCACTACTGAAACACACAGCTAAAAAAGAAACAATGAAAATAAATATTGAATACCACCGAACAAAAACAATTGACAGAAACAAAAAATAGAAGAACCAAACAAGACACAGAGCTACCAGAAAATAAAACATAAAATGGCTATACAAAACCCTCATGTGTCAACAATTACCCTAAATATAAATGGACTGAACTAACCAATAATGAGACGTAGAGTAGCAGTTTGGATCAAAAAGCAAAACCCAAACATACCCTGCCTTCAAGTTACATGTCTAAGTTTCAAGGACAAAAGTAGTTTCAGAGTGAAAGGTTGGAAAATGATTCTCCAAGCAAATAATATCCAAATAAAAGCAGGTGTAACAATACTCATATCTGACAATGCTGACTTTAAGACAACAAAGGTAATCAGAAACAGAGATGGATATTTCATAATGATAAAGAGGACATTGTTTTAAGAAGACATAATACTTCTTACCATATTTCTCCATGTATAAGACTCACCTTTTTTTCAAAAAATTTGGGCAAAAAAACTGGGTGCATCTTATACAGTGGTTGTGGCATTTCAAATGCTAGAGATGAAACTGAGGACGAGGCAATATAGGAAGAGAGTGATTCATCATCAGACACAGATGACAACAAGCTAATGGATGGAAGTTTTGACAGTGATGAAGAGTCATATGAATTTTATGATGAATAGAACTTGAGTTCAATTACTTTATGTAATACATTTTTTTTTTCAAATTTTGGGTCCCAAAAATATAGTGTGTCTTATAGCTGGGAGCATCTTATACATGGGGGAATACAGTAATATATATGAACCAAACCAGAGAGCACCAAAATATATAAGACATCTATTAACTGATTTAAAAATAGAAGCAGACAAAAACACAATCATATTTGGATATTTCAACACACCAATGACAACTTTGTATAGATCATCCAAAAAGAAAATGAATAAAGAAATATTGTCCTTAAATGATACTCTAGACCAATGGTAGTCAACCTGGTCCCTACCGCCCACTAGTGGACATTCCAGCTTTCATGGTGGGCAGTAGCGGAGCAACCAAAGTATAAATAAAAAGTTAGATTTAACTATAGTAAGTTGTTTTATAAAGATTTATTCTGCCAAACTTAGCGAAAATCTGACATAAAGTACTTGGTAAGTAATTATTATTATATGCTTTAACTTGCTGTAACTCTGCTTTATAAATTTTACAAAGTAAAGTTACTTCCCTACTTTATAAATCACCATTTCTGTGGAACCGGAGGGCGGTTAGAAAATTTAACTACTAACAGAGATACAAAAGTGGGCAGTAGGTATAAAAAGGTTGACTAACCCTGCTCTAGACCAAATGAACATAATAGACATTTATATGACATTTTATCCCAAAACATCAGATTATACATTCTTCTCCAGTGTGCATGAAACATTCTCAAGGATAGACAATACATTGGGCTACAAAATTAACATTAACAAATTCAGGAAGATTGAAATTATACCAAGCATATTTTCTAATCATAAGGCTTTGAAATTAGAATTCAACTGCAAAAAGGAAGTAAAGAAACCCACAAAAATATGGAAATTAAACAACATACTTCTAAAAAATGACTGGGTCAAAGAAGAAATAAAAGCAGAGAACAAAAGACACATACAGACAAATGAAAATGACAAGACAACATGTCAAAATTTCTGAGATGCAGTGAAAACAATAATAAGAGGGAAGTTTATATCATTACAGGCTTATATCAAGAAACAAGAAAAGTCCTAAGTAAACAACCTAATATCACACCATAAGTAACTAGAAAAAGAAGAACAAAGGCAATTCAAAGTTATCAGAAAAAAGGATATAGTAGAAATTAGAGCAAAACTAAATAACATAGAGAACAAAAAAACTGTAGAAAAAAATGTTATAATAAAGAGCTGTTCTTTGACAAGATCAATAAAATCAACAAACCACTTGCTAGACAAACTAAGGGGGAAAAAGGACTTACATAAACAAAAGCCAAAATAAAAAGGGAGAAATTACCACAGATATCATAAATATACAAAGGATCATAGTAGAATATTGTGAAAGATTACATGCCACTAAATTAACAACCTAGAGGAAATGGATATATTCTTTGAACTATACTATCTTTCTAGACTGAGTCACAAAGAAGTGGAAAACCTAAATAATCCTATAAGCAGGGTGGATATAGGAACAACTATCAAAAACCTCCCCAAAAACAAAAGTCCAGGACCAAATGGCTACACTAGTGAATTCTACCAAATATTCAAAGATTTGGTACCTATCCTTCTCAAAGTCTTCCAAAAAGTAGAAGAAGAAACAATACTCCCCAACACATTTTATGAGGCCAACATAACCTTTATACCAAAACCTGACAAGGACAAGACAAAAAAACAAACAAACAAAAATCTACAGATCAATATCTCTATTGAATACAGATGCAAAAATCCTAAACAATATACTAGCAAATTGAATACAATAATACATTAAAAAATAATACATCATGATCAAGTGGGATTCATTTCAGGAACACAAACTTGGTTCAACACATGGAAATCGATCAATGTAGTACACCACATCAACCAATCAAGGAACAAAAATCATATGATCCTATCAATAGATACAGAAAAGGCATTTGGTAAGATAAAACATCCTTTCATGTTTAAAACAATAAATAAAATCGGAATAAAAGAAAAGTACATCAATATAATAAAGGCCATATATGACAAAACATCAGTTAATATCATACTATATGTTGAAAAAATGAAGGCTTTTCCTCTAAAATCAGGAACAAGACAAGGTTGCCCACTGTCTCCACACTTAATCAATATAGTTTTAGAGTTTTTAGCCAGAATGATCAGGCAAGAGAAATATAAAAGACATTTATATTGGGGAAGAAGTAAAGGTATCACTTTTTGAAGATAACATGATTTTGTATATAGAAAACCCCAAAGACTCCATCAAAACTATTAGAAACAATAAACCAATACAGTAAAGTCGCAGGGTAAAAAATCAATATACAAAAGTTCACTGCTTTCCTATGTGCCAACAATGAAACATTGGAAAATGAACTAAAAAACACAGTTTATTTTTATTTTTTTTTTTTTAAATAAATTTTTATTAATGGTAATGGGATGACATTAATAAATCAGGGTACATATATTCAAAGAAAACATGTCTAGGTTATTTTGTCATTAAATTATGTTGCATACCCCTCGCCCAAAGTCAGATTGTCCTTCGCCACCCTCTATCTAGTTCTCTGTGCCCCTCCCCCTCCCCCTAACTCTCCCCCTGTCCTCCCTCCCCCCACCCCTGGTAACCACCACACTCTTGTCCATGTCTCTTAGTCTCATTTTTATGTTCCACCAATGTATGGAATCATGTAGTTCTTGTTTTTTTCTGATTTACTTATTTCACTCCTTATAATGTTATCAAGATCCCACCATTTTGCTGTAAATGATCTGATGTCATCGTTTCTTATGGCTGAGTAGTATTCCATAGTGTATATGTGCCACATCTTCTTTATCCAGTCTTCTATTGAAGGGCTTTTTGGTTGTTTCCATGTCTTGGCCACTGTGAACAGTGCTGCAATGAACATGGGGCTACATGTGTCTTCACGTATCAATGTTTCTGAGTTTTGGGGGTATATACCCAGTAGAGGGATTGCTGGGTCATAAGGTAGTTCTATTTGCAGAAAAACACAGTTTATTTTATAATTGCAACAAAAAATAAAAACAGTTAAGAATAAACTTAACAAAGGATTGAAGGACGTATATACTGAAAACCACAAAAACGTTATTGAAAGAAATGGAAAAATACAATGAAATAGAAAAATATTATGTGTTTATGGATTGGAAGAATCAACATAGTTAAAATAGACCTATTATTGAAAGCAATATACAAATTTAATACATACCCTATCAAAATCCCAATGTCCTTTTTTAAAGAAATAGCTCAAAAAATCAGGTTTGTATGGAACTATAAAAAAAACCCAAATAACCAAACAATCCTGAGGAAAAAGAGTGAAGCCGGAGGTATCACACTACCTGACTTTAAATTATACTATAGAGCCATGATAATCAAAACAGCATGGTATTGGCAGAAAAACAGACATATAGACCAATGGAACAGAATCAAGATCCCCAAAATAAAACCACATATATATGGACAGATCATTTTCAACAAAGGAGCCAAAAACACACAATGGAGAAAAGTAAACCTCTCCAATAAATGCTGCTGGGGAAATTGAAAAGCCACATGCAAAGAATGAAACTTGACTACAGTTTGTTCCCCTGCACAAAAATTAATTCAAAATGGATCAAAGACCTAAATATAAGATCTATAACAATAAATTACATAGAAGAAAATATAGGTACTAAGCTCATGGACCTTGGTCGTAGGGAACAATTTATGAATTTGATCCCAAAACCAAGGGAAGTAAGGGAAAAAAAATAAATGAATGGGACTGTATCAAATTAAAAATCTTCTGCACAGGAAAAGAAACTGACAACAAAGCAAATAGCCAGCCAACTAAATGAGAGATTATATTTACAAACAACAGCTCTGATAAAGAGTTAATATCCAAAAAATATAAAGAACTTGCAAAGCTGCACAACAAACAAGCAAACAATACAATTAAAAATTGGGGAGAGGAACTGAACAGACACTTCTCTCAAGAGGACATACAAATGGCCAACAGATATGTGAAAAGATGCTCATCTTCTGTAACTATTCAAGAAATGCAAATCAAAATTACAATGAGATACCATCTGACACCTGTTAGATTGGCTATTATCAACAAAATAGGTAATGGCAAGTAGTGGAGAGGCTGTGGAAGAAAAGATACCCTCATTCACTGCTGGTGGGAATACAAATTAGTATAACCATTATGGAAGAAAGCATGGTGGTTTCTTAAAAATTAAGAATAGAATTAACATATGACCCAGTAAAACCTCTACTGGGTTTCTACCTCCAAATCTCAAAAACATGGGTATGTAAAGACACATGCACCCTCATGTTCATCACAGCATTATTCACAGTGGCCAAGACATGGAAACAACCAAAGTGTCCTTCGATAGAGGACTGGATGAAGATGTTGTACATATATACAATCAAATACTACTCAGCCATCAGAAATGATGACATAGTGACATTTATGACAACATGGACAGATCTTGAGAACGTTATACTGAGTGAAATAAATAATCAGAAAAAAGCTAAGAACTGTATGATTTCACACATAGGTGGGGTATAAAACTAAGGCTCATGGACATAGATAAAAGTGAAGTGGTTACCAGGGGAGAGGAGACATGGGGGAGGGGGACCATAGAGGGGGTGAGTGGAAGAGTGTAAAGAGGGACAAATATAAAGTGACATAAAATGATTTGACTTTGGGTGGTGGGTATTCAACATAATCAGTTCAAATGCTATAGAAATGTTTGCCTGAAACCTATGTACTCTTATTGATCAAGGTCACCGTGTTAATTTTCTATATAAAATTTATAAATTAAAACAAAATGTTTTGGAACTAAATAGAGAGTCTCACCACACAAAATTTGAAAGTACAAAATGCCACTGAATTGTACAATTTAAAATGGTTAACTATATCATGTGATATTTTTTATATGCTCACTTTCCACCCCTGGAATCACACTCAAGATCATGGGCTCTTAGGAATGAGACTAAGTGAAGCAATGTCTGAATCATGTCTCCATATCACACTCACCCTTGGACATAAATTGATTGACAGGCAGCATCAACCCCCCACCTTTCCATACTTCACATCCCTTACCAGTGGGAATTTTTAATGTGTGTAGGTTAAAGCAGTAGGGTTAATGCCTCTATCCAACCCTTGCTGACTTGCCAGCTCTCCCCTCCCTTTTCTGTCTTGCCAGGTAAGATTCTGTTTACTGTCTAAGGCCCATTAGAATGTTTTACTTCTATTATAGAACAGGAGCTCATCCTTGCTCCTAGAAACTTGCTTGCCTCTTCCATTATTAATTTATACTTGGCCTTCACCTCCTGCACACCAAATACTGGCAACTTTTCCAGGTGCCTCCTAATTAAAAAAAAATCTTAAACTTGTTCTTTCCTGTTTGTACCTATTCTTTAGTGTGTCATTCTCTACTTGGAATCCTTTCCCCAGTAAATGGTTGTGAAAATAAGATACAATATTCTAAGGACTTTTGTGAGGGACATTCATAGTTAATGGAGGATTATCTTTCATAGTGACCATCTACAAAACTACTCAGGGGTAACACCTTCAGTTTTTATGGCTTCCCAAATAGCTTTCTGCCCTAATAGAATCAGACTTGAGCTTCTAAATCGAATGACTTCAATCTACATTATTTATTCTTTTTTTTTCTTTTATTATTTTTCTGCATCTTCTGCAAGGTAGATACACTTCATATGGATGGCAGGACCTAAAACACTGCATTTGAGAAAGCCACTTGTATTACCATGTAGTTTATTAAGAGCCTGGGTTTTGAAGCCAGACATCCTGGGTTTGAATCTAAGCTCCATATCAGATGGTATGAATTAGGGGAAGTTATTTGACCTGTGTCTCCAGTTTCTCATATGTAAATTTGGATAATAATCATGTATATTATATATAGTAATTGAAGGAATAAATGAGAAAAATTATGTAAAGTTCTTAACACAGTACCTGGAAAACAATGTCTTCAGTAATTATTAGGTATTACTAGTATTATTAGCCCACTATTCAGAGAGTTCATTTTGACGGTTCATACATTAAATGGTATCACATCACTTGACCAAATTCTTCTATGCCAGGTTGAATTTGTTAGACTATGATGAATGAGCCTATGCAAATTACTGTTTTATAATTAGAGGAACTTAACGCTAACACTGGTTGTGTTAAGCTGTGGAAATAAGCATAAGAGTAGTTCTCCTGTAAGTGTTTTTGCTCCAAAATGTGTACAACACAGGTTGGTAACTCTAGAACCAAATAATTAGAACAAAACTTCCAAGAAGCCTGGAAAAATGGCCTTTTAAAGAGCCACATTATAATAAAAAATTTGCTCTCTGAAATCCAAGAGTCCCAAGACTCTATAATGAGATGGATGTTTATGTTGAAAGCCACTCTTTCATAAAGATAGAAATCCTTACATCAATGTGGATTTAAATACTTAACCTGAGCAGAGAGAATTTATATCAGCTTTGAGTGTTTCAGGCCCTAGACCATTCTGTGGATGTCAGGTTTATAAAGCATACATTAATCAGTGACCTATGTGTTTCTTTGTAGCTGTAAGAGAGACTGTTTGGATGTGTTCACGTCTGGAGTGCTCTTTCAGATATTCTAAATCTTGCATTCTCCATGGTTTTCAGGACTCTCAAACACTGTCACTATTTGGAGCAGAATCTTATTGTGTGCATTATCCCTGCAAATAAGTGACTCATTTGGGTCTAGCAAAAAGTATATAAGGAGCATGTTATTTACCTGAAAACTCTGGTTTCTATATAGGCTATTCTCATCACTTGATGACTACAGGGTCAAGTTTCAAGTTTTTGTGAAATAAGTTGAATGATAAAAATAATGGATTATTATGGAAGTCATTCAGGTGTACTTTTTGGATTTCCCTTCAAGCAAGAACTTGACATTTGGCTGCAAAGAGTGAAGTGAGCTACAGCCTCCAGCTATTTGGACTTTCATGATTAATCTCAGTTTTTGAGCAAAAACGACACTTTTCCTGGGCAGGCCCCAGATGATTTCTAAAGGCATGACCATTTTTGCCCAACACACTATCTAATGGGAAATGTTTGCTTCATAACTACCCATTAAACTGGCTGAAATTTTATCAGATGAACATTGAGATATAAGGTTTTCTATGCCGAATCCTGCTTCATTACTTCTTTAATTTTTCACAGATGTCTGCTAATATACTTCTTGTATTCTTACATCTCTAATACAGTGTCTACTTCCTGGAGGACACAAAACATCTGGGTAAACAAAGGCAATATATAGAAAACAGCAATTTCTTAAGACATGGACTCTGTATACAGTGCCATGTTGTTGGTGCTATGCAATTCCTCAGTCTTTCATCAAAATTTCAAGGAATTTCATGAACTAGCTCATCATTGTCTTTCAGGGCAATTTTTTTTATATCAAATAAACATTACCAACAACTGCAAACTCTACCAGAGTATCTCTGAAATGGCCAGTTGGTCAGAAAACAAGAAAAATTAAATTGAAAATGTAAAATTGGCTCAGAATAGTAAAATATTTACCTCATATTATCTTGCTTAATAGGTTATAGGTGATTTCCCAAATAGTGTCTTCAATTACAAATAGAACTGTCTCATACATATGCAGAGTCCAAGAAATTATTGTCTCCTTTTTTCCCCATTTTATTTTGTGAATAATATCATTCCTCATAGTCTTATTCAAAAAAGATTCTTGATTCAGGGGAAGAAAAGTTGGTAGACTTATAATTCTAAGGGACCTTGGATGTTATGCCATCCATGAACAGTCTAAGATGGCCTTCACTTCATTCCAGAAATTCTTGTGACAAGAAAAGGCATGGTACTTGAACCTGTGCATTTTCCTCTTCTGTACTTCATTGAATTATTTTACCTGAGACTCTCTTTTATTCCACCCAAAATGTTAGACATGAGTCGCCTACGACTTGAAGAAAAATTGTCAAAATGTAATCAGAGAACAAAAGTGTCAAAATCTTGGCTGTTGAATTTTTCAAAAGCTATAAATTCAGAAATTTGGAAGCCTCTGTAATCCAATTTTCTTATTCTACCTAAGTTCTAAAAGCTGTGGAGGAAAGAGGGGGAGAGACCACAGGGAAAATGGTGAAGTCAAAAAGGAGAAAATGTTTCACTGGAGTGACCCACATCAGAAAGACATATCTCAAGGAGCCCATTGGTCAAGTGTGTAGCAGGAATAACACCTGCCTGCCAACATTCAGCTATCCAGGCCCCTAATAAACTCCTGGACACCTGAGCAATGTGGGGTAATGAAGAATTTGAAATCAAAACTCTGGGGAAATACCTATTAGTACCAGATTTGCTCTTAATCTCAAGTGGTCACTATTATATAGGTAAATACGATCAGTTGATCCATTGGAATTGTTATGTCAAGGTTAGGAACCCCGAAATAGTCATGTTCTATTCAATACTAGCAATGAATCCTAATGAAACAACATGAAATCATCTGATATGGAATGCTCTGGCCATTACAGCTGGGTCTTTAAAATGACTACACCTTCTCAAATACTTGCTTTTGAATAACTTCCAAATTCTTTTTTTTTTTTTATCTTTCTTGAAGCTGGAAATGGGGAGAGACAGTCAGACAGACTCCCGCATGCGCCCGACCGGGATTCACCCGGCACGCCCACCAGGGGCGAGGCTCTGCCCACCAGGGGGCGATGCTTTGCCCCTCCGGGGCGTCATTCTGCCGCGACCAGAGCCACTCTAGCGCCTGGGGCAGAGGCCAAGGAGCCATCCCCAGCGCCCGGGCCATCTTTGCTCCAATGGAGCCTTGGCTGCGGGAGGGGAAGAAAGAGACAGAGAGGAAGGAGGGGGGGTGGAGAAGCAAATGGGCACTTCTCCTATATGCCCTGGCCAGGAATCGAACCCAGGTCCCCCGCACCTCAGGCCGACGCTCTACCGCTGAGCCAACCGGCCAGGGCCATAACTTCCAAATTCTTATCTTTATTATCCATTTTATAACTTTATATGACTCCATTTTTGAGTTAGGGTTCCAACAGAAACATATGTCTCTCTCAAACTGGATAATTGAGGAAGGTTTAATAAGTGGACTGTTTACTTAGTTGTTGAGAGGACTTCAGGGAACGGAAAATGCTCCTTGAGGCTATTAACTGTTGGAGCCTTTACTTTCCCTAAGCCTAAAGAAATAAGAGGAGAGTGCACTTGCCAAAATCTAAAAGCAGATAGTGCCATATGAAGAAAGCTGCTTGACAGGAGTTGTGACCTTCAGTCCAGGGGTAAAACAAACCCTTGCCAAGCTATCAAAGAAATAGCTAGGGGAATATCTACTCTGTCCTCATATTCCTCCACCCCCTCACTCTGATGTTCTGGAAGTGCCTCCACTGGCTGAAACCAACTTGAAACATTACCTTTAGAGGGCTCATTGAAGCAGTCTATACAGGTCAGATCAGAGTAGAGAAGTGGAAAGTGTGTGAAGGGGGTGGAGGGCAGCAATGAAAAACATTAAGCACAGACAACTCAATAGAATTTGGAAATACATGTAAGAACTCCCTGGAAAGACTTTTCCCCCTTAAAAATTTGATAAAAGTTAGTAAATGTTCTAAATATTAAGAAAAGGTACAATAAGGATACATATTTTATTTTTGCATGAATTTCAAGGGGATTTTACCCCCTGTGGCTTCTCCATGATATATATAGGAGTTCCACTTCAGTTGAAGGAAAGAGAAAAGGTAGAGGAAGAAAGGCCAATAAGAGAAGTGTTCAAATGAGTTAGTGAGGGGCTGATGGAGCTGGGGCAATTCCTTTTCCCCAAGTGTTCTCACTGATGACTACGGTGTAACTTTTGCCTTCCAATATAATACCCAGTCGTCTTCTCTAATTAATTTTTCTCATAAATCAAATATTTAATTGCAGCAGCAGCACCAGGAATTATTTATTTAACACTACTTTGACCACAGCATTACTCAGGCCAGTGAAGATCAAAGCTTTTATAATAACTGCAGTGATGATTCATCCCCTGAAAACAGCTCTTTAAAGTTCATTAAGTGCTTTCATAACTGTCTTCTCATGGAGGCCTTACTGTAGCTTTGTTAGGCAATGCAGAGCTTGTCATTACTTGAACTGTGCACATGAAGAAAATAAGACCCTGAGAGAATGAAGAATTGTCCAGGGTCCTACATTTAGTGAGGTTAGATCCTGTGGCCCTGACTCCATGTTTTGCATTTAGGGTTGGGATGCTGCTCTGTTTAGACTTGCCAATTCGACACTAAGTGTAGTGGATGTGACAGGGAGGTGGCTGCTCTTCACTTCCTCATGAGATAGTATCTGAAGACCTATTGTTAAGTCTCAAGCCAGTAGAGGCCTTATTTATTTCATTTTCTTTCCTCATAATGTGCAAATATGTCCATTCGTGCCTCTAAGAACAGAGCTTAATAGTCCCAAATGTGCAGTCAGCATCCTACAACCCCTTGACATATCTTTGGGCACCTGTCTCACAGGAAAACCTTGCTTCTCTCATTTTGAGAAAAACAAATAATTATAGCAGAAGACTTCTTGGGAACAAGGAGGAATGTTCAGGAGACAGGAGTAATTTTGACTAGAGTCAGACAGTCTAGAAATATCACACAGAACGGAAGAGCTGGCAATTGTGTGTGTGCCATGGAGAGTTAAGTAGTTTTTATTTCTTCCCATTACTCTCTAATGTTTGAGGGCTGGAATGGATCAAAAATAAGCTCAAGTCTTCTGTTTGGCACCAACTTTCTCTCTTGCTACAATCTTTCTCTTGTCTGATTTATCCTGTACCTGCTGACAGGTTAAATTTCCAATAATGTCACTCACCTACTCAACAACCTTCAGTTATTTCTCCATTTATTATGGTATTAGTTTCATTACCTGTCATTCAAGAGTTACTTAATATTGTCCAAAACTTCTTTTTCAGATTTATATCTTCCTATTCTTAGAGTTCAAATGCCTGGAAAACTAGGCTACTTGTTGATTCTCCAATACAGACCTCACATCCATGCCCTTGTTCAACCTGTCTCCCGTGCTTGGAATCCCTTCCCCCATCCAATCTGACAGTGTCTCCTACCAGTGTTTTTACATAGCACTTGGCTTTGTGATGTGGCAAATTAACTAAGCTTAGCTGTGTTTCCCAGAATTCCTTTTTTTCTGTAATTTGGGGTGAGCCACAAGAAAGATTCCTGTGGGAGATATGTGGGGCAGACAGAAAGCGGCAACCATTTTTTTTAACCTCATTGTCACTTATCTGCTGTCTTATCTTGCTGTTGCAAGGCAGTAGTCAGACTTGTAATTACTCCATCTTCCCCTGGATCCTATTTCAGCTTTTCTGACTTTTGGACCAGAACGTGTTTAGTTCAAAGACAAAAGGCCTCAACTTCTCCAAAATATTTATACCATCAGAGTCAGAGGAATCAAGGATGGACACAGATTCAGTTCATCCTTGTGAGCTCCAATGCATGTCTGTGGGATCCATCTTGTTCCTCTCTCCCTCCACGTTGCATTCATCTTTACTTCCCTGCTGCTTGACTTGTGGGCTTTAACATACAAGATCAGAATTACAGATACCTGATACAGAGACTGTTTAACCAATTCTCAAAAGTCAAATCCCTGTAACAAATCTATGTATAAAAATATTTCTCTGTAGTTCTGATAGTCTGATTAAACTTATATGTGAGCAGATATAATGCCTTTAATAAAGTTTTACAAATTTAACAGCTTACAAAATGCTTTTACATTTATCATTTCATTGACTTGTCACAACCAGGGTCACTATATAAAGTCACTCATTGAACGGCATTATTTTCATTATTCTGGCATTAAAGTTTTGATGGGAGTGCTGCTCTTCCCGGGAGTTGAACAATATGGCAGTTTTTCTCACCACAGCCATTTGTAGTGGACTGCACAAAGATTCTTATCCTTATTGATCTGATGAGAAAATGTGAGGGGAAGGAGAAGATTGCTTCATTTGAGTGATGAAGTAACTTTCCTGATGACACACAATGAATAGTGCAATATATACCATGTTATTTTTCAAATAAAATATTTAACCCTTTATTCTTGTTCTATCAGAATAAAGCATAGGTGATGCCCCTTTTCTCCTACTTTCCTATCTATAATTTTATTTTGAATTCAAAGTCAGTTATAAGAGGTGTGACAATGTTTGTCTAACCAAAGGGGAGGGGGAATTCCACAATGAATTGGCATTTGTCTTTTTCATGGCAAAACATGCTGGGGACAAAATGGTCAGTCACCCTAACTGAGGATATGACTATGTGATGGTACATAATCAAGACAAGGATTTATCAGAGACTTCTCTTAAAATATAAGTCCTTTATAGATAGTTATTGTTCCATTGGAGTTGCTAAAATTGGTCCTTGTAAATCTTGTCAACATAGCAAAATCCCATCCATAATAGTAAGGTGACCAATCGCCCTCCTTTAGGGAGGACAGTCCCTCTTTTGTAAGTTCCGTCCTTCCTCGAAAAGTGTCCTCCTTTTTGATATTGGAAGACTAATCTATAAATGTCCGTATTCTATTGATGCAGAGTCCATCCATTGCGTGTTGCGTAACGTATTTGTATTTGACATGACAATTCTTCAAGGATCAATACAGTGCAGCGAGATGCAATTATGAGAGCATGCGCTCTGCATGGGAGACCTTGAGATAGCATGTGATATACCCAGCGCGCAAATGGCTTTGTGTACTTCTTACTGAAACATGACATGGCACATACGACATTGTAGACGCACAATTATTTCTTTCTCAGTGAATATTCAATCATAGACAGGTAAGCACAATTAACAATAGGCATGTAAGCATAATTACAATATAAAATATTACAAATGTTTTTATCATATTATAGTGTATTATTGCTGCAATGAATAAAATGTCTCTTTTATTTATGATATTGTTTTCTTCAATTTATTTTGTCCTCCTTTTCATTGTAAAAAAATTGGTCACCTTAATAATAGCAGAATATAAGGCCAAAGAATTAAGCAAAACTGATAAAAGAAGAGAGAAGAAAACTGAGCTAATCATTTGAATCACTGGATATACCCTTGAATATTTCAGTTATAAAAGCCAATACTTTATTTTGGGCCTAAGTAAGATTGAGAGGTGTTTCTGCCACTTATAACTAAAACTCCTTGACCATTAGATTGGTACTAAAAAAATAAGAGTCATGAGTTAAAGGTATAAAAATGCTGTTAAGTAAAGAATTTAAAGTCTGGAGAACAAGTTTCAGTTTCAGTCTAGGAAATTTGCAATTCTCTTCTCTTGGTCTATGTTTTCCCACCACTATAAATTAATTATTTTCAGCAGCCGATTAAATCAGGCAACTGATTAAAATTAGGTGGCTGATTAGGTTTGCAGTTGAATAGATTAAACAACCTATTAGATTATTGATTAATTGAATTAGTAGCTGATTAGTTTAGTTTGCTGCTATGATTAGGCAAGCAATTTAGATTTGTAGTTGATTAGGCTAAGCAGTCATTAGTGTTAGGCAGGCAATTATTTCAGAGGCTGTTTAGATTAGCTAAATTAAGTGGCTGCTTAATTTAAGACACTGATCATATTAGGCACTGAATGGATTATCTGCTGAGCAAATTAGGCAGCTGGCTAGATCAAGCTATTGATTATATCAGTGGCCGATCAGATAGCAGTTGATTAGACCAGCTTTATTTTGGCTAGCTAGTGTCTGATTAGATCAGACAATTGACTAGATTAGGCAGTCAATTAGATCAACAGCAGGTCAGATCAGCACTTGCTGATTAGTTTAGTGGCCTATCAGAGGACAAAACAATTAGATTAGCTGATTAGATCAGACAGCTGTTTGGATTAATGATTAGATGGAGAATTAACAACAGGGATTGCTTTTGTTGAGGAACAGTATTTAAACAGTGATGCACTGAATTTGCTAGGTGTTTCTTGTGACACACATTAAAACATAGCTATGCTCATCTCCATGCCTGTGAAAATCACCAATATGCTTTCTATTTCGTGAAATTGGTCTGATTTTTTTAAAGGCATAATTTTTGTTTATAAGTTGTAATATGGTCAGGATTCTATTTTGCCATGTGTAAAATTGGTAAGATTGTCAGAAAAGCTCCAAGTTACCAGAAAAATTCACCTTCCATATAATAAGTGTTGATGGCATAAGCTAGCATAAGAGTCATGGAGTAAAAAGAGGGCAATAACTCACTTGCACATTTTTTATAACATTAACAAGTCTTAGTGGTGGTACAGTACAATAACTTAAAGAAATTCTCCAAACTCATTGTTCTTATAAAAATGTATCATTAAGACAACAGAACATAAAAATATATTAAATATTTAAATTTACTTTTAATAATCATATTTATTCCCTTATTGTTATAAATAGACTGTTAACCTTGCATTGATAAGAACATTTATTTTAATTCTGTCTACTAGTACATATGCAGTAAATTAAAATTGTTATAGAATTTTTAGGATATACACAATACAGAAACTTAGAAAAATTAATGCAATATATTGATGCTTATTATTATTTTTTATAAATAAATTTTTATTTTAATGGGGTGACATCAATAAATCAGGGTTTATATATTCAAAGAAAACATGTCCAGGTTATCTTGTCATTCAATTCTGTTGCATACCCATCACACAAAGAGAGATTGTCCTCCGTCACCTTCTATCTACTTTTCTTTGTATCCCACCCCTCCCCCTCTCCCTCCTTCCCTCCCCCCGCCCCCCCCTAACCACCACACTCTTGTCCATGTCTCTTAGTCTCATTTTTATGTCCCACCAATGTATGGAATCCTGCAGTTCTTGTTTTTTTCTGATTTACTTATTTCACTCCATATAATGTTATCAAGATCCCACCATTTTGTTGTAAGTGATTCGATGTCATCATTTCTTATGGCTGAATAGTATACCATGGTGTATATGTGCCACATCTTCTTTATCTAGTCTTCTATTTTTTTTACAATGATTAAAGCCTTTCAGTAAACTCTTGGCCAATACAGCAAGAATCCATAAAAGAGTAGTGTCCTTAACATGTTCACCAAGTCCAAGTTGGCCCCAACACCATGCCAAATCCCTGAAAAATGCAACCCAACCCCAGTTCAGTCTGTTAGGAGCTGTCACAAGGAGCAGGAGTCCAGGAAAAGTCCACATGGCACTGGAATTGTTGTCACAATTCTATACTTTGCAGCTCATGTCCAAGTCCCAATGACTGCTGCTTCTATCTGCTAATGATTCAGGTAGACTGGAAAAGCCATCTGCAGCATGTGTGGATATGGAGCTTCTGTTCTCCTCTGCCTGGAGATATGAGACCAGGTTCCTTTTCCCTGGAGCTCTGTGACTGTGTGGCTTGGTAAAGAGAACCTTGGGATACACTAAGCTGGGTGGCAAAGGTAGATTCATAATAGAAGTTGGCAAAAGGGGGAAAGAGAGCTCTAAATTAGGAGTAGGTCCCAGCCTGAAATATGAGTGGGGCATTGAGGTAGGAGGAATAAAGGAAACACTATATATTAAACAAAGCAGCAGAAAATAGGACTATCAACACCCACAACAGAGATCTTTGAGGGAAGAATAAAAAACCTGACTATTCAGGCAAGACATAGTTAAGTGGCCCTTGTGCAAATGAGATCAGTTTACCTGCTTCTTGGAAGAAATACCCTAGGCTCGTCCACAGTGTTGTAGATGGGGCCGACGGCCCTGGGCACCTTCAGCCTTCAGTGGCAAACCCCAGCATTCTGGGCAAGGTTAGGTCATAGGTGGCTGGAGCAGGGCTGGAAGAGACTGAACCCTCTCTTAGAGGAGCGAGGGGGAAGCCTACCTTCCAGTGTCCCTGTTTCCTCACAGCAGATGCATGTAAGTCTGGCAGGCTTTAGCTCAATGACCTTCCTTTCCACTACTGAAGCAGGACCCAGGTGGCATCCTATGAGACCCCTTTGGGGCGTTGGATCCTTTAAGGGTGTATCCTAAAAGCTGGTAGTTCCCCTGATCTCTATTGGGCTTTTTCTGCCTCTAGGTATCTTAAAAGCCATGCTCAGAAGATCTCACTGAGAGGTTTGAGGATCCCCATCCGCCTATATAAATCTTTTCCATATATCTAGAGCTATTTGGAAAAAGACAAAACAGTGTTACTAGCTGGATCAAATAAAGAAGGTAGTAGTTTGCAGGCAAAAAAGATTTGGTGTCTCTTGTTCAGCATTCAAAAGAAATTTAATTTTTTTTTAAGTAAAAAGCATGATATGGTAGACCCATAGGAGTTCCAGGATATGACTACCCCCTTTTAAATTTTTTTAAATTGACCTTAAAATATTTGCTGGGTACACTTTAATAATACCTTAACTTTAAAGATCATAAGAATGACAAAATACAGTAAATGCTTTTGCTCCACATGCATGAGCATTTTCAGTTTAACCAGTTTAGGAAATCCAATAATAGAACAATGCATACAGACAATAAGCTATAACATGCTTAGCAGCCTCTCCTGTTCTGACAGAGGTTACTATAAATCCAGAATATGTATCCACTGTAACGCAGACATAGGACTGTTTGCCAAATGAAGGTATATGAGTAACATCCATTTGCCAAAGTTGTCCTGGTAGGGGTCCTTGAGGGTTAACTACAAATGAAGGGGCAGATTGTGTATAGGACCCCTTGGACAGGATTTCCCAATCTGCCATGCTGCTTTCCGAGAAAGTTGAAACTGTTTACACAGGGCTGCAGCATTCTGGTGATGAATAGTATGAGACAGAATTGCTTGATCTGTCATGGTTGCTCCAAATAATTTTCTTTTGGGTAGCTTGATCAACAAGGGCATTCCTAGGCCCTGGCCGGTTGGCTCAGTGGCAGAGCATCGGCCTGGTATGCAGGATTCCTGGGTTCTATTCCCGGCCAGGGCACACAGGAGAAGTACCCATCTGCTTCTCCACCCCTCCCCTTCCCCTTCCTCTCTGTCTCTCTCTTCCCCTCCTGCAGCCAAGGCTCCACCAAAGCAATGCCACCCCTGGCGCTAAGGATGGCCCCGTGGCCTCTGCCTCAGGCACTAGAATGGCTTTCGTTGTAACAGAGCAACACCCCAGATGGGCAGAGCATTCTTCCCTGGTAGCCGTGCTGGGTGGATCCTGGTCGGGCACATGTGAGAGTCTGTCTGACTGCTTCCCCATTTCCAACATCAGAAAAATACAAAAAAAAAAAGAAAAAAAAGAAAAAAAAAGGAAAGAAAAAAAAAGGGCATTCCCTTGTGCTAAAGCTCCAGGGAGCATGGAGTGAGCTTGAGTATGTCCTATGAAACATGGAGCTCTATGTTGACATACAAGTATTTGAAGAAGGAGGAACTGCTGAAATAGTTCATCAGCATTTGTCCCTAAGACAGCAGTCTTTATAGTGGAAACACTATAAGTAAATATTTGCTGTCTGTATATAGATTAAAGGGGGAATATGGCAAATGCTGAAAAGCCATGATAATGGCATATAATTCTAGACTTTGAGCTGATTTTAAGTTGACAGTTTCATTATAAAGTTGTCCATTGATTTGCAAGAGCGATTTGCCATTTAGTAGAAGTTTCCCAGAACCATTGTTGTTGATCCTTTGAAAAAAGGAACAACAATAATTTTGAGGCTCAAAACCTATAAGCTGTAAGGGTTGCCTATGCCCCTTGATAATCCAGGAAGCAACAAGATCAAAATATGGAAGTGTATTCCATGGGCTATTAGATGGTTCAATAGCCAAGCTGTAGCTGTGTGCAAGCTGTAGCTGCTCTTGTACCAATTGAGCAGCTGCCCTAAGTTTCTCCTGAGAAAGGGGCCATTGGTCTAACCATACAGGATTATCTGATTTACAAGTAATTGGGTCTGCACAATGCATTATTGAGGTATCAGGAGCTACCAAGGCCTCTATGCTGAATTTTGATATCCTAATCCACACCTTCTGGTATTGGGTGCCACTTCTATGGGGGTGAGAATTCCTCGCTGTTCTTTTCCTAGTCCCTTGGTGGGCAAAAATCCACGATCAAGCATCTGAGTACTGACTAAACCATTAGGACTGACAAGCAACACTCTCATATTTTTCAAAACATCTCTACCTCACAAATTAATTGGCCATCCAGGGAGCACATAAGGCTTAAAAAATCCAAAATGACCTTCTTAATCTTCCCAATGTAGAAAACTATAGAACTTTGTTGAGGGGATTTGCTCTGCCCTATACCTTGTAATTCTGTGGCTGCTACATGAGTGGGCCAGGAAGGAGGCCAATGTAGCTTAGCAATAACAGATACATCAGCTCCAGTAATCTAAAAGTCCTTTAAATTTATGCTCATGTATTGTTAGTTCCATTTCAGAGCGTTCCGGACCTATTTTTTTTTTTTAATCCAATTGGCAAAATCAGAGGAGTCAAATCACCAATTTGCTTGGGGTCCCTTTTGCAGGATTTGGCCTGAGAAGCAGAATTAGCACCCTTATACTATTCTTCTAACTGTCTGAATTAGCCATGAGACACATTCTTTTTTTTTTTTTTTGATTAATTTTGATGGGGTGACATTAATAAAATTGTCTTCTGTCACCTTCTAACTGGTTTTCTTTATGCCCCTCCCTTCCCTCAACCCCTTCCCTCTCCTCCCCCCCACCCTGTAACCCCAACACTGTTGTCCATTTCTCTGAGTCTCATTTTTATGTCCCACCTATGTATGGAATCATATATTGATAGTTCTTAGTTCTTTCTGATTTACTTATTTCGCTCAGTATAATGTTATCAAGGCCCATTCATGTTGTTGTAAAAGATCCGATGTCATCATTTCTTATGGCTGAGTAGTATTCCATAGTGTATATATATATATATATATATATATATACCAAAGCTTTTTAATCCACTCGTCCTCTGTTGGACACTTGGGCTGTTTCCAGATCTTTGCTATTGTGAACAATGCTGACATAAACATGGGGGTGCATTTCTTCTTTTCAAACAGTGCTATGGTGTTCTTGGGGTATATTACTAACAGTGGTATAGCTGGGTCAAAGGCAATTCGATTTTTAATTTCTTGAGGAATCTCCATACTGTTTTCCACAGTGGCTGCACCAGTCTGCATTCCCACCAGCAGTGCAGGAGGGTTCCCTTTTCTCCACATCCTTGCCAGCACTTATTCTGTGTTGTTTTATTGATGAGCGCCATTCTGACTGGTGTGAGATGATATCTCATTGTGGTTTTAATTTGCATTTCTCTAATCATTAGTGATGTTGAACATTTTTTCATATGCCTATTGGCCATCTGTGTGTCCTCCTTGGAGAAGTGTCTATTCATTTCTTTTGCCCATTTTTGGATTGGATTGTTTGTCTTTCTGGTATTACGTTTTACAAGTTCTTTATAAATTTTGGTTATTAACCCCTTATCAGACGCATTGTAAAATATATTGTCCCATTGTGTAGTTTGTCTTTTTATTCTGTTCTTATTGTCTTTAGCTGTGCAGAAGCTTTTTAGTTTGATAAAGTCCCATTTGTTTATCCTGTCTTTTATTTCACTTGACTATGGAGACAAATCAGCAAATATATTGCTGCGAGAGATGTCAGATAGCCTACTGCCTATGTTTTCTTCTAAGATGCTTATGGTTTCATGGCTTACATTTACATCTTTTATCCATTTTGAGTTTATTTTTGTGAGTGGTGTAAGTTGGTGGTCTAGTTTCATTTTTTTGCAGGTAGCTGTCAAATTTTCCCAACACTATTTGTTGAAGAGGTTGTCTTTACTCCAGTGTATGCTCTTATCTCCTTTGTCAAATATCAGTTGTTGGTAAAAGTGTGAGTTTATTTCTGGGTTCTCTGTTCTGTTCCATTGATCTATATGCCTGTCTTATGCCAGTATCATGGTGTTTTGAGTACAATGGCTTTATAATATAACTTGATATCCGGAAGTGTGATACCTCCCGCTTTATTCTTCCTTTTCAAGATTGCTGAGGCTATTCGTGTTCTCTTTTGGTTCCATATAAATTTTTGGAATATGTGTTCTATATCTTTGAAGTAAGTCATTGGTATTTTAATCGGTATTGCATTGAAATTATAAATTGCTTTGGGTAATATAGACATTTTAATGATGTTTATTCTTCCTAACCATGAGCACAGTATATGCTTCCACTTGTTTATATCTTCCCTGATTTCTTTTATCAATGTTTTATAATTTTCCGAGTACAATTTTTTAATCTCCCTGGTTAAATTTATTCCTAGCTACTTTATTTTTTTGGTTGCAATGGTAAAGGGGATTGATTCCTTGATTTCTCTTTCTGACAGTTCATTGTTAGTGTATAGAAATGCCTCTGATTTCTGAGTATTGATTTTATATCCTGCCATCTTGCCGAATTCATTTATCAGGTCTAGTAGTTTTTTGACTGAGACTTTAGGGTTTTCTATATACAATATCATATCATCTGCAAATAATGATAGTTTTACTTCTTCTTTTCCAATTTGTATGCCTTTTATTTCTTTTTCTTGTCTGATTGCTGTGGCTAGGACTTCCAGAACTATGTTGAATAAGAGTGGTGAAAGGGGGCACCCTTGCATTGTTCCTGATCTTAAGGAGATTGCTTTTAATTTTTGCCCATTGAGTATGATGTTGGCTGTGGGTTTGTCACAGATGGCCTTTATCATGTTGAGGTATGTTCCCTGTATTCTCACTTTGCTGAGAGTTTTGATCATGAATGGGTGCTGGATTTTATCAAATGCTTTTTCTGCATCTATTGAAATTATCATGTGGTTTTTCTCCTTCCTTTTTGTTTATGTGATGAATCACATTGATTGATTTGCGAATATTGTACCAGCCTTGCCTCCCCAGAATAAATCCCACTTGATCATGGTGTATGATTTTTTTCATATGTTGCTGGACCCGGTTTGCTAATATTTTGTTGAGGATTTTTGCATCTAAATTCATCAGGGATATTGGCCTATAATTTTCTTTTCTTGTGTTGTCTTTGCCAGGTTTTGGAATCAGAATTATGCTCACTTCATAAAAGGAGTTTGGAAGTCTTCCTTCCTCTTGAATTTTTTGAAATAGCTTGAGGAGGATAGGAGTTAGTTCTTCTTTGAATATTTGGTACAATTCACTTGTGAAGCCATCAGGCCCAAGACTTTTCTTTTTTGGGAGTGTTTTGATAGCTGTTTCAATCTCATTTGTTGTAATTGGTCTGTTTAGGTTTTCTGATTCTTCCAGATTGATTTTTGGAAGATTATATGTTTCAAGGAATTTGTCCATTTCATCTAGGTTGTCTAGTTTTTTGGCATACAGTTCTTCATAGTATTTTCTTACAATATTTTGTATTTCTGTTGTTTCAGTTGTTATTTCTCCACTCTCATTTCTAATTTTATTTATTTGAGTCCTCTCTCTTTTTTTCTTGGTGAGTCTGGTTAAAGGTTCATCAATCTTGTTTACCTTTTCAAAGAACCAGCTTCTGGTTTCATTGATCCTCTGTATTGTTTCTTTAGCCTCTATGTCATTTATTTCTGCTCTGATCTTTATTATTTCCTTCATTCTACTACCTCTGGGCTTTACTTGCTGTTTTTTTTTCTAGGTCTTTAAGATGTAGGGTCAAGTTGTTTATTTGAGCTTTTTCTATCTTCTTGAAGTATGCCTGTAATGCTATAAACTTCCTTCTCAGGACTGCTTTTGCTGTGTCCCATAAATTTTGAGTTGATGTATGCTCATTATCATTTGTTTCTAGGAATTTTTAAATTTCTTCTTTTATTTCATTGTTAACTCATTCGTTATTTAATAACATGTTATTTAGTTTCCAAGTGTTTGAGTATTTTTCAGTTTTTCTATTGTGGTTGATTTCTAGTTGAATGCCATTGTGATCAGAGAAAGGGCTCGATATAATTTCAATCTTCTTAAATTTGTTGAGACCGTTTTTGTGCCCTAACATGTGGTCTATTCTAGAGAATGTACCATGAGCTCTTGAAAAGAATGTATATTCTGCTGTTTTAGGGTGAAAGGTTCTGAAGATATCTATTAAATCGAGTTGATCTAATATGTCCTTTAAGTCTGCTGTTTCTTTGTTAATTTTCTTTCTTGAGGATCTATCTAATAATGTTAATGGGGTATTGAAATCCCCTACTATTATAGTATTGCTGTTGATCTTGCCCTTTAAGTCCATCAAAGTCTGCTTTATATATTTAGGTGCTCCTATATTAGGTGTGTAGATATTTATAATGGTTATAACTTCCTTTTGGATTGCTCCCTTTATCATTATGTAGTGACCTTCTTTATCTCTAACTATGGTTTTTGTTTTAAAGTCCATTTTGTCTGATATAAGTATTGCTACCCCAGCTTTTTTTTCATTTCCATTTGCATGAAATATTTTTTCCATCCTTTTATCTTCAGTCTGTGTGCATCTTTTGATTTAAGGTGTGTCTCTTGTAGACAGCATATGTATGGGTCCTGTTTTCTTATCCATGCAGCTACCTTATGTCTTTTGATAGGATCATTTAATCCATTTACATTTAAGGTTATTATTGATATGTAATTGTTTATTGCCATTTTATTCTTTAAAACTGTATTCCTCTTTTGCTATATTCCTTTTCTCCTTTGATCTGTTTACAACAGATTCCTTACCATTTCTTGTAGCCTTGGTTTGGTTACAATGAATTCCTTGAGTTCTTTTTTTCTGTAAAGCTTTTTATTTCTCCTTCAATTTTAAATGATAGCCTTGCTGGATAAAGTAGTCTTGGTTGTAGGCTCTTGTTCTGCATCACTTTGAATATTTCTTGCCATTCCCTTCCGGCCTCAAGTGTTTCTGTTGAAAAGTCAGAAGTCATCCTTATGGGGGCTCCTTTTTCTCTAGGTGATAGTCTTTTTTCTCTCTAGGAGTTTTTAATATTTTCTCTTTATCACTTAGCTTTGGTATTTTAATTATGATGTTCCTTGGTGTTGATTTCTTTAGGTTTCTCCTCAATGGAGTTCTCTGTGCTTCCTGAACATGTGAGATGTTTTCCTGCCTTGAGTGAAATTTTCAGCTATGATATATTTGAAAAAAGTCTCTTTCCCTTGTTCTTTCTCTTCTTCTTCAGGAACCCTTATGATGCGGATGTTATTTCTCTTCATGTTGTCAGAGAACTCTCTTAGAGTGTCCTCAGACTTTTTGAGTCTCTTTTCTTTTTTCTGCTCTGCTTCCATGCCTTTATTTATCATGTCCTCTAACTCGCTGATTCGATTCTCCGCTTCATCCATCCTGCTTTTAGTTCCTTCCATTGTATTCTTTATTTCAGATATTGTATTTGTCATTTCTGACTGATTCTTTTTTATTATTTCAATGTCCTTTTTTATATTTGCTATCTCTTTATTTAGATTTTCGTAATGACCATCTATTGTTGTTCTAATATCTTTGAGCATCCTGACAATCGTTATTTTAAACTCTGCATCTGGTAATTTGGTTATATCTGATTCATTTAGTTTCTTTTCTGGGGATTTCTCTTGGTTCATTTGTGTTGCATTTATCTGGTGTGCATTTTCTCTTCATGGGAGTGGCTGTGATCACCTGCTCGTTGCACAAGCCTTGGTGACCTTGGCCTTTGCCCCACCCCCATGGATGACATTATGCTCGGTCCTTAGGGCACTGGCGAGCACCTTTGCTCAGCTGTGGGTTTCCGCTTGTTTCTGGGCTTTCGCCCTGCCCTTGTAGGAGGAGCCCACTCGTGGAATGGCTGCTAGCCTTTCCTCTAGCGGCCAGGCAGGACTGCATGCCAATGCTCAGCTCAGTAGTGGAACTCCACCTGTTCTGGGCTTTTGGCTCCACCCCTGCAGGAGTAGCCGGCTCCCAAGTCAGACCACAAGCCTGGGTTGCAAGGGCAGGGTAAAGCTGTGCTTCTGCACCCTTGCTCAGGGGCTGGTCTCTACCCTTTCCGGGGTTCCCGCCCTTCTCCCGCAGGCTGGATTACAGGCTTCTGGCAGCTGGGTTTGACCGCTTTTGCACGCCCCTTCCTTCCCAGCCAGGCAAGACTGAGCTCACACCTGAGCCCAGTGGTGGCCAGCCGACTTCTGCCCCTGCCAACAGAACCACACTTCCCTCTCCCGCTGCCGCCCACCCTCCGGCAAGCCCTCAGCTGCGTGGGTGCCAGCACTGCAGCTCAGACCCTAACACTCACCACTGTAGACCGGAAAGCTCCCTCCTTCTAAACAACTCTGCTCTGAGTGCTGCGGGGGGAGCTTGTTTGGCTGCTCTCCTGCTTCCCTTTGCTGGTATTGCTGTTTCTGGGGGAAATATTCACTTCAGATTTAGGGAGTGACTCATCCCAGGGGTTAGGGTGGCTATCTCCCAAAATGTTTCTCCCTGTGCCTCCTAGATCACACTCTCTTCCTGCTACTCTGGTATTCTCCTCTCTCCCTGTCCCCCAGAGCCCTGGGTGAGTGGTTGTGAGAGAGGTGTTCTGCATGGTCCCTTTAATAAGAATCCTGGGTCTGAGAAATCAGACTCTTTCTCACAGACAGTATCCTGACTTGTTTCCAGCTAAATACTGTCCTTACGCCTCTTATGGGCTCTGGGGCTGCAGGCTGGGGCTTTGTTCTTGGGGCTCAGGACCCTCCTCTCTCTGCTAAACTCATTTCCCGCCATGCAAGTGTCTCCTGGCTGCCATTCGCTCTGGGGAGCTGGGCAGCCCTCTCCATGTTTCCACTTTTCCTACCAGTCTCGGTGTGGCTTCTTCAGTGTTCCTTGGTTGAACAGTCCTCTTAGTTTAGTCCAAAGTTGGTTTTTTCAGATGATAGTTCTTAAAATTAGTTTGTAATCCACTTTGGTTCTGGGAGGTAGATGTTGGTACGTCCGTCTACTCCAGCGCCATCTTGTCTTCCTCCCAATGCTTATTATTAAATAATATAAACATTTGATATACTTGTTTGTAACTTAGAAAATATAATATTTACTATAAAAATGTATTTTTTAATACCACATAAATTGTTTTCCCCTGGTGTTTTATAATTTTTGAAGATTAAATTTAACCTTCCCTTTAGACAAAAATGAAATTTTAGAAGCGAATATATAATTAGAGTGTACAAGTCTTTTGTATGTATTGTATGTAAAAAATACACACAACTGTCTTCAAGTATATTTTTAAGTGAAATGAGGGGAGGTAGACAGACTCTCACATGTAAACTGACCAGAATCTACTCAGCAACCCCCTTCTGGGGCCAGTGCTTGAATAAACTGAGCCATCCTCAATGCCTGAGGCCAACACACAGACCAACTGAGTTATCCTCAGCACCCTGGGCCCATGCTCGAACAAATCAAGCCACTGGTTGCAAGAGGGGAAGAGAGAGAGAAGGGGAAGAGGGAAGGGAAGAGAAACAGATTTTAACTTCTCAGGTGTGTCCTGACTGGGGATTGAACCTGTGACATCCACATGCTGGTCTGATGCTCTATCCACTTAGCAAACTGGCCAGGAGATGTCTTCAAATATTTATTGTTAGAATTTTATTAAATATTGGTGAGTAAACAGGACTGTTGCACATTTATGTTGAGGAGTCTTGACAACCAAGGAGTAAGTAAGGCAGGAGTTGAAATAAGTAAGAGTTGAAAAACTAGGGCATATCATAGCAATAATGCTAATCACTATCATTTTTAGCACTTAACTATGAAATATCAAATATTACTCCATGAGCATAGGTGCTTTTATTTATCATCATTTTACTGATGTGGAAACCTAGGCACTGAGCAGATAAGAAACTTACTGTTATGTGGCAGAGCAGGGTGAAAAAAAAGCTTCTGGTTGGTGTTACCAGGGCTTTTCTTTTCTTTATTTCTTTCTTTTTCTCTAAACAGCTTTATAAATATATAATTAATATTCTAAGTCATGGAATTTTAAGACAAAAGTTTGAGATTTCAAAAAGATTTAAATTTACAGTGGTACTTCTAGCTACCCAGCTCTGAGCCTGGAGTTATACACATTTAATTTTATATTGGGACCTTGAAAGAAGCATTAATTTAGTTCAAGCTTTCAACTCCCTTATTTTTTAGATACAGAAATTAAACCCCAAAGAGGTGAAGCGACATGCCTAATAACATATTAGTAGCAAATCAGTATTTGCATACCAGTAGCAAATAAGTAATTACAACTTTATGCTTCCAGTTCAATATACCTAATCATGCCAGTTGTTTTAATGTCTTTTTTTGGTCCTCATCCATATTCACATAGAGTTTTCACATTACTATAATTATTATGTAGACAGAACTTAATAAATATTAAGTCTTTGAAAACAGTTTTTCTTTTTCTAAGTTTTGTCATATCATTTTTATTTTTATGTTTTCCTCTTGTCTGTACTCTTAATACACTTGCTGTATTTGAAAAATTGAACAGAAGGTACGAGAGTCTTCTATTTTTTTAATTTTTTTTTGCCCATGTGCCCATGTTTCTTCCTGATTGTATTATGGGGATGGGCATTGTAACTGCCTGGAGACATTTCCCCTACTTAGGATTGTAAAACAGAAGGTATGTAAATTTTCTCTTCAAGTAATATCAATTTGCTATGCTAAGTGGGAAACAGTAAGATTTCCTGAGTCCGCACAGTGTGGCATAAAAGCTGGAGCAATGGGAGGGACAAATACTCTATGAAATTTGGCCCCACAGGCTGCCCTGCACAACTCCAGGGGTTACTATCACCATTTGTAACCACAGATTTTCATCCCCTGGGAACAGGAGCAGAGGAAGAGGGGTGACTAGAAGTCAACCATCAGCAGCCTCACCAAAAGGCAGGCTAGCCAATGGCAGATAGGGGTTCAGTGTAGAAGTAGAGATCTATCCATTAGTGCACTAAAACTTCCACCCCCAGCAGAGTCTCTTCTTTCTGTATTTCTCTCCTTTTCTTAAATATTTGCTTTGTAATTGTTAGCCTGCCTTGCCTACATTCAGATAAACAATTAGCAAAATAGTCATATTCTACAATTAGACCATCAGAACTGAGGAACTTGGGTGACTAGAAAGGGATAGTGACAACATCCTTTGCAGGTGGGAGATTGAGAAACCAGATGGGGTTGAGAGAATGAGGGAGGTGAAGCCCAGAGCCAGGAAACCTGGACAGATTCACTTCTGTCAGGGTGTTCCACTAAGACACAGACATTATAATCACCAATTTTAGATGAGAGAATGGAGATTCATAGACTGTGACACTAGATCTTTAGATTTTTAGTCCAATGCCGTTTTTGGTGCACAAGTCCCTGAAATAAAAACCTCAGAGTAAATGGAGCATTTTCTGCATGGTAATGGAAAGAGATACTGTTAGAAGATGCTCTAAATGTTAAAAGACAGGTTTCTACAGGCTTTGTGGAGGGAGCTATGGCCTACACAAATTGTGAATATGTATCAAAAGTAAAGAGAAAACATTCAAAATCAGAATAAAAAAGATTATCAATATCTCTCTTTCTGACACTTGATCAAAATTGTTAGTGACATATTACACACCAGAAATGAAGACAGTTTATTGTCTCCACTGTTGGATAGATTTAGGATTAAATTAGGCAGTGGAAAAAACTTTTCTCCCCTCCAAATATCTTCTCTTGGACAACCAGTATTTTGTGGTGGCTTGTCATTGGAACCCCCACTTTTACCTTTGAGTCCTCCTGCATGCATGCACTTGCCCAAAGAAATGTACCAGCAGGAGTTTGTAGTAAACAAAGAAAAATGGTATAATATTGAATTGGCCAATCCAGAGACAAGAGATTAATGCTAAAGACCCAAATCCCTGATAGCTTGTAGGATACAGATTATACAGGGCAAAATCACAAGATGTCACGGGTTAGATGTTTAGAGGTCGTGCTGGGAGCTGACTGGCTAGAGGTGAAGTAAGGGTGATGAATTATTTCTAAAGGTCTTGAGGACAGTTCTGAGGATTTTCTGGAGTCCCTTTGTCCATTCTCATGGGAAAGTAACCAGCTGTTATTCCACTTTAAGACTCAGGAACTGAACACAACTGAAAATTGGAGGCAGACAACACCAAACCTAGACTCAACTACCCTTACAAACAACAGAGCCAAACACACAGACATAATGAGAAGACAGAGAAGTGCAATCCAAATGAAAACACAAGAGAAATTACCAGAAAAGGAACTGAGTGATATAAAAATAACCAAACTGCTAGATGCAGAGTTTAGAATAATGATTGTTAGGATGCTTAGGGATCTTAGAACAACAATGAATGGTCATTACGAACACCTAAATGAAGAGATAGCAAGTATAAAAAAGAACATTGAAATATTAAAAAAGAATCAGTTGGAGGTGACAAATACAATATCAGAAATGAAGGCCACAATGGAAGGAGTTAAAAGCAGGATGTATGAAGCTGAGGATCAAATCAGCAAGTTGGAGGACAAGATGAACAAAGGCATGGAAGCAGAACTAAAAAAGGAAAAGAGACTAAAAAAATCTGAGGAAACTCTGAAGAGCTCTGTGACAACATGAAGAGAAATAACAACTGCATCATAGGGGTTCCTGAAGAAGAAGAGAAAGAACAAAGGATAAAAACTTTATTCAATCAAATCATAGCTGAAAACTTTCCTAAATTGATGCAAAGAAAGGTCTCACAAGTTCAAGAAGCACAGAGAACTCCATTAAAGAAAAACCCAAAGAGACCTACACCAAGACATATCATAATTAAAATAACAAAGCTAAGTGATAAAGAGAAAATATTAAAAGCTCCTAGAGAAAAGAAGACTACCACCTACAAAGGAGCCCCTATAAAGATGACATCTGACTTCTCAACAGAAACACTTGAGGCCAGAAGGAAATGGCAAGAAATTTTCAAAGTAATGCTGAACAGGAGCCAACAACCAAGACTACTTTACCCAGCAAGGCTATCATTTAAAATTGAAGGAGAAATAAAAAGCTTCCCAGACAAAAAAAAAAAAATAACCTCAAGGAATTTATTACAGCAAAACCAGTGTCGCAGGAAATGTTAAGGGGCCTGTTGTAAAAAGATCAAAGTGGGGAAAGAATATAGCAAAAGAGCAATACAGCTTTTAAGAATGAAATGGCAATAAATAACTACATATCAATAATAACCTTAAATGTAAATGGATTAAATGATCCAATCAAAAGACATAGGGTAGCTGCTTAGATAAGAAAACAGGACCTATACATATGCTGTCTGCAAGAGACACACCTTAAAACAAAAGATGTGCATAGACTGAAGGTAAAAGAATGGAAAAAAATATTTCATGCAAATGGAAATGAAAAAAAGCTGGGGTAGCAATAGTTATATCAGACAAAATGGACTTTAAAAACAAAGACCATAGTAAGAAATAAAGAAGGTCTCTACATAATGATAAAGGGAGCAATCCAACAGGAAGATATAACCATTATAAATATCTACACACTGAATATAGGAGCACCTAAATATATAAAGCAGACTTTGATGGATATAAAGCGTGAGATCAACAGCAATACTATAATAATAGGGGATTTCAATACCCCACTAACATCACTAGATAGATCCTGAAGAAAGAAAATTAACAAAGAAACAGCAGACTTAAAGGATACACTAGATCAACTTGATTTAACAGATATCTTTAGAACCTTTCACCCTAAGGCAGCAGAATATACATTCATTTCAAGTGCTCAAGGTACATTCTCTAAGATAGACCACATGTTAGGACACAAAAGCTTTCTCAACAAATTTAAGAAGAACTGAAATCATATCAAGCATTTTCTCTAATCACAATGGCATGAAAATAGAAACCAATCACAACTGAAAAACACTCAAACACATGGAAACTAAATAGCATGTTATTAAATAATGAATGGGTTAACAATGAAATAAAAGAAGAAATAAAAAATTCCTAGAAACAAATGATAACGAGCAAACAACAACTCAAAATTTATGAGACACAACAAAAGCAGTCCTGAGAGGGAAGTTCATAGCACTGCAGGCATTCCTTAAGAAGCTTGGAAAAAGCTCAAATAAATGACCAAACCCTTCACCTAAAAGAACTAGAAAAAGAACAGCAAGTAAGGCCCAGAGGTAGTACAAGGAAGGAAATAATAAAGATCAGAGTGGAAATAAATGACATAGAAGCTAAAGAAACAATAGAGAGGATCAATGAAACCAAGAGCTAGTTCTTTGAAAGGATAAACAAGATCGACGAAGCTTTAACAAGACTCACCAAGAAAAGAAGAGAGAGGACTCAAATAAATAAAATTAGAAATGGAGTGGAGAAATAACAACCGACACAACAAAAATACAAAATATTGTAAGAAAATACTATGAAAAACTGTATGCCAAAAAATTAAACAACCTAGGTGAAATGGAAAAATTCCTCGAAACATGTAATCTTCCAAAAATCAAGCTGGAAGAATCAGAAAACCTAAACAGACCAATTACAACAAAAGGGATCGAAACAGTTATCAAAATACTCCCAAAAAACAAAACTCCTGGGACAGATGGCTTTACTGGTGAATTCTACCAAATATTCAAAGAAGAACTAACTCCTGTCCTTTTCAACCTATTTCAGAAATTAAAGAGGAAGGAACACTTCCAAGTTCCTTTTATGAGGCAAGCATAATTCTGATTCCAAAACCAGACAAAGACAACACAAAGAAAGAAAATTATAGGCCAATATCCCTGATAAATTTAGATGCTAAAATCCTCAACAAAATATTAGCAAACTGGATCCAGCAACACATGAAAAAAATCATACACCATGATCAAGTGGGATTTATTCTGGGGAGGCAAGGCTGGTACAACATTCGAAAATCAATTAATGTGATTCACCACATAAACAAAAGGAAGGAGAAAAACCACATGATAATTTCAATAGATGCAGAAAAAGCATTTGATAAAATCCAGCACCCAGAGAAAAACTACATGATAATTTCAATAGATGAACAGAAAGCATTTGATAAAATCCAGCACCCATTTATGATCAAAACTCTCAGCAAAGTGAGAATACAGGGAACATACCTCAACATGATAAAGGCCATCTGTGACAAACCCAGGGCCAAACATAATAATTAGTGGACAAAAATTAAAAGCAATTCCCCTAAAATCAGGAACAAGGCAAGCATGCCCCCTTTCACCACTCTTATTCAGCATAGTACTGGAAGTGCTAGCTACAACAATCAGACAAGAAGAAGAAATACAAGGCATCCAAATTGGAAAAGAAGTAAAACTATCATTATTTACAGGTGATATGATACTGTATACAGATAACCCTAAAGTCTCACTCAAAAAACTACTGGACCTAATAAACAAATTCACCAAGGTGGCAGGATATATAACTAGTACACAGAAATCAGAGGCATTTTTATATATGAAAAATGAACAGTCAGAAAGAGAAATTAAGGAAACAATCCCCTTCACTATTGCAACAACAACAAAAATAAAGTACCTAGGAGTAAATTTAACCAAGGAGGTTAAAGATTTGTACTCAGAAAATTATACAACATTGATAAAAGAAATCAAGGAAGACACAAATATGTGGAAGCATATACTGTGCTCATGGTTAGGAAGAATAAACATTATTAAAATGTCTATATTACTGAAAACAATTTATAAATTCAATGCAATACCAATTAAAATACCAATGACATACTTCAAAGATATAGAACGCATATTCCAAAAATTTATATGGAACCAAAAAAGAACATGAATAGCCTAAGCAATCTTGAAAAGAAGAATAAAGTTGGAGATATCACACTTCCTGATATCAAGTTATACTACAAGGCTATTGTACTCAAAACAGCTTGGTACTGGCATAAGAACAGGCATATAGATCAATGGAACAGAACAGAGAACTCAGAAATAAACCCACATCTTTACGGACAATTGATATTTGACAAAGGAAGTAAGAGCATACAGTGGAGTAAAGACAGTATCTTTTTTTTTTTTTTAAATATAATTTTATTTTTTTAATGGGGTGACATCAATAAATCAGGATACATATATTCAAAGATAACAAGTCCAGGTTATCTTGTCGTTCAATTATGTTGCATACCCACCACCCAAAGTCAGATTGTCCTCTGTCACCTTCTATCTTGTTTTCTTTGTGCCCCTCCCCACCCCCTATCCCTCTCCCATTCCCCCCTCCCCCCCGTAACCACCACACTCTTATAAATGTCTCTTAGTTTCACTATTATGTCCCACCTACGTATGGAATAATACAGTTCCTGTTTTTTTCTGATTTACTTATTTCGCTTCGTATCATGTTATCAAGATCCCACCATTTTGCTGTAAATGTTCCGATGTCATCATTTCTTATGGCTGAGTAGTATTCCATAGTGTATATGTGCCACATCTTCTTTATCCAGTCATCTATTGATGGGCTTTTTGGTTGTTTCCATGTCCTGGCCACTGTGAACAATGCTGCAATAAACATGGGGCTGCATGTGTCTTTACGTATCAATGTTTCTGAGTTTTGGGGATATATACCCAGTAGAGGGATTGCTGGGTCATAAGGTAGTTCTATTTTCAGTTTTTTGAGGAACCACCATATTTTCTTCCATAATGGTTGTACTACTTTACATTCCCACCAACAGTGTATGAGGGTTCCTTTTTCTCCACAGCCTCTCCAATATTTGCTGTTACCTGACTTGCTAATAACAGCTAATCGAACAGGTGTGAGGTGGTATCTCATTGCCGTTTTGATTTGCATTTCTCTAAAAGCTAAAGAAGATGAGCATCTTTTCATATATCTGTTGGCCATTTGTATTTCTTCCTGGGAGAAGTGTCTATTCATATCCTCTTCCCATTTTTTTATTGGATTGTTTGTTTGTTTGTTGTTGAGTTTTATGAGTTCTTTGTATATTTTGGATATTAGGCCCTTATCTGAGCTGTCGTTTGAAAAAATCATTTCCCATTTAGTTGGCTTTCTGTTTATTTTGTTATCAGTTTCTCTTGCTGAGCAAAAACTTCTTAGTCTGATGTAGTCCCATTCATTAATTTTTGCCTTCACTTCTCTTGCCATTGGAGTCAAATTCATAAAATGCTCTTTAAAACCCAGGTCCCTGAGTTGAGTACCTATGTCTTCTTCTATGTACTTAATTGTTTCAGGTCTTATGTTTAGATCTTTGATCCATTTTGAGTTAATTTTTGTACAGGGGGAGAGACTGTAGTCCAGTTTCATTCTTTTGCATGTGGCTTTCCAGTTTTCCCAGCACCATTTATTGAAGAGGCTTTCTTTTCTCCATTGTGTGTTGTTGGCCCCTTTATCAAAAATTATTTGACTATATATATGTGGTTTTATTTCTGGATTTTCTATTCTGTTCCATTGGTCTGAGTGTCTATTTTTCTGCCAATACCATGCTGTTTTGATTGTCGTGGCCCTATAATAGAGTTTGAAGTCAGGTATTGAAATGCCCCCAGCTTCATTCTTTTTCTTTAGGATTGCTTTGGCTATTCGGGGTTTTTTATAGTTCCATATAAATCTGATGATTTTTTGCTCTATTTCTTTAAAAAATGTCATTGGAAGTTTGATGGGAATTGCATTAAATTTGTATATTGCTTTGGGTAATATAGCCATCTTGATTATATGTATTCTTCCTAGCCAAGAACAAGGTATATTCTTCCATCTCATTATATCTTTTTCGATTTCCCTTAACAATGGTTTATAGTTTTCATTATATAAGTCCTTTACATTCTTTGTTATGTTTATTCCTAAGTATTTTGTTTTTTTTGTTGCAATCGTGAAGGGGATTATTCTTTTGAGTTCCTTCTCAGTTGTTTCATTGTTGGCATATAGAAAGGATATTGACTTCTGTATGTTAATTTTGTATCCTGCGACCTTACTGTATTGGCTTATTGTTTCTAGTAGTCTTTTTGTGGATTCTTTGGGGTTTTCGATGTATAGGATCATATCATCTGCAAAAAGTGATACCTTTACTTCTTCTTTTCTGATATGGATGCCTTTTATTTCTTTGTCTTGTCTGATTGCTCTGGCTAGAACCTCTAGTACCACATTAAATAAGAGTGGAGAGAGTGGACAACCCTGTCTTGTTCCTGATTTAAGGGGGAAAGCCTTCAGTTTAGTGCCATTTAATATGATGTTAGCTGATGGTTTATCATATATGGCCTTTATCATGTTGAGATATTTTCCTTCTATACCCATTTTGTTGAGAGTCTTAAACATAAAATTGTGTTGTATTTTATCGAAAGCCTTTTCTGCGTCTATTGATAAGATCATGTGGTTTTTGTTCTTTGTTTTGTTGATATGGTGTATTACATTAACCGTTTTACGTATGTTGAACCATCCTTGAGATTCTGGGATGAATCCCACTTGATCATGATGTATTATTTTTTTAATATGTTGTATTCGATTTGCTAGTATTTTGTTTAGTATTTTAGCATCTGTATTCATTAGAGATATTGGTCTGTAGTTTTCTTTTTTTGTGCCATCCTTGCCTGGTTTTGGTATGAGGGTTATGTTGGCTTCATAAAATGTGTTTGGAAGTATTGCTTCTTCTTCAATTTTTTGGAAGACTTTGAGTAGAATAGGAACCAAGTCTTCTTTGAATGTTTGATAAAATTCGCTGGTATAGCCGTCAGGGCCTGGACTTTTATTTTTGGGGAGGTTTTTAATGGTTTTTTCTATTTCTTCTCTACTGATAGGTCTGTTTAGGCTTTCTGCTTCTTCTTGACTCAGTCTAGGAAGGTTGTATTTTTCTAGGAATTTATCCATTTCTTCTAGGTTGTTGAATTTAGTGGCATAAAGTTTTTCATAGTATTCTACAATAATTCTTTGTATATCTACGGTGTCCGTGGTGATTTCTCCTCTTTCATTTTGGATTTTGTTTATATGAGTTCTTTCTCTTTTTTCCTTGGTAAGTCTTGCCAAGGGTTTGTCAATTTTGTTGATCTTTTCAAAGAACCAGCTCCTTGTTCTATTAATTTTTTCTATAGTTTTTCTGTTCTCTAATTCATTTATTTCTGCTCTGATTTTTATTATCTCCTTTCTTCGGCTGGTTTTGGGTTGTCTTTGTTCTTCTTTTTCTAGTTCCTTAAGGTGGGAAGTTAAGTGGTTCACTTGGGCTCTCTCTTGTTTGTTCATATATGCCTGAAGTGATATGAACTTCCCTCTTATCACTGCTTTTGCTGCATCCCATAGATTCTGATATGTCGTATTGTCATTTTCATTAGTCTGTATATATCTTTTGATCTCTGCACTTATTTCTTCTTTGACCCATTCATTTTTTAAAAGTATGTTGTTTAGTTTCCACATTTTTGTGGGATTTTTTTTCCTCTTTTTTGCAGTTGAATTCTAGTTTCAAGGCTTTATGATCAGAAAATATGCTTGGTACAACTTCAATTTTTCTGAATTTGCTGATGTTGTTTTTGTGGCCCAACATATGGTCAATTCTTGAGAATGATCCATGTACCCTGGAGAAAAATGTATACTCAGTCACTTTGGGATGAAATGTCCTGTAGATGTCTATCATATCCAGGTGCTCTAGTGTTTTGTTTAAGGCCACTATGTCTTTGTTGATTCTCTGTTTGGATGACCGATCTAGAGCCGTCAGCGGTGTATTGAGGTCTCCAAGTATGATTGTATTTTTGTCAGTTTTTGTTTTAAGATCAATAAGTAGCTGTCTTATATATTTTGGTGCTCCTTGGTTTGGTGCATATATATTAAGAATTGTTATGTCTTCTTGATTCAGTGTCCCCTTAGCCATTATGAAATGGCCATTTTTGTCTCTGAGTACTTTTCCTGTCTTGTAGTCAGCATTATCTGATATGAGTATTGCTACACCTGCTTTTTTTTGGATGTTATTTGCTTGGAGTATTGTTTTCCAGCCTTTCACTTTGAATTTGTTTTTATCCTTGTTACTTAGATGAGTTTCCTGTCGGCAGCATACAGTTGGATTTTCTTTTTTAATCCATTCTGCTACTCTGTGCCTTTTTATTGGTGAGTTTAATCCGTTTACATTTAGTGTAATTATTGATACTTGTGAGTTCCCTATTGCCATTTTATATCTTGCTTTCTGTTAGTTTTATGTCTTGTTTGATCCTTCTCTTTTGTTTTTCTATCTTTTGTTTTTATTTGGTTGTATTCCATACATCTTTCCACTGTTGCTATCTTTTTTATCTCATGTGCTTCTGTGGTGTTTTTTTCAATGGTGGTTACCTTTGAATAATGAAAAGGGTCCCTACCCTGTTCATTGTAGCGAACTATTTTGTGAGTACTTTTGCACTCCATCAAGACAGTATCTTTAACAAGTGGTGTTGGGACTGTCAGTGGAGGAGTGGATTAAAAAGCTGTGGTACATATATACAATGGAATACTATGAGGCTATGGAAAAGAAGAAAATATTACCTTTTGCAACAATATGGAGGGACATGGAAACTATTATGTTGAGTAAAATAAGTGAGGCAGAGAAAGAAAAATATCATATGACCTCACTCATTTGAGTAATCCAAGGAATAATAAGAACTGAGGAATGGAATTGAGACAGAGGAGGGATCAAAGGGACCAGAGGAAAAGAGGAGAGAGGGAAAGGGGATGATAGGATGGGATAAACCTGAAGGGAAGGGGAGAGAGTGCTGTAGGGAGGGGGGCACGGGGGATGTTGAGGGGAATAGGGGGTAGGGGGGAGGCATTTGGGGTGACCCTAGAATTTATGTAAACACAATTAATTAAAGAAAAGAAAAGAAAAAAAAACAAGAAAAAAAAAACAAAAAAAAACAAGTGATGTTGGGAAAACTGGAGAGCTACCTGCAAAAAAATGAAACTAGACCACCACCTTACACCATGCACAAAAATAAACTCAAAATGGATAAAGGACTTAAATATAAATTGTGAAACCATAAGCATCCTAGAAGAAAACTTAGGCAGTAAGCTCACCGACATCTATCGCAGCAATTATCTTTGCTGATTTATCTCCACAGGCAGATGAAATAAATGACAGGATAAACAAATGGAACTATATCAAACTAAAAAGCTTTTGCACAGCTAAAGACAATATGAACAGAATAAAAAGACAAACCACACAATGGGAGAACATATTAGATAATATATCTGATAAGGGATTAATAACCAAAATTTATAAAGAACGTGTAAAACTTAACACCAGGAAGACAAACAATCCAATCAAAAATGGGCACAAGAAATGAATAGACACTTCTCCAAAGAGGACATACAGATGGCCAATAGACAAATGAAAAAATGTTCAACATCACTAATGATTAGAGAAATGCACATTAAAACCACAATGAGATACCACCTCACACCAGTCAGAATTTCACTCATCAACAAAACAACACAGAATAAGTGCTGGCAAGGATGTGGAGAAAGGGGAACCCTTCTGCATTGCTGGTGGCAATGCAGACTGGTGCAGCCACTGTGGAAAACAGTATGGAGATTCCTCAAAAAATTAGAAATGGATTGCCCTTTGACCCAGCCATCCCACTTATAGGAATTTATCCCAAGGACACCATATCACTGACTGAAAAAAAGAAATGCACCCCCAAGTTTATGGCAGCATTGTTCACATAGCGAAGATCTGGAAACAGCCCAAGTATCCGTCAGTGGACAAGTGGATTAAAAAGCAGTGGTACAGGCCTGACCTGTGGTGGCGCAGTGGATAAAGCGTTGACCTGGAAATGCTGAGGTCGCCGGTTCGAAACCCTGGGCTTGCCTGCTCAAGGCACATATGGAAGTTGATGCTTCCAGCTCCTCCCCCCTGTCTCTCTCTCTCTCCTCTCTAAAATGAATAAATAAATAAATAAAAATTAAAAAAAAGCAGTGGTACATATATACAGTGGAATACTATGGGGCTATGAAAAAGAAGAAAATATTACCTTTTGCAATAATATGGAGGGACCTGGAAATTATTATGTTGAGTGAAATAAGCGAGGCAGAGAAAGAAAAATATCATATGACCTCACTCATTTGAGGAATCCAAGGAATAATGAGAACTGAGGAATGGAATTGAGACAGAGGAGGGATCAAAGGGACCAGAGGAAAAGAGGACAGAGGGAAAAGGGATGATAGAATGGGACAAACCAGAAGGGAAGAGGGGAGGGTGCTGTAGGAGGGGGCAAGGGAGATGTGGAGGGGAATAGAGGGGAGGGAGGATGCAAATAAAAAGAAAAAAAAAGAAAAAAAGACTCAGGAACTAAAAACATAAGTTAAGTCAAGATGTTCTCTTTAGACTGTCAGAGGTCTGGATCATGTAACCATTTGTCAGGTCCAGCTACTGTCTTCTGCTACCTAAGGGGTTACTGATTATCTTGGGAAAAGGCTAGGTCTCTGAGGGATATATATGTGTATATATATATAAATAAATAAAATTTTTAGAGCTTTGCCATTTTTTAGAAGACATTATAAACAATTATTTTCAGTTTAAATTGTCAGGAAATTTCAGAGGTTCAGGGTACTGCAGACTCAGATACAATTTATCATACGGAGCAGGGTTTCCTACATCACATTCTTGACAAATAGCCACTTATTATTTACATCAACAACTCTAGTAAGAAGTAAAAAGTTCACTACCTATAAAGATAGACCATTTCATTTTAGCTCTCTTACCCTGCAAAACTCTATGCTGACCAAGAATAGATACTCCAGTGAATGAATGACCACAATCAAGCCTAAACAAGACACCCTGGCAACTAAAATTTGTCCATTTTATATAACTTTTCTTAGAAACGAGTGAAACATGGGTGAGGGAGATAAGTAGAAAGAAGATATTCCACATAATTTCACTTTTATTCCGCTTTCTTACAAGGGTCCCCAAACTTTTTACACAGGGGACCAGTTCACTGTCCCTCAGACTGTTGGAGATCCGCCACATACAGTGCTCCTCTCACTGACCACCAATGAAAGAGGTGCCCCTTCCAGAAGTGCGGCAGGGTCCAGATAAATGGCCTCAGGGGGCTGCATGCAGCCCGCGGGCCATAGTTTGGGGATGCCTGTTAGAAGGTCATATAAAAACACATTTCTCCAGCCTTAGAGCTCAGTTGCTCCTAGCATTTGATTCCTGTATTAGTCTGGGCTCTTCAGAGAAAAGAATCAATGGAGTATGCATGTAGGTATGTTGGTATTTATTTATAAATTTATTTATGTATGTATTTATTTATTTGTTTTATTATTTATGTATTTATTTATTCATTTATTTATTCCAGCAATTGGCTAACGTTGTTATGGAGGCCAAGAAGTCCCACAATCTACTGTCTGCAAGCTGGAGAACCTGGAAAGTCAGTGGTGTAATTCAGTCAGAGTATGTAGACTTGAGAACCAGGGGGCTAATAGTGTAAATCTCTGTCTGTGCCTGAAGCTGGAGAGTCAAATGTATCAGTGTTCCAGGGCAAGAGAAGATGGATGTCTCAGCTCAAGTAGAAAGAACAAATTCACCCTTACGTCACCTTTTTATTCTTATTCAGGCCCTCAGTGGAATGGATAATGCCTGCCTGCAGTGGTCAGGATAATCTTCTCAATGGGTTTCTAGAATCTGTACATCTATTCTGAAAAAAAAAATTGCCCAGCATCTTCTTCCACATTTCTCTCTCCTGTCCTTCTGGGACGTATATTTAACTTAGATTTTTCCACTCTATTCATTATGTTTCTTATGCTATATTTTCTTCTTTTTTTCAGATTATTTGTTTCTCTGAGAATTCTGGATGATTTCTTCTGATCTATGTTCAATGTTTTTTTGTTGTACTTATCATCATCTAATAGTTGAGTTGAGTTTATCCTTCTGTTAAAGACATCCATTAAACTCTCAAACATTATATTTTTATTTCTAGAAGCCCAATTTGATTATTTTAACTTATGTTACTTCTTATGACTGTTTTATGTTCCACACAGATATTTTTTTAGAGAGAGAGAGAGTGAGAGAGAGAGAGAGAGAGAGAGAGAGAGAGAGGAACAGATAGGGACAGACAGGAAAGGAGAGAGATGAGAAGCATCAATTCTTCTTTATGGCATATTAGTTGTTCATTGATTGCTTTCTCATATGTGCCTTGACTGGGGGGCTACAACAGACCAAGTGACCACTTGCTCGAGGCAGCAACCTAAGGGTCAAGCTGGTGACCTTGGGGTTTTGAACATGGGTCCTCCACATCCCAGTCCAATGCTCTATTCACTGTGCCACCTATTGGCAGGTCTTCTTTGGTTTTTGATAAATTTTTCTGTGTTTTTTTAAAATTTTTATTGTATTTTTTAATTTTCTTAGTTGTTTTTTATATTATTAGGGTTCCTAAATACACCATTCTCAAGTGTTATCAAGAAATAAGAAATCAAATACCATGGCTAAACAAGACAGACATAGTTCAAAAAGAAAATGAAAAAATATCCAGCAAATAATCCCAATCACATGGGAAACTTGGAGATAAATGATAGAGAATTCAAAACTGAAGTTCTGAAAATACTCAGTGAGCTGTGAGAAAACAACTATAGGCCACTTAATGAGCTCAACAAGGAGATTGAAACTTTAAAAACAAAGATGAAGACCTCAGTAAATGAATTTAAAACTGAGGTAGCAAGTTTACTTAAGAGAATAAGCAAGCTAGAATAAAGAATTAGTGACATTGAAGACAGGGAACTAGAAAAACTACAGAGAGGAGAGGAAGAGACTTATGAATTAAAAAGAAATGAGAGAGCTCTATAAGAATTATGTGACTCTATCAGAAAGAACAATATAAGAAAAATGGGTATATCAGAAGAAGAAGAGAGGAACAAGGGAATGAAGAACCTATTCAAACAAATAATCAATGAGAATTTCCCAAGCCTATGGAAAGAGTTAGAGTCTCTAATCCAAGAAGCAAACAGAAAGTTGTGTTACCTCAACCCAAATAAACCTACTCCAATGCACATCATAATTAAATTGTCAAAAATTGATGAAAAAGAAAGAATCCTTGAGGCAGTTAGGGAAAAGAAGAACAACATATAAAGGAAAGCCCATTAGGTTATCATCAGACTTCTCAGTAGAAGCTGTACAAGCCAGAAGAGATTGGACCAAAATATTGAAAGTACAGAAAGTGAGAAATTACCAGCGGAGAATACTATATCCATCAAAGTTACCCTTCAAATATGAAAGAAAAAACCCCAAACTTTTGCATACATACAAAAGCTGAGGAAATTTATCACCAGAAAACCTCCACTGCAGGAAATAACCAAAAAAATTATTTGACCAGACACAAAACAAATCAAAACAACAAGTAGCCTGACCAGTGACGGCACTGTGGATAAAGAATCAACCTGGAATATTGAGGTTGCTGGTTTAGAACCCTGGGCTTGCCTGGTCAAGGCACATATGGAAGTTGATGCTTTCTTCTCCTCCCCACCTTCCCTTTCCCCCTCTTTCTTTCTTTTATAAAATAAATAGTCTTAAAAAAATTTTTTTTAAAAGCTCCAAAAAGGTCACAATAAAAACAAGGATAATGTGTGATAACAATAACATAAAATGAGAGAGGATAAAGATCTGCAGTAGCAAAGAAAGATAGAGTGCAGAAGAACTCAAAAGACAAACATTCTTGAACATTTGAACATTTTTCTCTTGATAACCTAATGGTAGCTACCCACAGAAAAGCTACTATTGTAATACACAGCTTACAAAAACAAGAAACAATGGAAAGAAGTATGGAGTACCACCAAGCAAATAACTGACAGAAACACAAAAGAGACAAATTAATCAAATCAAAGAGCTATGTGAAAGCAAATCATAAAATGGCTATAGGAAATTTGCAACTGTCAATAATTACCCTAAATGTAAATGGACTGAACTCACCAAAAAAGAGGCATATAGTAGCAGATTGGATCAAAAAGCAAAACCCAACAGTATGTTGCCTTTAAGAGATTTTATCTAAGTTGCAAGGACAAAAGTAGACTCAAAGTGAAAGGTTGGAAAATGATTCTCCAGGCAAATAATATCCAAAAAAGCAGGTGTAGCCATACTCATATCTGACAATGTTGACTTCAAGACAACAAAGTAAGCAGAGACAAAGATGGGCATTTCATCATAATAATGGAGATATTGTATCAAGAACACATAACACTTTTTAATATATATGCACCAAACCAAGGAGCACCAAAATATGTAAGACATCTACTAACTGATCTAAAAAAAAAAAAAAAGCAGACAAAAACATAATTAAACTTGAATATGTTAACACATGATTGATGGCTTTGGATAAATCATCCAAAGAGAAAATCAATAAATAAATATCAGCTTTAAATAACACACTGAACCAAATGGACATAATACACATTTACAGGACATTTATCCAAAAAATCAGATTATACATTCTCCTCTATTGTGCATGGTACATTCTCAAGGATAGACAATACTCTGGGCCACAAAACTAACATTAACAAATTCAGGAAGATTGATATTATATCAAGCATATTTTCTGATCATACGGCTTTGAAATTAGAATTCAACTACAAAAAGAAAGTAAAGAAACCCACAAAAATGTGGAAATTAAATAACATACTTTTAAAAAATGACTGGGTCAAAGAAGAAATAAAAGCAGAGGTCAAAAGATATATACGAACAAATTAAAATGACAACACGATATGTCAAATTTCTGGGATGCAGTGAGAGCAGTAATGAGAGAGATGTTTATATTATTACAGGCTTGTATTATAAAACAAGAGATATCAAAAGTAAAAAACCTAATATCACATCATAAGGAACTAGAAAAAGAAGGACAAAGGCAACCCAAAGTCAGCAGAAGAAAGGAAACAGTAAAAGTTAGAGAGGAACTAAATGAAATAGAGAACAAAATAACTATAGGAAAAATTAATCTAACAAAGAGCTGGTTATTTGAAAAGATCAATAAAATCAACAAGCCATTGGCTAAATTTACTAAGGAAAGAAATGGTAGGACTCATATAAACAAAATTTGAAATGAAAGTGGAGAAATTACCATGAACATCATAGATATACAAAGGATCATAGTAGAATACTATGAATGATTATATGCCACCAAATTTAATAACTTAGAGGAAATGGCTAAATTCCTAAAACTATACAATCATCCTTCAGTGAGTCATGAAGAAGTGGAAAACTTAAATAGACCTATAAACAGGGAGGAAATAGAAACATTTATCGAAAACCTCCCCCAAGGCCCTGGCCGGTTGGCTCAGTGGTAGAGCGTCGGCCTGGCAAGCAGGAGTCCCGGATTCGATTCCCGGCCAGGGCACACAGGAGAAGCGCCCTTCTGCTTCTCCACCCCTCCCTCTCTCCTTCCTCTCTGTCTCTCTCTTCTCCTCCTGCAGCCAAGGCTCCATTGGAGCAAAGTTGGCTTGGGCTCTGAGGATGGCTCTGTGGCCTCTGCCTCAGGCACTAAAATGGCTCTAGTTGCAGCAGAGCGACGCCCCAGATGGGCAGAGCATCACCCCTTGGTGGGCGTGCCAGGTGGATCCTGGTCAGGCACATGCGGGAGTCTGTCTGACTGCCTCCCTGTTTCCAACTTCAGAAAAATAGAAAGAAAAAAAAAAAAAAAGAAAGAAAACCTCCCCTGAAACAAAAATCCAGACCAGATGGCTACATTAATGAATTCTTCCAAACATTCAAAGATTTGGTACCTTGCCTTCACAAAGTCTTCCAAAAAATAAAATAAGAAGCAATACTCCTTAATACATTTATGAGGCCAACATAACCCTCATACCAAAACCTGGCAAAAACAACACAAAAAATGAAAACTACAGATCAATATGTCTAATGACTACAGATGGGAAATTTTAAAACAAAATACTAGCAAATGAAATACAACAACACATTAAAAAATAATACATCATGATCAAGTGGAATTCATTCCAAGAGCACAAGGATGGTTCAACATATATAAATTGATCAATGTCATATACCAAATCAAGAAACAAAAATCATATGATCCTATCAATACATGCAGAAAAGGCATTCTATAAGATACAATTTTATTAAAATACTCAATAAAATTGAAATAGAAAGTACCTCAGCATAATAAAGACCACATATGACAAACCATTAGCTAATATCATAGTACATGGTGAAAAAATAAAGGCTTTTTCTCTAAAATCAGGAAGAAGACAAGGCTGCCCACTCTCTCTACTCTTATTCAATATAGTCTGGAAGTTTTAACCAGAGCAATCAGGCAAGAAAAAGAAATGAGTCATCCATATCAGGAAACATGAAGTTAAGGTATCACTTTTTGCAGATGACATGATCCTGTATATAGAAAACCCCAAAGACTCCACCAAAAAACTGTTAGGAACAATAAACCAATACTGTAAATTTGCAGTATATAAAATTAATATACATATATCTATTGCTTTCTTATATGCCAACAATGAAACTTCAGAAAATGAACTAAAAAAATTTATTTTACAATTGCAGCAAAAAAATAAAATATCTATGAATAAACTTAACAGAGTATGTGAATGAACTATATACTGAAAACTACAAAACATTATTGAGCAAAATTTAAAAAAGATACAACAAAATGTAAAACATATTCCATATTCATGGATTGGAAGAGTCAACATAGTTAAAATGGCCATATTACTCAAAGCTAATGCAATCCTATCTAAATCCTAATGTCATTTTTTAAAGACATAGAACTAAAAATCACCAGATTTGTATAAACCATAAAGTCCTTGAATAGCCAAAGTAATCCTGAGAAAAAAGAATGAAGCCAAAGGTTTCACACTGGCTGACTTTAAATTATACATAGAGCCACAATAATTAAAACAGTGTGGTACTGGCAGAACAACAGATATACAGAACAATGGAACTGAATCGAGACCCCAGAATTAAATCTGCATACATATCAACAAATCATCTTTGACAAAGGAGTCAAAAACACACAATGGAGAAAATAAAGTGTCTTCAATAAATGTTGCTGGGAAAATTGGAAAGCCACATGCAATAGAATAAAACTTGACTACAGTTTGTCCATCTGCACAAAAATTAATTCAATATGGATCAAAGACATAAATATAAGATCTGAAACAATAACTTACATAGAAGAAAACATAGGTACTAAGCTTGTGGACCTTTGCTGTAGAGAACAATTTATGAATTTTACCCCAAAGGCAAAGGAAGTAAAGGTAAAAATAAGTGAATGGGACTATATCAAACTGAAAAGCTTCTGCACTGCAAGAGAAATTGACAACAAAACATATAGGCAGCCATTTAAATGGAAGATGATATTTGCAAACAATAGCTCTGACAAGGGGTTAATATCCAAAATATATGAAGAATTCACAGAACTCAGCAACAAACAAGCAGACAATCCAATTAAAGAATGGGAAGAGGACATGAACAGACACTTCTCCTAGGAAGAATTACAAATGGCCAACAGATACATGAAAAGCTGCTCATCTTCACTAGTTATTCGAGAAATGCAAATCAAAACTACAATGAGATACCACCTTACACATGTTAGATCAGCTATTGTCCATAAGACAGTTAATAACAAGTGTTGGAGAGGCTGTGGAGAAAAAGGAACCCTCATTCACTGCTGGTGGGAATGCAAATGAGTACAACTATTATGGAAAAAATATGGTGGTTCCTCAAAAAAATTAAGAATAGAACTCTCATATGGCCCAGCATTCCTTCTACTGGGTATCTTCCCCCCAAAGTAAAAAACACTGGTACGCAAAGACTCATGTAGCCCCATGTTCATCATAGCATTATTCACAGTGGCCAAGACATGGAAACAACCAAAATGTCCCTTGATAGAGGATTAGATAAAGAAAATGTGGTATGTTGATACAATAGACTACAACTCGGCCGTAAAAAATTATGACAGTGACATTTATGACAACATGGATGGATCTTGAGAACATTATACTGAGTGAAATAAGTAAGTTACCAAAAGCTAAGAACTGTATGATTTCACATATAGGTAGGTTAGAAAACTGAGATTCATGACATAGATAATGGTGAAGTGGTTACCATGGGGAGGGGGAATGTAGGAGAAATGATGTGGTGGAAGGGTGGTGGGAAGGGTATATAAAAGACAAATATAAAGTGAAGGAAAATGATTTGACTTTGGGTGATGGGTATACAACATAATTAACAGTTCAAATGTTATAGAAATATTTACCTGAAACCTATGTACTCTTATCGATCAATGTCACCCTGTTTAATTTTTTAAATAAAATTTTAAAAAATGTAATCAGCAAAAAAATAAAGAGAATAAAAATTAGTAAAACAAGCATTTAAAAAACTAAAGGATTAATGAATACTAATGGTTCACATTTGGGCAAATGAATATAAATCTTCTGAATACCGATTGGCTCAACCCTTAATAGCTCACAACTGTGAGAATTTGGCACCCGAAGGAAGATCAGTAGGGGCTCTATGTTTGGCCTTGGAGCCATCTTAAAAATCAAAGTCATTGCCCTGGACCCTGATCATTGTAGGTGGCTCACTTGACTGTCGATTTCCTTTTGCTCCATCGATCTCTGCAGATTGTGAGGGGATAAACTGAGTGCATAAATTACAAGATTAGTACATACCTGGACAATGGGAAGATGAAGTAGAGAAGGCAGAAGGTAGGTTCTTCTAATAATTACCCTTAAAGTACAGCAGTATCTCAACTAGGTGGATTCCCTAGTTAGGCCAAAACTCTTGCAAAAGTGAGGGCAGAATATATGGAAGTTCATGTGTTAGAGTACAACCAGCTGTACCTTGCATGGGCCAAACACCAGTGGGTGTCAAGGAAGTTTCTACCTTTTTTTCCTTTACTTGTTCTTATGTATCTCAGCAAAGGGTAGCCAACAATCATTTAAGTATACCAAGCATATTTGTCCACTGTTTTAAGGCAAGATAGCCATCTCAGCAAGAATCCAGGGCCACGAAGTGGGAGCAGTGGCCGCAGACAATCTCTAGTGATTGTTAGGTAAGAATAGTCTGCATTGCTTCTGAGGCATGTTACCACCATCTTTAATAACACTTTAATGTGTTTATACCTGATGCCTAAAGCAGGTTATATTAAGATTTTTTGGCATGCAGATGTGAGGCATATGAGAAAAGTGGATCCTTGGATTGATTTGGTCAAAAGTAGGTGAAGAGGTAATTGCAAGAACAACTGAGGACCTTCTTTAGACAGAAGGGGGCACTGCAGGCTCTAATTCTAAGGCTGGTGTGTGTATACATGGGGAGCAGAGAGTTCAGAGGTTGTGGCAACTGCAGTCTGAATGATGTGAGTGGCAGGGATGAAGGAAGCAGAGAACAAAGCAGAACACCATTGTGCAAGGTGTTCTTCTTAAGAGGTAGCTTTTCCACCCTCACCTGGTAAGAAACTATAGCATACTCTAGTAAGAAAGTTCAGCTCAGGATAAGGAAGAAACAGGTTAGCACCTTCCAGCAGCCTGTAGGGACCATGGAGGCAAAGTTAAAGTTGTTGGAGTGTTTCATTGGGAGAAAAGAGGAATTAAATAAAAGTTTAAAACCTGATTTTGGAAGAGAGTGAGAATCCAAGAATCACGGCCTTAATGTACAGATTACATTTTTAACTGCATTTAATTGAAGAAGAAAAAAAGCAACCGGAGAATGAAGGCTGGAGAGAGATAAGTAGAGAAGCCAGGACAGAGATGAAGAGGGATGACAGCAAAGAATAGTGAAGATAAGAAGAGAATACTGACCAGATGACAGCAAAGAACAAGAGTGAAGAAAAGAAGAAAACACTACCCAGAAATAAGTAGCACTTCATGTATCAGTGGTTCTTAAAACCTTTTCAAATCATCTGTTCCACATGCAAGTTGAGTCCAAACACATCCCAAGTCTGTCAGGTTATCCATCAGTGGCAACTAAGAGTTACTTGCCCCCTTACCTATTTCTCTTTAAAGCAAGGTTTCAGGGAAATTGCGTAAAGGACTTAAGAGTTTAGGGACCCCTAGGATCTGTCTATTAGTCATCCCACTTAGACTCATAATTAAATCTCTTTTTGTGTCTAAGTTAGAGTAGAATTTCAGGGCTTAACCCATTTTTTTCCTGCACAAATTCACAAACAAAGGCCTTAGCAATTGTGGCCTGTTTAAGTTCAAATAAAAACTTTATTTCTTCCTTGAGAAGGGAGAGGCAAGTGAGGAGAAGATGAAGAGGAGGAGGAGGAGGAGGAGAAGGAGGATAAGCCAAGGAAAACAAGCAAAATTGCTTCTCTCTGGGCAAGAGAAATGAAAGCCAGTGTTATATAAAGCAGCTCCCTTAGGCTCCATTCATATTGGCACCTGGTACGTGATACATACTAAGGAGGTAGAGAAGTTGGAGAAGTGAAGTTGCTAAGAGGGAAGGAAGTGATTACTTACAGTTTTGTGCCCTTTCTGTGCTCATCAGAGAGGGCAGTGATGGAATATGAGGATAAGGTCACCACTCCAAAGGTGGAATATAAGTACCTTATCTGGAGGCTATTTGTTTTAGCTCTGGCTACTATAAAAAATAGCACAGATTGGGTGGCAACAACAGTCATTTCTTACTTCTGGTGACTTGAAAGTCTAAAATCAAACAGTTGTCCAATTTGGTTCTTCATTAGAGCTCTCTTTTGGTTTGTACATGACTGCCTTCTTGCTGTGTGCTCACATGGTGAAAAGAGAGAGTTTTGGTATCTCTTCCTTTTCTTATAAGGGCACTAATCTCATCACAGGGAACCTACCCTCATGACCTCATTTAAGCCCAATCACCTCGCAAAAGCTTCACCTCCAAATATCATCATATTGGCGGGTAGGTCTTAAAATATAAATTTGGGGGGGACAGGAATGTGGAATCTATACACTTCTTTATCAATTATCATTTTAGAAGTGTAGAGATACTTTACCTAAGTTCTCATACTGCTCACTGCTACTACCTAAGATGACTCCTCTAGGCCAATAAATTAGAAAAAACTTTTCCTTCCTCTGGGCTGCAACTTTGTACCAGGGCATATGGCTTGGTGACTACCATATTTCATCTCCCACTTGATCTTTCACCTGGGAGCCCTTAGACAGGGCTCTGTGCTGGCACTTTAAGATCACTAAGATTCTAACAAAAGGGACAGAGCTGCCTGAATGGCACTGAATGGTTTAGAATAAAAATTATGCCCCTGAGATTGTTGTGGGACCATGGCTGCCATGCCCTACCGGGTTTTGTTAATGGCTTAACACAGATTCCATCCTCTAAAGCAATGTGGGGGTTTTGAAAGACTTTAATAAAGAATTGTGTTTATAGGAACCTCTGTCACTATATAACTCTTTGCTGGGGCTTGTTCACAATAGCCCTGAATGCTAAAATCTGGGTTACACCTTAACACAGAGGCCCATTTATGTCTCAGTTGACATTCAGACAATTATTCCCAATAGAAATTTGTTTTCTGAAACATTGAGATTTGAGTAACACATTTCTCTCTGTGCAGCTCAGCTTCTGGGAATTCAACCTACAGTGGTGCCAGCAAGTAGGCTGAATCAGAAAAGTCACACATGTTACCATAGCAGCAATGAAATATAATATACAGAGGATAATGTGGCCTTGCTGCTGGGCTGGTTATAAGCAGCTTTGAGCCAAAAAAGAATAAAAACTTATTTGTACATAACACCTTATAGTTTAGTATTTAGTGATATGAGGGTCTAAAAAAAGCCCCAGGAGGAAGAAACACACTCAAACACATGCTCACACATTCAGTTATACTTACATATTAAATCTATAACATACACAAGCATTCTCACACATTTACTCAACACTCATATGTTGACACATTCACTTACGAACATACTTGTACATGCTCTTTCATTTTCATATTAACATGTCCACACATATGTACATAATGTTACATTGACATACAGACTCATACATTCACATTTACTCACACATGAACATGCCTGTACACATGGATATACCTGTATATTCACTAAAACAAATCTGCCAACAAACATATACACTCACAAATTACACGTGAAAAAGTTCACACATGAAAATGTTTACATATTCATAAAAATAAACATGCTTACATGTACATGCATATTAACTCAGTCATACACAAGAACATGCTCACAGAGACACAATGACATACACTTACAAACTTAGTCACTTGCACACAAGCATGCTCATGTACACTCATACTCAAGCATTCATTTACAAACATGAATATACTGATACATACCTTCTTTCACACACAAATACACTCATTAAATCACACATTCATTCACACTTACAGGTATAGACTCAATCACTCCCACATGAAAACAACCATGCATTCAATCATACATAAAAGTATATTCTCACATTCACTCACACATGAGCATTCTCATATTAACATGCTAATATACAGCGGCATGCTCAGATAGGAACTCATGCATTTAGAAACATGTACAATCACAGGACATTATCACACATTTATTTAAACTAAGACATTAACCTTTTACCCACTTGAACATGCTCATACACACAAACCTACTCCTAAATTCATTCATACACAAACATGTTCATATATTAATTCACACATAAATGTAACCACATATTCAGCCACATATATGAACATGTTTTAACATGCACATTAGTACATTTAATATGGTCAGACATGTCCATGTACACATGTAGCCATATTCACACATTTACTTAATGAACACATTCACTTTTAGCATGCTCATACATACAAAAGACTCATGAAATTACACAAAAGAAAATATTCACACAAATACATACATTCATTCATACAAAGACATGCTTGGACACTCATAAACACACTAAGACATTAACATTCTCATACAAACATATTAATATTAACTCACATGAAATTGCTCACAAATTAATTTACACATTAGGCACACATACATTTAAAACTTCACTTTAAATTGTACATTATCATGCTCACATACATGAACTTTTTTACATATTAAATTTCCCACAGGAAAAATACTCATACTTTGAAACCTTCATACATACAGACTTGCTCACATGTTAATTTATGTACATCAACATACTCACTTGCTCACACACTCAAATGTGAATGAACACATTCAAATTTATTTATACACAAATGTAGATTTTTACTCATTCTTGAATATTAACATGCTCAAAACAAACATGCTCACACTTTCACTCATATATGTTCAGGCTCACACATGATCATGCTCAAACATTTACTCCTATGTGAACATACTTAAACATTAACATTTCCAGACAAAAAAACTTTCTAACACATTATTTTACTCAAATGCATACACTCTCAGTTACATGTCAATGTATATATTCTCAAGCATTTACCCACATGTAGATATGATTACATACTCACAGACTCTTAAATCCTTGCATTTACTCATATTCACACATGGGCATGCTTTCATATTTATGAAAAAACAAGAAAATGCTCGCATACACTCATGAATCACTCATGCATGAAAAAGTTCATTCACATAAACAAGTTTATATATTTATACAGCCTACAAGCTCATTAACATACATGCATGTATATTAATACATTCACACACTCCCAAAATATTCAGAAACATGAACGTTTATACATTCATACACAGACAGTATCATATTCACTCCTACAATTTCTTTAACAAATTTATATACACATCACATTAACTCACACTAGCATATAAATACACATGGATGTGTTTACACTATCACACACAAAAGAACACATATTTAGTCACACAGAGACATGCTGACATTCTCTCACACAAATGAACATACACATTATCATGCCCACACACCTAAATATATTTGCATATTTCTTAACACACATATTTCTATATTCACTCAAACTTGTATTTTGATCATATGCACTTATATAGATAGACTTATGCATTTACTGGCAAACATTTTTTCACTTTAATTCAAAAATATTACTTAAAAACATATAGAGCTTTGGCCAGGTAGCTCAGTTGGTTAGAGCATTGTTCTTATATGCCAAGGTTGCAGTTTTGATCCCCAGTTAGGGTGTGTACAGGAAGCAACCAATAAATGTATAAATAAGTGGAGCTATATATTGATGTTTCTCTCTCTGTCTCTCTTAAATCAGTCAATAAATAATTTAAAAAGGACAAATAGCACAATTAACTCACACTTACATCTGAACACACATGAATTTGCTTATACATTTATTCAAACACATTAATATGACCACATGTATATATTCACATAATCACTATTGCACAAACATGAGCATAATGAACCTGCTCTCATATGTACTTATTACCACAGTCATGTACACAATCAACATTCACACATGGACATTGCCACATACACACATACTCATGCATTCACTCAAAGAAAGCAGTGCAGACATTAATGAGCTCACACAAATGAACATAGTTACACATTAACTCACACATGAATATGCTCACATCATGTACATTCTCACAGATTCACTGATACACATGAACATACAAATATACAAACTCACCTTAACTCAATCTTATTCAATTCATGCTCACATATATCTATATCCACATAGTTACACATTCACTCATATGAACATGACCAATGACTTACTCTAATCATAGACACACATTCATTCAAACTTACAAATATATTCAAATTAACATGCTTATGCATTGACCCACACACCCATATATGCCTCATTTACTTTGTTACTCACATATTTACTCTTGTGCATGAGCATTTTCATCCTTAAGATGTTCACACACTCACATACACATTTAATCACACACACAAACATGGTTAAAAATTTGTTTACATATTATTTATACACACTAACATATGAACATGCTAACATATACAAACATGATCACTACATGTATTTACTTACATCTGCAGTATATTGTTCACATGAACACATTAGCAAATTCACTGAGAAACAAGATATGCTTCATTTACATGAACACAAAAATTTATTGAATAACATTAAAATATATTAACTTAAACCAACATGCTCATAACTTTAATCTTACACATTTGCAATCACATGCTCATATATTTACATACACAAATATGCTTTCACATTTATTCACTCACACAAACCTACTCAGATATTCATTCACTAAAATGGAGATACCCACACATTCATACACATATTAAAGTATGCTCACATGTAAAATACTCACATAGTCACTCATATGCACACATTAACACACTCACAGACATGCTTACATATTCACTTACTGATAAATATGCTCACTTTCACCATAAAGCTTACAACTTTACTGACACATATGGATATACTCAATTACCTTCATACACACAATTCACTTATATAATATAATAACACATTAACAAAGTGCAAACAATTAAACATGCATACAAAGTCATATGAGCATGCTTATAAACTCACTTCCACAGGGACAGATGCTTCTATACACCTCCTCATTTACACATACATATTAACCTAATCAAAATAAGTAGTCTTCTCACATATATATTCACACAGACACATGCTCACACCCACCACAAGTCCAAAAGTTTACTCACATGTAAATAAACTCAAATGCACTCCCATTTATATGGTTATGGTACACACACACAAAAATTCTCATAAGTTAAGCCCATACAGATGAACGCAGTACATATTCACTGCCTCAAATGAACATACTATCATTCATGCATACACTCACAAATTTTTGACATAAATTTGAACACACAAACATTTATTTCAACATTGGAATATTGTTACACTAGTAAACTCTCACATGTTCAAGTTCACATGTTCATTTTCATTAATTGACATGTTCACAAATATGAACATATTCACTCACATTACAATTTAGTCAAAATACAGACTGACCAAATCACTTCCACACATAGCTATACTTACATTCCCAGTACACATTCACTCAGTGAAGCAAACTTGCTCACATTCCAGTCACATGAGCATTATCATGCATGCACTTATGCTTATGAACAGGATCACAGAATCACTCACAAAACAGACACACTAATAATGTTTACACACAATCACAAATTCAATAACCATGAAAATTATCACTGTCACAAATAGAAATATGATTATATATTAAATTGCACTGAAGACACACTCTTCAAGAATATCACAGATTTACTCAATGATAAAAAAACTTACTCACAAATTACCTTACTGAAATATATTCGCACACTAACAAGATCACACAATCACACATTACACATGAATATGATAACATGCATGCATGGTCTACAAAAGCCCTCATACAGATGGCCAAACACAGATACTCATTTTTTTTCTTCTTTTTCCAAGTGAGAGGAGAGGAGATAGAGAGACCAACTCCCGCATGTGCCCCAACTGGGATCCACCTGGTAACACTCATATAAGGTCAATGCTCTGCCTGTCTAGAACCATGCTCGCAACCGAACTCTTTTTTTTTTTTTTTGCACTTTTCCGAAGCTGGAAACGGGGAGGCAGTCAGACAGACTCCTGCATGCGCCCTACTGGGATCTACCCGGCATGTCCACCAGGGGGCGATGCTCTGCCCATCTGGGGGCATCGCTCTGTTGCGACCAGAGCCATTCTAGCACCTGAGGCAGAGGCCACAGAGCCATCCTCAGCGCCCAGGCCAACTTTGCTCCAATGGACCCTCGGCTGCAGGAGGGGAAGAGAGAGACAGAGCGGAAGGAGAGGGGGTGGGGTGGAGAAGCAGATGGGTGCTTCTCCTGTGTGCCCTGGCTGGGAATCGAACCTGGGACTCCCGCATGCCAGGCCGACGCTCTACCACTGAGCCAACCGGCCAGGGCCCGAACTAGTCTTAATACCTGAGGTGGAGGCTCCACAGAGCCATTTTCAGGGTCCAGGGCCAACACACTCAAATCAATTGACCCATGGTTGTAGGATGGGTAGAGAGAGGAAGAGAGAGAGAGAGAGAGAAGCAAGAGGGTGAAGTGTGGAAAAGCAGATGGTCACTTCTCCTGTGTGCCCTGATGAGAAATCAAGCCTGGGACATTTACACGCTGGAAAGATGCTCTACCACTGATTCAACTGGCCAGAGCTCACAAATGCCCATGTTAAACACAGATATTTACTCAATAAGACATTAGCGGCCACTCACAGGCTCACATATACAATGTCACACACAGAGATGCTCACCCATATACATACAATCATATTTATTCACTAATACAACATATTATCCTCACTTAAATGTGCTCACAAACTTACTCACACACAGATATATTGACATGCCCACATTGACACACTTATTCTTTCACCAAAACGTGCTCAAATATTCAATCATAATATGAAGATGCTCAAAAATTTGTTAACGTAGGGACACACATAGTGGAACAAAAGTAGATCTACAGTTGTGAGTACATAAAAAATTATTCTTGCATTATTATTTATTCATTGTTGTATTACTTTTTACATGAACAGCTGAAAACCTACTTTTGTGCCTTCCTGTATATACACTCAGATGTTCCCACTTATTCATTTACTTTCACCAACACATTAACAAAATCTCAAGATCATGCTTACATAGACACTTAAATATAGAGATGCTCACACTTATTAAGAAATTAAAACATTCATTAATGCTTAGATTGATTCAAGTACACACCCATGCAATATTTACCAATCACTAAATAATATACTTGCACATTAACAAGATCAAACAAATGAACATCATACACATTTTGTCACATGAATGTTATCATCCATGCATATATTCACATATATGCACTCATGTTCACTCATAGAAACAATTCATTCACTAAAAAACATAAATATTGACAAATTTAGTAATTAACATTGACATACAGACATTTTCACCTTTATGCACATACATTCACTCACATACAAAAACATGTGCACACCTCATTTACTCACATGAACGTTATTACCCATTTATACACACATGATCCAAGTGACAAACTAATTCCCACACAAGACACATTTATTAATGTTATTGATACATACTCACACATTCACTTACCCATGCAAATTATCAATATCATTAGTAGTAACACATTCACATAGTCACTGGCACATGAATGTGTTCTTACTCACGAGAAAGCTCGCACATTACATTCCACAGATAAAATAAGTACATCCACTCATGTACACGCACACATACTCACACACTAGCTTATTTAGGTTCACTCACACATTAACAAGTTGGCATAAAAACACATTCACTACATATGAACCTACTAAGATACATGCAAGTGCTCAAGCTCACTTATATAGACGAACACACAAATTATCTACTTTAAACATAAATTTACTACAATATAACACTATTCCCCATAAACCAACTCACACATAAGTTGTCACACAGTTTCACATGTGTACACATGCTGAAACATTCACACACTCACTAAACACATTCAAACAATCACTAAAACATGTTAACATATGTAGATGCACTCAGATATACTCATCATACACATCGTGAATCACATTCACTCAATGACATCAGCATGCTCACAGAGTCACTGACACAGGACCACAAATATATATATACCAAGATGCTTGATTCATCCCATCACTTACATGTGCACATAACATGGTCACAAACAGAAAGAAGATTCACTCAGACACCAATATACCCACACTAACCATAAAAGTTAAACTTCCCTTCACATATATATATATATATGTACACTCACATGTATTCACATTCAAATGTTCACATTCCCTTCATACAATATACTCACATATTAATGAGCTGACACAAGCATGATACATATTCACATACTTAAAGCATGGTATCACACAAACACATGCTCACAAATTCATGTGCACATATGAATACATAAATATTTACTTCAATATGCAAATATTACATTCACACACTCATACACAAATGTACATTTTCATACATATGCATATCTTCATGCATGCACTCACATTAGCACACTTATAATTCACTCACTGAAATGAGAAATTTATTTTCACATGTGGACATACTCATACGTTCACTCACTCAAACATGCACTCACACATCACTTATATAATGATATTCAGTCACATAAATGAACATGACCACAAATTCATTCACATGTGACATACTTATTACATTTATATGTGCACAATCATATCTACTTTTATCCATATCATTGTTCCTACCAGGAATTTACTTGCATTTGCATATGAAAGCAAACATATTTAGGCTTACCAAGTAGCTCTCAAATATAAAACTAAAAAATATAGCATTCACACATATTCTGCACTTTCCCTTATGCAAATTTACTCACATTCAATTATCACACAAAAATTACGTATACAATCATTACAATGAATATGCTAACATGCATGTAAATGCTCATAAATTCACTTATACAGATTTATTTACAATAAAACACTCTTAGCCTAGGACAATTAGCTCAATTTGGTGAAAATGTCATCCTGAATCACCGAGGTTGCTGGTTCAATCCCCTGTCAGGGCACATACAGGAAGCGACCAATGAGTGCACAGCTAAGTGAAACAACAAATGAATGCTTCTCTCTCTTACTCTGCCTCTTTAAAATCAATCAATAAAAAATAATAAAAAACCCCATCCTCAACCTTGAAAAAGGCTCACATTCTCAGTTACTGATAGACATGATCACATACACATTTATTTAGTAGCAAAACACTTTAATAAATTAACTCACAAGAACATGTTCATGAATTCACTCTCATACATAAACACAGACACAAGCATTTAATCATTCACTCTTTCCCCAATATAAGCTGACACATCCACTCAATCACATGACAGATTACAAATTCTGTCATGGGGAACACAAATATAGGCACTTCAATGCTCCCATTTACACATATTAACAGTCTCACATGTACCCTTGCACCCAAATATACTTATGCTCACCACAAAGCTCAAAGATCCATTAATACATAAATGAACTTGCATGCATTCAGTCACATGTTCACATTTCACTCACACAGTACATACTAACAGCAATATGCTCACAAAATGAACATAATACATTCATACAGTTACATAAACATGCTATCATCCATGCACATGATTACAAATTAATGCATACACACGAACACAAGCAAACATTTACTTTACCACTGAAATATTATTCCAGTAGCACACTCTAAGACATGTACAGATGCACATATTTACTTTCAAAATTGTATGTACTCACATATATGCACAGGCTCACAATCAACTGACTCATATTAATATGGTTATTATTTACTCACTTTAGTGAACATCGACAGATTACTCACATATATAGTCATACTCACATACATTAACACTCACCTACACATATTTCTTCACTCACACAAACATGTCCACATCTCAGTGACTTACAGGAGCATTATCAATTATATGTTCATACATCATATACATTGGTTTTATATATCCACAGTCATGCATTCCCTCATACATAATTGTCTCAAATGGAAACACGCATATATATGCACCTGTACACAAACATGCTTACAGTCACCAAGAAGCTCACAAATTTTACAACACATAGAAACACTTGTATTTGGCCCTGGCTGTTTAGCTCAGTTGGTTAGAATGTTGTCCTGGAATGACAAGGTTGGGGGTTTGATCCCCAGTCAAAGCACACATGAGAGGCAACTAATGAGTGCATGGCTGAGTAAAAAAACAAATGAATGCTTTCCTTTCCCCTCCCCTCTCTTTCCCTCTCTCTGTCTCTCTAAAAACTCAGTCAATAAATAAAATATTAAACCCTAGCCAGATAGCTCGGTTGGTTGGATTGTCATCTGGAAGTGCAGAGGTTGCCAGTTTGATACCTGGTCAGGACATATACAAGAACAGCTCAATGTTCCTATCTCTCTCTCTCTTCCTGCTCCTCTCTTAAAAGAAAGGAAACAAAAAAATGGGAATTCCCATAGACACACACACACACACACATACACACACACACTCACACATTACCTTACTCAAATATACACACACATAAACAAGATAACAAAAGAAACCTATTATACACTCACTATACATAAACACACTAAAGGGTCTGTGCATGCTCACAATTCACCCATACAATGAACACACAAAAACATTCACCAAAACACAAAATTTTGCTCACAAGTGAAAACCATAAACAAGCTTCCATATACACTGTTACACAGAGCCATACATAGACACATACACACAGTCATCACTCGAAAAACAAGTTTAAGCATTCCTGTATTGAAATATGCCCACAAAGTCACTCATATTCATGACACATATACATTCAAACACACATACTGACACATTCACATCTTCACACAAACATGATGACATTCATCCAATCATATGACCACGACCCAAATTCATTTACACAGAGACAACAAATGTATTGATTCAGATTTCAGATGCTCCCACTCACACATTCACTTACACATGCACATTTAATATTGTAAAAATCAGGAACATGCTTACATTGACACACATAGGTACTCACATCATTTATGAAGCTGAAATAATCACAGAAGAAAATACACTCACATATACTTGTACATATGTTCATATTTCACTCACAGGAATACACTCAAACCATTAACTAACTCTCAATAATAAACTGATACACATTTACTAACTCACGTGGCTATGCTGTAACGTTCATACAAATGGGCACAAATTTAGACATAGACTTGAGCACACAAACATGTCAACATATTCACAGATGTACAAATTCAAATATTCACTCTAAGGAAGATACATGCTTCCATATATGCACATGCTTACATATTCACTCACATTAGCATGCTTACAATTCACTTTGCTGATACATATACTAACAAATTTAAGTACATATGTACATGTTAACATACATTCACAGCCAAGTTATCACACGTTTCCACAATCACAAATAATTTTCCATACCTCAGAGAATTTTAAAAGCAAAAAGTAGAAACAACTCCTTACATACAAATTGTCCTCAAAAATATTTATGTCAGTTTCACAACAGAAACCATGGAGAGCAAGAGGTTGGAATGGCATATGGAAAGTGCAGAAAAAACAGACAAAACCTGTCAACTGAGACCATATACAAGGGTGGGCAAAAGTAGGTTTATAGTTAATAAGTAAGCGATAATACAAGAATAAACTTGGTGTTTGTGTACCCACAAATATAAACTTATTTTTGCCCATCTCTGTATTGAAGAAAATGGAGGGGAAGATAAAGATATTCTAAGATAAACAAAAAACTGAGAGAATACATTGCCAGTAAGCTTATCCTATGAAAAGTACTAAACAGGTTCTTTCACACTGAAATACAAGAACACTGGACACATCTTAACCAATATGAAGAAATAAACCACAACAGCAAAGGTAACTACACAGGTAAATACAAAAACCAGTATTACTATATTTTTGGTTTGTAGCTCCTGTTTGTGTTCTCATACAGGATTTAAAATAAAAAAGTATGCAGTAATAATTATAAAGTATTCTTAATGGACACAGAATATTAAGCATGCAATATTTAACAATAACTAAATAAAGAAATGTAACAAAAAAAAAGAAAAAAAAGAAATGTAGCAATGTTGTAAAGGAGACAAATTTTTAACACTATTTAACTATCTTGTTACTAAAGTGAATTTGATCATTATAAAGTTGTTAATTAAAATTCCCATGGTAATCACCAAATAAACCTAAATAAAAAATAAAAAAAACAAAAGTTATAAAGGAGTCATAATAGTATAATATAAAAATTATTTTAATCACAGAAAAAGGTAGCAATTGAGGAATTAAGTAGCAAAAAATGGATGACATGAAAAACAAATAGTAAAATGACAGAACAAAATCCTTCCTTTTACAATAACTACTACATTACCAAAGGGCATTACCAAAAGGCAGAGATTAGAAAAACAGGGATGACATCAGAGTAATGGCAGCAAGGAAGACACCCTTCATCTTTCCCCTTGAAATTTCAACAAATTGAACTCTGTTTACAATGCAGTAAAAGACTTCCAGCTGGACTAACAGGCCTGCTGAAAGATCTGTGAGTGAAATCAACTAAAGTTGGGAAGGGTTGAGAAGGGGGGCAGAAGATAAGACACACTTGCAATCGGCTTCCAAGAGGAAAGAAACCTGGATTTTCTGGGATTTTATCTGCTGGGTTTTTTTAAATAACTTTTTTCAAGACTTTATTTATTCTTTTTTTTTTTAGAGAGAGGAGAGAGAGAGAGAGAGAATGGAGAGGAGCAGGAGTCATCAACTCCTATATGTGCCTTGACTAGGCAAGCCCAGGATTTTGAACCAGTGACCTCAGCATTCCAGGTCAATGCTTTATTCACTGCGCCACCACAGGTTTTGGAGAAGAGAGAAACACAGGGTGACTGGGTCTTCTTCTGTCAGGAGGAGCAGTGATATGGAGGACCAGTGGGGGAGATACTAAACCAAAGTGATGGCAAAACAAGGGGTCATGGCCAGTGCTCCTGAGGTCTGCCAGCAGTGTACACTCTGCTCAGAGACAGAGAAAAACAAAGTACAGACGCCCCACTTCTACCCCCAGCCTCCCAGACCCTGCTTCCTTCCCCTTGGGGTATGGAGAGTGGCAGAGACTTACCACAAAGCCAGTACTCCAGAGCCACTTTCTCCCATGAAGAATAGAGATGCTCTATGTCTGGTTCCCTTGTCTGTTGAGATGAGGGGAAGAGCACCTGGAAGCCTGAAATCACCATTGCTGAAGCTGTTAACCCTCAAAACAAGCCCCACGCATCACTGCAGCTCTGCCTCCATTATTGTGACACTAACTTCTCAGCAGAGGCCAGCCTGGGAATTTCACATGGCTAAAACTTGTAATAGAGTGCCACTTACTAGAAGAAAATTATAAAATCTCTCAAAATGACCCCTTTTATTTTGAAATTCATCTTCTTTAATTTTTACATTTATATATTTATTTTCTGTGAGTGCTTTGCTTATTTTGATTATTTAAAAAATTTTGCTCTTTGTTTTTTGTTTTTATTCTTTTATTTTTCATTATTTTTATTATATTTAAATTTTTTTAGTCTTTCACTTTTTAGTTGGTTTTTTGCCAGATTTCTAAATAATACTACACTCAAATGATATCAAGAAAGATGAAAATGAATACCATGGCTTCAAAGAAAGATACATACATCATAAAGAAAATTTAAAATCTCCTGAAAGCAATCTTAATCATATGGAAACCTAGGAGTTAAATGAAAGAGAATTTAAAATTAAAGTTCTGAAAATACTCAATGAGATGTGAGACAATATTGATAAGCAATTTCATGAATCAAAACACAAATTAATGAACACAATGAGTACTTCACCAATGAGATTGAAACTTTAGAAACAGTTAGATTTTTGAGTCCAAGAAACAAATAGAATGCCAAGCTACCTCAACTCAAATAGACCTTCTCCAAGGCACATTGTAATAAAATTGTCAAAAATCAATGACAAGAAAATAATCCACAAGACAACTAAGGAAAAGAAGAACATTGGATAAAAAGGAAAGCCCATTTGGTTGTCATCAAACTTCTCAGCAGAAACTCTATAACTTAGAGACATTGTATACAAATGTTCAAATTACTAAAAGAGATGAATTACTGGGCAAGAATACTATATCCATAAAATTTATCCTTCAAATATGAGGAAAAAATTAAACTTTTCCAGACATAGAGAAGCTGAGGAAATTTATCACCAGAAAACCCCCACTATAGAAAAATATGCAAGGGGATTTTCTACCAGTTACAAAGAACAAAACAAAACAAAACTATAAGTGAAAGCTCCAACAAGGTTACAATAAAAACAAGGATAATCTGTAACAACAATAACATAAAAGAGGAGGATGGCATGCAGAAGCATGTGAAAGACAAAGGACACTTGTATATATAAAACTTTTTTCTCAATAACCAAATGTTAACAACCCATGGAAAAAGCAATACTTAAATTAAACACATGGTTTAAGAAAGAAAAAAAATGGGAATAAAGTATGGAATACCACCAAACAAAAACAATAGACTGAAAGACGAAATGGAAGAACCAAAGGAGACACAGAGCTACCAGAAAACAAAACATAAAATGTCTATAGGAAAGCCTAAGAAATCAATAATTACTCTAAATATAAATGTACTGAACTCACTAATATAGAGGACCAGAGTAGCAGATTGGATCAAAAAGCAAAACCCAACTATTTTCTGACTTCAAGAGACACATCTAAGCTGCAAGGACAAAAGTACTGAAAGTGAAAGCTTGGAAATGATTTTCCCAGCAAATAATATTCAAAAAAATCAGGTGCAGCCTGACCAGGCTACAGTGCAGTGGATAGGACAACAGACTGGGATGCAGAGGACTCAGCTTTGAAACCCCGAATTTGCTGGTTTGAGCATGGGCTCATCCAGTTCAAACAAAGGCTTACCAGCTTGAGCACAGGATTGCTAGCTTGAGAGCGGGATTATAGACATGACCCTAGTGTCTCTGGCTTGATCCCAAGGTCCCTGGCTTGAGCAAGGGGTCACTTAGTCTGCTGTTAGCCCCCGGGTCAAGGCACATATGAAAGAGCAATCAATAAACAACTAAGGTGCCACAATGAAGAACTGATGCTTCTCATCTGTCTCCCTTCCTATCTGTTCATCTCTCTCTCTCTCTCTCTCTCTCTTGCTCTCTCTCTCTCTTTCTCTGTTACACACACACAAAAAAAGAAAAGCAGCGGTAGCCATACTCATATTTGACAATGCTGACTTAAAGACAACAAAGTTAATAAGACAAAAGATGGATATTCCATAATGATAAAGGAGACACTATATCAAGAAGACATTACACTTCTTAACATATATGCACTGAATCAGGGAGCATCAAAATATATAAGACCTCTACTAATGGATCTAAAAACAGAAACAGACAAAAACATAATCATATGTGGAGATTTCAACACAACATTGACATTTTAAAATACATCATCCAAACAGAAAATCGGTAAAGGAATAGCAGCCTTAAATGATACAATGGACCAAATGGACCTATAGATACTTGCAGAACATTTTACCCCAAAACATCAGATTATACATTCATTTACAATGTACATGGAACAGTCTCAAGAAGCAAAATATAAAATGGAAAAAATATATGTTGGGCCACAAAACTAACCTCAATAAATTTAAAATGATTCAAATTATAATAAGCATATTGTATGACAATAAGGCTTTGAAATTAGAATTCATCTGCAAAAAGAAAGTAAAGAAACCAACAAAAATGTAAAAATTAAACAACATACTTCTAAAAAATGACTGTGTCAAAGAGGAAATGAAAGCAGAGAACAAAAGATTTATATAGACAAATGAGAATGACAACATCACATATCAAAACTTCTGGGGTGCAGCTAAAGCAGTAATAAGAAGGAAATTTATATCAATACAGGCTTATATCAAGAAACAGAGAGATCCCAAGAAAACAATTTAACATTACATCGTAAGAAACTAGAAAAAGAACAAAAGAACCAAGTCAGCAAAAGAAAGAAAATAATAAAATTAGAGCAGAACAAAATGAAATAAAGAAAAAAAAAAGTATACAGATATCAATCCAACAAAGACCTGGTTCTATAAAGAGATCAATAAAATTGACAACACCCTGGGTAGACTCACTAAGGAAAAAAGAGAAAGGACTCATAAAAAAATCCAAAATGAAAGAGAAGAAATGGCCACACACATCATAGATATACAATGGCTTATACTAGAATGCTATGAAAGATTATATGTCATCAAATTCAACAACCTGGAAGAAATGGTTAAGTTATTAGAACTAGACATTCTTCTTAGCCTGAGTAATGAAGAATTGGAAAACCTAAACAGACCCATAAGCAGGGAGGAAATAGAAACAACTATCAAAAACTTACCAAAAAACAAAAGTCCAGGACCAGATACTTACACTAGTTAATTCTACCAAACATTCAAAGAAGTTTTGGTACCTATCTTTCTCAAGGTCTTCCAAAAAATAGAAGAAGCAATACTCCCTAACACATTTTATGAGGCTAACAAAACCTTTATATCAAAACCTTCAAGGATAGCCCCCCAAGAAAGGAAACTATAGACCAATATCTCTAATGAATACAGATGCAAAAATCCTCAACAAAATATTAGCAAATTGAATACAGCTACAAATCAAAGAAAGAATACATCTGGTCAAGTGGGATTCATTAAAGGAACACAGGGATGGTTCAACAGGTGTAAATTGATCAACATAATACATCACATCAACAAAACAAAGGAAAAAAAATCATATGATTCTGTGAATAGATGCAGAGAAGATGTTTGATAAGATAGAACATCCATTTATCTTTAAAACATTCAATAAAATAGGTATAGAAGGAAAGTACCTCAACATAATAAAGACCTTATATGACAAACCATAAGCCAATATCATACTAAATGTTAAAAAACTGAGGGCTTTTCCTTTAAAGTCACGAACAAGACAAGAATGCCCCCTCTTTCCACTCTTATTAACATAATACTGGAAGTCTTAGCCAGAGCAATCAGGCATGAGTAAGAAATAGAGGTATCCATACCTAGAAAGAGGAAGTAATGATATCACATTTTGATGATGACATGATCCTGTATATAGAAAACCACAAAAACCTCATCAAAAAAGTTATTAGAAACAATAACCAATACAGTAAAATCGCAGGATAAAAAATCAATACATAGAAGTCTACAGTCTTCCTACATGCTAACAATGAAACTTCTGAAAATGAACAAAAAAATTCGTTTTACCATTGCAACAACAAAATACCTAGGAATAAACTTAACAAAGGATGTGAAGGACCTATATACTGAAAATTACAAAGCATTATTGTGAGAAATTGAAAAAGACACAATGAAATAGAAAAATATTCCATGTTAATGAATCAAAAGAATCAACTTGCTTAAAATGGTCATATTATCTAAAGTAATATACAAGTTTAATGCAAACTCCTTCCAAATCTGATGCCATTTTTTAAATAAATAGAACAAAAAGTCACCAGATTTGTATGGAACCATAAAAAACCATAAACAGCCAAAGTAATTCTGAGGAAAAAGAGCAAAGCCAAACATATCACAGTACCTGACTTCAAATTACTATAAAGCCACAATAATCAAAATAGTGTGGTATTGGCAGAATAACACATACAGACCAATGGAACAGTATCGAGAACCCAGAAATAAAATGACACATACATGGACAAATAATCTTCAACAAGGAAGACAAAAACACACAATGACAAAAAGAAAGTCTCTTCAATAAATGTTGCTGGGTCTGAACAGGTGATGGCACAGTGGATAGAGCATTGGACTGGGACGCAAAGGACCCAGGTTTGAAACCCTGAGGTCACTGTCTTGAGCGTGGGCTCATCTAGCTTGAGCACAGGCTTGCCAGCTTGAGTTCTGGGTCACTGGCTTGAGCGTGGGGTCATAGACATGACCGCATGGCCACTGGCTTGAGCCCAAGCTTGCTGGCTTGAGCAAGGGGTCACTCACTCTGCTGTAATCCCCTGGTCAAGGTACATATGAGAAAGCAATCATTGAACAAGTAAGGTGCCACAATGAAGAATTGATCATTCTCATCTCTCCCCCTTCCTGTCTGTCTGCTGTCTGTCCCTATCTGCCCTTCTCTCTGACTCTCTATCTCTGTCTAAATAAATAAATAAATAAATAAATAAATAAATAAATAAATATTGCTGGGAAAATTGGAAAGTTACATGTAATAGAATAAAACTTGGCTATATTTTGTCCCCCTATAAAAAATTATTCCAAAATGAATCAAAGACCTAAATACAAGATCTGAAATAATAAATTACATAGAAGAAAACATAGTTACTAAACTTATGGACCTTGGCCATGAGAAGATTTTATAAATTTGACCCTAAAGACAAAGGAAGTAAAGGCAAAAAAAAAAAAAAAAATGAATGGGACTAAATTAAGTTAAAAAGCTTTTGCACAGCTAAAGGAACCAACAACAAAACAGAAAGGCAGCCAATCAAATGCTAGATGATACTTACAAAGAACAGCTCTGAAAAGGGGTAAATCCAAAATATATAAAGATCTCACAAAGCTCAGAAACAAACAAAAATCCAATTAAAAAATGAGGAGAGGACCTGAACAGACATTTCTCCCAAAGAGGACATAGACATGACCAACAGATAAATGAAAAGATGCTCATCTTCACTAGCTATTAGAGAATTTGTAAACAAAACTACAATGAGATACCACCTCACACCTGTTAGCTTAGCTATTATCAACAAGACAAGTAACAAGTGTTAGAGGCTGTAGAGAAAAAGGAACCCTCATTTACTGTTGGTAGGAATGTAACTGGTACAGCCATTAAGGAAGAAAGTATGGTTGTTCCTCAAAACAAAAAAAAAAAAATGAAGAATATAACTACCATATTGTTGCAGCGACAATGAACTACTCAGAGGTCAGATGACATGCTCTGAGGGGTTGAGAGGAGCAGCAGCCCAGATTAGCAGACTGAAGAACTGAAGTGCCACTGCCAGTCTTACTCACATATTTATTAGTCAGTTACAAATAATTCAAGGAAGCAGACAGAAAAAGTTTTCAGGGGGCGAAGTAAAGGACAAGGAACAAGCTGACTCCTAATCTCTGTTCTGAGAACCTAAATATTTGTGTATTGCTGAAATTTATTCTATTGTTTTGCTGTTTCCAGTATGGATTAGAGAGTACCCTGGACTTCTGTCCACTCAGGGTTTTGACCCTAGGGCGTCTTGCTGTCTCTAGTTGTTTTTCTAATGCTGCATATCTTCATAGCATATTCCTACATATCCCACTTTTTTGTTTTAGTAAAGGTTAACGGAGAGATGATGGTTGAATGGTTGCAGTGGAAGGTGAAGGGCAAGCATAGATAGAAACGAGTTTTTAGGAGTTACAGGCATGCTTGTATTTTGCAGAACTTTTTCAGTACAACTGGTTAGACATTTTAAACTAAATGTCAGGTGCTCCATGAGTCCTTGGGACCATTAGATGTCCTTCTCTTTTGGGGGGTTTACTTCTGGAGGTGGATTCACTATCAACTTCTGGGTCTCTGGAACTGAGTTGCTTTCTAGGGGTGATACCACTCATGATAAAGTTTCATGTTTCAAAGAGGTCCTGTTGATGACAAAATTGCAACATACCCTCACCCCCAGGTTAGTAATTTGACTGGACTCAGGGCCAGCTAATATATCCTGATATTACATGAAAAGCTTAGGTCATTGCCCGGCTGGTATAAAATGCCTCTCAGCTGCAGTATGTCTAAATGAGGAAATGTTTAAAAATTAAAAGTAAAACGGGCCTTATAAAATTGTTCTTGTGGGGTGAGTCTCTCTCCTGTCTCCCTCTTTTTTGTGTGGTTGGAGATTAAGAAGGCTATTGGCTCTTTATTTAATGCCTGTAAGTTTGGGTGAATTTCTCAAGCTCTGAAGCCCCTAAGAATGTTCTAATGTTCCTCTTTATTTTCCTTTCACGACAATCCTTTTTCTAATGCCATTCCTTTCTTCTCCTCTTCTCACTTTTGTCGATTATCTCATTTCCTTCTCTTTTATTTTCTCTCTGTACAAACCTTCTACAACCTGCACAAACCTTCTGCAATTTACACAAACTTTCTTCACTACTCAGAAATAACCAGCTTTCAGAACAATTTGCTTTCTTCCTTTTCCTTTCAAAAGCACCTCCATACCTTATACCTTTTTACCATTAAAGCCATACAATTTCTAATTAATCAGAATTCTCAACTTCTAAAAACCTTAATGATCAGTGACAACTAAGTTAGTAATTAGAAATTATAGATTGATACTTTTATGAACACATTTCATGATCTTTAGAAAGAGGTTCTTTCATTGGCCACGAACATATTTTTAGAAGACATAACAGGAAACTTTTGTAAACCTAGGGACAACAAACATTTTTTTTGTTAAGAATTTCAAAAGATATTAATTAAATTTAAACTAGTAGTAATATAAAATGCTTTTCTAGACCACCTGGTTAAAAAATTGGCATAACTTTATATTTTATTGTATTATTAATAATTGCAGAGAAGGCAAGACTATTTATTTGTCCTTGGAAACTTTCCAGGATGACTGAAAAGAAGGGAGGGTATGGGTTACTGAGCTGATTGTATATTCAAAGTGTCCTCTTTTTTCTTTACATTGAGGTTCTGGCATGACCCCTACAATTTTTAAAGCCTACCTTGAGTTTAAAGGCACCCTGTACCCAAATATAACACACCAGCTTTTTGTTTATCAAAGAAAAGGGGTGAAGGTCTCTTCTTCTGTAGCTACTTCCTGCTGGTTAGGGTCAGTGAAGTATCTAGGGGGTGGGGCTGGTCTGAAGTTTGGACTAGGTGGTGAGAACAGTTTTTATAAGCCCTTTCCAATCCTAAGGGGTCATTTCAGATACTGTCTTGATTGCTTCAATCATCCCCTTGGTAAAAAGTGCTTTCCCAATCTTCTAAGTTTAAACTTCCCTCTTTTGGATACCAAGGTCATTGTTGTTGGATCATGAGCAAGAGGCCAATTAAATTCCAATCCAACACCCTGCAGCTCGAAGAGTTTTTGTAACTATAACTTGAGATGCTGCTGCTCAGAGGAAAGGGAATTCCTTATGATGGAGAGATGAAGGGAAAGGGAAATCCCCTGGCCTGATCCCTAAAAGTGACCTGGCAGCAAGCATTCAAGGGCTATTCCCCTACTGCTTGTGTCCTTTACCAAATGGGATGTGTAGACGTCCTTTCCTTTGCCAGGCTTTGGGTGGTCATTTCTTCTGGTTCCTCATGTGGGGAATCACTTGTCACTGAGTCAATGAACTACTCAAAGTAGTAAATCTTACATTTGGTTCTTGATCCTCACATGCGCACCACTTGTCGAGGTGACAATGAACTACTCAGAGGCCAAGTGACATGCTCTGAGGGTTTGAAGGGAGGCAACAGCCCTAGTCAGCAGATCAAAGGACTGAAGCCTCATCCCCTGCCTTACTCAGATATTTATTAGCAAGTAAAAATAAGACAAGGATGCAGATAGAAGAAGTTTTTGGGAGTAAAGTAAAGGGCAAGGAACATGCTGACTTCTAATCTGTGTTCTGAGAGTCTAAACATTTTTGTGTTGCCAAATCTTATCCTAAAGTTTTGTTTTTTCCACTATGGGTCAAAGAGGCCCCTGGACTCTCATCTGCTCAGGGCTTTTGCCTTAGGGCATCTTGCTGTCTCGAATACCTTCATAGCATATCCCTCCACCATATGACCCAGCCATGTTTCTTTCTGGGTATCTTCCCAAAAAACTAGAAAACATTGGTGCACAATGACACATGTACCTCCAAGTCCATCACAGAATTATTCACAGTGGGCAAGACATGGAAACAATCAAAGTGTCCTTCAATAGAGGACTCGATAAAGAAAATTTGGTACATATACACAATGGAATACTTCTCAGTCATAAGAAATGATGATGTATTGCCATTTACAAAAACCTGGATAGATCTTGAGAACAGTATACTGAGCGAAATAAATAAATCAGAAAATCTAAGAACTATGTGATTTCACACATAAGCGTGATCAAACATTAAGATTCATGGACATAGATAAAAGTGAAGTGGAGGAGAGAAGGTTGGGGAATAGTAAGGAGGGATGAATATACGGTGACCAAAAATGATTTGACTTTTGGTGATGGGCATACAACACAATCAACAGTTCAAATGCTATGGAGATGTTTACCTGAAACCAATGTATTCGTACTGATCAATGTCATGGTATTAAATTTAATTTTCTAAAGAAAGTTAAAAAAGAAAGAAAAGGCAAAGGCTGGCAATGGGATAATAAAAATATTACCTAACTGTATGTTTTCTACATGAGTCTTGTTTTAGATCCAAAAGCTCATAGATTGAAAGGAAAAGGATGGAAAATGGTATTCCATGGAAATATTATATCAGATACAGTGGAGTTAAGACAAATATTGTTTCATATTTCAACAAGGGCTTTATATATTTTAAAAAATGTCAGTTCATCAAGAAAATATAACAATAAAAAAATCTATGTAGACCGAACACATCTTCTCGAAATATATGAAGCAAAAACGGACAGAACTGAATGGAAAAGTAACTAAGTTCTAAATAATAGTTGTAGACTGCAGTACCTCATTTTCAATGAGGTATAAATATGTAGACAGAAGATCAATAATGAAACTGAATAACTGAACAATACCATAAACAACTAGACCTAACTGACATAAATAGAACACACAAGGAAACAAAATCACATGTTAGGAAAGCAGCATAAATGGAGACAGGAAAGGTTGCTACTGTTACTTTGGGCAGAAAAAGACACTCTTGAAAAACAACTGGTGAGTGATAATTCTTAATTCTTCCTTTGTGGATGGTCTGAAGCTATGCTTTATTTCAAGACTTTAAATGGTCAACATGGACCTGTCCCAGGCTGACTCCTTTCTGGATAATGGTCATATGATCCATTTCTAGTCACCAGGCTAGTTATCTAGCCAATTACCCAGAAAATGCAGATCAAGTGTGGAGCAGTTCAGATGTTGTGTCATTATCACTCCCAGTCAATATATTGGGAGAACAACCCCTTGTCATTTTCTCTATGGGTTTGTAAGAAATCCCCAGCTTCAGACTAGGTGTTGGAAATTTCAGAGACCACTTGCCACATATCAGTGGCAACCTACTGTACCTCATGCTAGGATATAATGTATTAATAATAGTTCTCTCCTCAGAAGAAAAAACAACAATTTAGGGCAGGAAGAGAGAGCAGAGCCCAGAGAGACAACAGAACACAGCATATGGAAAAGTACAATCCAAGCAGTGTTGGCAGTTCTATTTCAGGCAATCTACACCTTAAACTAACAGATCATTTAGATAACAAAAGAGGAATTAGTTAAAGCTGTCCAGGGATTCAGGGTTGTGCTTTGACCATTCTGTTTCTGATGTGAAATGTTCTGTTTACCTTCTTTGCCTTGCGATGGTGAAAGAGGGATCATCACCTTAAATAGTGTGAGATGAACAAGCACGTGGCACCTGCACTGGACAAATGAGGTCTACATCTCTTTTTTAGTTACATATGCTCATAGTCTAAGGGGTGAACAAGGCATGCCATGAAGGACAACATAGGAGTTGTGCTTGGAAAGTTAACCAGTAAGATCTATAGGAGGGGCCCTGGCCGGTTGGCTCAGCGGTAGAGCGTCGGCCGGGCGTGCAGGGGACCCTGGTTCGATTCCTGGCCAGGGCACACAGGAGAAGCACTCTGGCCGGGAATTTGCTTCTCCATCCCCCCCTCCTTCCTCTCTGTCTCTCTCTTCCCCTCCCGCAGCCAAGGCTCCATTGGAGCAAAGATGGCCCGGGCGCTGGGGATGGCTCCTTGGCCTCTGCCCCAGGCGCTAGAGTGGCTCTGGTCGGGCAGAGCGACACCCCGGAGGGGCAGAGCATCGCCCCCTGGTGGGCAGAGCGTCGCCCCTGGTGGGCGTGCCGGGTGGATCCCGGTCGGGCGCATGTGGGAGTCTGTCTGACTGTCTCTCCCCGTTTCCAGCTTCAGAAAAATACAAAAAAAAAAAAAGATCTATAGGAGGTAGATTTTGTAGAAACAAGATGAGACACTCCTCCTTGACAATAGAGGATATGATTTTCATATCTGAATAATTTTATAGGCTGACAAAAAGGTAAAATCTGTTGGATGGAGGAATAGGTGGGGTGCAGCTAGCTTGGTTTATAACATCTAGGTGGGGAGCTTCTCTTGCTGAAAAGGGGGCTTTCAGAGGGATAGCATGGGAAATCACAGTGAGGCATATGGGATATTATGAGACTGAAGGGTGTCAAGGTAACACTGGAAATTTTAGGTCTTATAATATAAATCAAGGTCACATGTGTCTCTAAATATACTGAAGTTAGAATACTCAGAAAGCATCTTGCAAAAAGAGAATGAACCATTATTCCACATATAAGGCAAGGTCATGCCACCTTGAAATTATTTGTAAAACCAAGGGTCACTCTATTTCACTCCATTGCTGACACTGTCAAGAAACAACTACTGAACCTCCTGGCACCTATAATGTTAAAACAAACTCAACTTTCTCGGTATAATGGATAATATCTTATTCACAAATGTTACATAAGCCCATTGACACAGATATTTGAGAATTGGCCATAATGAATGGAATCCCTTCTCAAAAACAAAACAAAACACAAAACAACAACAACAAAACAAACAAAAGAAAACAAAACAAAAAGGTTCTAAAATTCATCTAAATTGCAAAAGAGAAGACAGTTCCATTCCATTTGGCCTGCCAGAGAACCTTCACTGTATTTTCATCTTAGTAGGTACTCTATAAATGTCTGTTAAAACCAAGTTAACCTAATGTATATCTACAGCCTTTTTTTTTTCTTTTTGTCATCAGTGTTAACATTTTAAAATGCATTCTCATGTTGTAACGTGGTATTCTTTATGGAATGGCCCAAGGTGTTTTGTCACCATTATTTAAAATGAAAGTGCAGTCTGAGTCAGAATTTATCCTCATAGTGCCATTTGAAGAGCCTCAAGTTGGTTCTAATAAGTTTGTGTTGTGCTGCCAAGTCTTTCTACTGAAACGCCTTTCTGTAAAGGCCTTTCTAGGAATCTTACTGGCATTCACTTCATTAGACAAAATGCTCATAATCCAAGCTCTTCTGAGCCTTGGTCTTCTGCTGACACTACTTAGGGACAATGCGCTTCAAACTCTTAGAAGGCTTATTATTATTATTAATATTATTATTATCATTATTATCATTATTATTATTTAATTTAAGCCTCTCTGAGGCACTGACCCAGGTTTTTCTGAGGCCTCAGCATGGAAGTGTATAGTCACTCCCTTACCTTTGTCTTTATATCATAATTCCCGAGAAAATTTCTGGATTTCGCTTTTGCCTGGAAGCCTTTTCTTACTGTTAGAATCATTTGCCATCTATTTGAGACTAGGGATTTTCAAAGCAACAAGTTGTGCCTTCTTTTTGTTTATGCTAGAGTCCGTTCTTTAATTTAATTTTCTCATCTTGCATGTTGCTATAAACAGCATGAAAGAGCCAGGCATTACCTTTAGCACTCTGCTTGGAAAAGTCTCCATATCACAGCACTACATAGCAAGGGATTCTTTCCTGCAGTGTCCAATAACGTTTTCCTCACTTTCCTTTGAGTTCTCACATAAGCCTCCATTGGTCTTCTGATAGTAGTCCCTTCAAAACATCTTTGTCTTTCACTAAGACTCTTTTCAAAGTCTTTTCAACTTCTTCTGCTCCCTGAACATTTCAAAACCATTCCCACATTTTAGGTTTTGTTACCACAACATCCTACTCTCAGTGTCACCATCTTTAGTTTTCTGTTGCTGCATGACAAATGGTCACATAGGTCAGCTTGATTAAGAAGTAGGACACTAAACCAGGATACAAACATCAAGAGGCAGAGATCATTGGAGCACTCTTGTAGGCTGGCTATGCTGGACCAGTTGTGGATCATAAGACTATTCTAAACTCAGTCTAGAGAATAGTTTGGCATGGGGCCCAAACATTAGAGATTTCACTCCTACCCTACTCCCACCTTACTCTGCAAACAACCAAGAGTCCAGTGTGTGAGATCAAAAGTATTGTATATGCACATTCAGAACCTACACCACCTTCCCCTAGCCTTGTATCATTTGGTGCCCTGAATTTGGTGCCCAATTAACCCCAAACACCAGGCACCAAGAGGTCTGCATGTCTGGATCTGTGTTTCTGGGGGTTTAGTGAAAGTACCATTGTTATACTCTCAGGACTCTGAAAAGACCAATATGTGGTGGCTATATTTGGGGAACAAGTGGGCTTCAATATCCACTATATACATGTGAGATTGCTTGAGGTGAGGAGTGGTAATCAGAGTGAGTAGAAAAGAGGAGGAGGTTGGAGCCTGAGATCTAGGATGAGGATAAGTGGTTTGGGGGTGGCAGCCCTCTTCTTCCCACATAACTGGTACAGAGCTCTGAGGAACTCATCTATTGCCAGTCATTGGTGATCCAGATATTCCAGCATACATGATAAGAGGTTGCTGAAACCTTTGCAGTGAAGGACTCTCTGGTAGGTCAAATGGGACTGTCTTCTGTTTGCAATTTGGACATATTCTACACACTTTTTTTTTCTTGGAAGGGATGCAATTCTATGTAGCTAACTTTCAAATATCAGCATCAGTGGGCTTATGTAACTTTTGCAATGAGGAATTTCTCACTTTATCCATAAATGTCTAAAAAAATATGGGCTGTGTTTTAACATCTTGAGTGCAAAGAGAGTCAAGTCAAGATCATATCCTTTACAGTGTCAGCAATGAAACAACCTTTGGTATACCAAATTATTTTTTGGAATTTAACCACAATTTCACTGCTTGCCCTATGTCTGGGAGAATGGCCCATTCCCTTTTGTAAGCTCCATTGTGAGTATTTACATGTTCTGAATGGTTCAAATGTATGTTCTCATAGTAAAATGTCATTTATGTAATATTATGCCTGTGATCCTGTACAAATTTGGATGTACTTAAAATTTTGTCTGTGAAAACTGTATAATGGCAGGGCTGTTGAAGTACCCTATGTGTACCCAGGTCAATCTATTGTATCCCTTTAGAAGTGAAGGCACACTATAACTGAGAAACTGTTGAAACAGTCACTGAATGGAACATTTTAGTGAAATATATGACAGAAAAATATTTTCCAGTTACTGATTGGAAGGAGTCAGTCATTTCAATGACATTGGATAAAGGGCTTTTATGTTATTGGGTGAGAACAAGAATCGAGGTGCTAAAGCTATGGTAATCCATCCTGAGGCAACATTCATTCTTTACTATACTGCTGATAAAAATTCTGGGATATTTCAAAATGAATATGAAGTAATAAAAACAAGGATTTGATTTTTTTTGATTAAACAAGAATATCAGAAAAGCAAACAATAAGTCAAAGAAAGTTGTCCAATTACACAAATTAGATGCAAAACCAATTTTTATTTCATTGGTAAAAATGAACTATACAAAAGGCTGAAAGTACTGGAGAATCTGCACATTCCCTGATCACCTAATTTTTTCTGAGCAGTGTAGTTTAAAAATAGGCCAAATGGGAGAAAGTTAAATGGAAAAGCAGTGGTGATAATAACCCTTTCTCTGCATGGGACTTACATAATGGATTTCATTCTTTATAAGCCCTGTTTTATTTTACCATGGTCTATAATAACTGTTTTCAGTGAAGACAGTCTATCAGGACCCATTTTATCAAGCCAGTTTGTAAGTGGCAAAGACTTCATTTATTACCCAAGAAAAAAAGGGATGACATTAGAGTAATGGTGGTGGGAAAGATACTGCTCTCTCCTCTTGAAATTTCAATAAATTAAACAACTATAATGAGCCCTGACTGCTTGGCTCAGTGGTAGAGTGTTGGCCCAGCATGTGGAAGTCTCAGGTTCGATTCCCATTCAGAGAACACAGGAGAAGCAACCATCTGCTTCTCCCCCTCTCACTACCCTCTATCTCTCTTTCTTTCTTTCCCACAGCAGAAGCTCAAATGGTTCAAGCAAAGTTGGCTCTGGGTGCTGAGGATGGCTCCATGGCCATGGCCTCAGGTGCTAAAATAGTTCAGTTGCTAAGCAATGGAGCTATGGCCCAGCTGGGCCTAGTATCGCCTGGTAGGGACTAGGTGGGGACCTAGATTAGCCAGGTGGATCCCAAACAGAACAAAACAATAATGTAGTGAAGGAATGCCAGCTGGGCTTGCAGATATGCCTGAAATATTTGCACACCAAATGAACAAAGGGAAGAAGAAATAAAATACCATAGCTATACAAAATAGACAAATAATTCAGAAAAAAAATGAAAAATCTCCAGAAAGCAATCTTAATCACATGAAAACCTGGAAGCTAAACGATAGATACTTCAAAATTGAAGTTCTGAAAACACTCAATGAAATGTTAGAAAACTCATAGGCAAATTTATGAGCTCAATAAACAAATGATTGAAGAAAATGAGTACTTCACCAAAATGATTGAAATTTTAAAAACAGAGATGAAGAAGTCAATAAAAGAATTGATGATTGAGGAGGCAAGTTTAGCTAATAGAACAGGCCAGATAGAGGAGAGGATCAGTGACATTGAAGACAAGCAAATAGAGATGCTGCAGAGAGAAAAACAGATTCACAAATTTAAAAAAATGAGAAAGCCCTACAAGAATTGTCTGACTCCATCAGAAAGAGCAATATAAAAATAATGGGTATATCAGAAGAAGAGAAGGAGAAGGAAATGGAAAACCTATTCAAACAAATAATTGATGAGAATTTCCAAACCTATGGAAAAAGTTAGATCATCAAGTTCAAGGAAGAAAATAATGCCAGGTTACCTCAACCAAAACAGAGCTTCTCCAAGGCACGTCATAATAAAAATGTTAAAAATCAATGACAAAGAAAAACTCCTCAAGGCAATTAGGAAAGATAAGAACATAACATATAAAAGAAGGCCCATTAGGTTATCATTAGACTTCTCTCAGCAGAAATTCTACAAGCCAGAACAGAATGGGTTCAAGCATTCAAAGTATCTCCTGAAGGCAACATATGGTTGTATTTTGCTTTTTGATTCAATCTATATTGGTGAGTTCAGAGTATTTATACTTAGAGCAATTATTGACACAGGAAGATTTCCTATAGCCTATGTTTTTATTTTTTTTATTATTTTGGTAATTCTGTGTATCCTTTGGTTCTTTTCTTTTGCAATTCTGTCAGTTGTTTTTGTTTGGTGGTGGTATTCCATGTTTCTTTCCTGTTTTTTTAGCTATGTATAAATGGAACCAGACATAGAGCACCTCCAGGAGAGAAAGTGACTCCGAAGAGTTAACTCTGGGGTCTGTCTCTGCCACTCTCTCTACCCTGCAAGGTGAGGGAGGTGGGATCTGGGAGGCTGTGGAAATGCAGTTTGGTGTTCTCTTTGTGCCAAGTGGGGGCTGTGGGAGGACCACAAGAACACTAGCCTGACCCCTCATTCTATTGCTACTTTAATTTTGTATCTCCACCTTTGCCCCTCAATCTCTCTGTTATTCACGGTAGGAGGAGATCAAGCCTCTCTGGATTCTCCCCTTTCTGGAGCCCCTACATAAAAAACTCAAGCAGTGAGAGCTTCACTCCTATCTGGAGCCCTGGGAGAAAAAAAACCCAGTCACTTGAGGCTTCACTCCTTTCTGCAGCCCTGGCAGAGAGAAACCCAGACAGCCCAGGCTTCTCCCCTCTTTGGAACACCAATGAAAAAAAAACACCCAGAAAGTCTGGGCTTCTCTCCTCTCCAGAGCTGACCAGGAGTGCTCTTATTTTCCATCTCTCTTCTTAACCCTTCCCACCTTTAGTCCATTAGGTGTGCAGAAATTTCAGGCAAGCCTGTGAGCCCAGCTGAGGTTTCTTTGCTACATTATAGCTGCTCAACTTGTGGAAAGTTCAAGGGGATAGTTTAGGAATATCTGTCATGCTGCTATTACTCTAATGGCATCTCATTGGTTGATTATCTTATGTGATTGGGGATCTAACATGCAATCTTGGTGTATCAAGAAGATGCTCTAACGAGCTGAGCTACAAAGTCAGGGCACTTTAGCAGCATTTAAAAAGTAATATTTGGTTGTGTATCTGAATCATGTAGGCATGTTCCTTGCAAAAATTTCAACAAATATCACAGAAATATTAAAGTCCTTTTTCACCACCTGTCAACATCTTTATTCTCCCTGACACCATATGCTATTCCATTATGAAACAATGAAATATAATTAAATACTTTTATTATGTGTATTTGCATATCCTTGTGTACTTTAATAAGAATAAAATTCTTTATATATATTTGTGAGTTTTAAACAAAGGGTGCAATTTAGTACTTATTGGTTTGTAATCCCATTTTCACTTAAATTGTTTTTACATTTGTTATATTTTTATCAACCTCATTCTTTCTAATTGATAAATAATATTTCATTTTCTGGGTAGATCATAGATTTTTTTTTTATTATTTCACAATTTGATAGACATCTTTATATGTGAAGTGATATTTCTCATTATCACAGAAAATAATGCAGTAAATAACATTGTATACATCTCCTTTAGAGAACAGGATACCATGTGTGCTGAACTCCAATAAAGACTCAATAGGTGAAGAGAAAATTACACACCTGCTTCACTTAACTGGAAGCCATAATGAAGGTTTACTTTTAAAATGATAAAATGATTTTTGCCTTTTAATCTAAAACATCATTCAGTAATTAATTACAGTAATAATTACGTGGAAATTCTTGCCCATATCAGAATTAATAATAATAAGATATGGGAAATTCACAAAAAATAAATAACACCATCCTAGGCATCAAATAATCTAAGCATCAAAGAAGAAATCACATTAAAATTAGAAAATAGGAACCTGAAGATGGCAGCCCAATAGGTGGATGCACAGACTCCCAGCTCACACTGAACTGGATTACAAATTAATAAAGGAACAATCAGCATGAAAAACCAACTCAGAACCAGAAGAACAGCTCTCAAAAACCAAGGAGCAAAGAAGAAGCCACAACAAACCTGGTAGAGAGCGCCTGAATCTCCTCTTCTTACAGGAATAGAGCGGGGGTGAGATGGAGAGCCTAGAAGGGCTCTTACTCCAAGAAAAAGAGCAGAAAATACTGCTCACAGCCACTTGCCTGGCAACCAGGGAATGAGGTGTGTTGAAAGGGCTGGCTTGTCTTCCAAAAAGAAAAGGGAGAGACACAGACAGAAAGGGGCAGAGGAATGCATGGGATTACCTAAGAAGGTGACTCATCTAGTGCTGGAGGTGGGCATAGCTGCGGGAGGGGCTGATCCTTCCACAAAACAAAAGTCTAAAGTCCTTTCGGGTCACAGATCTCCAGACACCTCTCCAATCAGCGCAACAAGACATAGCTGAAAACAAGAAGTGAAAAGGAGGGGCAGTAACTCAGGTCTCCATGAAAATCTGAGATACACCTCCCCCTACTGAAGCTGAGAAAACACCCTGCCCCCAGAGAGAGTAAATGGCAGAAGAAGCCTTCAGAGTCTCAGGTTACACCCACCACATTCCTGAATACAGTTTAAAATAAGCCCCCTGCTGAAATCAGTAAACAATACTACCACCTGTTAAGAAAACAAACAAATCAAGACTTCAAAGTGGCCCAAATCTGAAAGTGGATTATAAATAATAGCTGATGCCAAACCAAGAAGACCTAGAAATAACACAATTGAAAACTGGAGGCAGACAACACCAAGCCTAGACTCAACCAGCTCTACAAACAATACATTCAAACACACAGACATAATGAGAAGACAGAGAAGTGCAATCCAAATGAAACCACAAGGGAAACCTCCAGGAACTGAACTGAGTAATATGGAAATAACCAAACTTCCGGATGTAGAGTTCAAAATAATGATTGTAAGGATGCTTAGGGATCTTAGAACAAAAAAATGGATGGTCATTACAAACACCTAAACAAAGAAATAGCAAGTATAAAAGAGGATAGGATATTGAAATATTAAAAAAGAATCATTCAGAGATGACAAATACAATATCAGAAATGAAGACCACAATGGAAGGAATTAAAAACAGCATGGATGGAGCTGAGGATTGAGTCAGTGAGTTGAAGGACAAGTAAAATGAAGACATGAAAGCAGAGAAGAAAAAAAGGAAACAGACTCAAAAAGTCTAAGGAAACACTAAGAGAGCTCTGTGACAACATGAAGAGAAATAACATTCGCATCATAGGTGCTCCTGAAGAAGAAGAGAAAGAACAAGGGTTACAGACCTTGTTAAATCATATCATAGCTGAAAACTTTCCTAAATTAATGCAGGAGAAACTCTCACAAGTTTAAGAAGCACAGAAAACTCCATTAAAGAGAAACCTACACCAAGACACATCATAATTGAAATACAAAAGCTAAGTGATAAAGAGAAAATATTAAAAGCTCCTAGAAAAAAAAAGGCTATCACCTACAAAGGAGCCCCCATAAGAATGATATCAGATTTCTCAACAGAAACACTTGAGGTCAGAAGAGAATGGCAAGAAATAGTCAAAGTAATGCAGAACAAGAACCTAAAACCAAGACTACTTTATCCAGCAAGGCTATCATTTAAAATTGAAGGGGAAATAAAAAGCTTCCCAGACAAAAAAAAAACAAAAAAACAAAAAAACAACAACAAAAACAAACAAACAAACTCAAGGAATTCATTACAACCAAACCAATGCTGCAGGAAATGTTAAGGGGCCTGTAGTAAACAGATCAAAGTGGGTAAAAAATATAACAAAAGATTAATACAGCTTTAAAGAATAAAATGACAATAAACAACTACATATCAATAATAAACTTAAAGGTAAATGTATTAAATGATCCAATCAAAAGACATAGGGTAGCTGCATGGATAAGAAAACAGGAACCATACATATGCTGTCTACAAGAGACACACCATAAAACAAAAGATGCACATAGACTGAAGGTTAAAAGATGGAAAAAAATATTTCATGCAAATAAAAATGAAAAAAAAAAAAGCTGGGGTAGGTACCAATACTTATATCACACAAAATGGACTTTGGTTAAAACAAAGACTATAGTAAGAGATAAAGAAGGCCACTACATAATGATAAAGGAAGCAATCCAACAGAGAGATATAACTATTATAAATACCTGCGCACCTAATATAGGAGCACCTAAATATATAAAGCAGACTTTAATGGATATAAAGGGTGAGATCAACAGCAATACTATAATAGTAGGGGATTTCAATACCCCACTAACATCACTGGATAGATCCTCAAGAAAGAAAATTAACAAAGAAACAGCAGATTTAAAGGACACACTAGATCAACTGGAATTAATAGATATCTGTAGAGCCTTTCACCCTAAAGCAGCAGAATATACATTCTTTTCAAGTGCTCATGGTACATTCTTTAGAATAGACCACATGTTAGGGCACAAAAGTGGTCTCAACAAATTCAAGAAGATTGAAATCATATCAAGCACTTTCTCAGATCATAATGGCATGATACTAGAAATCAACCACAACAGAAAAGCTCAAAAATTCTCAAACACATGGAAACTAAATAACAGGTTGTTAAATAACAAATGGATTAAGAATGAGATCAAAGAAGAAATAAAAAAAAAATCCTAGAAACAAATGATAACGAGCATACAACTACTCAAAATTTATGGGACACAGTGAAAGCAGTACTGAAAGGGAAGTACATAGCACTTCGGGCACATTTTAAGAAACTAGAAAAAGTTCAAATAAACAACATAACCATGCATCTAAAAGAACTATAAAAAGAACAGCAAGTAAAGCCCAAATATAGTAGAAGGAAGAAAACAATAAAGATCAAAGCAGAAATAAATGACATAGGGGCTAAAGAAACAATACAGAGGATCAACGAAACTAGGAGCTGGTTCTTTGAAAAGGTAAACAAGATCAATGAACCTTTAACCAGACTCACCAAAAAAAAAAAAAAAAAAAAGAGAGGACTCAAATAAATAAAATTAGAAATGAGAGTGGAGAAATAACAAGTAACACAACAGAAATACAAAATATTGTAAGAAAATACCATGAAGAACTGTATGCCAAAAAACTAGAAAACCTAGATGAAATGGAAAAATTCCTTGAAACATACAATCTTCTAAAAGTCAATCTGGAAGAATCAGAAAACCTAAACAGACCGATTACACCAAATGAGATCAAAACAGTTATCAAAAAAAAACTCCCAATAAAGAAAAGTCCTGGGCCTGATGGCTTCACAAGTGAATTCTACCAAATATTCAAAGAAGAACTAACTCCTATCCTACTCAAACTATTTCAAAAAATTCAAGAAGAAGAAAGACTTCCAAGCTCCTTTTAGAGGTGAGCATAATTCTGATTCCAAAACCAGGCAAAGACAACACAAAGAAAATAATTATAGGCCAATATCCCTGAAGAATTTAGATGTTAAAATCCTCAACAAAATATTAGCAAACCGGATCCAACAATATATGGAAAAAATCATATACCATGATCAAGTGAAATTTATTCTGGGAAGCAAGGCTGTTACAATATTTGCAAATCAATCAATGTGATTTACCACATAAACAAAAGAAAGGAGAAAAACCACTTGATAATTTCAATAGATGCAGAAAAAGCATTAGATAAAATCCAGTACCCATTCATGATCAAAACAATCAGCAAAGTGGCAATACAGGGAACATACCTCAATGATAAAAGCCATCTATGAGAAACCCATAGCTAACATCATACTCAATGGGCAAAAATTAAAAGCAACTCCCTTAAGATCAGGAACAAGGCAGTGGTGCCCCCTTTCACTACTTTTATTCAACATAGTCCTAGAAGTCCTAGCCAAACCAATCACCAAGAAGTAGAAATAAAAGGCATTCAAGTTGGAAAAGAAGAAGTAAAACTATCATTATTTGCAGATGATATGATATTGTATATAGAAAACCCTAAAGTCTCAATGAAAAAACTACTAGATCTAATGAATGAATTCAGCAAAGTGGCAGGCCGGATATAAAATTAATACTCAGAAATGAGAGGCATTTTTATACACTAACAATGAACTTTCAGAAAGAGAAATTAAGGAAACAATCCTCTTCATTATTACAACCAAAAAATAAAGTACCTAGGAGTAAATTTAACCATGGAGACTAAACACCTGTCCTCAGAAAATTATAAAACATTGATAAAAAAAAAGTCAAGAAAGATACAAACAAGTGGAAGCATCATGGTTAGGAAGAATAAATATCATTAAAATGCTTATATTACCCAAAGCAATTTATAAATTACATGCAATACCAATTAAAATACCAATGACATATTTTAAAGATATAGATCACATATTCCAAAAATTTATATGGAATCAATGAAGAACACGAATAGCCTCAGCAATCTTAAAAAAGAAGAATAAAGTGGGAGGTGTCACACTTCCTGATATCAAGTTATACTACAAGGCCATTGTACTCAAAACAGCCCAGTATTGGCATAAGAACAGGCATATAGATCAATGGAACAGAACAGAGAACCCAGAAATAAACCCACAGCTCTATGGAAACTGATATTTGACAAAGGCGGTAAGGGTATACAATGGAGTAAAGACAGTCTCTTTAACAAATGGTGTTGGGAAATTGGACAGCTACCTGCAAAAAATGAAACTAGACCACCAACTTACACCATTCACAAAAATAAACTTATACTGGATAAAAGACTTAAATGTAAGCCGTGAAACCATAAGAATCTTAGAAGAAAATATAGCCAGTAAGCTCTCCGAAGTCTCTCACAGTGATATATTTGCTGATTTATTTCCACAGGCAAGTGAAATAAAAGACAGGATAAACAAATGGGACTATATTAAACTAAAAAGCTTTTGCACAGGTAAAGATAATAAGGACATAATAAAAAGACAAATTATACAATGGGAGAACATATTTGACAATACGTCTGATAAGAGTTTAATAACCAAAATTCATTAAGAACTTGTAAATCTCAACACCAGGAAGACAAACAATCCGATTAAAGAATGGGAAAAAATAATGAATAGACACTTCTCCAAAGAGGACATACAGATGGCCAATAGACATATGAAAAAATGCTCAACATCACTAATCATCACAGAAATGCAAATTAAAACCACAATGAGATATCATCTCACACTAGTCAGAATGGTGTTCTTTAACAAAACAACACAGAATAAGTGCTGGAGAGGATGTGGAAAAAAGGGATCCCTCCCACACTGCTGGTGGGAATGCAGACTGGTGCAGCCTCTGCGGGAAACAGTATGGGGATTCCTCAAAAAATTGAAAATCGAACTGCCCTTTGACCCAGCTAACCCACTTTTAGGAATATACCCTAAGAACATCATAGAACTTTTCCAAAAGGAGAAATGTACCCCCATGTTTATGGCAGCATTATTCACAATAGCGAAGATCTGGAAACATCCCAAGTGTCCGTCAGTGGACAAGTGGATTAAAAAGTTTTGGTACATATATACTATGGAATACTACACAGCCATAAAAAATGATGAAATCGGATCATTTATAATAACATGGATGGACCTTGATAACATTATACGGAGTGAAATAAGTAAATCAGAAAAAACTAAGAGCTGTATGAATCCATACTTAGATGGGATATAAAAATGAGATTCAGAGACATGGACAAGAATGTGATGGTAACGAGGGAGGGGGCAAGGAAGGAGAGAGAGGTGGTGGGGGAGGGGAGGGGCACAAAGAAAACCAGATGGAAGATGATGGAAGACAGTTTGAATTTAGGTGAGGGGTATGCAACGTAATCAAATGTCAAAATAATCTTGAGATGTTTTCTCTGAACATATGTACCCTGATTTATCAATGTCACTGCATAAAAATTAATTTTAAAAATCCTTAAAAAAATTAGAAAATAGCTCTCTGAAGATGGTGATGGAGTAGGTGGACATACCAACTTCCACCTCCCAGAACCAAAGTGGATTTCAACTTAATTTTAAGAACCATTATCTAGAAAATCCAACTTTGGACTAAACTAAGAGAACTCTTTAACCAAGGAACACCGAAGAAGCCACACTAACTGGTAGGAAAAGCAGAAACGCGAAGAGGGCTGCCCAGCTACTGGGAGCAAACAGCAGCTTGGAGAGACTCGCGTGGCGGGAAGTGAGTTTAGTGGAGAGGGGAGGGTCCTGGGTCACAGGAACAAAGCCCCAGCCTGCAACCCCAGAGCCTAGAAGAAGCATATCAACAGTACTTAGCTGCGAAACAAATCAGGATACTGTTTGTAAGAAAGAGAGAGATTTCTTAGACCCAGAATTCTTCTTAAAGTGACTGCACAGAAAACCTTTTCCACAACCACTAATCCATGGCTCTGGGGGACAGGGAGAGAGGAGAGGACTGGAGTATCAGGAAGAGAGTATAATCTAGGAGGCACAGGGAGAAACACTTTGAGGGACAGCCACCCTAACCCCTGGACTGGTCACTCCCCAAATCTAAAGTGAATATTTCCCCTGGAACCAGCAATACCAACAAAGGGAAGCCAGACACCAGCCAAACAAGCTCTTCTGTGGCACTCAGAGCAGTGTCGCTTAGAAGGAGGGAGCCTTAAGGAATACAGTATTGAGTGCTAGGATCTGAGCTGAAGCGCCCCCACCCACATTGCTGAGAGCTCATGGTAAGGGAAACAGTGGCAGGATGTAGAAGTGTGGTCCTGTCGGCAGGGGCAGAAGCTGGGCCAGCCACAACTGAGGCCCAGCATAAGCTCAGTCTCACCTAGCAGGGGTGGAAGTGGTGCACAAAAGTGGCCTGGCTGGCTGCGGTCTCTCCTGCAATCCCACCCTTAGGGGAAAAGCAAAAGCCTGGGAACTGTAGAGACCAGTGGCTAAGCATAGGCATGCAGCCCAACCAGGCCCACAGAACTGGGGCTTGTGGCCGGACTCATAGTCACAGCTCCGCCCACCTGCAGGAGAAGGGCAAAAGCCGGAAATAGGCAGAGATCTGCAGCTGAGCAAAGATGCTCACACCTGGCCCTGGTGCCGAGCTTGTGGCCCTAGGCTCAGTGCCCAGACCCACCAGTGGAGACAGGGTGAAGGCCAAGCCTTATAGACTAGGGCATGTGAACACAGCCCCTCCCATGTGGAAACCACAGTGACTGCTATAGCCAGCTGGTGCTGGCAGCACCCATACCCAAACGCTTGAGGCAGCAACAGTGAGGGTAGGACCTGCAGACAGATCACACCTAGGGACACAGAAGCCACACCCATTGGACTCCAGTGGCCACACCATTCTTATACACAAGCAAAAAGAGGAGGCAGACAAATGCAACCCAAATTAATCAAGACAAATCCCCCAAAAAGGACTTGAATGAGTCAGATATAACCAAATTACTGCATGCAGAGTTTAAAATAATGATTGTTAGGATGCTCAAAGATCTTAGAACAACAACAGATGGTCATAACAAACAACTACATAAAGAGATAGCAAGAAAAAAAAGGACATTGAAATAATAAAAAAGAGTCAGAAATGACAAATACAATATCAGAAATAAAGACCACAATGGAAGGAACTAAAAGCAAGATGGGTGAAGCTGAGGATTGAATGAGTGAGTTAGAGGACAAGATAAACGAAGGCGTGGAAGCAGAGCAGCAAAAAGAAAAGAGACTCAAAAAGTCTAAGGAAACTCTAAGAGAGCTCTGTGACAACAAGAAGAGAAATAACATTCACATCATAGTAGTTCCTGAAGAAGAGAAAGAACAAGGGGTAGAGACTTTGTTCAATCAAATCATAGTTGAAAACTTCCCTAAATTAATGCAGGAAAAAGTCACACAGTTCAAGAAGCACAGAGAATTCCATAAAGACAAACACAAAGAAATCTATACCAAGATACATCATAATTAAAATACCAAAGCTAAGTGATAAAGAGAAAATATCAATATTAAAAGCTGCTAAAGAAAAAAAGGCTATCATCAACAAAGAAGCCCCCATAAGGATGATATCTGATGTCTCAACAGAAATGCTTGAGGCCAGAAGGGAATGGCAAGAAATATTCAAAGTAATGCAGAACAAGAGCCTACAACCAAGATTACCTTATCCAGAAAGGCTATCATTTAAAATTGAAAGAGAAATAAAATGCTTCCCAGACAAAAAAAAAACACACAAAAAAAAAAAACAAAACCTAAAGAAATGCATTACAACCAAATCAATGCTGTAAGAAATGTTAACGGGGCCCTGGCCGGTTGGCTCAGTGGTAGATTGTTGGCTTGGCATGCAGGAGTCCGGGGTTCAATTCCTGGCCATGGCACACAGGAGAGAGGCCCATCTGCTTCTCCAACCCTCCCCCTCTCCTTCCTCTTTGTCTCTCCCTTACCCTCCTGCAGCCAGGGCTCCACTGGAGCAAAGTTGGCCCAGGCACTGGGGATGGCTCTATGACCTCTGCCTCAGGCGCTAGAATGGCTCTGGTTGCAACAGAGCAACGCCCCAGATGGGCAGAGCATCGCCCCCTGGTAGGCATGCTGGGTGGATTCCAGTGAGGCGCATGCAGGAGTCTGTCTCCCCATTTCCAGCTTCAGAAAAAAAAAAAAGAAATTTTAATGGGCCTGCTGTAAACATATCAAAGGGGGGAAAATATAGCAAAAGAGAAATACAGCTTTAAAGAAAAAAATGGCAATAAACAACTACATATCAATAATAACCTTAAATGTAAATGGATTAAATGATCCAATCAAAAGATATAGGGTAGCTGCATGGATAAGAAAACAGAACCCGCACATATGCTGTCTATAAGAGAAATACCTCAAAACAAAAGATGTACATAGACTGAAGGTAAAAGGATGAAAAAAAAAATCATTCAAATGGAAATGAAAGAAAAAGCTGGGGTAGCAATAATTATATTAGACAAATTAGACTTTAAAACAAAGACTACAGTAAGAGATAAGGAAGGTCACTACATAATGATAAAGGGAGCAATCCAACAGGAAGATATAACCATTATAAATATCTACGCACCTAACATAGGAGCACCTAAATATATAAAGTAGACTTTGATGGATATAAAGGATGAGATCAAAGCAATACTATAATAGTAAGAGATTTCAATACTCCATAACATCACTAGATATTCAAAGTAATAGCACACTTAAAGGAGACACTAGATCAACTCTATTTAGTAGATACCTTCAGAACCTTAAACCTTAAAGCAGCAGAATATACATTCTTTTTTTTAAGTAAACAAAATTTTATTATGTAATTTTTTATAAATAAATGTGAGTGAAAAAAATTTTAATATACAATACTATTTTAATAAAAATATAATTACATACCATATAAATAGCCAAACTGTATCACAATCAATAGAAACAATATTTAATTAATAGAATGAGCTTGAAGGGGTTTTATCGCAAATAAAACAATTATTTTGTTTTACAAACAGCCTGGACACGTTTTCAGTTATCAACTGCAGCTATTGTCCATGCTACCATGCCACTTGTTTCGGCACATTTGACCACAAAAATAACAAATTGTTTGACCTTGAGTGCGCACTGGCAAAGTAAGCCTAAAAGAATGTCGGTTTCACATCGCCACTAAATGTCAAACAGTTCATAATGAGTACAGACGAGTACAAAAGTTGTAAATCTCCTTTTTTTAAATATATATATATATATATATATATATATATATATATTTATTATTATTATTAAATTTAATGCAGTGACATTTACAAGTCAGGGTACATATGTTGAGAAAAAACATCTCCAGATTATTTTGACATTTGATTATGCTGCATACCCTTCACCCAAAGTCAAATTGTCTTCCATCACCTTCTATCTGCTTTTCTTTGTTCCCCTCCCTACCCCCACTCACTCTCTCTCCTTCCTCGCCCCATCTCCCTCTCACACCCTCCCTCCCCCCGTTACCATCACACTCTTGTCCATGTCTCTGAGTCTCATACTTATGTCCCATTTATGTATGGATTCAGATAGTTTTTACTTTTTTCTGATTAACTTATTTCACTCCGTATAATGTTATCAAGTTCCATTCATGTTATTGTAAATGATCCGATGTCATCATTTCTTATGGCTGAGTAGTATTCCATAGTATGTATGTACCAAAGGTTTTTAATCCACTCGTGCTCTGATGGACACTTGGGTTGTTTCCAGATCTTTGCTATTGTGAATAATGCTGCCACAAACATGGGGGTTCATTTCTCCTTTTGGAACAGTTCTATGATGTTCTTAGGGTATATTCCTAAAAATGGGATAGCTGGGTCAAAAGGCAGTTCGATTTTCAATTTTTTGAGGAATCTCCATACTGTTTTCCACAGAGGCTGCACCAGTCTGCATTCCCACCAGCAGTATAGGAGGGTTCCCTTTTCTCCACATACTTGCCAGCACTTACTCTGTGTTGTTTTGTTGATGAGCACGATTCTGACTGGTGTGAGATGATATCTCATTGTGGTTTTAATTTGCATTTCTCTAATGATTAGTGATGTTGAGCATTTTTTTAATATGCCTATTGGCCATCTGTATGTCCTCTTTGGAGAAGTGTCTATTCATTTATTTTTCCCATTTTTTTGATTGGATTGTTTGTCTTCCTGGTGTTGAGATTTACAAGTTCTTTATAAATTTTGATTATTAACCCCTTATCAGATGTATTGTCAATATGTTCTCCCATTGTGTAGTTTGTCTTTTTATTCTATTCTTATTGTCTTTACCTGTGCAAAAGCTATTTAGTTTGATATAGAATATACATTCTTTTCAAGTGGTTATGGTACATACTCTAGGATAGACCACATGTTAGGGCACAAAAGCGGTCTCAACAAATTTCAGAAGATTGAAATCATAGCAAGCTTTTTATTTTATCACAATGGCATGAAAATAGAAATAAATCACAACAGAAAAACTGAAAAATACTCAAACTTTTGGAAACTAAATAGCATGTTATTAAATAACGACAGAGTTAACAATGAGATCAATGAAAAAATAAAAAAAATTCTTAGGAAGGAATGATAATGAGCACACAACAACTCAAAATTTATGGGACACAGCAAAAGCAGTCCTGAGAGGGAAGTTCATAGCATTACAGGCATACCTTAAGAAGCTAGAAAAAGCTCAAATAAACAACTTAACCCTGTATCTGTAAGAACTAGAAAAAGAACAGCAAGTAAAGCCCAGATGTAGTAGAAGGAAGGAAATAATAAAGATCAGAGCAGAAATAAGTGACATAGAGCAGTGGTCCCCAATTCCCGGGCCTCTGACCAGTACCAGTCCATGGGCCATTTGGTACTGGTCCACAGACAAAGAATAAATAACTTACATTATTTCTGTTTTATAGATATTTAAGCCTGAAGGATATTTTATTTTTAAAAAATGACCAGATTCCCTCTGTTAGATCCATCTAAGACTCTCTCTTGATGCTTGTCTCATAAGTTCTACAATTATATTTAAAAATATCACAGTTTTTACGCCGGTTGCATAATTTTATTTTTGTGCATTTATCTGTCCCACCCTAAAGGCAGCTTCATGAAAATATTTTCTGACATTAAACCAGTCCATGGCCCAAAAAGTTTGGGGACCACTGAAATAGAGGCTAAAGAAACAATACAGAGGATCAGTGAAAAAAGGATCAGGTTCTTTGAAAAGGTAAACAAGATCAATGAATTTTTAACCAGACTCACAAAGAAAAAAAGAGAGAGGACTCAAATAAATAAAATTAGAAATGAGAGTAAAGAAATAGCACATGACACAACAGAAATACAAAGGAAATAAGAAAATACTATGAAGAACTGTATGTCAAAAACTTAGATAACATAGATGAAATTAACAAATTCCTTGAAAGATATAATATTTTAAAAATCAATCTGGAAGAATCAGAAAACCTAAACAGACCGATTACACCAAATGAGATCAAAACAGTTATCAAAAGAACTCTCAACAAACAAAAGTCCAGGGCTCAATGGCTTCATAAGTGAATTCTACCAAATATTCAAAGAACTAACTCCTATCCTTCTCAAGCTATTTCAAAAAATCCAAGAGGAAGGAAGACTTCCAAGCTCCTTTTATGAGGCGAGCATAATTCTGATTCCCAAACCAGGCAAAGACAATACAAAAAAAAAAATTATAGGCCAATATTCCTGAATAATCTAAATGCTGAAATCCTTAACAAAATATTCTCCAACTGGATCCAGCAATATATGGAAAAAGTCAAACACCATCATCAAGTGGGATTTATTCTGAGGAGGCAAGGCTGGTACAATATTCACAAATCAATCAATGCGATTCATCACATAAACAAAAGGAAGGAGAAAAACCACTTGATAATTTCAATAGATTCAGAAAAAGCATTTGATAAAATCCAGCACCCATTCATGATCAAAACTCTCAGCAAAGTGGGAATACAGGGAACATACCTCAACATGATAAAGGCCAACTATAACAAACCCACAGCCAACATTATACTCAATGGGAAAAAATGAAAATTAATTCCCTTAAGATCAGGAACAAGGCAGGGGTGTCTCCTTTCACCATTCTATTCAATATAGTCCTGGAAGTCCTAGCCACAGCAATCAGACAAGAAGAAATAAAAAGTATTCAAATTGGAAAAGAAGTAGTAAAACTATCATTATCTGCAGATGATATGATATCGTATATAGAAAACACTAGTTTCAGTCAAAAAACTACTGGATCTGATAAATGAATTCAGCAATGTGGCAGGATATAAAATTAATACTCAGAAATCAGAGGTATTTTTATACACCAATAATGAACTATCAGAAAGAGAAATTAAGGAATCAATCCCCTTCAATATTACAACTAAAAAAATAAAGTATCTAGGAGTAAATTTAACCAAGGAGATTACAGACTTATACTCGGAAAATTATAAAACATTAATAAAAGAAATCAAGGAAGATAAAAACATGTGGAAGCATATACTGTGCTCATGGTTAGGAAGAATAAACATCATTAAAATGTCTATATTAGCCCTGGCCAGTTGGCTCAGTGGTAGAGCATTGGCCTGTTGTGCAGGATTCCCAGGTTCGATTCCTGGCCAGGGCACACAGGAGGAGTGCCCATCTGCTTCTCCATCCCTTCCCCTCTCCTTCCTCTCTGTCTCTCTCTTCCCCTCCCACAGCCGAGGCTCCATTGGAGCAAAAGTTGGCCCGGGCGCTGAGGATGGCTCTATGGCCTCTGCCTCAGGCGCTAGAATGGCTCTGATTGTGGCAGAGCAACGCCCCAGATTGGCAAAGCATCACCCCCTGGTGGGCATGCTGGGTGGATTCCAGTCGGGCGAATGTGGGAGTCTGTCTGAATGCCTCCCCATTTCCAACTTCAGAAAAATACAAAAAAAAGTTTATATTATCGAAAACAATTTATAAATTCAATGTAATACCAATTAAGATACCAATGACATACTTCAAAGATATAGAACAAAAATTCCAATAATTTATATAGAATCAAAAAAGAACACAAATGGCCTCAGCAATCTTGAAAAGGAAGAATAAAGTGGGAGGTATCACACTTCCTGATATCAAGTCATACTACAAAGCAATTGTACTCAAAACAGCTTGGTACTGGCATTAGAACTGGCATATAGATCAATGAACAGAGAACCCAGATATAAACCCACACAACATTTTTATGTAAAACTGATATTTGACAAAGGAGGTAGAAGCATAAAATGGAGTAAAGACAGCCTCTTCAACAAATGGTGTTGGGAATAATGAACAACTACCTGCAAAAAATGAAACTAGACCACCAACTTACACAATTAACAAAAATAAACTCAAAATGGATAAAACACTTAAATTTAAGCCGTGAAACCATAAGCATCTTAGAAGAAAACAGGCAGTAAGCTCTTCGACATCTCTCGCAGCAATATATTTGCTGATTTATCTCTACAGGCAAGGGAAATAAAAGACAGTATATACAAATGGAACTATATCAAACTAAAAAGCTTTGCACAGCTAAAGATAATAAGAACAGAATAAAAAGACAAACTACACAATGGGAGAACATATTTGACAATACGTCTGATAAGGAGTTAATAACCAAAATTTATAAAGATCTTGTAAAACTCAACATTAGGAAGATAAACAATCCAATCAAAAAATGGGGAAAAGAAATGAATAGACACTTCTCCAAAGAGGACATACAGATGGCCAATAGGCATATGAAAAAATGCTCAACCTCACTAATTATTAGAGAAATGCAAATTAAAACCACAATGAGATATCACCTCACACCAGTCAGAATGGCACTCATCAACAAAACAACACAGAATAAGTGCTGGCGAGGATGTGGAGAAAAGGGAACCCTCCTGCACTGCTGGTGGGAATGCAGACTGGTGCAGCCACTGTGGAAAACAGTATGGAGATTTCTCATGAAATTAAAAATCGAACTGCCTTTTGACCCAGCTATTCCACTTTTAGGAATATATCCCAAGAACACCATAGCACTGTTTCAAAAGGACAAATGCACCTCCATGTTTATGGCAGCATTGTTTACAACAGCGAAGATCTGGATACATCCCAAGTGTCCGTCAGTGGACGAGTGGATTAAGAAGAGTGGTACATATATTCAATGGAATACTATGGGGCCACGAAAAGAAGGAAATCTTACCTTTTGCGACAGCATAGATGGACATGGAAATTATTATGTTAAGTGAAATAAGCCAGCAGAAAAAGAAAAATATCATATGATCTCACTCATTTGAGGAATCCAATGAACAATGTGAACTGAGAAATGGAATTGAGACAGAGGAGGGATCAAAGGGACCAGCGGAAAAGAGGACAGAGGGAAAGGGATGATAGGATGGAATAAAGCTGAAGGGAAGTGGGGAGGGCGCTATTGGGAGTGGGGCAAGGGAGATGTTGAGGGGAACACAGGGGAGGGGGGATGCATTCGGGGCAACACTAGAATCTATGTAAACACAATAAATTAAAATCAATTAAAAATTATAAAATCCTTTGATACCAAATGAAAATGTGTGGTATGTAAATAAAGGCAAAAGTATTAAATAATGTTTGGAACTGTGAACATTTCCTCCTGGGTGGGTGAACAAGATCCTGGTGCAGTCCTGGCGCAATCCTAGTTATCCCTGGGAGGTTGGTGGCAGGCAGAGAGCACCATGAGGCCTCTGCTCTGTTCTTTGGCCTGGCTCAACCTTCTCCAAACTCCAGAGACTCACACCACTGCTGAACCATTCATCGATTCCCAAGACCTAGATTAGAGCATAGGGTTTAACATACACATGATTCTCCTTGGCTCTTTAGACATCATAGGGGAGAAGTTGTATGAGTTGGTGGAACACCTGGAAGCAGAAGTGAGAAGCCTTCTGAGCTAGCTGGAGGAGCTGGCCTAGAACCTGTCCCTTGTGCCCTTCAGCCCAACTCCAGATCTCCTGGGAGATGATCATTTTTGAGCTCTGGCGATGGAGTTGCCCAGAAGCTGGAAGTGATGCAACTGTCAAGTCAAACAGTTCTCCTCTGAGAAGAGCCTTGCATCCTGGCCTTCCTTCGTGTGCTTTGTGCAAAATAAAAGCTACTTCTTTGATCCCTTGTATTTGCTGATAGAGTGACCCTTATACCTATAAACCTTACTCCATCTACTCCCATGTCCTAAGGCTCACACTTCCCTGAAAGTTCAGACCTGGGAGCCCCCAGCCTCTTTGTGCTTTAGATCTCCTTCTTTATAGGGACAAACAAGGCAAGGTTGGTTCAGAGGTGAGGAACCTGAAGCCCAGAATCATAATATGACACGGTGGAAAGGCCTTTGATTAACCAACTCAAAGTATGGTCACAGATAAGCAGCAGCAACCTCACCTGTATGTTTGTTAGAAAGACAGAATTTGGGGCCCTAACCAAACTTCCTGTATTAGAATTTCCATTTTAATGATACCCCCAGGGAATCTGTGTGCCCATTAAAGTTTAAATTATTTTTATGTTGAGGTAAAATTCACATAACACAAAATTCAAATTTTTAACCATTAAAAAATTTTTAATTCATTCATTTTTTTAGAGAGGGGGAGAGAGAAGGGTGGGAGGAGCAGGAAGCATCAAATTCCATATGTGCCTTGACCAGGCAAGCCCAGGGTCTCGAACCTGTGACTTCAGCATTCCATGTCAATGTTTTATCCACTGCACCACCACAAGTCAGGCTTTTAACCATTTTAAACTGTACAAATTCAGTGGCTTCACAATGTTGTGCAGTCATTACCACTCTCTAATTCCAGAACACTTTGATTAACACCCCCCCTCCAAAAGAAAACTCTGCACCTATTAAGCATCACTTCTCATTTCCACTCCTACCAACCCTTGGAAACCACTAATATCTCTGTCTCTATGGACTTTCCCATTCTGGAAATTTCATAATGGAAGAACACAAGAGAAAAATAATGTAGTAAGTAACATAGAGAATAGAAAAATAATAACTAAAATTTTTTCTTTAAAAATTAAAAAAAAAACTGTTATACAAGACAACAGGTCCAAAATAAAGTCAGTTATGCTAAGCCACAAATCACCCATCTGAGGCTTATTTACCGTTTCAGTTCTCCCAGAAAATGAATCATGTTAGTCAATTAGAAATCACTTAATCAATAATAGTTACATAATCTGCCTGTAGATTCCTGTCATGTCTTAAAGCCGTGATGGCAAACCTTTTTATAAACCCACCCACTTTTGCAGTGCTGGTCAACCTGGTCCCTCCTGCCCACTAATGTGCCTTCCAACTTTTTCATGGTGGGCGGTAACAGAGCAACCAAACGGTGCTGTGATTGGCCCACCATGAAAGCTGGAATGGCTACTAGTGGGCAGGAGGGACCAGGTTGACCAGCACTACAAAAGTAGGTGGTTTTTATAAAAAGGTTCGCCATCATGGCCCTAAAGGAAAGTGACCTTGCCGTAACATATTTGCTTTTTGCTAATGTAACTTTCTTGTTCCTGTTACCGTTTGACTAGAAATGTTTTTTTATTATATACTGTTCCTCAGAGCTCTTTTCTATCCACTAAATTTGGATGCTGCCCAATTCATGTATCACTGAATATAGCCTATAATATCTTTAAAATTTGCTCAGTTGATTTTGTTTTTTAACCCTACCAATGCCACAAATTAAGAGGAATTATAAGAGGACTGTAAAAAAAGTGTATGCCAACAAATTATATTATCTGTGCAAAATGTGCAAATTACTGTCAAAATACAGAAAAACAGAGTTGACTCAAAACGGAATAGAAAATCTGAATAGACTAATATATAGTAAAAAATTGATTTACTAAGCAAAAATCTTTCCCCAAGGAAAATCCCAGGAACAGATGGCTGTACAGGTCTTCTATTTAAAAAGACTTAACATCAATCTTTTAAAAACACTTTCCAAAACAGATGAGGAAGAAATATTTCCCAACTCAAACTGTAAGGCCAGTATAACTCTGACGCTACAGCTAAAGTTAAAACAAGGAAAACTGCAGATCAAAATCTCCAACCAATATAGACCACCCAAAATTATTTTTAAAATATTGGCAATACAAATTCAGCAATTTATAATAATTATTATTTAACATTTCCCTGTGGAATTTAACCCAGGAAAAACCATCAATTAAAATATGAAAATCAGTTACTGTAATTGTTGGGAGAGGCAGTGGTGTATAGCCTGCAAACCCTATTCTGATACATAAGAGTGGGCCTTGGGCCTGGAACATTTCCTTGCTTATAGATAAAGGGCGTTGACAGCCTGTGCTAAGCTTATCATCTTTTGAGGAAATATCTTTCCTTGTTCTGAGCTTGCACTGCATGAATGGCTTTCAGTCACAGCTCCAGCTTTATATATTTCAGAAACTACAATAAAGAGGTTTCTGCCACTACAGCACGAAGTGAAACACATGCAGTTATCCTGTTTATGTGGTTGCAGAATGAATCCACTGGCCAAGGGAGGCTGCTTTATTACAAAGGCTGGATCTTATGCATACACTGTCTTACTTATTGCTGCAAGTAAGCACCATATAGCTTGCGCTCGGTGTGAATGTTATCTATTTTCAGTGACCTTGAGTCATATACTGGTTTCTTCTTTAGATGACACTTATTTGCCTTTTACTTCTAAGCCACACTCATGTTATAGTCTGCCTTGCATCATAGTCTGACCACCCAGGGAACATTAAAATATCAATACACCATATTCAGAAAGTAATAAATAAAAATCACATAATGATCACAACAGATACAGAAAAAAATATTTGGCAAAAGTCTAACAGCTTTTAACAATAAACATATTGTACAAAGTAGGATTAGAAAGGAAATTCCTTACCTGTTAAAGAGCATCTATGGAAACACCATAGTTATTATCAATAGTTATTATCATAATGGTTAAACATTGAAAGCTTTCCTCCGAAATTCAGGAATATGCAATGTTGTGCGCTCTCTATTTAACATTGTACTGGATGTTCTAGCCATGACAATTTGACAAGAAAAGGGATAAAAAAGACATGCAAATTAGAAAAGAAGAAAAATTATTTATATTTGAAGAAGGAATAATCTTATGCATAACATTTCCTAAAAAACCTACACAAAAAAATTATTAGAGCCAGTAAATTAGTTAAGCAAGTTTACAGGATAAAAGATCAATCTCTCTCCCTCTCTCTCTCTCTCTCTCTCTCTCTCTCTCTCTCTCTCTCTCACACACACACACACACACACACACAAACACACACAGTTCCTTCACATTAACAATGAATATTGCAGTGATGACATTGAGATGAACTATATGTATAACAATATAAGACCAAAATACTTAAGAATATAGTTAACAAACAAATGTCCATCAACTGATGGTTAGATTAAGAAAATGTGTTATATTTGTGTAGTGAAATATTTTTGAGCCATAAAAAAAGGAAGCACTGATAAATGCTACTGATAAATGTGTGAACTGTGGAAACATTAAGCTAAACTAAGTATTAAACACTAGTCACAAAAGACACTGTATTGTGTGTTCCAATTTATACAAAATATCTCAAGAAAGCAAATCTATCCCATGGGTCTGGGTCTGGCACTGGAATCAGGAATTGCCTGCAAATGGGTACATTGGATCTATTTGAGTTATCAGAAATGTTCAAAAATTAAATAGAATGTATATATTGTGGTGATGGTTGCATAGTTGTGTGAATTTAGTACAAAGTCATTGAATTAAACACTAAAAACAGGTTAATGTTATACCTCAATAAATATGTTAAAATGATCTCTTTAATAATGGTGTTTTTTTCATATTCTTTTTAGATAAAGCAGTCTGTACGAGTCAATTGAAGCCTGATCAGGTAGTAGGGCAGTCGACAGAGTGTCAACCTGGGATGCAGAAGACCCAGGTTTGAGACCCCGAGGTCACCTGCTTGAACAAGGGCTCATCTGGTTTGAGTGTGAGTTTACCAGCTTGAGTGCGGGGTCGCTGGCTTGGCTATAGCCCCCTGACCGAGGTGCATATAGGAAAGCAATCAATGAACAACTAAGGTGCTGCAATGAAGAATTGATGCTTCTCATCTCTCTCCCTTCTTAGGTGTCCCTATCTGTCCTTCTCCCTCTCTCTCACTAAAAAAAAAAAAAAAAAAAAAAAAAAAAAAAGGCAATTGAAGATCTTAGAAGGAAAATTTGACTTTTCTATATTAATCAGACTCTACTTCCTCATTAGAGTCATTTCAATGTTTTGATGCTAACATACTCTGTTCTTCATTTATTCATTCAGTTTTAGAATTGTGAGTCAAGTGTGACCCACTTAGCTATCTTGCAAGACCATGATATTGATGTTAAATTTAAGGTGCCATGGAAACATTGTTTTAATCTTGTATCACATTTCAGATCATCTGGAGCTATTAAGCATTTGCATTGGATTGGGGATGTATGGAATTTGGGATCCTTTCCAGTACAAGCACCTGTTATTTCATGTTTTAAGGCAGGGGTAGTCAATCTTTTTATACCTACCGCCCACTTTTGTATCTCTGTTAGTAATAAAATTTTCTAACCACCCACCAGTTCCACAGTAATGGTGATTTATAAAGTAGGGAAGTAACTTTACTTTATAAAATTTATAAAGCAGAGTTGCAGCAAGTTAAAGCATATAATAATAAGTACTTACCAAGTACTTTAAGTCAGATTTTCGCTAAATTTGGCAGAATAAATCTTTATAAAACAAATTGCTATAGTTAAATCTATTGTTTTTTTAAAATAAATTTTTATTAATTTTAATGGGGTAACATTAATAAATCAGGGTACATATGTTCAAAGAAAACATCTCCAGGGTATCTTGTCATTCAATTATGTTGCATACTCGTCACTCAAAGTCAAATTGTCCTCTGTCACCTTCTATCTGGTTTTCTTTGTACTCCTCCCCTCCCCCTCTCCCTCCCGCTCCTCCCTCCCCCTGCCCCATAACCACCACACTCTTGTCCATGTCTCTTAGTCTAGTTTTTATGTCCCACCTATGTATGGAATCATGCAGCTCTTAGTTTTTTCTGATTTACTTTTCCACTCTGTATAATGTTACCAAGATATATCCATTTTGTTGTAAATGATCCAATGTCATCATTTCTTATGGCTGAGTAGTATTCCATAGTATATATGTACCACTTCTTTTTTTTTTTTTTTGTATTTTTCTGAAGCTGGAAACGGGGAGGCAGTCAGACAGACTCCCACGTGCGCCCAACCGGGATCCACCCAGCACGCCCACCAGGGGGCATTGCTCTGCCCATCGAGGCATCGCTTCTGTTGTGACCAGAGCCACTCTAGCGCCTGAGGCAGAGGCCATGGAGCCTTCCCCAACACTTGGGCCATCCTTGCTCCAATGGAGCCTTGGCTGCAGAAGGGGAAGAGAGAGACAGAGAGGAAGGAGAGGGGGAGGGGTGGAGAAGCAGATGGGCGCTTCTCCTGTGTGCCCTGGCCGGGACTCAAACCCGGGACTTCTGCACACCAGGCCGACACTCTACCACTGAGCCAACCGGCCAGGGTCTGTACCACTTCTTCTTTATCCATTCATCTATTGAAGGGCTTTTTGGTTGTTTCCATGCCTTGACCACTGTGAACAATGCTGCGATGAACATGGGGCTACATGTCTTTACATACCAATGTTTTTGAGTTTTGGGGTATATACCCAGTAGAGGGATTACTGGGTCATATGGTAGTTCTATTTTTAGTTTTTTGAGGAACAACCATACTTTCTTCCATAATGGTTGTATTACTTTGCATTCCCACCAACAGTGGATGAGGTTCCTTTTTCTCCACAGCCTCTCCAACACTTGCTACCTGTTTTGTTGATAATAGCTAATCCAACAGGTGTGAGGTGGTATCTCATTGTAGTTTTGATTTGCATTTCTCTAATAACTAATGAAGATGAGCATCTTTTCATATATCTGTAGGCCATTTGTATTTCTTCCTGGGAGAAGTGTCTGTTCATGTCCTCTTCCCATTTTTTTATTGGATTGTTTGTTTATTGTTGAGTTATATGATTTCTTTGTATAGTTTGGATATTAGGCCCTTATCTGAGCTGTTGTTTGAAAATATTATCTCCTATTTAGTTGGTTTTCTGATTATTTTGTTGTCAGTATCTCTTGCTGATCAAAAACTTCTTAGTCTAATGTGGTCCCATTCATTTATCTTTGCCTTCACTTCTCTTGCCTTTGGAGTCAAATACATAGAATTCTCTTTAAAACCAAGGTCCTTGAGTTTAGTACCTATGTTTTCTTCTATGTACTTTATTGTTTCAGGTCTTATATTTAGGTCTTTGATCCATTTTGAATTTATTTTAGTACAAGGGGACAAACTGTAGTCAAATTTCATTCTTTTGCATGTGGCTTTCCAGTTTTCCCAGCACCATTTGTTAAAGAGGCTTTCTTTACTCAATTGTATGTTGTTGGCCCCTTTATCAAAAATTATTTGACCATATATATGTGGTTTTATATCTGGACTTTCTATTCTGTTCCATTGGTCTGAGTGTCTATTTTTATGCAAATACCATGCTGTTTTGATTGTCGTGGCTCTATAATATAATTTAAAGTCAGGTATTGTAATGCCCCCAACTTCGTTCGTTTTTCCTTAGGATTGCTTTGGCTATTCGGGGTTTTTTATAATACCATATATATCTGATGATTTTTTTTGTTCCATTTCTTTAAAAAATGTCATTGAACTTTTGATGGGAATTGCATTAAATTTGTACATTACTTTGGGTAATATAGTCACTTTGATTATATTTATTCTTCCTATCCAAGAACAGGGAATATTTTTCCATTTCATTGTATCTTTTTCGATTTCCCTTAACAATGCTTTGTAGTTTTCGTTATATAGGTCCTTTACATTCTTTGTTATGTTTATTCCTAGGTATTTTTTGTTGTTGTTGCAACCGTGAAGAGGATTATTTTTTTGAGTTCATTTTCTAATGTTTCGATGGTGGCATATAGAAAGGCTATGTACTTTTGTATATTAATTTTGTATCCTGCGACCTTACTATATTGGTTTATTGTTTCTAGTAATCTTTTTGTGGAATCTTTGGGGTTTTTGATGTATAGGATCATATCATCTGCAAAAAGTGAAACCTATACTTCTTCTTTTCCAATATGGATGCCTTTTATTTCTTTCTCTTGTCTGATTGCTTGTGCTAGAACTTTTAGCACCATGTTAAATAAGAGTGGAGAGAGTGGACAACCCTGTCTTGTTCCTGATTTAAGGGGGAAAGTCTTCAGTTTTATGCCATTTAATATGATGTTAGCTGATGGTTTATCATAAAATGCCTGTATCATGTTGAGATATTTTCCTTCTATATCCATTTTGTTGAGTGTTTTAAACATAAAATTGTATTGTATTATATTGAATGCCTTTTCTGCATCTATTGATAGGATCATGTGGTTTTTGTTCTTTGTTTTGTTGATATGGTGTATTACGTTAACCATTTTATGTACATGGAACCATGCTTGAGATTCTGAGATGAATCCCACTTGATCATGATGTATTTTTTTTTAACAAGAAATAAAAAATAAGTAGTTCATATGTAAAATATGCCTGCATTTGAAGCAGTGGTTATAACTATTATCTACACACCCCAGCAGAGGTCAAAATTTTTCAAAAGTAATATGTAAAGATGCTCTGAGATTCTCCTCAATACGTACACCTAATGTTTCCCACATTGGACTATTCTTTAGAAGAAAGTGCAGCATCTTAAATGTCTTTTAGCAAAAAAACCCAAAAAACAAATTTTAGAATTTTTCTTATATAGCATGCCATGAAATGCCTTGTTTCCAACTGAAAAATATCCTCGGGACTTGTAGTTAAATATAAGCTTGGCTTCAGTGAAAAGACCATTTCCAGAACTTTATTTCTGTCAAAAGTGGATATTTTCTATGAAAGACCTTAGTTCATATCCTAAAGTATAGAGGTTTATTTATTTTTTTATAATACCACCTTTGAAGGATATATTGGTATAATGAAAATGTCAGTACACATAGGTCATACATGAGGTATGTTTGCATTCATTATGTGTTCTAGTAACCTGAAATCTAAAAGAAGGGTTTTTTTAATAAGAAGGTTATAAGACTACAGAAATCTTTGTATCACATAAAATACATGGGGAGGTGTGTTATAATGTGAATAAGACTAATTGATCATCTTATTGGAGAAACACTTATCTCAAGATGAAAAATGACCACATTGTTATTTGACATTTGGTTTGCCAATGGCTTGACCAGAAGAAACCTTAGTCAAACACTCCAGAGACATAAGTAGTTCAAGAAAGCAGTTGCTTGCCAAAGGTCACTGATAGAATAATAGGGTTTTTTTCTTCACAATCTTAAGAAAGTCATCTAATGTTGTTTATACCCTAGTGAGAGGGAAATAAAATGATGGTCAAAAGTTATGCTTTTATTAAAAATAATACCATTCATGTAACAACCAATATGATAGGACAAACTCCAAAATATTTCCATTATAGAATCCCTAAATAGCATACTGAAGCATATAACCTATACTTGGCTCATCTGTTGTACATCAAAAGTAAAATATTTTCATTCTTTTTGAGAAAACATAAGCTAAGAAAATATCCAAGTTGAATCACTAGTTATCTAGCTTGAAAATCAATCAAATGAATAGAATTCTCAAGATAGTTTAGACATCATATTTGTTTTTAAATTTCCATAATAAAAAAGAGACTTTAGGTAGGCTTAAAAAATATTTTCAAAAAGAAACAAAGAAAGATCCAATGGGTCTGTCTTTTATACTATGGAGTTAAGGGTTTCAGAAAAAAGGTTGGTGGATGTTCTTTGCCAGTCTGTGCACCTTTGCTAATTTTAGCATTTCCTATCCACTTACTGCTCATATTAAGGACTTTGATTTTTAAAAATTGTTTGGGATTTTTTTTTTAATAATTTTATTTTTTTAATGGGGTGACATCAATAAATCAGGATACATATATTCAAAGATAACAAGTCCAGGTTATCTTGTCGTTCAATTATGTTGCATACCCACCACCCAAAGTCAGATTGTCCTCTGTCACCTTCTATCTTGTTTTCTTTGTGCCCCTCCCCACCCCCTATACCTCTCCCACTCCCCCCTCCCCCCCGTAACCACCACACTCTTATCAATGTCTCTTAGTTTCACTATTATGTCCCACCTACGTATGGAATAATACAGTTCCTGTTTTTTTCTGATTTACTTATTTCGCTTCGTATCATGTTATCAAGATCCCACCATTTTGCTGTAAATTTTCCGATGTCATCATTTCTTATGGCTGAGTAGTATTCCATAGTGTATATGTGCCACATCTTCTTTATCCAGTCATCTATTGATGGGCATTTTGGTTGTTTCCATGTCCTGGCCACTGTGAACAATGCTGCAATAAACATGGGGCTGCATGTGTCTTTACATATCAATGTTTCTGAGTTTTTGGGATATATACCCAGTAGAGGGATTGCTGGGTCATAAGGTAGTTCTATTTTCAGTTTTTTGAGGAACCACCATACTTTCTTCCATAATGGTTGTACTACTTTACATTCCCACCAACAGTGTATGAGGATTCCTTTTTCTCCACAGCCTCTCCAACATTTGCTATTACCTGTCTTGCTAATAACAGCTAATCGAACAGGTGTGAGGTGGTATCTCATTGCCGTTTTGATTTGCATTTCTCTAATAGCTAAAGAAGATGAGCATCTTTTCATATATCTGTTGGCCATATGTATTTCTTCCTGGGAGAAGTGTCTATTCATATCCTCTTCCCATTTTTTTATTGGATGTTTGTTTGTTTGTTGTTGAGTTTTATGAGTTCTTTGTATATTTTGGATATTAGGCCCTTATCTGAGCTGTTGTTTGAAAAAATCATTTCCCATTTAGTTGGCTTTCTGTTTATTTTGTTATCAGTTTCCCTTGCTGAGCAAAAACTTCTTAGTCTGATGTAGTCCCATTCATTAATTTTTGCCTTCACTTCTCTTGCCATTGGAGTCAAAATCATAAAATGCTCTTTAAAACCCAGGTCCATGAGTTGAGTACCTATGTCTTCTATGTACTTAATTGTTTCAGGTCTTATGTTTAGATCTTTGATCCATTTTGAGTTAATTTTTGTACAGGGGGAGAGACTGTAGTCCAGTTTCATTTTTTGCATGTGGCTTTCCAGTTTTCCCAGCACCATTTATTGAAGAGGCTTTCTTTTCTCCATTGTGTGTTGTTGGCCCCTTTGTCAAAAATTATTTGACTATATATATGTGGTTTTATTTCTGGACTTTCTATTCTGTTCCATTGGTCTGAGTGTCTATTTTTCTGCCAATACCATGCTGTTTTGATTGTCGTGGCCCTATAATAGAGTTTGAAGTCAGGTATTGAAATGCCCCCAGCTTCATTCTTTTTCTTTAGGATTGCTTTGGCTATTCGGGGTTTTTTATAGTTCCATAAAAATCTGATGATTTTTTGCTCTATTTCTTTAAAAAATGTCATTGGAAGTTTGATGGGAATTGCATTAAATTTGTATATTGCTTTGGGTAATATAGCCATCTTGATTATATTTATTCTTCTTAGCCAAGAACAAGGTATATTCTCCCATCTCATTATATCTTTTTCGATTTCCCTTAACAATGGTTTATAGTTTTCATTATATAAGTCCTTTACATTCTTTGTTATGTTTATTCCTAAGTATTTTATTTTTTTTGTTGCAATCGTGAAGGGGATTATTCTTTTGAGTTCCTTCTCAGTTGTTTCATTGTTGGCATATAGAAAGGCTATTGACTTCTGTATGTTAATTTTGTATCCTGCGACCTTACTGTATTGGCTTATTGTTTCTAGTAGTCTTTTTGTGGATTCTTTGGGGTTTTCGATGTATAGTATCATATCATCTGCAAAAAGTGATACCTTTACTTCTCCTTTTCCGATATGGATGCCTTTTATTTCTTTGTCTTGTCTGATTGCTCTGGCTAGAACCTCTAGTACCACATTAAATAAGAGTGGAGAGAGTGGACAACCCTGTCTTGTTCCTGATTTAAGGGGGAAAGCCTTCAGTTTACTGCCATTTAATATGATGTTAGCTGATGGTTTATCATATATGGCCTTTATCATGTTGAGATATTTTCCTTCTATACCCATTTTGTTGAGAGTCTTAAACATAAAATTGTGTTGTATTTTCTCGAAAGCCTTTTCTGCGTCTATTGATAATATCATGTGGTTTTTGTTCTTTGTTTTGTTGATATGGTGTATTACGTTAACCGTTTTACGTATGTTGAACCATCCTTGAGATTCTGGGATGAATCCCACTTGATCATGATGTATTATTTTTTTAATATGTTGTTGTATTCGATTTGCTAGTATTTTGTTTAGTATTTTAGTATCTGTATTCATTAGAGATATTGGTCTGTAGTTTTCTTTTTTTGTGCCATCCTTGCCTGGTTTTGGTATGAGGGTTATGTTGGCCTCATAAAATGTGTTGGGAAGTATTGCTTCTTCTTCAATTTTTTGGAAGACTTTGAGTAGAATAGGAACCAAGTCTTCTTTGAATGTTTGATAAAATTCGCTGGTATAGCCGTCAGGGCCTGGACTTTTATTTTTGGGGAGGTTTTTAATGGTTTTTTCTATTTCTTCTCTACTGATAGGTCTGTTTAGGCTTTCTGCTTCTTCTTGACTCAGTCTAGGAAGGTTGTATTTTTCTAGGAATTTATCCATTTCTTCTAGGTTGTTGAATTTAGTGGCATAAAGTTTTTCATAGTATTCTACAATAATTCTTTGTATATCTATGGTGTCCGTGGTGATTTCTCCTCTTTCATTTTGGATTTTGTTTATATGAGTTCTTTCTCTTTTTTCCTTGGTAAGTCTTGCCAAGGGTTTGTCAATTTTGTTAATCTTTTCAAAGAACCAGCTCCTTGTTCTATTAATTTTTTCTATAGTTTTTCTGTTCTCTAATTCATTTATTTCTGCTCTGATTTTTATTATCTCCTTTCTTCAGCTGGTTTTGGGTTCTCTTTGTTCTTCTTTTTCTAGTTCCTTAAGGTGGGAAGTTAAGTGGTTCACTTGGGCTCTCTCTTGTTTGTTCATATATGCCTGAAGTGATATGAACTTCCCTCTTATCACTGCTTTTGCTGCATCCCATAGATTCTGATATGTCATATTGTCATTTTCATTAGTCTGTATATATCTTTTGATCTCTGCACTTATTTCTTCTTTGACCCATTCATTTTTTTAAAGTATGTTGTTTAGTTTCCACATTTTTGTGGGATTTTTTTCCTCTTTTTTGCAGTTGAATTCTAGTTTCAAGGCTTTATGATCAGAAAATATGCTTGGTACAACTTCAATTTTTCTGAATTTGCTGATGTTGTTTTTGTGGCCCAACATATGGTCAATTCTTGACAATGATCCATGTACACTGGATAAAAATATATACTCAGTCACTTTGGGATGAAATGTCCTGTAGATGTCTATCATATCCAGGTGCTCTAGTGTTTTGTTTAAGGCCACTATGTCTTTGTTGATTCTCTGTTTGGATGACCGATCTAGAGCCGTCAGCGGTGTATTGAGGTCTCCAAGTATGATTGTATTTTTGTCAGTTTTTGTTTTAAGATCAATAAGTAGCTGTCTTATATATTTTGGTGCTCCTTGGTTTGGTGCATATATATTAAGAATTGTTATGTCTTCTTGATTCAGTGTCCCCTTAGCCATTATGAAATGGCCATTTTTGTCTCTGAGTACTTTTCCTGTCTTGTAGTCAGCATTATCCGATATGAGTATTGCTACACCTGCTTCTTTTTGGATGTTATTTGCTTGGAGTATTGTTTTCCAGCCTTTCACTTTGAATTTGTTTTTATCCTTGTTACTTAGATGAGTTTCCTGTAGGCAGCATACAGTTGGATTTTCTTTTTTAATCCATTCTGCTACTCTGTGCCTTTTTATTGGTGAGTTTAATCCGTTTACATTTAGTGTAATTATTGACACTTGTGATTTCCCTATTGCCATTTTATATCTTGCTTTCTGTTAGTTTTGTGTCTTGTTTGATCCTTCTCTTTCGTTTTTCTTTCTTTTGTTTTTATTTGGTTGTATTCCATACATCTTTCCTCTGTTGCTGTCTCTTTTATCTCATGTGCTTCTGTGGTGGTTTTTTCAATGGTGGTTACCTCTGAGTAATGAAAAGGGTCCCTACCCTGTTCATTGTAGCGAACTATTTTGTGAGTACTTTTGCACTCCATCGTCCTTTGCTACTGTTAATCTCCATCTTCTCCCCCTCTTTCTTTTTTGTTGTTTTCACAGTTTAAATTTGGTTTTATTGTGTTCTTCTTGGAGCTTTTACTTGTGGCTCTGTTTTTTTTTTTTGTTCTTTGTATCTGATTGGAGAACCCCCTTTAGTAATTCCTGGAGTGGGGGTTTTCTGATGATAAATTCCCTCATCTTTTCTGTATCTGTGAATGTTTTTATTTCTCCTTCATATTTGAAGGTTAACTTTGATGGGTATAGTATTCGTGGCTGAAAGTTCCTCTCTTTCAGGACTTTAAATATTGGGGTCCACTCTCTTCTAGCTTGTAGAGTTTCTGCTGAGAAATCTGATGATAATCTAATGGGCCTTCCTTTATATGTTGTATTCTTCTTTTCCCTGGCTGCCTTGAGAATTTTTTCTTTGCTGTTGGTTTGTGTCAATTTCATTATGATATGCCTTGGAGTAGGTTTGTTGGGGTTAAGAAAACTCGGAGTTCTGTTTGCTTCTTGAACTTGAGGCTTTAGTTCTTTCCACAGGCTTGGGAAGTTCTCATCTATTATTTGTTTGAGTATGTTCTCCATTCCATTTTCTCTCTCTTCTCCCTCTGATATACCTATTATTCTTATGTTATTCTTTTTGATGGAGTCAGATAATTCTTGTAGGGCTATCTCTTTTTTTTTAATTTTTGAGTCTCTTTCTTCTTCTCTCTGTTGTGCCTCAAGTTGCTTGTCTTCAATTTCACTAATCCTCTCTTCTATCTGACCTGTTCTATTAGCTAAGCTTGTTACTTCGTTTTTCAGCTCGTGAATTGAGTTTTTCATCTCTTTTTGATTTGTTTTTATAGTTTCAATTTCCTTGGACATATATTCTTTGTGTTAATTGAGTTGTTTTCTGAGCTCCCTAAATTGCCTTTCTGTGTTTTCTTGTATATCTCGGAGGATTTTTCGGATTTCTATCTTGAGTTCTCTGTCATTTAGCTCCAAGGTTTCCAATATATTAAATTTTTTCTCCATAGATTTTTCCTCATCTAGCTGTGTTAACTCTTTCTTTTGTATCCATGATATTCGATTTTCTCTTCCTTAATGGCATCTGAGGGTGGTTTTGTTGATAGTATTAATGAGATTTAATAAAGAATAAAAAGTTTAAAAAAATAATAAAAATAATAAAAAATCGAAAAGTGTTGTTTTTTTTTTAAAAAATTAATAATGAAATAAAGAAAAATAAAATAAAATAAAAATTAAAAAAAAAGGAAATTATTCCCCCCCTCCTTTTTTCCTCTCCTCTCCTCTCCCCTCTTTCTTGAGAAGATCTTGTGGTGGACTGTGAATTATAACAAACAATGCCTGTGATGGAGGGCCTGAATAGGGGAAAAGTAATAAAGGGGCAAAAAAAAAAAAAAAGAAAAAAGAAAAAAAAAGAGCGTATGGACCCACAAAAAGCAAATAAGGAAAAAATTTGGGTCAAGAATAAAATGATTTGTTTTTAGGTGTTGGTTGTCTAAGAGTTATGATGAGAGGATTAAGAGGAAAATGGAAAAATGGGGGGACAAATTAAAAAATTACTATTGTATTTAGTGGAACAAGAACTAGATAATATGGAGAGCCAGGGATGGGAGCACTGCTAGTGAGTTAAAAAGGTGAAGTAAAAACCCCCCAAAATGCCACAAACATAAGGTTGAGTCCCAGATAAGATAATTTGTTTGTTATTGAGGTTTGAATGAGAGGACATGTAAAGGAGAAAGGAAGAAACTAATATAGAGGGAGAAAAGAAAGAGAGAGAGAGAAAAAAAGAGGGAACCACTAAAAGAAGAAAAAAGAAAGGAGAGAGAGAGAGAGAGAGTTAAGGGTTTTGGAGTGCAACCCTCATAGAGAGAAAGGAAGAGAAGAGAAAAGATAATGGGAGATGTAACACTTATGGGTAGTGTAGTTCAAGGAGAGGAGAGAGTAAGACCGGTAGAGAGTTAATCGGCCAAATTGGAGGAGGAAAAAAAAAGTATCAAGAATGAAGATAAGAGAAACAAATGAACACATATAATAAAATGGGATAGGTTATAAAGTCTGCAGATTATTCTTGATTTTGAGAGGTTATCTTCTTGCTTTTTCTTTTCTCTCCCTCTTCCTGGTCGGGGACTCTGTACCCCGGGTTTTGCCCCTTTGGCATGCTCAGGTGGAGGTTTGCAGTTGATAAGTCTCTATGGCAATGTCATGTATTGTGCTTTAGTCTCGTTGGCAGTCGAAGCTCATTAGCATTTATAGGCTCCGACAGTGAGAGCGTCCATGTTCCTGGAGCCTTTCTCCTAGTCTTTCCTTCCTCAATTAGTAGCCTGATAATCCAGCTATGGGGTTGCTGCTGCCTCTTCCTGGGTAGTAAGAGGCTCAAAGAGCTGGCAACTCCCCACTCTATTTCCACTCAGCACAGGGCTCTGGGTAAGGCTCAGTCAGTCAGAGCTGCTAGCATAATCAGGCGGGCTTTCCGCCCACTCAAAGACCTCTGGCTCTGCCACTCTGTCCGGTAACACAAGCGGGCGCCCACTTCCTGGGCGCTTGGAGGAAACTCTCACTCACTGGCTGCGCGCGCAGACCAGGATATCCGGTCAGCAGTCTCACGCTCTGAGTGAAACCCCCAACCGCAGGGAAAAGTTGCAGCGTTGGAATTGAGTCTCGCTCTGTCCCCGTGCGCGGCTTTTGCAAGGCGCTGGGGCGGCCCGAGATTCCGCTTTGGCCCACACAAAGGCCCCTGACTCTGCCCCTCTGTGTGATAACACGGGCGCGCACTGCCGAGGCACTCAGAGGAATTGCTCACTCCTTATCTGTGTGTGCAAACCAGGATATGAGGCCGGCTGCGTTTCCCTCTGAGTGAAACACCCTCCAGCACGGAAAATCTCCGTCGTTGGAATTAGTTCTCACTCCCTCCCGTGCGTGGCTTTCCCAGGGCACTGGGGCTGCCCAGAGACTCTGCCCTCGGCCCACAGAAAGGCCTCTGACCCTGCCTCTCCGTGGGGCAACACGGGCACCCACTCTCGGGGCCTAGGGAGAAATTCTCGCCCACTAACTGCGCACCGACCAGGAGACCGGGTAAAATGGCCGCGCTGCTTGTCTTTCTTTGTTTGGGTTTGGCTTGAGTGTTAGCTTGTATTGCCCGGGTTGCCACAGGATCAGATTTTCCTCGGCTTGGATCTCCGTGCCACAGCCTGGTTCGGCCGTTTGTGTCGCGGCCTGGATGTATTCACCCCCTTTGCCCGCCTCAGTTTCTATATTCACAGTTACCAGAGAAAGCCGCCCTGTTTAGGTTAGTGAGGACAGCGGAGCATTTCTTACTCCCTATTTCCTTCGGGGTTTGGTTATATGTTTAGCCAATTTTTCACTCAATCATACCTTTGGGTGTATTGCGAAGCATCTGGAAGCTCCAAGTATAGGTTTTTCTGTTTCTGGTTGAAGATCTTGTTGAGTTTTGGGGGAGATTTATCGGTATCGCTTCCTACCCCGCCATTACTCTGACGTCATCCCGATGTATTCTTTTTTTAATATGTTGTATTCGATTTGCTAGTATTTTGTTTAGTGTTTTAGCATCTGTATTCATTAAAGATATTGGTCGGTAGTTTTCTTTTTTTGTGCCATCCTTGCCAGGTTTCGGTATGAGGGTTATGTTGGCCTCATAAAATGTGTTTGGAAGTATTGCTTCTTCTTCAATTTTTTTGGGAGACTTTGAGTAGAATAGGAACCAAGTCTTTTTTGAATATTTGATAGAATTCACTAGTATAGCTGTCTGGCCTGGACTTTTGTTTGGGGGAGGTTTTTAAATAGATTTTTTTTATTTCCTCCCTGCTTATCAGTCGGTTTAGGCTTTCTGCTTCTTTATGACTCAGTCTAGGAAGGTTATATTGTTCTAGGAATTTATCCATTTCTTCTAGATTGTTGAATTTGGTGGCATATAGTTTTTCATAGTATTCTACAATTCTTTGTATATCTTTGATATCTGTGGTGATTTCTCCTCTTTCATTTTGGATTTTATTTATATGAGTCCTTTCTCTATTTTCCTTGTAGAATCTTGCTAACGGTTTCTCAATTTTGTTGATCTTTTCAAAGAACCAGCTCCTTGTTTTATTAATTTTTTCTATAGTTTTTCTGCTCTCTATTTCATTTATTTCTGCTCTGATTTTTATTTCCTTTCTTCTGCTGGTTTTGGGTTGTCTTTGTTCTTCTTTTTCTAGTTCCTTAAGGTGTGAAGTTAAGTGGTTTACTTGGGTTCTCTCTTGTTTGTATATATAGGACTGAAGTGATATGAACTTCACTCTTATTACTGCTTTTCCTGCATCCCAGAGATTCTGATACATCATATTGTCATTTTCATTTGTTTGTATATATCTTTTGATCTCTGCGCTTATTTCTTCTTTGACCTACTCATTTTTTAAAAGTATGTTGTTTAGTTTCCACATTTTTGTGGGTTTTTTTTTTACCTCTTTTTTGCAGCTGAATTCTAGTTTTGAGGCTCTATGATCAGAAAATATGCTCGGTACAATGCCAATCTTTTTGAATTTGCTGATGTTATTTTTGTGGCCCAACATATGGTCAATTCTTGAGAATGTTCCATGTACACTAGAGAAAAATTTGTACTCTGTCACTTTGGGATGATATGTCCTGTGGATATCTATCATATCCAGTTGCTCTAGTGTTTCTTTTAAGGCCAATATTTCCTTATTGATTTTCTGTTTGAATGAATGATCCAGAGCCTTCAGTGGCGTATTGAGGTCTCCAAGTATGATCGTATTTTTGTCAGTTTGTTTTTTTTTAGATCAGTAGCTGTCTTGTATATTTTTAGTGCTCTTTGGTTTGGTGCTTATATATTAAGAAGTGTTATATGTCTTCTTGATTCATTGTCCCCTAAATCATTATGAAATGACCATTTTTGTCTCTGATTACTTTTGCTGTCTTGTAGTCAGTATTGTTAGAAATGAGTATTGCTATACCTGCTTTTATATGGGATCTTATTTGCTTGGAGTATTGTTTTCCAGCCTTTCACTTTAAGTTTGTTTTTATCCTTGTTGCTTAGATGAGTTTCTTGTAGGCAACATACAGTTGAATTTTCTTTTTTAATCGATTCTACTACTCTGTATCTTTTTATTGGTGAGTTTAATTCATTTACATTTAGTGTAACTATTGACACTTGAGGGTTCCCTATTGCCATTTTATATATTGCTTTCTGTAAGTTTTTTATTTTGTTTTATTCTTCACTTTTGTTTTTCTATCATTTGTTTTTGTTTGGTTGTAATCCATACATCTTTCCTCTGTTACTATCTTTTTCAAGTCATGTGCTTCTGTGGTGGTTTTTTCAGGGGTGGTTACCATTAAGTAATGAAAAGGCTATCTATGGTGTTCATTGTAGTATACTCTCTTATGAGTGCTTCTGCATTCTATTGTCCTTTGCCACTGTTAATCTTCGTTCTCTCCCCTTTTTTTGTTTTTGTTGTCACAGTTTATATTTGTTTTTTTTTGTGTTCTTGGTGGAGCTTTTACTTGTGGTTTTGTTTTGTTTTGTTCTTTGTATCTGGTTGAAAAACCCCCTTTAGTATTTCCTGAAGTGGGGGTTTTCTAATGATAATTTCCCTCATGTTTTTTTGTATATGTGAATGTTTTTATTTCTCCTTCATATACAAAGGATAGCTTTGATGGGTATAGTATTCTTGGCTGGAAGTTCCTCTCTTTCAGAACTTTAAATATATGGGGGGGGCACTCTCTTCTAGCTTGTAGAGTTTCTGCTGAGAAATCCGATAATTTAATAGGCCTTCCTTTATATGTTGTATTCTTCTTTTCCCTGGCTGCCTTGAGATTTATTTTCTTGTCGTTGCTTTGTGCCAATTTCATTATGATGTGCCTTGAAGTAGGTTTGTTGGGGTTAAGATAACTCGGTGTTCTGTTTGCTTTGTGAATTCAAGGCTTCAGTTCTTTCCATAGGCTTGGGTAGTTCTCGTCTATTATTTGTTTGAATATGTTCTCCATTCCATTTTTTCTCTCTTCTCATTCTGATATACCTACTATTCTTATGTTACTCTTTTTGATGGTGTCAGACAATTCCTGTAGGGCTTTCTCATTTTTAAAAATTCTTGAGTCTCTCTCTTTTTCTCTCTGTTGTGCCTCAAGTTGCCTGTCTTCTATGTCACTAATCCTCTCTTTTATCTGGCCTGTTCTATTAGCTAAGCTTGTTACCTCATTTTTCAGTTCATGAATTTTTTCATCTCTGTTTGATTTGTTTTCATGGTTTCAATTTCCTTGGTAATATATTCTTTGTGTTCATTGAGTTGTTTTTTGAGCTCCCTTAATTGCCTTTCTGTGTTTTCTTGTATATCTCTAAGTGTTTTTAGGATTTCTATTTTAAATTCTGTCATTTAACTCTAATGTTTCCAATCTATTAAATTTTTTCTATAGATATTTCTTCATCTATCTGTGCTACATCACTCTTTTCTATCCATGATATTAATTTTCCTTTTTCTTAATGGCATTTGAAGGTGCTTTTGTTAATAGCACTAATAAGAATTAATAAAGAATAAAAAGTAACAAAAAGACAATAAAAAGAATTTTAAAAGTTATTTCTTTTTTCCCTTTTTCCTTCCTTCTTTGAGAAAATACCATGAAAAACTGAGAATTATATTGTACTAAATGGAACAAAAACTACCTATAACAATGGTCCTGAGTTGGGGAGATTTGATAAAGGGGTAAAAAGAAGGTAGGGACCCACAAAATGTAAAAAATGGAAAAAAATAGATCAAGAATAAAATAATTTGCTTGTAAATGATGGTCAACTGAGAGATATAGTGAAAGGAATAAGAAGGAAACAAGAAAAAGAAAAGAAAAATACTATTGTATTAAGTGGAACAAAAACTACATAGAATGAAGAGCCAACATTGGGGGGAATGCTAATGTGTTAAAAAGCGAAGTAAAAAGCACCCAAAATGCCACAAAGAAAAAATTTGAATCCAAAATAAAATAATTTGTTCGTGAGTGAGGATCAAATGAGAATAAAAGTAAAGGAGAAAAGAAACAAACTAAGAGGGAGGGAGAAAAAAAGGGGAAAAAATAAAGAAAAAAAGAGTTAAGGGTTTTGGAGTGTAATCCTCATAGAGAGAAAGAGAAAAGAAAAAAATGGGAAATGTAACACTTATGAGTAATGTAGTTCAAGATCTAGAGAAAAGAATAAGATGAGCAGAGAATGAAAGGACCAAGGTGGAAGAAGAAAAAAAAAAGAAAGAAGCTGAAACAAAAAAAAGTGGAAAAAGTTATAAAGACTGTCAAAGACTGTGGATTTTTCTTGATTTTGAGAGGTTCTCTTCTTCCTTTTTCTTTCCTCTCCCTCTTCCTTGTCGGTTGCTCTGTACCCCATGCTCTGCCCCTGTGGCACGCTTAGGTAGAGATTTGCAGTTGATGTGTCTCTGTGGCGATGTCATATACTAGGCCTCAGTCTTGTTGGTAGTTGGGGTTTGTTAGCATTTGCAGGCTCCAACAATGGGAGAGTCCATTTTCCTGGAGCCTCTCTCCTAGTCTCTCCTTCCTGAATTAGCAGCCTGATGATCCAGCTATAAGGTTGCCTCTGCCACTGCCTGGAGATTAAGCAGCTCAAAGAGCTGGAATATTCCCACTCTATACCCACTCAGTGCATGGTTCTGGGTAAGGTTCTGTCAGTCAGAGCTGCCAGCGTAATCAGGTGGGGCTGGGAGCCAATTGCTCTCAAGGTGCCCTTCTATGAGCCTCCAGGCATGTCCAGTATGCTTCAGCACTCTGTGGGACCACTCTCCACAGGCTTTTTGCACTAGATAACCTGTATTGGCTGGGATGAAGATGCCCTAGTCACTGCCTGCAGAACAGGAGGTCTTAAAAGCTGCCAAGTCCCTCTTTTTAGTGCAGAGCCTTGAGTATGAAAGCGCTGCCAATCAGAGCCAACAGGTTAAGCAGGTAGGGGGGCGAGTTGACTTCTGTTCAGTTTCCCAGGTATATCTAGTTAAATTTGCCTTAGTGTTCTATGGGATTGCTTTCTGCAGGTTTCTTCCTTGTTAAAAAGTCTACAGCCTAGCCTGTCTAACTTCTGCAATGTTCTCTGAGGTTTGTTCTGTAGGAATGTGTTTTTCACCCTGTATTGGCTAACAGGAAGTTGCCCTCATCCCTACGTGCAGAGCAAGAGGCACTAAAAATATCACATACCTTATCTTAGATCGCTGATCTGAGAGAGACCTTGTCAACTAGAGCCGTGTAAGCCAGTTGGGGGGTAAGCAGACTGTGGGTTAAGCTAATTTCTGTGATTGGATCTGCAGAACTGCTCCAGAGACAGTCTGCAAGCTGCCTGCATGCCCCTCCCCCTAGTGCTTTCGTATTTTTTCTTCCCTGGGATGTTAGCCTGACTGGCTGGGTGAGGTGCACCACCCACCTGAAGAAGTCCGGGCATAGGGAAGTTTCCTTTCGCACACTCCCTGCTTGCTGTTGCTGGGGGAGCAGGGACCACACTGAGACTCTGGTCACAGCCCACGCAGAAGCTTCTAACTCTGCCCCTCTGTCTGGAAACACAGGTGCCCACGACCGGGCCGCTAGTAGGAACCTTTTGCACACTGTTCGTGCTCACCGACCAGGATATCAGGGGTAATGGCAGCTGCTGCTTGCCTGCCTTTGCTGGGGTCTGGTGCAGGCATTAGCTTGCTTGGGCTGAGTCACTGCGGGCACACTCTTTCCTCAGCTTGAACGTCTGTGCCCCAGCCCTTCTCCCTCCATGCCCCCAGCCTCCACTTTCTCTTGGTTCCAAGTGAAAGCAGCCCTTGCTCAGTTTAGTGAGGAAGGTGGAGTGTTCTGTTCTCCATCTTATTTCCTTCAGGGTTGATTATATTAGATCTACCAGAAAGTTCTGTCCGTTTCTATCACAACAAGTTTCGACACGTAAGCACATGTTTACTTGGTGCATGTGTACCTCTCTATTTTTATCACTTAATGTATACATACTGACATAGCAAATTAGCTAAAACAAAGTTGATTCACATTAGTCTTATGTGTGAAGCGATAGTGTACCCATGGCTACTGATAAAGTTCATTTATGCCACTGTAATTTTTACGAATTTCAACAAGGAAGAAATGCTACAGAAGCATGTCTGTCACATCCACCATATTCCTTGGACTTAGCACCCTCTGACTATCACTTGTTTTTGTCCTTACAAAACTTTTTGAAGGGCAAAAAATTCAAAAATGAAGAAGATATCAAAGAAGCACTGATTCAGTTTTTCGCATCAAAAGATAAAACATTTTTCAAAAATGGGATATACAAATTGCCCTCACGCTGGCAAGAAATCATTAATAATAATAGCAATTACATTATTTAATAAAGTTTATTAGTTTATTGACGGTAAGAAAAATTTGTATTTTGTTTTATTCCAAAAACGAACAGAACTTTCCAGTAGACCTTATATATTTAGCCAATTTTTTGCCCAATCATACCTTCTTGTTCAGTGTGTAGGACTTCCAGACGCTCCAAGGACAGATTTTCCTGTTGTAGAATTTGTTGAAATTTTGGGGAGAGATATCGGGAGCGCTCCTCACGGCGCCATTTCTCTGAAGTCACCCTAAATCTATCTTTTTATTTATATTTTTGTTGCTCTGTTACTGCCCACCATGAAAGCTGGAATGCCCACTAGTGGGCGGTAGGGATCAGGTTGACTCCCACTGTTTTAAGGTGTCCCTCAACAGAAATTGAAATGGGTTTGGTTTATCTGATGGGAAAGCTAGATTGATTATCATTTTTCCACTGTAACCCAGTGTCAAAATATTTTCCCATTCTAATTGTCTTAGAATTACTTTATAACCACTACCATATTATTTATTTATTCATATGTTGCATTGATTCTGAAGATGAATTTTATCTCTCAGTTTTTATAAAGAGCTAATGTCAAGCTGATTGTTATACTGATATTCTTGTATAATGATAACTGAAGAAGGTTATTTAATAGCCGGAGGTAGAAACAGTCTTTAGGGATATTTATATACAAGAAAAGTGGCATACCTACATCCATTAACAGCTTTATTGAAGAAAGTCTACAATCATTGTGATTGTGTAAGTGTTGGTGTGTGTATTTGTGTATGTTTGGGAAGGTGATACATTTTATTAAAAAAGTTATGACTAAGACTTTTTTATTTGGTATAAATTGTTAGCTTCTCATGAGTAAAGCTGGAAGTAACTGAGTTGCTAGTTACTCATTCACTTCCTTTGTTTCTGTGTCCTAAACTAAAAATAGTTTGTCAACCTTACAGGGAAAGCCTAACTAGCCTTTGATACATTCAAACAGATTTTGTTTATGACAATTGAATAAAATGTGGAAAAATGAGAAGGAAGGCTAATGTTTTTCATTTTTAATAAAACTAAGGTTAAGTTTACACATTTATAGAATTTTATAATATTAAAAATTTAACATTATGCATTAAAAATTTTCCTTTCAAAATAGGTATTACATATTAGAAACAATCTGAAACTTTAGTAAAGTCCTAAAATGTCTCTAAATTGCCCTATATATTGAATACCCAAACAATTAATTATCAAAATTTCCTTTTAGTTATACAAAGCAAAACAATTCTAACAGCCAAATAGTGTCAGTACAATGCCAGTGTAGCCAAAATACTTTTATTACACAAGGGTATTATGGACTTTCCTTTTACTGTGAGAAAAAACTTTCCTTTCCCTTTATTTTTCAGAAATTTTGAGTGCCTTTACATTCTTACAGGTTACCTCATACAAGTGGGAGCTCCGAGATAAATGCTTTAAATTTTAGTGAAGGATTTGAGATAAAAATGAGAAAAAATAATTTTCCCATGTGTCTTGGTGTTCATAGGAGTCATCGTATAAAACAGAGGTTGGAAACCTATGCCTTGTGAGCCAGATGTGGCTCTTTTGATGGCTGCATCTGGCTCACAGACAAATCTTTAATAAAAAAATAATGTTAAAAATATAAAACATTCTCATGTATTACAATACATTCATTTCCTACTGCTCATGTTCATGGTTGTGGGTGGCTGGAGCCAATCACAGCTGTCCTCCGGGACAACACCAAATTTTTATTGGATAATGCGTAATGTACATGGGTTGTTGTATGGCTCTCATGGAATTACATTTTAAAATATGTGGCGTTCATGGTTCTCTCAGCCAAAAAGTTTCCTGACCCTGCTATAAAACATGCTCTTATTTAAAAAAAAAATTCTATACTTAGGATTTCTTTTCCTTTAGATACATGTGTATGTTAACTAACCACCTGGGCAAAAATTATTAGAATTTAGCTTCCAAATTAATAATTTTGCAGGCCCTGACCGGTTGGCTCAGTGGTAGAGTGTTGGTCTGGCGTGCAGAAGTCCCGGGTTCAATTCCCGACCAGGGCACACAGGAGAAGCACCCATCTGCTTCTCCACCCCTCCCCCTCTCCTTCCTCTCTGTCTCTCTCTTCCCCTCCCGCAGCCGAGGCTCCACTGGAGCAAAGATGGCCTGGGCGCTGAGGATGGCTCCTCAGCCTCTGCCCCAGGTGCTAGAGTGGCTCTGGTTGCAACAGAGCGACCCCCCGGAGGGTCAGAGCATCGCTCCCTGGTGGGCAGAGCATCGCCCCCTGGTGGGCGTGCTGGGTGGATCCCGGTCGGGCGCATGCGGGAGTCTGTCTGACTGTCTCTCCCCATTTCCGGCTTCAGAAAAATACAGAAAAAAAGAAAAGTAACACAAATTAATAATTTTGCAAGGAATATCCATTTATTGCATGACAGAAAACTATTTTTTTGTTTTTGTTTAGTGATTTTGTTTTTGATCTAAACGAAATAGTGAAAAATTAATCATTTTTGTTAAAACCGTGGGGATTAAAGATTCCTCATTTGGACATTTTATTTCCTGATAATGCTTAGAAAACTTTTAAATTATTGTGCATGAATTTGGGAACATTAATATTTGTTATTTATGTTAATTTTATTTTGGACAGGAAAGGGTTAACTCAGCAAGCTGGAGTTGTTTAAACCATGTACTTTCCAAGAAAGTGGTTATCTTTTGGACTGGCCCTTGGCTGGGCCCTGATAGGTAACCTCTGTGCCCTTGGGATATTTTATCTGATAAGTTTGTTTTCCATGTCTGATTTTTGGCCTGCATTGTACCTACTTGGCCAGTTTAATTTACCCTCACAATGTGATTTATTGTGGAAGCTATTTGTGCTATGTGGGATGGACTGGAATCTGAGTAACTGTGATCAGTCACAAAAGTACTACATGCCTATGTGACTGACTTCCAGAAAATACCTCCAAGGCTCCAGTAAACTTTTTTGGGTTGCACACATCATTAGAAATTGAAGAGCAAGATTCAACTTACTTGAATGTAGTGGTGACACAAATGACTAAAAAAAGCTGGTTGATAAGTCTTGCAAAGATCCAAGGGTCTTTCCAAATGGTGAAATTTGTAGGACCATGTGGGAGTTGCACTGAGACATTCTATAGCTAAATAATTAACTAAAAATAAAATGCTGTCATTACTTACCCCTGGAAATAAAAAAGAAATGTAGCACTTAGTTGAATTTTTTTTTAATTTTGGAGGATGCATATTACACCTCTGGGAATATTTTTAGCTCCAACCCTTAAAGCTATATTTAAGAAGGCCATATTTAAATGGGGACCTGAGCAATATCAAGTTGAAAAACAAAAATCAGTGGCTCAGTCAGTGATACACACTCAAATATGATTTTCGAAGTACCTGCAACTTGCACTAATGCAAACTGAAGCTTATGGCAAAGCCCATGAGTGTTGCCCTGAAGTTACTACTGAAATTTTGGGCCAGGAAGTTTACAGAAGTACACTACACACTGTTTGAGAGAAAATTATTGATTTGCTATTGGACACTTATTGAAACTGTCTCTATGACTGGAAAACATAAAATAATCTTGAAACCATTGCCAAATATGCCTTAGGTGATATCTAATAATAAAAGCAATGTCCAAAAGGAACATGTTACTGAAAAAATAAAAGGATAGACTCATTGCACTCATGATTAAGAAGCTTCTTTTCTTTTAGGCCAACTTTGGAATCACTTGAGAAATTGTTAGACCTATTACCACATGGGTGGTGTTCTACGCACAGCTCTCAATTGATGAAAAGATACCTACTTGGTTTATGGATGTCATTTACATGGTGAATGAGAAACATCCTGTTTAGAAGGCTGTTGCTCTTTAATCACTGATGGTAAAACTATGAAGAAGATAAGAATAAATCTGCTCAAAGTGTTGAACTGTGTACTCTTTTCCTTGGATTAATGAAGATTAAACAAAATTTTAAAAGTCTGGGGGTGGGATAAGTGGGATATACAGGTAACAAATGGCCTGGCCACGTGATAAGGTGGATGGGGAATGGGAAATTAGACAAAAGATTTTGGTAGGTATCACAGTCCTATGGAAATCACTATGTAAAGTTAAGATTCATATTGAAGAACTTTCTCCCCAAATCAGAAGGTGATTAAAATTAGCAAGTGGACCTCCTGGTGCACTGATTTGATGTGTCCACCTGGGTTCATAAAATGAGTGGTCATGGTATAGCTGCAGCAATGCAGAGAATGACTGATCATCAATATATTCCACTTTTACTTATACAATACTTCTCCAAATCACCTCAATGTTCTTTTATCCTACCTGATCCAGTGGTCCTAGGACTAGTGCTGCAGATTCCATATATAGGAATGATCCCTAAACAAGAAAATATAATTATACCTTTAAACTTTTATGCTAGTATTCCTAAGGGTCTGATGTAATAAACTGTACCTTCATTTCATTTGGCAAAACTGGGGTTGATAGTGAATGTAACTGTACTGCCTAGTGGTCAAGAAAGTCCACTAGTTCTATACTTGTGTAACCCTATCTTATATGGATCCAAATGGACTGAGTTTATTCTTACACAGAAACCTTTGGGGATAGACACTTGATATTGGTGGTCACAATTTAGACCAACACAATAGTTGAACCTAACATTTCTTTCAAAGATAGAAAGAATTTGGGTAAAAATCAATGAAAATAGAGAAAAAGGCTAATAATAGTTGAAGTTAAAGAAATAAAAAGGGATTTCAAGATAGCAACAGAATGGGTGAATGTTCCAATTGCTACCTCCCAGGACCAAACTGAAGTTATGACTAAATTTAAAAACAATCTTCCTAAAAAGACAACTTAGACAACTTAGGACTAAATTAAGAGGACTCTATAACTAAGGAGGCACAGAAGAAGCCACAACAAGACTGGTAGGAAGGGCAGAGATGTAAAAGGGCTACCCTTGCTCCCAGGAGAGAGTGGTAGCTCAGAGTCTGGAGGAATATCTCCCCTGTGGGGAGCTTTGCCTTGAGAGGTGTGAGTTCTAAGTCCTAAGATGGGCACCCCAGCCTAAACAACCAGTAATTAGAAGAGGTGCCCATATAGCATTTGGAAGTGAAGAGGCAAGGCTTCTGTCTGTGAGAAAGAGACAGGAGCTCTCAGAGACACAAGAACTCTCTTAAAGAGCCAATGAGGAAAATCTCATTCAGAGCTACTTACCCTGGGCTCTGACAGAAGGAGGGTTGAGAGGACTAGAGTTGCATGAAAAGAGTATGAAATTTGCATCCTTGGGAGAGATGTGATGTGGGAAAGCCACCAGAACCCCTGTGCTGAATCATTCTCCAATACTGCAGTCACCATCTTTCTTAGGGGAAGCAATTTTTTTTCATGCAGCAGAAGCCTGGGGGGAAACTAACTTCCTGATGCTTGTGAATCTTTCTTGTGCCACCTGATGGAGGAGATTTGACCCTGCTGCGATGTAAGCACCATTGCTTAGGGAACAGGGGGTGTGACAGTGACTCAACTGTCTGACATTGAGGATGAAGCTCCCGTCCTCAAACTTTCCTGAGAGTATGACTGGTGCTTGCACCTCACAGAAGATTCAGTAGGAACTGTCTGGACTGTAGGATGACCAAATATCTGGGTTTCAGAGGCCATACATAATGGACTCCAAGTGGTCACACCCTGCAGAGGTCTTTGAAAAAGTTCAGGAGAGACTGACAACTGGAGTCCTGGAGTGGGAGCGAAACATACCACCTTTCTGGATTGCTGATTAACTTCAGCCTATATAATCTATAAGAGTTTTTTTCCAATGGCTGAGGCCAACAAGCAGCCAGCAGACAGAGGCATAAGGAGATTTTTCTCAGGGAACCTTGGGATTTTTGTTGACTTGTTCCCAGGCCCAGTGCAGACCAGCTTAGGTGTGCAGTATGGCCCTTCCATGTGTGCTTAAGCCTAGCAGATGCAGCCACAAACTCTCTTTTGCTTATAGCTCCAAAAAGGTTGCTGAGGGCCAGTTACAGGCAGTTTCTTACACTGGTCTGAACCAGGGTCCCTCCTGAGAGCCCCAGACCCAATACATTCAGTGGCCAACTACAGAGAGCATCAGAGCAGGACCCAACTACCTTTACTAGAAGCATATCCAAAAGGAGAACATTTCGGACACCAAACCCAGTTGAAGTGAATTCCACTTCTTGTGGTCAACACCAAAACAACACATTGCCCACATTGGATGAGGTTGAGTTAAGCAATCAGCTGATCCAAGTCTCAGATATCTGGCCCTGCTAAACTTAGTTTCATAGGGGGAAGGGAGAGAGGCTCAGAGCATAGACATTCAAAGTGTGAGTTCCTTGGAGCCTATAGCTGGGACTGGTTGAGGGGCTTAGCCACTTTTTCACAATCAGCCCCAGTAAAAGACTCTTTCAATCTTTCTCTAGGAGAACAGGAGCTCTCCAACTGAAAGAACTTCTGCAGAGGGGACTTTCATTCCAACCCAATCTGAACCTGTTGCTCACTTTACTGGAGAGAAATAGATTTGGAGTATGCAGCAGTGTCTGAGGGACTAGGCTCTTATTAAGGGCCACTTTTCCTGAACTAGACACCTGACTGAGAGACCTCTAAGGTAGGGGGTCCTAATAACATTGTCACCCTAGCCTCAGGTCTCCTAACTCACCAAGCTTGCAACCTATGGAGAGGCTGGTGGGGTGAGGCCAGTTTGAGCTCACACTACAGCCTTTCTACAGAATACTCTTTGGAAATAACAGGCAGCTGCAAGATAAAGTAGAGCAGCTGAAAAGTGGAGACAAATCTTGAGAAACTTGAGCGCTTTTATGCAGGTGCTAGCAGCTCTGAGTGGGAAGAAACTGAGCCTTGTATACAAGTTGGACTCTCCCACACACATGCAGGCACAGAAAATGCAGACACAAACAATGAACAGAGTGGTGGCTCCAGACAAGTAGTGTACAGTGGGTTATAAACAACATCTGACATCAACCAGTCCCTGAACCTCACCCAAAGAACCCAAAATCAACTCAACCAGTAGTGGGTAACAGACCACGTCAACACTAGACCCAACTAGCTATACAAGTAGCATGTGCAAAGAAGGAGTCCAGCTGGCACCAGACACTGCAGAGAACAACTATGACGCATAGCACAGACACCACACAGTGTTTAATACATGTGATTAAAGTTGACCATTAGAGCCAGCCAGACTGAGGAATTAACTCTGCCTACAAAAGGGCTAACAGCAGTCAAGACTCACAACATATGGGTAAATATAACCTCAAGACAAATTCTTAGAGCAAGAAGCTCAAGTGGCCTGCAGGTCAGTATCACTGAGATTTCCTTCCTTATAAAACTATCACAAAAATTTTGGGTGTCAGAGCAAATGTACAGTATACATAGACAAAATGGGCAAAGAAATACGACCCAAATGAATCAATGAGAGAAATCATCAGAAAAAGAATTAAATAAAATGGAAGTAATCAAACTACAACATGGAAAGTTTAAAATAATGGTTATTAGGATGCTCAAGAATCTTAGAGTAAGAGTTGATATCACAATGAGAACTTGGTAAGCATTAAAAAGTACATTGAAACCATAAAAAAGAACCAGTCAGAAATGGCACATCTTCATTAGTTATTAGAGAAATGCAAATCAAAACTACAATGCAATACCACCTCACACCTGTTAGATTAGCTATTATCAAGACAGGTAATAGCAAATGCTGGAGAGGCTGTGGAGAAAAAGGAACCCTCATTCACTGTTGGTGGGACTGTAAAGTAGTGCAACCATTATGGAAGAAAGTATGGTGGTTCCTCAAAAAACTGAAAATAGAACTACCTTATGACCCAGCAATCCCTCTACTGGGTATATAACCCCAAAACTCAGAAACATTGATACGTAAAGACACATGTAGCCCCATGTTCATTGTAGCATTGTTCACAGTGGCCAAAACATGGAAACAACCAAAAAACCCTTCAATAGAAGACTGGATAAAGAAGATGTGGCACATATACACTATGGAATACTACTCAGCCATAAGAAATGATGACATCGGATCATTTACAACAAAATGGTGGGATCTTGATAACATTATACAGAGTAAAATTAGTAAATCAGAAAAAAACAAGAACTACATGATTCCATACATTGGTGGGACATAAAAATGAGACTAAGAGACATGGACAAGAGTGTAGTGGTTGCCGGGGGTGGGGGGAGGGGGGCGTGGGAGGGAAGGAGGAGAGGGGGAGGGGGAGAGGGAGGGGTACAAAGAAAACTAGATAAAAGGTGATGGAGGACAATCTGACTCTGGGTGATGGGTATGCAACATAAGTGAATGACAAGATAATCTGGACATGTTTTCTTTGAATATATGTACCCTGATTTATTGATGTCACCCCATTAACATTAATAAAAATTTATAAAAAAATGGTAGATACAATATCTGAAATGAAGGCTGCACTAGAAGGAATCAACAGCAAGCTGGATGAAGCAGAAGACTGAATCAGCAATTTAGAAGACAAGACAAATGTAAACACAAAAGCAGAGCAGCAGAAAAGAAAAAAGACTAAAAAAGGCTGAGGAAACTCTAAGAGACTTCTGTGACAACAGGAAGGGAAACAACATCCACACCATAGGGGTTCCTAAAGAAGAAGAGAACAAGCAAGGGATAAAAAACTTGTTTGAAAAAATCATAGCTGAAAACTTTCTCAAATTGGTGAAGTAAAAAGTGGCATAATTCCAAGAAGCACAGAGAGTCCCATTGAAGATGAACCCAAGGTGGCCCACACTAAGACATATTATAATTAAAATGCCAAATTAAGAGACAAAGAAAGAGTAAAAGCTGCAAGAGACAAGTAATTAATTACCTATAAGGAAATCCCTACAAAGCTGACATCTGACTTAACATAAATACTTCAGGTCAGAAGAAATTGACAAGAATTGTCCAAAGTGATACAAAACAAGAACCTACAACCAAGACTACACTATCTAGAAAAGTTATCATTTTAAAGTGAAGGAGAAATAAACAGCTTCCCAAACAAACAAACAAACCAAAAAAGAAACAAAAAAGGCTCATGAAATCTATTATCACTAAATCAGTACTGCAAGAAATGTTAAATAGCCTGCTATAAAAAGAAGACAGGTGAAAAGAAATAGAGAGAAAAAGAATTATAGGTTTAAAGAGTAAAATGACAATAAGTAAGTACATATCAATAATAACTATAAAAGTAAATGGATAAAATGTAAGGTGATGAAAAAAGTATTTTCCTTACAAATAGAAATGAAAAAAAAAAAGCTGGAGTAGCAATACTTATATATGACAAAATAGCCTTTAAAACAGAGGGCTAAAGAAAGTCACTACATAGTGATAAAAGGAGCAATCCAACAAGAGTTTATAATCATTGTCAATATTTATGTACCCAATGTAGATGCACCTAAATATATTAAATAGATTTTGATGGACATAAAGGGAGTAACTGACAGCAATGCAACAATAGTAGAGGATTTTAACATCCCAATAGCATCAATGAATAGATCCTCTGGACAGAAAATCAACAAAGAAACAGTGGCCTTAAATGACACACTAGATCAACTGGATTTAATTGATAGCTTCAGAACATTTCATGCCAAAGCAACAGAATATACGTTCTTTTCAAGTGCACATGGAACTCTTTCTAGGATAGAACACATGTTAAGACACAAAGCAAGTCTCAATAAATTTAGGAAGACTGAAATCATATCAAGTATCTTCTCTGACCACAATGGCATGAAACTATGTAGAAATCAACTACAATAGAAAAACTGAAAAACATTCAAACATCAGAAAGTTAAACAATGTTATTAAATAACAAATGTGTAAAGAGTGAGATTAAGAAAAAAATTCTTTGAAACAAATGAAAATGAACATATAACAACCCCAAATTTATGGGGCACAGTGAAAGCAGTCCCGAGAGGGAAGTTTATAATATTACAGGAATAGTCTAAAAAGCAAGAAAAATCTCAAATGAACAATCTAACCCTGCACTTGAAAGAACTAGAAAAAGAACAATAAAGGAAGCCCTGAAGAAGTAGAAGGAAGAAAATAATAAAGATCAGAGCTGAAATCAATGACATAGAGGCTAAAAATACAGTACAAAAGATCAATACAACCAAGAGCTGGTTCTTCAAAAAGGTGAATAAGATTGACGAACCATTAAACAGAGTCTTCCAGAAAAAAGGAGAAAGGATCCAAATTAGAAATGAAAAAGGAGAAGTGACAACTGACATCACAAAATACAAAGGATTGTAAGACAATATCATGAAGAACTATATGCCAACCAACTAGACAACTTGGGTGAAATGCATAAATTCCTAGAAACATAGACTCTTCCAAAACTCAATCAGGAAGAATCAGAAAACCTGCACAGACTGATTACAATAAATGAAAATGAAAAAGTTATCAGAAAACTCCCAGCAAACAATTTCTTGGACAGGGTGGCTTCATAGGTGAATTTTACCAAATATTCAAAAAAGAACTAGCACCTTTTCTTTTCAATTTATTCCAAAAAATTCAAGGGGACAGATAACTCCAAGCTCATTTTATGAAGCAAACATTATCATAGTTCTAAACCTGGTAAAGACACTACAAAAAAAGAAAACTATAGGCCAATATCCCAGATAAACACAGCTGCTAAAATGCTCAAAAATATTAACAGACCAGATCCAGCAACACATTAAAAAGATCATATATCATGATCAAGTGGGGTTTATTTTGGGGACGTAAGGCAGGTACAATATTTGCAAATCAATAAATGTGATTAATCCCATAAGCAATATGAAAGATAAAAATCACATGATTGTGTTAATAGATGCAGAAAATAACATTTTATAAAATGCAGCACTTATTTATGATCAAAACTCTTAGAAAGTGGAAATACAGGGAACATATCTTCTAATAAAGGCCATATACAACACACCAACAACCAACATCATACTCAATGGACAAAATTAAAACTAATTACCTTAAGATCAGGAACAAGCTAGAAGTGTCCCCTTTCACCAATCTTCCTTTTTTTGTGTGTGACAGAGAGAGAGAGAGAGAGAGAGAGAGACAAAGAGAGGGACAGATAGGGACAAACAGGAAGGGAGAGAGATGAGAAGCATCAATTCCTTGCTGTGGCACCTTAGTTACCCGTTGATTGCTTTCTCATATATGCCTTGACTGGGGACCTACAGCAGACCGAGTGATCCCTTGCTCAAGCCAGAGACCTTAGACTCAAGATGGTGAGCCTTGGTCAAACTAGATGAGCCCGCACTCAAGCCGGCTATGTTGGGGTTTTGAACCTGCATCCTCTGCATCCTAGTCCAATGCTCTATCCACTGTGCCACCGCCTGGTCAGGCTTCACCACTCTGATTTAACATAGAAATAGAAGTCCTAGAAACATCAAGCAAGCAAGAAGAGACAATAAAAGGCACCCAAGTTGGAAAAGAAGTAAAACTGTCCTTATTTGTTGATTACATGATATTGTACATAGAAAACCCTAAAGTCTTAGCCAAAAAACTACTAGATCTGATAAATGAATTTGGCAAGGTGGCAGGATATAAAATTAATATCCAGAAATCAATGGCATTTTTATACACCAACAGCAAATTGTCAGAAAGAGAAATTAAGGAAACAATCCCCTTCACTATTGCAACAAAAAAAATAAAGTAATTGGGAATAAATTTAACCAAGGAGGTAAAAGACTTATACTTGGAAAATTAAAAGATATTGAAAAAAGAAATCATGAAAAATACAAACAAGTGGAAGCATATACAGTGATCATGGATAGGAAGAATCAACATCATTAAAATATCCACACTACCCAAAGCAATCTATAGATTCAAATGCAATTCCTATTAAAATACCAATGGCATAATTCACAGATCTAGAACAAATCTTAATTTAATTTATTGTTTTAATTAAGTGAGAGGCAGGAAGGCAGAGAGACAGACTCCCACATGCACCCTGACCTGGATCCACCTGGCAAGCCCCCTAATGGGCAATGCTCTACCCATTTAGGGCTGTTGCTCCCTTACTTGACAATTGAGTTATTTTAACACCTATAGCCATGGAGCTTTCCACAGTGCTTAAGGCCAACTTGCTCAAACCAATTGAGCCATGGCTTCAGGAGGAAAAGAGAGATAGAGAAGAAGGGAAAGAGAGATACAGAAGGAGAAAGGGCAGTGGTGGAGAAGCAGATGGTTACTTTTCCTGTGTGCCCTGATTGAGAATCAAAATCAGGACATCCACACACCAGGCTGATAGTCTGCCACTGAATCAACTGACCAGGGCCTAGAACAAATCTTTATATGGAACCAAAAAAGAACCTGAATAACCTCAGCAATCCTGAAAATGAAGAACAAAGTGGGAAGTATCACACTTCCTGATATCAAACTATTCTCTGATATCAAACTATACTACAAAGTCATTGCAAACAAAACAGCCTGGCACTGGCATAAGAACAGGCATACAGATCAATGGAACTGAACAGAGGACCCAGAAATAAGCCCATGCCTTTTTGGTCAATTAACATTTGACAAAGGAGGCAAGATTATACAAGGGTGTAAAGGGAGGCTCTTTAATAAATGGTGTTGGGAAAATTAGACAGGTACATATAAAAAAATGAAATTAGACTATCAAATTATACCAATCACAAAAGTAAACTCAAAGTAGACAAAATACTTAAACATACGTTACAAAACCATAAAATTTTAGAAGAGAACATAGACAATATGTTCTCAAACTTCTCTCCAAGCAATATTTTCACCAATATATTTCCTCTAGCAATTAAAATAAAGAATAAAATAAAGTAGGCCAATATCAAATTAAGAATCTTTTGTACAGCAAAAGACACCATCAACACAATAAAAAGACAGCTCACTCAATGGGAGAACATATTCACTGATACATCTGTTAAAGTGTTAATAACCAAAATTTATACAGAACTTCTACAACTGAAAATCAGGACAATCAAATTAAAAAAATGGGTAAAGGTCCTGAATAGACACTTCTCCAAAGAAAGCAATACACATGGCCAGTAGGCATACAAAAAGTTAAATGTCACTAATCATTAGAGAAATGCAAATTAAAACCATAATGAGCTATTACCTCACACTTGCCAGAATGGTTTTCATTAACAAATCAACAAACAAGTGCTGGTGAGAGTGTGGAGAAAAGGGAACCTTCCCGCACTGCAGGTGGGAATGCAAACTGGAGAAGTCACTGTGAAAAACAGTATGACACTTCTTCAAAAAATTAAAAATTGATCTGCTTTTTGAGCCATCTCCTAAGAATACATCTTAAGAATCCTGAAACAATAATTCAAAAGCAGATATGCAATATGTGTTCTATATCTTTGATGTATGTCATTGGTATTTTAATTGGTATTGCATTGAATTTATAGATTGCTTTGGGTAACATAGATATTTTAATGATGTTTATTCTTCCTAACCATGAGCACGGTATATGCTTCCACTTGTTTGTATCTTCCTCGATTTCTTTTATCAATGCTTTGTAATTTTCCGAGTACAAGTCTTTAGTCTCCTTGGTTAAGTTTACTCCTAGGTACTTTATTTTTTTGGTTGTAATTGTGAAGGGGATTGTTTCCTTAATTTCTCTTTCTGACTGTTCATTGTTGGTGTATAAAAATGCCTCTGATTTCTGAGTATTGATTTTATATCCTGCCACTTTGCTGAATTTATTTATCAGGTCCAGTAGTTTTTTGACTGAGACTTTAGGGTTTTCTATATACAATATCATATCATCTGCAAATAATGATAGTTTTACTTCTTCTTTTCCAACTTGAATGCCTTTTATTTCTTCTTCTTGTCTGATTGCCGTGGCTAGGACTTCCAGGACTATGTTAAATAAGAGTGGTGAAAGGGGGCACCCCTGCCTTGTTCCTGATCTTAAGGGTATTGCTTTTAATTTTTTCCCACTGAGTATGATGTTGGCTGTGGGTTTCTCATAGATGGCTTTTATCATGTTGAGGTATGTTCCCTGTATTCCCACTTTGCTGAGAGTTTTGATCATGAATGGGTGCTGGATTTTATCAAATGCTTTTTCTGCATCTATTGAAATTATCATATGGTTTTTCTCCTTCTTTTTGTCTATATCAAACTAAAAAGCTTTTGCATAGCTAAAGACAACAAAAATAGAATAAAAAGACAAACTACACAATGGGAGAACATATTTGACAATACGTCTGATAAGGGGTTAATAACCAAAATTTATAAAGAACTTGTAAAACTCAACACTAGGAAGACAAACAACCCAATCCAAAAATGGGCAAAAGAGATAAATAGACACTTCTCCAAAGAGGACATACAGATGGCCAATAGGCATATGAAAAAATGCTCAACCTCACTAATCATTAGAGAAATGCAAATTAAAACCACAATGAGATATCACCTCACACCAGTCAGAATGGCACTTATCAACAAAACAACGCAGAATAAGTGCTGGCGAGGATGTGGAGAAAAGGGAACCCTCCTGCACTGCTGGTGGGAATGCAGACTGGTGCATCCACTGTGGAAAACAGTATGGAGATTCCTCAAAAAACTGAAAATCGAACTGCCTTTTGACCCAGCTATCCCACTTTTAGGAATATACCCCAAGAACACCATAGAACGGCTCGAAAAGGAGAAATGCACCCGCATGTTTGTGGCAGCATTGTTCACAATAGCGAATTTCTGGAAACAGCCCAAGTGTCCGTCAGAGGACGAGTGGATTAAAAAGCTTTGGTACATATATACTATGGAATACTACTCAGCCATAAGAAATGATGACATCGGATCATTTACAATAACATGGATGGACCTTGACAACATTATACGGAGTGAAATAAGTAAATCAGAAAAAGAACTAAGGTGAATCCATATATAGAAGGGACATAAAAATGAGACTCAGAGACATGAACAAGAATGTGATGGCAACAGCGGTGGGGGGTGGGGGGAGGGGGGATGGGGTGAAGAAGGAGAGAGGGGTTAGGGGAGGGGAGGGGCACAAAGAAAACCAGATAGAAGGTGACAGAAGACAATTTAACTTTGGGGGAGGGGTATACAGCACAATCAAATGTCAAAATAATCTAGAGATATTTTCTCTCAACATATGTACCCTGATTTATCAATGTCACTGCATTAAATTTAATAAAAAAAAGCATATATGCAGCCCCATATTTATTGCAGCATTGTTTACAATAGCCAAGATCTGGAAATAAGTCAAGTGTCTATCAGTGGACAAGTGGATAAAAAAAGCTGTGGTACATTTACAGAATGGAATACTACATGATCGCAAAAAAAAAGGGAAGGAAATCTTACTTTTGATGACAGCATTGCTGGACCTGGAGATTATTATGCTAAGTAAAATAAGCTAGGCAGAGAAAGACAAGTACCATATGATTTCACTTATATACACTGTATAGAATCTAATGAACACAATAAACTGAGGAACAAAATAGAAACAGGCAGGGTCACATGGAATAGAAGAACAGTTGTCAGAAGGAAGTGGAAGAAGGTATGAGATCAAAGAAAGGGAAGGGATTAACTATATTATATATGATAGATATGTGTATTCCAAACTGCCCTCTTGATGTTCCGCTTATCTGTCAGACCTCACCCTTACTGGACTATCGCCCCTGAGACAGAGGAATTCCAAAAAAGCTGACAAGCCACCCCAAGGAGAAGCATTCTGGACATACCAGGACTTTTGCCTCAGTATCCCCTCAGGCTCTCCCAAACAGTATATAACTCGACCCTAATCTGTAACCGGTGCTCTTCTCCCCTGGAGAAGTGCTCGGCAGGGTTCCTTTCTTCCTTTCAATAAAGCCTGTTACTCTGGTCTTTTGGACTCCCATGGATTCGAACAATATATACATAACACATAGATACATACAGACAACAGGATAGCAGTTCTCAGAGTACAAAGGTGGGATTGGGATAGAAGGAAGGGGCAAAGAGGGTGAAATGAGGTGAAAAAATATTTTGCATGGTAGTTTAGAAGGCATGATGAGGTGAGTAGAGGTGTTATATTGAGTGGGACACTTGAAACTATGTCAACACAATAAATTAAAAATAAAAATTAAGGCCCTGGCCAGTTGGCTCAGTGGTAGAGCATCGGCCTGGCGTGCAGAAGTCCCGGGTTCGATTCCTGGCCAGGGCACACAGGAGAAGCGTCCATCTGCTGCTCCACCCTTCTCTCTCTCCTTTCTCTCTGTCTCTCTCTTCCCCTCCTGCAGCGAGGCTCCATTGGAGCAAAGATGGCCCGGGTGTTGGGGATGGCTCCTTGGCCTCTGCCCCAGGCACTAGAGTGGCTCTGGTCGCAACAGAGCGATGCCCCAGAGGGGCAGAGTGTCGCCCCCTGGTGGGCGTGCCGGGTGGATCCCGGTCGGGTGCATGTGGGAGTCTGTCTGACTGTCTCTCCCCGTTTCCAGCTTCAGAAAAATACAAAAAAAAATTTAAAAAGAAATTATTAATTTAATTATAGAGTAAGGGAAATACAATATTACACTCATGTCTTGAGAGAGGCTCAGAGTAAGAAAATGATATTGTCTCTTGGCAAAATTATATCTTAATGCTCACAAGGGTAAAGTTGTGCATTTTCCAAGACAACTCCTGCTTTTTGAACCTGACAAGATCAAATGGAAACCTAGAAACCTGAGTGGCATTGTTCTGAGACATATTTTGGTTGTACAATATGATGAAACGATTAGTATAATTAGTGACTGAGTGGAAATACAGTATATTAATGTGCTCATATTTTTTAACTCTTATTTTTCAGGTTGCATTGACTAAAATAGATATAATTTGGAAAGGAATTTCCCAGAACTACTTCCTACTGGGCCATTGGTCTGTAGAGTATATAGTCCCTGGAAGACTAATTACTGTGTAACTATAAATCTTGGTGATCAATAATTAGAAAGGTCCCTGATTATAATGGATGAAATGTAGCAACAAGCATTCCTAACATCTTAGTGTTCTGTTCACAGCACAGATATATTTTACCCTTGTTTTTGTGGATAAAAAGCTATTAAATGGAATAGTAAAAAAGTTTGATTTCTCATGGGAATAAAGTAGTGGGCATTAGATAATTTCAATTTCCATAGGTAATGGCCTCAACTTGAGCATCTGCCTTAGGTAAATAAGTCATATGAAAATACTAACACTGATGATTAAATGTATTGTGGGATTGAGTGAAAGCCTTCTCAGGATATAATATTGATAAGAAATGACTGGATAGTGACACTAAACTCATGGACCTTGGCTGTAGAGAACAATTTATAAATTTGATACCAAAAGCAAGGGAAGTAAAATTAAAAATAAATAAAAGGGATTATATCAAACTAAAAAGCTTCTGCACATCAAAAGAAACTGACAAAAAGACAAATAGGCAGTCAACTAAATGAGAGATGATATTTGCAAACAACAGCTTCAATAAGGGGTTAATATCCAAAATATATAAAGAACTCACAAATTTCAGCAAAAAGCAAGCAAACAATCCAATAAAAAATGAAGAGAACTTGAACAGACACTTCTTCCAAGAGAACATAAAAATAGCCAACAGAGGCCCTGGCCGGTTGGCTCAGTGGTAGAGCGTCGGCCTGGCATGCGGGGGACCCGGGTTCGATTCCCGGCCAGGGCACACAGGAGAAGCGCCCATTTGCTTCTCCCCCCCCTTCCTCTCTGTCTCTCTCTTCCCCTCCGGCAGCCAAGGCTCCATTGGAGCAAAGATGGCCCGGGTGCTGGGGATGGCTCCTTGGCCTCTGCCCCAGGCGCTAGAGTGGCTCTGATCGCTGCAGAGCGACGCCCTGGAGGGGCAGAGCATCGCCCCCTGGTGGGCAGAGCCTTGCCCCTGGTGGGCGTGCCAGGTGGATCCCGGTTGGGCGCATGCGGAAGTCTGTCTGACTGTCTCTCTCCGTTTCCAGCTTCAGAAAAATACAAAAAAAAAATAGCCAACAGATATATGAAAAGATGCTCATCTTCACTAATTTTGAAAAATGCAAATTAAAACTACAATGAGATATCACCTCACACCTGTTAGAGTAGCTGTTATCAACAAGTCAGGTAATAACAAGTATTGGAGAGGCTGTGGAGAAAAAGGAACCCTCATTCACTGTTGGTGGGAATATAAACTGGTACAGCCATTATGAAATAGAGTGTGGTGGTTCCTCAAAAAAATTAAGAATAGAACTTACCAGGTGACCCAGCAATCCCTTTACTATGTATCTACTACAAAAACTGGGAAACACTGCTATGGAAAGATACATGCACTCCCATGTTCATCACAGTATTATTCACAGTGGCCAAGACATGGAAACAACCAAAGTGTCCCTTGATAGAAGACTGGATGAAGATGTTGTCCATATATATATATATATATATATATATATATATATATATATGGGAATACTACTCAGCCATAAGAAATGATGACATTTTGATGACATTTGCCATTTTAGGACAACATGGATGGACCTTGAGAACATAGTGAGTGAAATAAGTAAATCAGAAAAAGCAAAGATCTTTATGATTTCACACATAGGTGGGATATAAATCTGAGATTCATAGACATAGATAAAAGTGAAGTGGATACCAGGGGGAGGGGAAAGTGTGGGGAGAAGGTTGTAAAACTGGACAAATATAAGGTAAAAGAAAATGATTTTACTTTAGGTGATAGATATACAACATAATTAACAGTTCAAATGGTATAGAAATGTTTACTTGAAACCTATGTATTTTTATTGATCAATGTCACCCTGCTAAACGTAGTTTTCTAAATAAAAAAATAAAGTGTTATATATATTTTAATTAATTTATTTTATTTTGTGACAGAGACAGAAAGAGTCAGTGAGAGGACCAGATAAGGACAGACAGACATGAAGGGAGAGAGATGAGAAGCATCAATTTTTTGTTGCGGCACCTTAGTTGTTCATTGACTGCTTTCACATATGTGCCTTGATCTGGGGAGGGGGGGCGGCTACAGCAGAGCGAGTGACCGCTTGTTTGAGCCAGTGACTTTGGGCTCTAGCTGGTGAGCCTTGCTCAAACCAGATGAGCCCGCACTCAAGTTGGCGACCTCAGGGTCTCGAACTTGGGTCCTTCACATCCCAGTTCAATGCTCTATCCACAGCACTACTGCCTGGTCAGGTGTGTTATATTTTTTTGATACAATGCCCTCTTTATCATTGTGAAATGTTTAAATTTGTTTCTGGTTACCCTGGTTGCCTTGAAGTCAGCCTTGTCAGATATGAGTATGCCTACACCTGTTCTTTTGGGGGGGTATTATTTGCTTCGAGAATCATTTTCCAACCTTTCTCTTTGAATCTACTTCTGTCCTTGCAGCTTAGATGTGTCTCCTGAAGGCAGTACATAGTTGGGTTTTACTTTTTGATCAATCTGCTACTCAGAACCTCTTTATTGGTGAGTTTGGTCCAGTTACATTTAAGGTAATTATTGACGTTTGAGGATTTCCTATAGCTATTTTATGTTTTGTTTTCTGGTATCTGTGTCTTGTTTGGTTCTTCTCTTTTGTCTCTCTGTCAGTTCTTTTTATTTGGTGGTATTCCATAATTCTTTTCCCTGTTTCTCCTTTTTTAAAGCTGTGTGTTTAAGTAGTGGCTTTTTTTTGTAGGTAATTAGCATTTGGTTATTAAGTGAAAAATTGTCATATATACAAGAGTCCTTTGTCTAATGAGTGCTTTTGCATTTCATCCTTCTTTGCAACTGCAGATCTTTATCCTCTTCTATGTTAGTGTTCTCACAGATTATCCTTGATTTTATTGTAACCTTTTTGGATCTTTTACTTGTAGTTTTGATTTATTTTATTCTTTGTGTCTGATGGAACAATCCCCTTGAGTATTTCACACAGTGGAAGTTTTCTGGTGATAAATTCCCTCAGTTTTGTATGTCTGCAAGAGTCTTTATTTCTCCTCCATATTTGGAGAATAAGTTTGATAGATATAGTATTCTTAGCTGGCACTTTCTCTCTTTTGGTACTTTGAATGCTTGTGTCCACTCTCTTCTGGCTTGTAGAATTTCTGCTAAGAAGTCTGATGATAACCTAATGAACCTTCCTTTATATGGTATGTTCTTTTTTCTAGCTGCCTTGTGGATTATTTCTTTGTCATTGATTTTTGATAATTTTATTATGTGCCTTGTAATAGGTGTGTTTGGGTGGAGGTAACTTGGTGTTCTGTGTTTGCTTCTTGTATTTGCGGCTCTAACTCTTTCTATATGCTTGGCAAGTTCTCATTAATTATTTGTTTGGATAGCCTCTTCTTTCCTTTCTTCCTCTCTTCTTCTTCTAATATCCTCATTCCTTTTTTTTAATTTACTTTTTAAATTTTTTTAGATTTTTTCATTTATTCATTTCTAGAGAGAAAGGACAGAGGGAGGGAGGGAAGGAGGGAGGGAGGGAGAAAGAGAGAGTAAGAGAGAGAGAGACAGAGAGAGACAGAGACAGAGAAAGGGGGGAGGAGCAGGAATCATCAACTCCCATATGTGCCTTGACTGGGCAAGCCCAGGGTTTCAAACCAGCAACCTCAGCATTCGAGGTCGACGCTTTATCCACTGTGCCACCAAAGGTCAGGCCTAATATACTCATTCTTATATTGCTCTTTCTGAGGGAGTCAGACAATTCTTGTAGAGTTGTTTCATGTTTTTAATTTGTGAGTCTCTCTCTTCTTCTCTGTTGCATCTCCAGTTGCCTATTTTTGATTTCACAGATTCTTTCCTCTATCTGACCTGATCTATTAACTAAATTTGCTACCTTGGTTTTCAATTCATATACTGAGTTCTTCACCTCTGTTTTTAAAGTTTTAACCTTCTTGGTTAGGTATTAATTTTGTTTTCTGAGCTCATGAAGTTGCCTATTTATGTTTCCTTGGATCTCATTGAGTATTTTCAAAAATTCAATTTTGAATTCTCTATTGTTTAATTCCAAGGTTTACATGTGACTGAGTTTTTTGGGGGGATTTTTCATTTTCTTTCTGAACTACATCTCTGTCTTGGGTAGCCATAGTATTTGTTTGTTTGTTTTTCTTGATAGAATTTTAGAGTGGTATAGTTAAGAATGCTAACAAAAAACAACTAAAAAATAAAAAGTAAAAGTGACAAATACAATGAAAAATATATAAATTTAAAACACAAGGACAAGTAAAGAAAACCACAAAAAATGATCAATAACAAAACAATCAAAAACAAATAAAGCCCCTACAAAAATAGAGATAAAGAATATAAAGATTAAATAATATGAGATTCGAGAGGACGTCAGAGTAATGGCGGGGTAGGAAGCGATACCGATAAATCTCCCCCAAAACTCAACAAGATCTTCAACCAGAAACAGAAAAATCTATACTTGGAGCCTCCAGATGCTTCGCAATACACCCAAAGGTATGGTCGAGTGAAAAATTGGCTAAATATATAACCAAACCCTGAAGGAAATAGGGAGTAAGAAATGCTCCGCCTTCCTCACTAACCTAAACAGGGCGGCTTTCTCTGGTAACTGTGAATATAGAAACTGAGATGGGCAAAGGGGGTGAATAGATCCAGGCTGCGGCACAAACGGCCGAACCAGGCTGTGGCACGGAGATCCAAGCCGAGGAAAAACTGATCCTGTGGCAACCCGGGCAATACAAGCTAACACTCGCACCAAACCCAAACAAAGAAAGGCAAGCGTGGCAGCCATTTTACCCGATCTCCTGGTCGGTGCGCAGTTAGTGGGCGAGAGATTTCTTCCTAAGCCCTGGGAGTGGGTGCCCGTGTTACCCCACAGAGAGGCAGAGTCAGAGGCCTTTCTGTGGGCCAAAAGCAGAATCTCTGGGCAGCCCCAGTGCCCTGGGAAACCCACGCATGGGAGGGAGCGAGAACTAATTGCAACGGTGGAAATTTTCCGTGCTGGTGGGGGTTTCACTCAGAGGGAAACGCGGCTGGCCTCATATCCTGGTCTGCACGCGCAGATAGGGAGTGAGAGATTCCTCCGAGTGCCTCGGCAGTGCATACCCATGTTATCGCACAGAGGGGCAGAGTCAGGGGCCTTTGTATGGGCCAAAGCGGAATCTTGGGCTGCCCCAGCGCCTTGCAAAAGCTGCACACGGGGAGAGAGCGAGAGCCAATTCCAACGCTGCAACTTTTCCATGCGGTTGGGGGTTTCACTCAGAGCGTGAGACTGCTGGCCGGATATCCTGGTCTGCGTGCACAGACAGTGAGTGAGAGTTTCCTCCAAGCGCCCTGGAAGTGGGTGCCCACCTGTGTTACCGGACAGAGTGGCAGAGCCAGAGGTCTTTGAGTGGTTGGAAACCCCGCCTGATTATGCTAGCAGCTCTGACTGACTGAGCCTTACTCAGAGCCCTGTGCTGAGTGGAAATAGAGTGGGGAGTTGCCAGCTCTTTGAGCCTCTTACTATCCAGGCAGAGGCAGCAGCAACCCCATAGCTGGATTATCAGGCTACTAATTGATGAAGGAAAGACTAGGAGAAAGGCTCCAGGAACACGGACTCTCTCACTGTCCGAGCCTATAAATGCTAATGAGCCTCAACTGCCAATGAGACTAAAGTACAATACATGACATTGCCATAGAGACTTATCAACTGCAAACCTCTACCTGAGCGTGTCAAAGGGGCAGAACCCGGGGTACAGAGTCACCGACCAGGAAGAGGAAGAGAAAAGAAAAAGCAAGAAGATAACCTCTCAAAGTCAAGAATAATCTGCAGACTTTATAACCTATCCCATTTTATTATATTTGTTCGTTTGTTTCTCTTATCTTCATTCTTGATACTTTTTTTACTCCTCCAATTTGGCCGATTAACTCTCTGCCGGTCTTACTCTCTCCTCTCCTTGAACTACACTACCCATAAGTGTTACATCTCCCATTATCTTTTCTCTCCTCTTCCTTTCCCTCTATGAGGAATGTACTCCAAAACCCTTAACTCTCTCTCTCTCTCTTTCTCTCTCTCCTTTCTTTTTTCTTCTTTTAGTGGTTCCCTCTTTTTTTCTCTCTCTCTCTTTCTTTTCTCCCTCTATATTAGTTTCTTCCTTTCTACTTTATATCTCCTCTCATTCAAACCTCAATAACAAACAAATTATCTTATCTGGGACTCAAACTTATGTTTGTGGAATTTTGGGGTGTTTTTACTTCACCTTTTTAACTCACTAGCAGTGCTCCCATCCCTGGCTCTCCATTTTATCTAGTTCTTGTTCCACTAAATAAAATAGTAATTTTTTAATTTGTCCCCCCATTTTTCTGTTTTCCTCTTATTCCTCTCATCATAACTCTTAGACAACCAACACCTAAAAGCAAATCATTTTATTTTTGACCCAAATTTTCGCCTTATTTGCTTTTTGTGGGTCCATACCCCCCTTATTTCTCTTTTTTTCTTTTTTTTTTCTTTTTTTTGCCCCTTTATTACTTTTCCCCAATTCAGGCCCTCCATCACAGGAATTGTTTGTTATAATTCACAGTTCACCACAAGATTTTCTCAAGAAAGAGGGGAGAGGAGAAGAGAGGAAAAAATGAGGAGGGAATAATTTCCTTTTTTTAAAATTTTTATTTTATTTCATTTTTCTTTATTTCATAATTAATTTTTTTTATAAAAAAACAACTCTTTTCGATTTTTTATTTTTTTATTTTTTTTAACTTTTTATTCTTTATTAAATCTCATTAATACTATCAACAAAACCACCCTCAGATGCCATTAAGGAAGAGAAAATCAAATATCATGGATACAAAAGAAAGAGAGGTAACACAGCTAGATGAGGAAAAATCTATGGAGAAAAAATTTAATATATTGGAAACCTTGGAGCTAAATGACAGAGAATTCAAGGTAGAAATCCTAAAAATCCTCCGAGATATACAAGAAAACACAGAAATGCAATTTAGGGAGCTCAGAAAACAACTCAATGAACACAAAGAATATATGTCCAAGGAAATTGAAACTATAAAAACAAATCAAAAAGAGATGAAAAACTCAATTCACGAGCTGAAAAACGAAGTAACAAGCTTAGCTAATAGAACAGGTCAGATAGAAGAGAGGATTAGTGAAATAGAAGACAAGCAACTTGAGGCACAACAGAGAGAAGAAGAAAGAGACTCAAAAATTAAAAAAAAATGAGATAGCCCTACAAGAATTATCTGACTCCATCAAAAAGAATAACATAAGAATAATAGGTATATCAGAGGGAGAAGAGAGAGAAAATGGAATGGAGAACATACTCAAACAAATAATAGATGAGAACTTCCCAAGCCTGTGGAAAGAACTAAAGCCTCAAGTTCAAGAAGCAAACAGAACTCCGAGTTTTCTTAACCCCAACAAACCTACTCCAAGGCATATCATAATGAAACTGACACAAACCAACAGCAAAGAAAAAATTCTCAAGGCAGCCAGGGAAAAGAAGAATACAACATATAAAGGAAGGCCCATTAGATTATCATCAGATTTCTCAGCAGAAACTCTACAAGCTAGAAGAGAGTGGACCCCAATATTTAAAGTCCTGAAAGAGAGGAACTTTCAGCCACGAATACTATACCCATCAAAGTTATCCTTCAAATATGAGGAGAAATAAAAACATTCACAGATACAGAAAAGATGAGGGAATTTATCATCAGAAAACCCCCACTCCAGGAATTACTAAAGGGGGTTCTCCAAACACATACAAAGAACAAAAAAAACCCAGAGCCACAAGTAAAAGCTACAAGAAGAACACAATAAAACCAAATTTAAACTGTGACAACAACAAAAAGAAAGGGGGGGAGAAGATGGAGATTAACAGTAGCAAAAGACGATGGAGTGCAAAAGTACTCACAAAATAGTTCGCTACAATGAACAGGGTAGGGACCCTTTTCATTACTCAGAGGTAACCACCATTGAAAAAACCACCACAGAAGCACATGAGATAAAAGAGACAGCAACAGAGGAAAGATGTATGGAATACAACCAAATAAAAACAAAAGATAGAAAAACGAAAGAGAAGGATCAAACAAGACACAAAACTAACAGAAAGCAAGATATAAAATGGCAATAGGGAAATCACAAGTGTCAATAATTACACTAAATGTAAACGGATTAAACTCACCAATAAAAAGGCACAGAGTAGCAGAATGGATTAAAAAAGAAAATCCAACTGTATGCTGCCTACAGGAAACTCATCTAAGTAACAAGGAGAAAAACAAATTCAAAGTGAAAGGCTGGAAAACAATACTCCAAGCAAATAACATCCAAAAAAAAGCAGGTGTAGCAATACTCATATCGGATAATGCTTACTACAAGACAGGAAAAGTATTCAGGGACAAAAATGGCCATTTCATAATGGCTAAGGGGACACTGAATCAAGAAGACATAACAATTCTTAATATATATGCACCAAACCAAGGAGCACCAAAATATATAAGACAGCTACTTTTATTGATCTTAAAACAAAAACTGACAAAAATACAATCATACTTGGAGACCTCAATACACCGCTGACGGCTCTAGATCGGTCATCCAAACAGAGAATCAACAAAGACATAGTGGCCTTAAACAAAACACTAGAGCACCTGGATATGATAGACATCTACAGGACATTTCATCCCAAAGTGACTGAGTATACATTTTTCTCCAGTGTACATGGATCATTCTCAAGAATTGACCATATGTTGGGCCACAGAAACAACATCAGCAAATTCAGAAAAATTGATGTTGTACCAAGCATATTTTCTGATCATAAAGCCTTGAAACTAGAACTCAACTGCAAAAAAGAGGAAAAAAATCCCACAAAAATGTGGAAACTAAACAACATACTTTAAAAAAATGAATGGGTCAAAGAAGAAATAAGTGCAGAGATCAAAAGATATATACAGACTAATGAAAATGACAATACGACATATCAGAATCTATGGGATGCAGCAAAAGCAGTGATAAGAGGGAAGTTCATATCACTTCAGGCATATATGAAGAAACAAGAGAGAGCCCAAGTGAACCACTTAACTTCCCACCTTAAGGAACTAGAAAAAGAAGAACAAAGACAACCCAAAACCAGCAGAAGAAAGGAGATAATAAAAATCAGAGCAGAAATAAATGAATTAGAGAACAGAAAAACTAGAGAAAAAATTAATAGAACAAGGATCTAGTTCTTTGAAAAGATGAACAAAATTGACAAACCATTGGCAAGACTTACCAAGGAAAAAGGAGAAAGAACTCATATAAACAAAATCCAAAATGAAAGAGGAGAAATCACCACGGACACCGTAGATATACAAAGAATTATTGTAGAATACTATGAAAAACTTTATGCCACTAAATTCAACAACCTAGAAGAAATGGATAAATTCCTAGAACAATACAACCTTCCTAGACTGAGTCAAGAAGAAGCAGAAAGCCTAAACAGACCTATCAGTAGAGAAGAAATAGAAAAAAACATTAAAAACTTCCCCAAAAATAAAAGTCCAGGCCCTGACGGCTATACCAGTGAATTTTATCAAACATTCAAAGAAGACTTGGTTCCTATTCTTCTCAAAGTCTTCCAAAAAATTGAAGAAGAAGCATTACTTCCGAACCCATTTTATGAGGCCAACATAACCCTCATACCAAAACCAGGCAAGGATGGCACAAAAAAAGAAAACTACAGACCAATATCTCTAATGAATACAGATGCTAAAATACTAAACAAAATACTAGCAAATCGAATACAACAACATATTAAAAAAATAATACATCATGATCAACTGGGATTCATCCCAGAATCTCAAGGATGGTTCAACCAACGTAAAACGGTTAACGTAATACACCATATCAACAAAACAAAGAACAAAAACCACATGATCTTATCAATAGACGCAGAAAAGGCTTTTGATAAAATATAACACAATTTTATGTTTAAGACTCTCAAGAAAATGGGTATAGAAGGAAAATATCTCAACATGATAAAGGCCATATATGATAAACCATCAGCTAACATCATATTAAATGGCACTAAACTGAAGGCTTTCCCCCTTAAATCAGGAACAAGACAGGGTTGTCCACTCTCTCCACTGTTATTTAATGTGGTACTAGAGGTTCTAGCCAGAGCAATCAGACAAGACAAAGAAATAAAAGGCATCCATATAGGAAAAGAAGAAGTAAAGGTATCACTTTTTGCAGATGATATGATCCTATACATCGAAAACTCCAAAGAATCTACTAAAAGACTACTAGAAACAATAAGCCAATACAGTAAGGTCGCAGGATACAAAATTAACATACAGATGTCAATAGCCTTTCTATATGCCAACAATGAAACAATTGAGAACGAACTCAAAAGAATAATCCCCTTCACGATTGCAACAAAAAAAATAAAATACTTAGGAATAAACATAACAAAGAATGTAAAGGACTTATATAATGAAAACTATAAACCATTGTTAAAGGAAATCTAAAAAGATATAATGAGATGGGATAATATACCTTGTTCTTGGCTAGGAAGAATAAATATAATCAAGATGGCTATATTACCCAAAGCAATATACAAATTTAATGCAATTCCCATCAAACTTCCAATGACATTTTTTAAAGAAATAGAGCAAAAAATCATCAGATTTATATGGAACTATAAAAAACCCCGAATAGCCAAAGCAATCCTAAAGAAAAAGAATGAAACTGGGGGCATTTCAATACCTGAGTTCAAACTCTATTATAGGGCCATGACAATCAAAACAGCATGGTATTGGCAGAAAAATAGACACTCAGACCAATGGAACAGAATAGAAATCCAGAAATAAAACCACATATATATAGTCAAATAATTTTTGATAAAGGGGCCAACAACACACAATGGAGAAAAGAAAGCCTCTTCAATAAATGGTGCTGGGAAAACTGGAAAGCCACATGCAAAAGAATGAAACTGGACTACAGTCTCTCCCCCTGTACAAAAATTAACTCAAAATGGATCAAAGATCTAAACATAAGACCTGAAACAATTAAGTACATAGAAGAAGACATAGGTACTCAACTCATGGACCTGGGTTTTAAAGAGCATTTTATGAATTTGACTCCACAGGCAAGAGAAGTGAAGGCAAAAATTAATGAATGGGACTACATCAGACTAAGAGATTTTTGCTCAGCAAGAGAAACTGATAGCAAAATAAACAGAAAAGCCAACTAAATGGGAAATGATATTTTCAAACAACAGCTCAGATAAGGGCCTAATATCCAAAATATACAAAGAACTCATAAAACTCAACAACAAACAAACAAACAATCCAATAAAAAAAATGGGAAGAGGATATGAACAGACATTTCTCCCAGGAAGAAATACAAATGGCCAACAGATATATGAAAAGATGCTCATCTTCTTTAGCCATTAGAGAAATGCAAATCAAAACGGCAATGAGATACCACCTCACACCTGTTAGATTAGCTGTTATTAGCAAGACAGGTAATAGCAAATGTTGGAGAGGCTGTGGAGAAAAAGGAACCCTCATACACTGTTGGTGGGAATGTAAAGTAGTACAACCATTATGGAAGAAAGTATGGTGGTTCCTCAAAAAACTGAAAATAGAACTACCTTATGACCCAGCAATCCCTCTACTGGGTATATACCCCCAAAACTCAGAAACATTGATACGTAAAGACACATGCAGTCCCATGTTCATTGCAGCATTGTTCACAGTGGCCAGGACATGGAAACAACCAAAAAGCCCGTCAATAGATGACTGGATAAAGAAGATGTGGCACATATACACTATGGAATACTACTCAGCCATAAGAAATGATGACATCGGAACATTTACAGCAAAATGGTGGGATCTTGATAACATGATACGAAGCGAAATAAGTAAATCAGAAAAAACCAGGAACTGCATTATTCCATACGTAGGTGGGACATAAAAGTGAAACTAAGAGACTTTGATAAGAGTGTGGTGGTTACGGGGGGAAGGGGGGAATGGGAGAGGGAAAGGGGGAGGGGGAGGGGCACAAAGAAAACAAGATAGAAGGTGACAGAGGACAATCTGACTTTGGGTAATGGGTATGCAACATAATTGAATGACAAGATAACCTGGACTTGTCATCTTTGAATATATGTATCCTGATTTATTGATGTCACCCCATTAAAAAAATAAAATTAAAAAAAATAATATGAGATTCAAAAGACAAAAATAAAAGGAGAAAAAAAATATTTCAATTTTGATTGGTTTTTTTGTTTGTTTGTTTTTTTCTAGTAAGTGTCTCTGTGTTATAAGTTTTAGCTCTGTAAAATTCCTGGATTGACCTCTGCTGAGATGTTGCTGTCACAGTGATGTAGGTGGGGTCACAGTTGTGTTGATGGACGGGGTATGTTGTGAGGGCTTTACAGCTTTACAGCTATCGCAATGGTGATCTTAGATTTCTGGGTGCTCCAACTTGTGTCTCAATAGACCAGGGGACTGGACACAGAGCACCTATGTTTGACAGGGTAGTGAGTGTCTCTGGAGAGTTAGTTGTGAAATCTGTTACTGCCACTCTCCATACCTAGTGTGGTGAGGTAAGTGAGATCTGGGATACTGCTGTTTGTTTAAGGAAATATTGGGAGCCAGAGATTCAATACTGAAAGTTTGGTAAGTTAAATGTGTATATACGTATTTATGGTCATATGATATAACTCAGAAAATGAGAAATAAAGCTAACATTTATTCCTAATTAGCAAACAAAGTGCAATTTCATAGTCTTCAGTTTATAAGTGTTTCCATTTAAATGCTATATCCAAAAAACAACCCTCTTATAATTTGGCATGACCCCTTTGAATAAATATATGAACTAGTAAAAAACATAAGAGAAAAAATTTTAAAGTAAAACTTCTTACACAAATATTCTAGAAAAATCACTACTAACCTAACCAAATTTTAAGGGCCTTTCAAAAAGGACATTTGACGGTTGGCTCAGTGGATAGAGTGTTGGCCCAGCATATGGATATCCCTGGTTTGATCCCCAGACAGGGCACACATAAGAAGTGACCATCTGCTTCTCTTCCTCATCCCTTCTCAAAACCAGTGGCTCAAGTGGTTTGAGCGTTGGCTCCAGATGCTGAGGATAGCTTGGTTGATTCGAGCATTGGCTGCAGACAGAGGTTGGTGGGTGGATCCCAGTTGGGATATATGTGGAAATCTGTTTCTCTATCTCCCCTCCTCTCACTTAAATAATTGATGCTAAAATTAATCTGAAAATGGATAGGCAAGAATGTATTTTCCTTATAAAAGCAATTTTATAGACTATGCCTTTATTATGATAAAGTGAACTTCCAACTCATATTTTATTAAATTGCCTTTTTCAGGAGATGCTTTAACAGTATAAATATTGGAGTTCACAGGCTCTACTAAATAGCTAGTAATTGTAGGGAAGGGGCTTTGAGGTAAAGATGAAAAAGTATTAATTGTTGCTTCCAAATAGTGGTGTGGTGGGGTTTATATAAAGAAAAGTATCCTCATTTTAAGAGAATTCCTTGCTGAAAAGTATTTATCTTTTTTACTCATAAATTATTTAAGCTGTCGTTTGAAAAAGATTCAACAAAAGCATTATGCTAAATGAAATGAATCAATCAGAGACAGGCAAGTACCTTATAATTTCACTCATAGGTGGAATCTAATGAAAAAAATGAATTAACAAGCAAAATAGAGACAGACTTATAGATATAGGGCAGGCTGACTGCTGTCGGTGGAGAAGGAAGTTGAAAGACTGAGGGAGGGGTTGGAGGGTTTGAGCAAAAAAAGAAAGAAAAGAGAAAAATCCATGGACATGAACAACAGTGTGGTGGTTGCCAGGGAGAAGTGAGGCAAGGGGAGGTGGAGAAGGGTATAAGGGAGTAAGTGTTGATAGATGGAGACTTGACTTGTAGTGATAAACACACAGTACAGTATACAGATCACGTGTTGTGGAATTGTGCACCTGAAACCTATATAATTTTGTTAACCTGTGTCAAGCCAATGAATTCAGTAAAAGGGAAAAAAATTTAAATAACAAGCAAACAAAACAAAAAAAAATAGAGCTTTCAAGATAATCTCTTCAGAAACCATGGCTATTCTTTGGAGAAATAAATTTATTCTGCATCAAAAGAGCAAATGTCAAAGAACAGAAGTTAGATAGTATGGGATATATTTGTTTAGATGCTGGTAATTGTGATTTTGTGGAAAAAGTTTTACATGTCCTGCTGAGGGGAGACTGAAGTGACTAAGTCATCAGTGTTTCTCTCCCTCTTTTTCTGTGTTCTGAGATGTCACCTGTAATTTGAGAGACAATTTGTCTTTAAGTTCTCTAAAACAGAGGCCTCTAAACCTGTATGACTATGTACTCTGTTCAGGGAAAATGCTTGAGCAGTCTGTTGTAAAAACATGTATATTTAAATGCCATACATATTATATATACTAGTATATGTAAACAAACATGCACACATATGCATTTATTAGGGAAATAATTTTACATTATAAAACATAAAAAATTTAAAGTCAGTAATGCATGATTGAAAATATACAAGTGAATTAGAATACATAGGTCTGCAATGTATACAGAAAGCTGGAAAAATAAATGCCAGCCCATAAACACAGATCAGAGAAAAAAGGTGGGAAGAGAAAGATTGAATAAACAATTTCATCTTTCCCATTATTCATTTTTGTATTGCTTGACATTTAAAAAAAATCCATTTTGGCAATATTTTAGAAATTTTTAAAAGACAGACACAAAATATTATATCTAAGAATCTATTTATGTGAAAATATGTTCAGATATGCTGTTGAATGAAGAAATACCATTTTATGTAATATGTGCATATAAGTGTATACAAATGTGTAGAAAATGTTTTTGAAGCACATGTAACATATTAACAGCAAACATCTATAATGTGTTGTCTTCTCTGTATATTTTTACATATACTTTATAGTCTTTGTAAGCTTCTTTAATGTTGTTTTAAAATAAAAATTAATATGTTAACATCAAGACCTCAGTTTGGTTTCATAAACACAAGCACATAGTTACACTCACACACACAGTACTATTAAATCTATATGTCCAAAAAGGATGCCATCATGCAAGCAGTAGTTCAAACTGTTCTGAAATAAAGGTGGATTAGCATAAACTAGGTAAGATAACATGGGAATATTGTTTTGAATTTAAGTATAGTTGTTATACAATATATTATTTCCACGTATACAATATAGTAATTCAATATTTATATACTTTAAAATGTGACCACCTTACTAAGTCTAGTAGTTATTTGTCACTATAAAAACATTACAATATCATTGATTATATTCCTCTTCACCTTTTTTACCCGTCGCCCACTCCCCAACCCTCTGACAACCACCAGTGTTGTTGACAACCACCTCTGTTTCTATGAGTCTGTTTTGATTTTGCTTTGTTTTTTTTGTTTGCTTTTTTTTTAGAGTCCACATGTAAATGAAAGCATACAGTATTTGTATTTCTCTACCTGACATATTTCACATAACAGAATACCCTCTACTACCACCCATGGTGTCACAAATGGCAATATATCATTCTTTTCTTCATTGCTGAGTGATTTTCCATTATATATAGGTACAACATTTTCTTTATCTATTTGTCTATCAATGGACACCTAGCTTGTTTTTGTATCTTGGCTACTGTTAATAGTGCGCATATTATTTTTCAAATTAGTGTTTTCATTTTCTTTGGATAAATACCAGAAGTGGGATTGTTGAGTCATATGGTAGAACTAACTATAAATTTTTTCAGAAATCTCTATACTGTTTGCCATTGTGGTTGTGGAAGCATAGTTGCAATAACATGAAAATACTTTGATATGCAAAAGTAAGAAATTAAACATTATCTACAGTACGAATGAAAATATCATTTCTCTTTCAGAATAGCATGCATTATAGAGTTGTAAAAACTATTAACCAAACTCATTTAATTGGTTTGATTTCCTTTCTGCTTTGTATTTTATAGATTGGCATTAGATGTGCGCAGTACCTGGATTACCACATTCATGTCATTTGAGTTCCGCAAGAGCAATGCAGTTCAGAAGTGTTGAGCAGTGTAAATACTCTGCTGGACAGCAGTTGGAGTAAAAATCAAAACTTACGATGATCAGCATCAAATTGTGTAAAAGTGTTTACATTTTAATAAATATGTTTTTGTATTCATTTTCTGTTGGCATTTTGTATTACAATTTATTTTCTCCTTGCTCCATAGTTACTTCTTTCTATAATAACAGCCACAGATTTGGTGGTGAAAAATAGCAAAATATTTTAAACCAAAATATAAGAATGAAAATATATACAGGTCCCAGCTGAAGGCCTGTATATCAATCAATTTTTTAATTGTGATTTTATATATATTATAAAATTACCATAACCATTTTTAAGTGTGCAGTTCAGTGGCATTAAGGACATTCATATAGTTGTACAAACATGCCCACCATCCATCTCCAGAATTTTTTTTTCATTTTTTAAAACTAGAACTCCATAGCCATCAATAATAGCTCTCCATTCCATCACCCACCCAGCCCCAGGAAACTAACATTTTACTATCTGTCCCTTTGAATTTGACTACTGTATGAATTTAAGGCACATGAAAGTGGAACCATACATTATTTGTCCTTTTGTGATTGGCATATATCACTTAGCATGATGTCTACAAGTTTCAGCATTGTTGTAACATATGTCAGAATCTTCTTCCCTTTCTAGGATGGATAATTTTACATTTTATGTTTATACCACATTCTGTTTATTAATTATTCTCACAATGGACATAGGTTAATTCCACATTATGATTATTATAAATAAAGCTGCTGTTAACATAAATATACAGATATCTGTCCAAGTCCTTGACTTGAATTATGTTTTGGCTTTTTTCATGTTCCACCACACTGTCTTTCATAATGGTAGGCACAGTTTACATTTCCACCAGCAGTGCACAAGTGTTTCAGTTTCTCCATATTATTGACAAATCTTGATATTTCCTGTTTTGTTTTACTTTTGAATAACAGCCACTCTAATAGGTTTAAAATTGTATAATGCCATAGCTTTAAATTGCATTTCCTTAAATATTAGTGACCTTGACCATATTTTCTGAGTGGATGTGATGTCCAATGTCTGTGGAATAAGAAAAAACTTTGCAAATATTCCTGCCTGCCCTTATAAAAGCCACATGGCACTGTTGGTTTAGGGCCTTTGTTGGGATGACACAGGTAACAAAAGAAAGCATAAAGGAAATACAACCTGTTTCTCTCTTCTCTTGGTTTCCTGACTCCTGTAACGTTATCAATAATCAACCTTAACAGGCAGAAAAAAACAAACAAGTGTTCTGAGTGTTCTGGCCACAGCACCTGTGTATACTCTAAGGCATGTTGATTGAGAAATTCAAATATCACGATCTACCATCTGTTTCCTCATAAGGCATACTTCATACAAGGAAGTCAGCAATAAGTATGGAAGAGACTGTGCATCTCTTTCAAAGCAAAATGGATAGAAAGAAATACTAACTGCATCTTCAATAATATCTACTATCAGGCACCCAAACTGACATTAAAAATTCTGTTTTCAAGGACATATGCTTAATGCTACAGGTAAAGAGAGGCCACATGTAGATTTAAATTACTAGTAGGATAAGACACAAATATTCCTGCCAAGAACTGGTTTCCAAAGTGATGCTCAACTATGCAGGTGTTTAGAAAGATGATGACGGAGCCCACAAAGATAACATTAGATTATCCAAGCATTTAAAATATAATCCTTTGTAACAGAAATCAGTGATCTAAGGTCTGATGGCTGTATCTGGTCTGATACTTTTAAAAAATAAATTTTATTGCACTATAGCTACCCTCATTTCTGATCTCAATGTCTATGGCTGCTTCCTTGTTACAATGGCGGAGCTGAGTAATTGGAACAGAGATGTGTATGACACCAAAATATAGAGTACTTAATATCTGGCATTTCACTTAGAAAATTTGCCAGCTTCTGTTTTTAACATCAAGTTTGTATGTGTGTTTTTAGTATGCAAAAATGATTATTATTTATGTAGATATATAATGACATATGATACATCTTTGAAGTGCTAGACAAAAACTTTCTTTTTTAAAAATATTTTAATTCTTTTAAAAAACAGAGAGAGGGATAGACAGGGACAGAAAGACAGGAACGGAGAGATGAGAAGCATCAATCATTAGTTTTTTGTTGTGCATTGTGACACCTTAGTTGTTCATTGACTGCTTTCTCATATGTGCCTTGACCGCAGGCCTTCAGCAGACCAAGTGACCCCTTGCTCAAGCCAGCGACCTTGGGTCCAAACTGGTGAGCTTTTGCTCAAACCAGATGAGCCCGCACTCTAGCTGGAGACCTTGGGGTCTCGAACCTGGTTCCTCTGCATCCCAGTCTGACGCTCTATCCACTGCGCCACTACCTGGTCAGGTGACAAAAACTTTCTTAAACAAGGTTGCCTGCTTAATAAGGTACAGAGATCTATTTTACAAAATTGGTATCAAATTGTCCACTTAGCATAAAGGTCCTATTATTTTAGTTCACAGTCAAGAAAGGAAAGACACTGGCTGGTGACTCAATTTCTTCAAACTTCTTTTAGCAAGAGCTGTCAGTGTATTTCTCATAAAACAAGAATGGTCAAGCACATTCATATCTCAATAAATACCTCAACTCCCAAACATAGACATGTACAATTACACTATACTGATAGACTTTCAATAGGCCTGTAATTGGTGCATATTCCTCACTTTTTCTGTCAGTAATTCTATTGAATCTATCAGGAAACAATAGCAGATAGAGTTGTTACAAAAACCCCCAAAATGTTACCATACTTCCTGCATTAGTGTCACATTGTATGGAAACTGGAATATATACATTCACTATCTGAGTCAGATTCAGTGTTGAGAGGTGAGCCACTCCAGCCTATACCACTCCAACTAATGAATGTACAAAATCACTTTAGGGAATATTTTAGCAACATTTTAATAGGAAGTATTTCATGAAACAAAGAGCAATGCTAAATGGAAAAGGTTTAGTGTTGTTTAAAGGCTCAGATTTCCCATCAGGCTCACTGCCAAGATTAACTTAGAACTAACAGTACCACATGTGTGGTCCCAAAGGAATGCCCAAAACCACAAGCCTCCCAATTTACCCCTAATGATTAGTTCTTACCATTGACTACTACACTCAAGGACAGGCAGGAGGTATCAGAGATGTTCTTCACTGAGTACTTTAGGACTGATTGCTATGTCAAGAGGGTGCTCCTTATTTGCTTCCATAAGCCAATGGAAATACAGAGTGCTACAAAAGTTGTGTCATTTCTCATTATAGACTCTGATGCACAGAAAACCCTGTCAGGTCCTAGCACAGCTTTTATTACCTCACCCTCCAGGTATAACACCAATCAATAAGAAACTCCCTTAGCACTTGAGCCACATCATCAGATCTTCAGCATCATATCAGACCTCAAAGTCTCATATGTGACTTGCACTGCTGCAACTGACTGAAATAGAAGAGACAGTGTCAGACCCTGACATTTTGATGACTCTATGAAGAACACAGGGTCAAACCAATATATGGGAAAGGGATTTTTTCTTTTGATTAACAGTAAGCTGTGATCAAAAATACTTTTGTTATAACAGCCTCTCATGAGGGCAACTCTGCTGTTGCAGGCAATATGCTCACAACATCATGGTGGGTGAAGACGGAGATATCAAAACACTCCAAGTACGGAGGAAGGCAAGCTCAACATGGAGTTAGTGTCTGAGCCAAAACAGACAGATCAATATATGAAACAATATATATGAAGATAATAGCAAGAAGGAAAAGAGTCCTGAGGAGAGACTGAACTCATGCAGACTTCCCTGTGTTGGCAGTTACTGAGAAATTAATTTGAATCAATGACATTTCTGAATCTCTTTTCTTCAGTTGATGCTGGAATTTACACACTGCAAGTGTATAAGGACGTTTAGCTATATTATTCATAAGATATAATAGATTAAGAATTTTAAAAAGGGCTTGACCTGTGGTGGCACAGTAGATAAAGCATCAACCTGGAAATGCTGAGGTCACCGGTTCGAAACCCTGGACTTGCCTGGTCAAGGCACGTGTGGGAGTTGATGCTTCCAGCTCCTCCCCCCTGTCTCTCTCTTCTCTCTCTCTCTCTCTCTCTCTCTCTCTGTCTCTCTCTCTCCTCTCTAAAATGAATAAATAAAATTAAAAAAAATTTAAAAAGGATTTTTTTAGTCTTTTATTTTATTTTATTCAGACAATTAATTTTAATGGGGTGACACTGGTCAAGTAGAGCAGTGGTCCCCAATCTTTTTGGGCCACGGACAGGTTTAATGTCAGAAAATATTTTCACAGACTGGCCTTTAGGGTGGGATGGATAAATGCACAAAATAAAATTATGCAACCTGCATAAAAACTGTGGTATTTTTAAATATAATTGTCGAACTTATGAGACAAGCATCAAGAGTGAGTTTTAGACAGATGTAACAGAGGGAATCTGGTCATTTTTAAAAAATAAAACATCGTTCAGACTTAAATATAAATAAAACGGAAATGATGTAAGCTATTTATTCTTTCTCTGCAGACCGGTACCAAATGGCCCACAGACTGGTACCAGTCCGCGGCCCAGGAGCTGGGGACCACTGAACTAGAGTATATAGATTTAGAGAAAACATCTCTACATCATTCTCACATTCAATTATGTTATATACCCATCACTCAAAGTCAAATCGTCCTCTGTCACCTTTTATTTGTTTCTCTTTATGTCCCTTCCCTCCCTCCTCCCACCTCCTCTGTCTCCCCTCTTCCCTACCCTGGTAACCACTGCACTCTTTTCTATGCCCATGTGTCTCAATTTTGTGTCCCACGTATGTATGGAATTATACAGTTTGAATTTGACTCCAAAAGCAAGGGAAGTAAAGGCAACACTAAATGAGTGGGACTATATAAAACTAAAATGCACAACAAAAGAAACTGACAACAAAACAAATAGGCAGCCAACTAAATGTGAAATGAAATTTGCAAACAATAGTTCTGATAAGGGATAAATATCCAAAGTATACAAAGAACTCACAAAGCTTAACAACAAACAAGCAAACAATCCAATTGAAAAATGAGGAGAGGACCTGAACAGATACTTCTCCCAAGCGGACATACAAATGGCCGAAGATATATGAAAAAATGTTCATATTCACTAGCTATTTGAGAACTGCAAATCAAAACTACAATGAGATATAACCTCACACTGTTAGGTTATTATCAACAAGACAGATAATAAGTGTTGGAGAGGCTGTGGAGAAAAAGGAATCGTCATTCACTGCTGGTGAAAATGCAAATTAGTACAACCATTATGGAAGAAAGTATGGTGGTTCTTTTTTTTGTCAAAATTTTTTTTTAAGATTTTATTTATTCATTATAGAGAGGGGAGAGAGATAGAGAGAAAGAAAGGGAGAGAGAGAGAGAGAAGGGGGAGGAGCAAGAAGCATCAACTCCCATATGTGCCTTGACCAGGCAAGCCCAGGGTTTTGAACTGGCAACCTCAGCATTTCCAGGTTGACGCTTTATCCACTGTGCCACCACAGGTCAGGAATGGTGGTTCTTATAAAAATTAAAAATAAAATTATTGGCCTGACCTGTTGTGGTGCAGTGGATAAAGTGTTTACCTGGAATGCTGTGGTCACGTGTTTGAAACCATGACTTCACTAGTCAAGGCACATATGGGAGTTGATGCTTCCTGCTCCTCCCTCCTTCTCTCTTTCTCTCCCTCTCTTCTCTAAAATGAATAAGTAAAATCTTTAGAAAAAATAGAATTAACATATGACACAACAATCCCTCTACTGGGTGCCTATCCCCAAAAACTGAAAAACATGGGTATGTAAAGACACATGCATGCCCACGTTCATCGCAGCATTATTCACAGTGGTCAAGACATGGAAACAACCAGAATATCCCTTGATAGAGGATTGGATAAAGAAGATGTGGTAATTATATACAATGAAATACTACTCAGCTATAAGAAACAATGACATAAGGACTTTTATGACAACATGGATGGACCTTGATAACATTATACTGAGGGAATTAAGTAAAGCAGAAAAAGCTAAGAACTGTATATTTCACACATAGGTCAGATATAAAACTGAGACTTATGGACATAGATAAATGTGAAGTGGTTACCAGGGGGAAGAGAACATGGGGAGGGGAAGGGGACTTAACTGAATGAGGAGGGAGTAGGGGGTGGGGGTGTGTTTGTAAAGGGACAAATATAAGGTGACAATAAACGGTTTAACTTTGGATGTTGGGTACACAACATAATCAACAGTTAAAATGTTACAGAAATGTTCACCTGAAACTTATGTACTACTATTGATCAATGTCACCCTGTTGAAGTTAATTTTCTAAATAAACTTTAAAAATTAAAAAAAATGAATAGAACTACCATATGACCCAGCAATCCTTTACTGGGTATCTACCTTCAGAACTTGAAAACACTGGTACATAAAGACATATTCACCCCCATGTTTATGGCAGCATTATTCACAGTGGCCAAAACATGGAAACAACCAAAATGTCCCTTGATAGAAGGTTAGATAAAGAAGATGTGGTACATACATACAATGGAATACTACTCAGCCATAAGAAATGATGACATAGTGACATTTACAACAACATGGATAGACTTTGAGAACATCCTAGTGAGTGAAAAAAGCAAATTAGAAAAAATTTAAGAACTGTATGATTTCACAAACAGGTGAAATATAAAACAAGACCCATGGACATAGGATAAAAGTGAAGTGGTTACCAGAGGGAGGGAGATATGAGGGAAGGGAGGATAGTGTAAAGAGGGACAAATATGTGGTCATGGAAAATGATTTGACTTTGGGTGATGGGTATATAAGACAATCAATAGTTTAAATGCTATAGAAATATTTACCTGAGACCTATGTACTCTTGTTGATCAATGTTACTCTGTTAAGTTTAATTTTCTAAAAAAAATTTAATAAAAAATAAAAAATTAATGCAACAATAGTGAAAAGGGACTGTACAAAAAGATTGTAAAAAAATCTTTGGAGCCCTGGCCAGTTGGCTCAGTGGTAGAGCGTCAGCCTGGCGTGCAGAAGTCCTGGGTTCGATTCCCGGCTAAGGCACACAGGAGAGGCACCCATCTGCTTCTCCACCCCTCCCCCTCTCCTTCCTCTCTGTCTCTCTTTTCCCCTCCCGCAGCTAAGGCTCCATTGGAGCAAAGATGGCCCGGGCGCTGGGGATGGTTCCTTGGCCTCTGCCCCGGAGGGCAGAGCATCACCCCCTGGTGGGCAGAGCATCGCCCCTGGTGGGCGTGCTGGGTGGATCCCAGTTGGGCACATGCGGGAGTCTGTCTGACTGTCTCTCCATGTTTCCAGCTTCAGAAAAATACAAAAAAAAAAAATAAAGAAAAAAAAATCTTTGTAAAGTTTTAAGCTAGAGTGACGTCAGAAAAATGGTGCTGTGAGGAGCGCAACCGACAAATCTCCCCAAAATTTCAACAAGTTCATCAACTGGAGACAGAAAAATCAATCCTTGGAGCATCTGGGAGTCCCACACACTGAAAACAAAGGTATGATTGAGTGAAAAATTGACTAAATATATAATCAACCCTGAAGGAAATAAGAAGGAGAAAGGAACACTCTGCCTTCCTCACTAACCTGAGCAAAGGCTGCTTTCACTTGGAACTGAGAGTCGGGGTGGGGTGGGGGGGCTAAGGGTGTGGAGGAAGCTAAGCTGTGGCACAGACGTTCATTCAAGCCGAGGAAAAAGTTTGCCTGCAATGAATCAGCCCATGCAAGCTAACACCCGTGCTGCGAGCAGCAGCTGCCAGTGGCATGTGGGGAGTGCACCAAAGGGAACTTCCCTTAGCCCGAGCTTCTCTGGGTGGGTGGGGTGCCTCACCCAGCCATTCAAGCTAACAATCAAGCATCGGGGGAGGAGCACACGGGCAGCTTGCAGTCCTTCCTGGAGCAGATCGGAGGATCCAGTCACTGAAATTAGCTTAAGCCAGGTCTGCTCACCTCCCAATTGACCTATGTGGCTCTAATTGACAAGATCTTTCTCAGTTCAGCGATTCAAGACAAGAGGCATGATATTTTTTAGTGCCTCTTGCTAAAGGGGTGGGGGAAACTTCTGATTGGCGTGCTTTCATACTCAGGAATATATGCTAAAAAGAGGGACTTGGCAGACGTTAAGACCTCCTGTACTGCAGGCAGTGACTAGGGTATCGTCTTCCCAGAAAAAAGAGGTTACAAAGTGCAGAAAGCCTGTGGAGAGTGGTCCCACAGAGTGCTAGGCATGCTGAATGGACCTAGAGGCTCATAGAAAGTCACCTTGAGAGCAATTGGCTCCCAGCCCTGCCTGATTACGCTGGCAGCTCTGACTGACAGAGTCTTACCCAGAGCCCTGCATTGAGTGAGGATAGAGAGGGGATTTGCCAGCTCTTTGAGCCTCTTACTCCCCAGGCAGAGGCAACGGCAGCCTCATAGCTGGATCATCAGGCTGCTAATTCAGGAAGGAGAGACTAGGAGAGAGGCTCCGGGAAAACGGACTCTCTCATTGTCGGAGCCTGCAAACACTAACAAGCCTTGACTACCAACGAGACTGAAGCCTAACATATGACATCGTCATAGAGTCTCGTCAACTGCAAATCTCTACCTAAGCATGCCTCAGGGGAGAGCCTGGGGTACAGAGTCACTGACCAGGAAGAGGGAGAGGAAAGAAAAAGAAAGAAGTTAACCTCTCAAAATCAAGAAAATCCACACACTTTATAACTTGTTCCACTATTTTTTTTTGTTTCTTTCATCATCTGGCCTTTATTATTATTATTTCTTTTTCCTCCACCTAGGACCTTTTATTCTCTGCCCATCTTATTCTTTCCTTTTCTTGAACTACACTACTCATAAGTGTTACATTTCCCATTTTATTTCTTTTCTTCTTCCTTACTCTCTATGAAGGTTACACTCCAAAACTCTTAACTCTCTCTCTCTCTTTTTGTTTTTTTCTTTTTTTTAAAATTTTTTTATTTATTCATTTTAGAGAGGAGAAAGTTAGAGAGAGAGAGAGACAGAGAGGGAGAGAGAGGAGAGAGAGACAGAGAGAGAAGGTGGGGAGGAGCTGGAAGCAATAACTCCCATATGTGCCTTGACCTGCAAGCCCAGGGTTTCGAACTGTTTTTCTTTTTTTTTCTTTTCCTCTTTCCCTTTTTCTTTTTTCTCCCTCTCTATTAGTTTCTTCTTTTCTCCTTTTACTTTTCCTCTCATTCAATCTTCAATCACGAACAAATTATTTTATTTGGGACTCAAGTTTTTTTTGTGTGTGTGGCATTTTGGGTGCTTTTTACTTTGCTTTTTAACTCATTAGCATTACTCCCAACCCAGGCTCTCCATTCTATTTAGTTTTTGCTCCACTTAGTACAATAGTGTTTTTTTTTTCTTTTTTCCTTTTTCCCTCTTATCCCTCTCATTATATCTCTTAGTTGACCATCACTTACAAGAAAATCATTTTATACTTCAACCAATCTTTTTCCTTTTTTGCATTATGCGGGTCCCTACCTCCTTTTTTGCCCCTTGAACACTTCCCCCCCAACTCAGGCCCTCCGTTATATGCAGTTTTTGTTCCATTTAGCATAATATAATTTACAGTTCATCACGATATTTTCCTAGAGAGGCGGGGAGAGGAGGGGAAGAAAAGGAAAAAAGGGGGAAAATAATAAATTATTATTATTGTTTTTTTATTATTATTTTATTTTTTTTCCAAAATTTTTCCTTTCTTTTCCTTTTTATTCTTTATTAATTCTCATTAGTGCTATCTACAAGACCACCCTCAGATGCCATTAAGAAAAAGGAAATAGAATATTATGGATACAAAAGATAGAGAAATAGCACAGATAGATGTGGAAAAAATCTATGGAGAAAAAATGTAATATATTGGAAACCTTGGAGCTAAATGACAGAGAATTTAATAAAAAAATCTTAAAAATACTCATACATATACAAGAAAACACAGAAAGGCAATTTAAGGAGATCAGAAAACAACTCAACAAACACAAAGAATATATTACCAAAGAAATTGAAACTATAAAAACAAATCAAACAGAGATGAAAAACTCAATTCATGAATTGAAAAAAGAGGTAACAATCTTAGCTAATAGAACAGGCCAGATAGAAGGTAGGATTAGTGACATAGAAGATAAGCAACTTCAGGCACAACAGAGAGAAGGAGAGAGAGACTCAAAAATTTTAAAAAATGAGAAAGCCCTACAGGAATTGTCTGACTCCATCAAAAAGAATAACATAAGAATAATAGGTATATCAGAGGGAGAAGAGAGAGAAAATGGAGTGGAGAATATATTCAAAGAAATAATAGACAAAAACTTCCCAAGCCACTGGAAAGAACTAAAGCCTCAAATTCAAGAAGCAAACAGAACACGAAGTTTTCTTAACCCCAACAAACCTACTCCAAGGCACATCATAATGAAATTGGCACAAACCAACAGCAAAGAAAAAATTCTCAAGGCAGCCAGGGAAAAGAAGAATACAACATACAAAGGAAGACCTATTAGATAATCATTAGATTTCTTGGAAGAAACTCTACAAGCTAGAAGAGAGTGGACCCCAATATTTAAAGCCCTGAAAGAGAGCAACTTTCAGCCAAGAATACTATACCCATCAAAGTTATCCTTCAAGTATGAAGGAGAAATAAAAACATTCACAAATACAGAAAAGATGAAGGAATTTATCATCGAAAAACCCCCACTCCAGGATATACTAAAGAAGTTTTCCAACCAGATACAAAGAACAAAAGAAAACAAAACCACAAGTAAAAGCTTCACCAAGAACACAATAAAACCAAATTTAAATTGAGAGAACAAAAACAAAAAAGAAAGGGGAGAGGACAGAGATTAACAGTAGCAAAGGATGATGGAGTGCAGAAACACTCATAAGATAGGGTACTACAATGAATATGGTAGGTACTCTTTTCATTACTTAATGGTAACCACCACTGAAAAATCCACCACAGAAGCACATGACTTAAAAAAGGTAGCAACAGAGTAAAGAAGTATGGAATACAAACAAAAACAAATGATAGAAAAACAAAAGAGAAGAATCAAAGAAGATACAAAATAAACAGAAAGCAATTTATAAAATGGCAATAGGGAACCCACAAGTGTTAATAATTACACTAAATATAAATGGATTAAACTCACCAATAAAAAGACACAGAGTAGCAGAATGGATTAAAATAGAAAATCTAACTGTATACTGCCTACAAGAAACACATCTAAGCAACAAGGATAAAAACAAATTCAAAGTGAAAGGCTAGAAAACAATATTCCAAGCAAATAACATCCAAAAAAAAGCAGGTGTAGCAATACTCATATCTAACAATGCTAACTACAAGACAGAAAAAGTACTCAGAGACAAAAATGGTCATTTCATAATGATTAAGGGGACACTGAATCAAGAAGACATAATAATCCTTAATATATATGCACCAAACCAAGGAGCACCAAAATATATAAGAGAGCTACTTATTGACTAAAAACAAAAACTGACAAAAATACAATCATACTTGGAGACCTCAATGCACTGCTGATGGCTCTAGATCGTTCATCCAAACAGAAAATCAATAAAGATATAGTTGCCTTAAACAAAACACTAGAGCACTTGGATATAATAGACATCTACAGAACATTTCATCCCAAAGTGACAGAGAATACAATTTTTTCTAGTGTACATGGAACATTCTCAAGAATTGACCATATGTTGGGCCACAAAAATAACATTGGCAAATTCAGAAAAATAATAATTTTACCAAGCATATTTTCTGATCATAAAGCCTTGAAACTAGAATTCAACTGCAAAAAAGGGAAAAAACCCACAAAAATGTGGAAACTAAACAACATACTGTTAAAAAATGAATGGGTCAAAGAAGAAGTAAGGGCAGGGATCAAAAGATATATACAGACAAATGAAAATGACAATACAACATATCAGAATTTCTGGGATGCAGCAAAAGCAGTAATAAGAGGGAAGTTCATAACACTTCAAGCCTATATGAACAAACAAGAGAGAGCCCAAGTAAACCACTTAACTTCACACCTTAAGGAACTGGAATAAAAAGAACAAAGACAACCCAAAACCAGCTGAAGAAAGGAAATAATAAAAATCAGAGAAGAAATAAATGAAATAGAAAACAGAAAAACTAAAGAAAAAATTAATAAAATAAGGAGCTGTTCTTTGAAAAGATAAACAAAATTGACAAACCCTTGACAAGAATCACCAAGGATAAAGATAAAGGACTCATATAAACAAAATCCAAAATGAAAGAGAAAATCAGCACAGACATTATAGATATACAAAGAATTATTGTAGAATACTAAGAAAAACTATATGCCACCAAATTCAACAATCTAGAAGAAATGGATAAATTCCTAGAACAATACAACCTTCCTAGACTGAGTCATGAAGAAGCAGAAAGCCTAAACAGACCAATTTGCAGGGAGGAAATAGAAAAAACTATTAAAAACTTCCCAAAAATAAAAGTCCAGGCCCAGATGGTTATACTACTGAATTCTATCAAACATTCAAAGAAGACTTGGTTCCTATTCTACTCAAAGTCTTCCAAAAAATTAAAGAAGAAGCAATACTTCCAAACACATTTTATGAGGCCAACATAACCCTCATACTGAAACCTGGTAAGAACGGCACAAAAAAAGAAAAATACAGACCAATATCTCTAATGAATACAGATCCTAAAATACTAAACAAAATACTGGCAAATCGAATACAACAACATATTAAAAAAATAATACATCATGATCAAGTGGGATTCATCCCAGATTCTCAAGAATGGTTCAACATCCGTAAAATGGTTAATGTAATACACCATATCAACAAAACAAAGAACAAAAACCACATGATCCTATCAATAGATGCAGAAAAGGCATTCAATAAAATACAACACAACTTTATGTTTAAGACACTCAACAAAATGAGTATAGAAGGAAAATATCTCAACATGATAAAGGTCATATATGATTAACCATCAGCCAACATCATATTAAATGGCATAAAACTGAGGACATTCCCCTTTAAATCAGGAACAAGACAGGGTTGTCCACTCCCTCCACTCTTATTTAACGTGGTGCTAGAAATTCTGGACAAAGCAATCAGACAGGAGAAAGAAATAAAAGGCATCCATATCGGAAAAGAAGAAGTAAAGGTATCACTTTTTGCAGATGATATGATCCTATACATTGAAAATGCCAAAGACTCCACAAAAAGATTACTAGAAGCAATGAACCAATACAGTAAAGTCACAGGATACAAAATTAATATACAAAAGTCCATCGCCTTTCTATATGCCAACAATGAAATATTAGAAAAAGAACTAAAAAAAAAATCCCCTTCACGATTGCAACAAGAACAAAAAAAATACCTAGGAATAAACATAACAAAGAATGTAAAGGACCTATATAACAAAAACTACAAAGCATTGTTAAGGGAAATCGAAAAAGATACAATGAGATGGAAAAATATCCCTTGTTCTTGGATAGGAAGAATAAATATAATCAAAATATCCATATTACCCAAAGCAATTTATAAATTTAATGCAATTACCATCAAAATTCCTATGACATTTTTTAAAGAAATGGAACAAAAAATCATCAGATTTATATGGAAATATAAAAAATATAGCCAAAGCAATCCTAAGGAAAAAGAATGAAGCTGGGGCATTAAAATACCTGACTTCAAACTATATTATAGGGCCATGACAATCAGAACAGCATGGTATTGGCAGAAAAATAGACACTCAGACCAATTTAACAGAAATCCAGAAATAAAACAACATATATATGGTCAAATTATTTTCTATAAATTAGCCAACAACATACAATGGAGAAAAGAAAGCCTCTTCAACAAATGGTGTTGGGAAAACTGGAAAGCCACATGCAAAAGAATGAAACTCGACTATAGCTTGTCCCCTTGTACTAAAATTAATTCAAAATGGATCAAAGACCTAAATATAAGACCTGAAACAATAAAGTACATAGAAAAAGACATAGGTACTAAACTCATGGACCTGGGTTTTAAAGAGCATTTTATGAACTTGACTCCAAAGGCAAGAGAAGTGAAGGCAAAGATAAATGAATGAGAGTACATCAGACTATGAAGCTTTTGCTCAGCAAGAGAAACTGACAACAAAATAAACAGACAGCCAACTAAATGGGAAATGATATTTTCAAACAACAGCTCAGATAAGGGCCTAATATCCAAAATATACAAAGAACTCAAAAAACTCAACAACAAACAAACAATCCAATAAAAAAATGGTAAGAGGACATGAACAGACACTTCTCCCAGGAAGAGATACAAATGGCCAACAGATATATGAAAAGATGCTCATCTTCATTAGTTATTAGGGAAATGCAAATCAAAACTGCAATGAGATACCACCTCACACCTGTTAGATTAGCTATTATCAGCAAGACAGGTAGCAAGTGTTGGAGAGGCTGTGAAGAAAAAGGAACCTCATTCACTGTTGGTGGGAATGTAAAGTAGTACAACCATTATGGAAGAAAGTATGGTTGCTCCTCAAAAAACTGAAAATAAAACTACCTTATGACCCAGCAATCCCTCTATTGGGTATATACCCCCAAAACTCAGAAACATTGATACGTAAGGACACATGTAGCCCCATGTTCATTGCAGCATTGTTCACAGTGGCCAAGACATGGAAACACCCAAAAAGCCCTTCAATAGAAGACTGGATAAAGAAGATGTGGCACATATACACTGTGGAATACTACTCAGCCATATGAAATGATGACATCGGATCATTTACAACAAAATGGTGGGATCTTGATAACATTATACGGAGTTAAATAAGTAAATCAGAAAAAACCAAGAACTACATGATTCCATACATTGGTGGGACATAAAATTGAGACTAAGAGACATGGACAAGAGTGTGGTGGTTACCGGGTAGAGGGAGGAAGGAAGGAGGGAGAGGGGAAAGGGGAGGAGGAGGGGCACAAAGAAAACTAGATAGAAGGTGACGGAGGACAATCTGACTTTGGGTGAAGGGTATGCAACATAATTAATGACAAGATAACATGGACATATTTTCTTTGAATATATGTACCCTGATTTATTGATGTCACCCCATTAACATTAATAAAAATTTATTTATTAAAAAGAAAATTTCAGGCTAATATTTGATATTAATCAAAGGAAATATTTATCATTAAAATTATTAACCTAACCACATAGAGATATTTGAGGAGAAACAGGGGAGATCCTAGGAAAGAATGTTGGAAGGACTAATATAATTGAGAATTTTCCAAAAGAATGAATAATATCAAGTGCAATATTCAAGATGTACTAATAAATCCTCAAACATAACATTCACATATACACAAATGTACTCACACACACAGAGAGACACACACAATCATACATATAGTACATCTATAGGTAAGTTGTAATTGAATTCCTAAAAAACAAGACTTAAGGAAAACACTTAAAAAAGAAGAGACAAAACAGAACGAAACATTATTAGCAAGCAAGGGGCCTCTTTTTTCTTTTTTAATCAGAATGAACTTGACAGAGTTGGTTTTAGGCTGAAAAAGTAGTAAACAATGAAGTAATGTGGGGATAGCAATTGTAGGAAAGAGATAGTACTCCTAGGTTTGAAAAAACAAGTTAAGATATAGTGATTTGAGAATTCATAAGCTTAGAGGACTTTTTCAGTGCCAAGACACAGATGTCAAAGAAATAAGGCTGGTTGCCCACCTAGAAGTGGCTTCTAAGGATATTAGAGGAAAGATCCTTGAAACCAGACACCTACCTCTGGTGATGGTGACCTGAACTCTGCTCATGTTAGAGCATCAGGTTCTCAGAAGAGGTCACCCTCAAGGATGAGGCCCAGAGATCACGGGAGAGAGACATAGTTCACCAGAGTGCTGGTGTTGGGCTCTCTGAGGGTACTTGATATGGAAAGTTCTTGAAGTTTGGACCAAAACTATATTTTGAACATTCTCCCTCTACTGAAATCATATGGCCTTGTTCTTGTGTAAGGCCTTTATTCAAGTGACACTGAGAGGAATAGCAGCAAAGGAGGCACATTCAGTTTTTCCTTCCTCCATACTTGTCTCTGTTTGGTGAACCTGACTGGTAGAGCCTACTAGGGAGCAGGTTGGTAAAGGCAAAACAGGTTTGGCAGACTCCCAGGGCCAGCATCATAGAATAGAGTATGGGACAGTGTTTTTTGACTGCTGGTTTGTGGACAGTGCTGGTTCACCAGAAATTTTGTGCCGGTCCACGAAAGAGTTAACCACCCTGATGTTGTATGAAGATTATAGACCCAAATATCAGTTGAATTTGCATATGCTCAGGGTGATTGCTACATATAATTGATGAAAATATTATTGAGGTTGTCTTAGCTTTGGAACTTTTAGGCTTGTTCAAACAACCTTTTGCACTGTGCAAAGCATTTAAAAGTCATGCACAATAGACAAAAATCATTCAGACAAATGTATGCAGTATTCAATGCAGTGTGCATCAGGAGTTTGGAGATCAAAGACCAGCTTGTACCGTGTTGCACTGTTATGCGTGGTAAGATAAAACTTTATTTATTGCATGTTTCTGTTCTCAGCTAGCTAGGTCACTGGTTCCCAAGTATTAAACGGTTGAAAACCACTGGTATAAATATGGAGCCAAGAGCCTTTTATATCCTTTACTTAGCACCTGCTTCTTCTTAAAGTACATATCCTAACAAAGAATGCAACAACTCTTTTAGATGTTATGCATTTCATTTGAAACATAAGAAATAAAGAAATAACTACAATTTAAACAAAATTAATTTTCTAAAATTCAAGCCCATAATGAACACAATATCATAAGTGCCGCTTGCTGACCATAGTGGTGGGTTTTAATATTCATGCAGAGAAATAAAAAGAGGAAAAACAGTTCTGGTGATAAATTCTCTTAAAATGTGAATACTTCTCTAGCCTGACCTGTGGTGGCACAGTGAATAGAGTGTTGATTTGGAATGCTGAGGTCACTGGTTTGAAACCCGGGGCTTGCCCAGTCAAGCTGCATATGAAAAGCAATCAATCAATGAACAACTAAAATGAAGCAACCATAGATTGATACTTCTCAATTCCTGTCCCTCTCTCTCTGTAAAACCAATAAATAAAATCTTGAAAAAAGAAATCAAGCCTGACCTGTGTTGATGTAGTGGATAGAAAGTTGGGCTGGAATGCTGAGGTTGCTGATTCGAAATCCTGGGTTTGCCGGGTCAAGGCATATATGAAGCATAAGCATTGGTGGTGCAGTGGATAGAGCGTCGATCTGAGACATTGAGGCTCCAGGTTCAAAATCCTGAGGTTGCTAGCTTGAGTGTGGGATCATTAGCATGATCTTATGGTCTCTGGCTTGAGACCAAATGGTCTCTGGCTTGAGCTCAAAGGTCACTAGCTTGAGCAAGAAGGGCTCACTAGTTCAGATGGAGCTCCCCTGTCAAGGCACATATGAGAAGCAATCAATGAACAACTGAAGTGTGGCAACTAAAAGTTGATGCTGCTCATCTCTCTTCCTTCCTGTCCCTGTCTCTTTCTTTTTCTTGCAAAATAAATAAATAAATAAATAAATAAATAAATAAATAAATAAATAAATAAAATGTGGACACTTCTCTTATTATCACCCTACCTAGGCTAAAAAATAAGCCCACAAAATTACTGGTGCTTTACAGTGGAACTTTGGGCATTGGTTAATGGACCCTCCAGGGAATAGCTCATTCTACAGAGTTATAGCTTTTTCACTGTCTTTGATGGCTGATTAGACTACTTTACCAACCTTTAGGCAATAGTAGCTAGCATGTAGAAAAGTGACAATAATGTGGTTCTTTCCTGGGCATTGGTTAATGGACCCTCCAGGGAATAGCTAATTCTATAGATTTATGGCTTTTTCACTTTCTTTGATGACTGATTAGACTACTTTACCAATCTTTAAGCAATAGTAGCTGGCATGTAGAAAAGTGACAATAATGTGGTTCTTTTCTCTTCATAGCAATGCAAATGATTCTTATTCCTGGCAATGCATATATAAATTGTCTTATGAAAATATTAAGACCTAAAATTCTTATTTAAAATGTATGTCCAGTAGTTTATTGGTTCCCTTATTAATTATTAAGATAAATAATAACTTGGATAAGAGTTCATTTAATGATAGCATGAGAATCTCAGCATTTCAAAGCTATATATAAGATTTGGTACCAAGAGAGAGAGATTTAGATATGCTTTACCTTGTATCTACTTCTTTCTATAACACATGGGCTGATGACAAATGCAACACTAAGTTTTTTAAATGCTATGACTTTATTTTGAAACCTAATAAATACAGAAATAATATAATAGCAAGAACACCTATTTTCTAAACCACAGAAACAAGAATCTGAACCTTTGTTAAGGAGCTCATACCTTAATCTTATATGCTAAATGGGCAGCCATTTACAATTTTTTTTCATTTACAAATTTTAATAATGGTGTAATAACAGTAAATTTGTCTTTTAAAGAGATCTTCCTTAATACATATGTCAGCTACTCAAAGTGAGCACCATATCAACCCCAAGCTCACAAAAAACACATTAGAGCTTCCATTCTTACTCATTTTATTTCATGTTAACTTCAAATTTTCTCTCCCATATTGTACACATTGTAATTTCTTACTAGAAGTAGACATAAAATAAGTCAAGTACATTTTTAGCATAGAACCAAAAATATTTTTTTAAACAGAAGTGTAAGGTCAGAAATATTTGGAGACTTCTGCTTTAAATAACTCAGAACACAATGCCCCACAGGACAGGTGTCATTTTAGAACACAGAAACACAGAAATGTGAATCATTACTATGGAGTCTCTTCAGAAAGAACTTGCAGCTTCTCCAATGAAACAGGAGGGTTTATAATCCCTAATCTCCTACTAAATACTTCACCTTTCTAAAACACACATATAGAAACACACACACATAGAGCATCTCACAGTGATGGCAGACACCTACTAGGCTGCATATTTTGTCTGCAGCTCCATCCTTACAGCCTGGAAATATCCTTGTTAAATGTTAAGCCCTCTGGACAAAATGACACATCTCAGTTGCCATAGAAACCAGAATGTCATCAAAACATTCTTATTAATGTTAGCTTTCTAAGGAAACCAAGAAATGTACATATATCCTCAGAAGGCAAATGTTTTTATCTCAGTCACTTATACCATGCCCAATCTAAAGAATGAATGGAAGAAATATTAGAATTATTGGAGAGAATCACTTTGTAAATTATATAAATATCTAACCACTATGCTGTACACCTGAATCTAATAAAAACTAATATTGAAAGTCAACTGTAATTGAAAAATTTAAAAAAAAATTAAAGACAATACCTGAAGTTCTCCACATAATATGTATGTATTTATTTATTTATTTATTTATTTATTTTTAATTTATTTATTTTTATTTAGACAAATTTAACAGGGTGACATTGGTCAACTAGAGTACATAGGTTCAGAGAAAACATCTCCACATCGTTTGGACAGTCAATAATGTTGTATACCTATCACCCAGAGTCAAATCATCCTTTGTCAAGTTATATTTATTTCTCTTTATGCTCCTACCTCTACCCTTACCCTCATCCCTTTCTTCTCTTTCCTCCCTCTTAACAGGCATTTAGAAAAAGGGAGCTTTTTCATCTAGCCAGGTGGTGGCACAGTGGCTAGAGTATTGACCTGGGATGCTGAGGACCCAGGTTTGAAACCCTGACATTCATCCAGCTTGAATGCAGGTTTAGGAGCTTGAGCACTGGGTTATTGGGCTTGAGTGTGGGATCAGAGCAAGGGGTCACTGGCTCTCTGAAGCCCTCCCCCCACCTCATCAAGGCAGATATAGAAGCAATCAGTGAACAACTAATAGTGCTGCAACTATGAGATGATGTTTCTCATTTTTGTCCCTTCTTATCTGTCTGTCTCTCTCTCTCACACACACACACACACACAAGCGAGCTTTTTACATAACAGGTTAAACAGGGAGTAAGCAAGGTGGTTCCCCTCTCAGAGACACAGGTCATATTCCTGTTTCCATGACAAACTACCTTTCAACCTGCAGTAACATGTAAAGCAGGTGCATTTGTGCAAGTGGAAGCCCGTTGACTGCTGGTCACTTTAAAATGACCTGCAAATGATAAAGCATCTGTGTATCATAGGAAAGCAAACTAGAAAATCAGGTTTTTCCAGGATCAAAGAAAAGTGGGCCTACATTTAGACAAATGTGCATTATTAAAATTGTAAGGAGAAAATGGTTCCTGAGTAGAGAAACAATTCCTACAAAGTATCCCGTGGCAACAGGGCAATAAAGCTATGTATTTCACATATGGGAATCTGCTCTACCCAGGTAATGCTGAAGCCACACTGCCACTGAATATTATGCTAAAGAGTAGATTGCTTACAATCATATTAAGATTTTAAAAAAAATTCAATGAGGTTAATAAGTAGTGCCCAAAGTTATCATCAGGGTCACATAAGCATACACAAGTTCTATCACATACTGTCATTCACATTAGAGAGATGGAGCTGCACTGTGATGCAGCACTTTGTCCTATAATAAGTTTAGAGGTGATGCCTGTGCGGTCAGTTTGAGGTAGTAACATGCATGAAATAAGCTATCAGGTAAGGATGCTTGCAATTTTGCTTTCCAGTGTTTCCAGATCCCTTGGTTTAACTACACACCACACCATGGCCTACATTTTTAGCTATCAAGATGGTATACATGAACGCTGAATTGGCAAATGATGCAGAGAATCAAGCTTTCATATTCTGTCCAAGCTAAGTTTGACACATCGCTGTATCTGTGCACTCTAGAGCAAAGCAAAGCCACCTCACTCTAAGTGGGATCCACAAGAGAAACACCATGTTGGATTAGAGATAACACCAGTGTGCAAAATATATGAAAAATCTCAACAGACTCTTAAGGCACAGGAAATGGAGATAGTTGTGAAAACCTACAATCTAGCTTATCTAGTTTCTCAGGGAAGGCAAATATTGGGGTGTTTTCATAGTCACCAGTTTTAAATAAGAGACTTTCAGAAAGATGGATGAGGGTTTGAGTCTTAGCTTTGTCACTCATCAACCATGTGACTTCCAGCATGCTACTTAAGTATTCTAACGTCTAAGATCCATTGTGAAATAAAGTAATGTCTCTACCTTCAAAAAGTTGATCAAAGGTCACTAAAGAAAATGGAAGCTTTTGTTTTCAAAATATAGTTATTTTTCATAAAACGTGTCTTTTTATTTAAGCATGAAATAGGTTTAACATTGTTATTTAAATGAATAAATAAACACATTTAAAAGTGCATAGCATTATTTTTTAATTTTCAAATACTGATAGACATAAAACTTTTAAAGAAAAGCTTTTGGGAGGTCTTCAGAACAAAGTGTATGAGAACAACTGTTATTATAAAATTCAGGAATATGGACATAATTCTGCTTCATACAGCCTCATGAGCTGACTTTCAAAACATAAGCTCTCTCTCACCATTTATCTCCAAAGGGTCCTGCCTAGTAATGGGTCAGAATGCAAAATTTCACCTGCAATGCAAGGTGGTGAGAAATCAGAAGGTTCAGAACGTCTACTACATTCTTATATCTTATGTCTCTGTTCAACCTACATGAATGATTAGAGGATCCATCCTCCTCAATTAATGAGGAGGTGTGTGTGTGTATGTATCCTATTTCAGTGGTATTCCCCTCCAATTTTGTCATTCAATGCATGTCATTTTAGAATTTGTTTTCACACAACTTAACATTATCCATATCATCATCCCATAGCGTTCTTTCTCACTTTGTATAAAGTGTGTGATAATTCCATTGTGTTTATGAATTTGTGTATGTTTGTGCTGTATTGTATCATAAGCATACTTTTCAAAAACTAATTTTAATATCTTTCTGCTCTGATGAATCATAGGAACACAGATAAGTGTCACCTGCTGACCAGAACCAGTATTCTGCACCTGAAGAGGGGACAAAAGGGAAACACACCCAAGACACTAGGGTAACCTAGAGACAAGTTTTACAAGCAAGACTCTCCAGCCCATGGGATATTATTCTACCATTACCTAATGACAAGGCTAGCCTGTATTTCTGTGTATCTTCTACTCAAAAGGGTGTGCTGTGTAACACAATGGCATATATTATTTCCACCTTTTATTCTTCATCATAAGAATGTTCATTGAAGATTTTAATAATTGGTTAAATGATTCAGTGTAAACGTGTGTTTATTCCTCCAGTCTTTATTATTCTAATTGCACATACATTTTTATAAACTCCCTGAATAGCATGTTAAAATAATTCTATAGCATATTTTCACATTCCTCAGAACTCTCACTGGTTTACTTCGTAAAATGAATCACTTTGATAGGTTATGTTCTATCGATCTTAGAGATATTTTGAGTTATTTTTTCTACTAAAAAAGAAATATATTATTAGATAAACAGAAAAATTTCTTTCTTTTTTTTAATAATTTTATTTTTAATGGGGTGACACCAATAAATCAGGATACATATATTCAAAGATAACAACTCCAGGTTATCTTGTCGTTCACTTATGTTGCATACCCATCACCCAGAGTCAGATTGTCCTCTGTCACCTTCTATCTAGTTTTCTTTGTGCCCCTCCCCCTCCCCCTTTCCTCTCCCCCCTCCCCCCCATAACGACCACACTCTTATCAATGTCTCTTAGTTTCACTTTTATGTCCCACCTACGTATGGAATAATGCAGTTCCTGGTTTTTTCTGATTTACTTATTTCGCTTCGTATCATGTTATCAAGATCCCACCATTTTGCTGTAAATGATCCGATGTCATCATTTCTTATGGCTGAGTAGTATTCCATAGTGTATATGTGCCATATCTTCTTTATCCAGTCATCTATTGATGGGCTTTTTGGTTGTTTCCATGTCCTGGCCACTGTGAACAATGCTGCAATGAACATGGGGCTGCATGTGTCTTTACGTATCAATGTTTCTGAGGTTTGGGGGTATATACCCAGTAGAGGGATTGCTGGGTCATAAGGTAATTCTATTTTCAGTTTTTTGAGGAACCATCATACTTTCTTCCATAATGGTTGTACTACTTTACATTCCCACCAACAGTGTATGAGGGTTCCTTTTTCTCCACAGCCTCTCCAACATTTGTTATTACCTGTCTTGTTAATAATAGCTAATCTAACAGGTGTGAGGTGGTATCTCATTGCAGTTTTGATTTGCATTTCTCTAATAACTAACGAAGATGAGCATCTTTTCATATATCTGTTGGCCATTTGTATTTCTTCCTGGGAGAAGTGTCTGTTCATGTCCTCTTCCCATTTTTTTATTGGATTGTTTGTTTGTTGTTGAGTCTTATGAGTTCTTTGTATATTTTGGATATTAGGCCCTTATCTGAGGTGTTGTTTGAAAATATCATTTCCCATTTACTTGGCTCTCTGTTTATTTTGTTATCAGTTTCTCTTGCTGAGCAAAAACTTCTTAGTCTGATGTAGTCCCATTCATTAATTTTTGCCTTCACTTCTCTTGCCATTGGAGTCAAATTCATAAAATGCTCTTTAAAACCCAGGTCCATGAGTTTAGTACCTATGTCTTCTTCTATGCACTTAATTGCTTCAGGTCTTATGTTTAGATCTTTGATCCATTTTGAGTTAATTTTAGTACAGGGGGACAGACTGTAGTCCAGTTTCATTCTTTTCCATGTGGCTTTCCAGTTTTCCCAGCACCAGGAAAATTTCTTAAGTAAACCAATGTCACCTCAATAAATTCAATAATTAAGAAAATAAAACAATTAAACTGCCTTGTCATCTCATTCTTTGTGTCTATCCCAATATATCCTCTATTGGTAGATTCATACACCTTTAGAACAATGTGATCATTTCAGCATACTGAACATTACCCAACTAGTTTCAATGTATCCTCAATTTATCCTGGAATAAAATATGTAAGCCTACCAGGTGAGAATTTATAATTAAATCAACTTAAGGGGCAAATATTACTACTAGAAATCCACTATTCACTAACTTAACAATCTGTTGAGGATGTTTAAGCAATAAGGTTCCCAAATGTGTACTTTATATTTTCTAATGTATTTTATAACATTAAATTTTGCTATCCTGCTTTTTGGTTGAAAATTAAATTTTTATATAATAAATTAGGCTTTCATCTATGCAAGCATCTGTACCTTATCAGTATATTAATTTGGAAATTAGATTATGATAACCCTTTTCTTAAGCACTGGCTTTGTATATTTATACAGTGGACGGGGGGAAATCTAGGTCAGATCACTAGGTCTTAACTAATGGCAAGTCTGTTTACATAAGCATGTCTATAAAACATGCCAAAGAGTAGTAATGGGCTCAAGATTCCTTGGGGCACTTTCCATGGAATGCTGACCATTGGATAGTGGCCAGTACAGGGATTATCTCATCATATATAGGTAAGTCTATTTCACTTTCTTTGATTGATTAGGCTACTTTATCACTCCATAAGAAACAATTTAAATTGTAAAAAACTGATAATAATGTAGTTTCCTGTCTATTCCAATATAAATTATTCTTATTCTTAACAATACACATATATTTTGTCCTACAGAAAATAATGTCAGTAACTCAAATTCTGATTTGAAAAGTTTTTCATAGTTTATTATTAATTATTGAATTAAAGAAGTGGAACAAACATATATCCTTGTAATTTTTTTTGAACTTAGGAGGAAAGTTTTCAGTGTGTCACTATTAAGTCTAGTAATAGCTGTGGACTTGTCTTAGATGCTTCTATTACATTGAGAAATTTTCCTTTTATTCTTAGGTTTCTTTTTCTTTTTATCATAAAATGGCACTGAATTTTGTCAAATACTTTTTCTGCATCAACTGAGACAATCATGTGGCTTTTCCTTTATTTTATTAATAAATTATATTGATTATCATTTGTTATGTCATTCTTGCATTCCTGGGGAAAATTATAACTTAAAATGGTGTATAATCCTTTTACTAACCCCTGGATTGGCTTTCCTAGTATTTTGTAGAGTGTTTTTGCATCTACATTCTTGTAGGTTTTTGGTCTGGAGTTTTTTCTTTTTTTCTTGTGATATCTTTGTCAGGCTTTGATATGAGGGTAATTACAGTATGAATTAGGAAGTGTTTTTTCCTCTTCTTATTTTTAGAGGTGTTTGAGAAAAACTGGTGTTAATTTTTCAGATATGTTCAATGGAACTCACCAGCTAGTCCTCCGATTTGAGCTTTCTGTTGGAATTTTTTAAATTACTAATTAAATCCCCTTACACTTTAGTACTATTCAGATTTTCTGTTTGTTCTTAAATCAGTTTTATTTGTTTGTGAGTTTCTAGGAATGTTTCTATTTCATAGGTTATCTAATTTGTTGGAATACAGTTGTTCATAGTATTCACCAATAGACTGGGGAACAATTTTTTTTTATTTTCTGTTGCATGAGGTTTTAGGACTTTTTCTATGTATTTCTGCATTGCTGATTCCAAATCTAAAATCCATTTTATGGTGCATGCTCTAGTTTTTATGCAATTTTAATTTCTTTTTGTTATAGTTAATTACATTCATTGGTTTTTAAATTGGAGTTAAAGGGCAATGACTCTTGGATTGAACATAACCACAAGGCAATTAATGTTTTACAAACATTACTTTTACATCATTTTAGTTGTTTTTAAATGTAAAGAATTATTATCTGATAAAAACACCCTCTTATTTTGTTTTAAGATTGAATCATGGCTCCTTCAAATAGGCATAAATATAAGAATAGTCCTGACACCTTCTGTTATATATGTGGCTATTACACACTTCAACATCAAAGGCACAATATTTCATCATTTGTGACACAAGCATATATTGCCTATTTCAAGTTCCCCTTGGCGATCAAGACAAGAATTGGGATCCTCATATTGTGTGTCATAATTGTGAGGAAATGCTTCATGACTGGACAAAAGGAAAACGCAAAGGAATACCTTTTGGTATTCCCATGGTTTGGCGTGAATCTAAGGACCACAACAGTGACTGTTATTTCTGTCTGATTCATACAAAGAGCATCGGCAAGAAAAAACGGCATATGATCACATATCCTAATAATCCTTCTGCAATACGACCTATCGCACATTCTGAGACACTCCTGGTTCCAGTTTTCAATGGTTTTATTTCTTCTAAGGACGAAGAAAGTGAACATGGTGGTCAAGTGTATTTTGATAAGATGCATGAGGAAATGATTGTAGAATCTGAAGGGTCTTCTTCTGATGCCAAGCAGTCATTAACCCCTCAGCAGTTTAGCCAACCCAAATTGAATGACTTAGTAAGAGATTTGGGCCTATCAAAGAAAGCAGCTGAGTTATTGGCCTCCAGGCTTCAAGAAAAGAATCCACTTCACCAGTCAGCTAAAGTATCCCATTTAAGAAAGCGTGAACAAATTTTTCTGGACTTTTTTTCTGAAGACAAACACTTTGTTTACTGTCATGATATCAGTAGTCTTCTCAGCCAGCTAGGTGTTACCACTTACAGTCTATCAGAATGGCGGCTATTTCTTGAAAGCTCTAAATAGAGTCTGAAATGTGTTCTCCTACACAACAACGGTAATGTTTATGCAGCTGTTCCAACTGGTTATTCAATCACATGTGAGAAGATTATAATGACATAAAAATTGTCTTCGACTTACTGAAGTATGAGGAGCATAACTGAACCATTTGTGTGGATCTTAAAATGGTAAATTTCCTGCTAGGACAACAGAGAGGTTTCACAAAGTATCCTTGCTTTCTGTGTTTGTGGGACAGCTGAATTCGGGAGAAACACTGGACACAGAAGGAGTGGCTGAAACATGAAGCTCTGCAAGTAGGGATGCACAATATTGTGAATGAAACTGTAGTTAATCGAGACAGGATCATTTTTCTCCCACTTCACATCAAACTTGGCTTAATGAAGCAGTTTGTTCAGGCTTTGAATAGAGAAAGTGAATGCTTTCAATATATTATTTCTGCTTTTTTGACTTGTCTTTTAAGAAGATAAAAGCAGGTGTATTCCATGGACCTCAAATTCAAACCCTCATACGTGACGAAGAATTTGCCAGGAAGATGAATAAGGAGGAGAAAGCAGCATGGCAGTCTTTTGTGGCAGTTACAAAGAACTTTCTTGGCAACAAAAAAGCAGAAAACTATGAACTTCTGGTTCAGAGGATGCTGTTGGCTTTCCGTGACATTGGATGTAACATGAGCATTAAGATTCACTTCCTGAACAGTCACCTTGATAAGTTTCCCGAAAATCTTGGAATTGTTAGTGATGAGCAGGAAGAACACTTTCATCAAGATCTGAAGACGATGGAAGAGTGTTATCAGGGGCGATTGGACAAAAATATGAAGGCAGACTACTGCTGGAGCATCAAACGAGATTGTCCTCAACAAGTACACAAACGCAAGAGCTACAAACGCAAATTTTTGCCTGAATAGAATTTAAAGAAGTTTTGTGCAAATTTTATGATTAAAATAAGTGTTTTAAAATGTTCTATTTCAAAATTGTAGACAGATTCTGATGCAATCATATATTTTAGTTTATTAGTGTATTTACTGCATTATATAAATTATTATATTTTCACAAAGATGATGCCCAAGAACACATTCTACTTCATTATGTTAAACTAAATTTTGAAAATTTTACAATAAAATGAAGGCGTAAAATCTTGAATTGCAAAAAAACTGTAGCTTACAGAGAAAAACTAATGTCATATTTGAGATCATCACACTCAAGTTAGGTAAGAACAAGTGTTTTTGTGGATGCAACAAAAATTTTGTTCCTCAGTGTAATCCTTTTTCTTTTCTGTTAGGTTGGTGACAATGCTACATTTTCACTCCTAAATTTATTATTTTCAATCTAATCTCTTCTGTAAACATTAAAGTTAACAGTTTGTTAATATTTTAAAAGTACAATATTGGTTGTATTGATTCTATTTTTTTCTCTACTCTATTTTATAAAATTCCATTTAAATTTTTACTGTTTGTTTACTTTTGCTTGGTTTCAGTTTAATTTTCCTTTCTCTTTCTAGTTCTTTAATGTTGAAATTCAGGATAACTATTTGAGTTCTTTCTATTTTGTTTTTGTTTTTAGTATATGTACTTATGGGTATTATTATCTCCCTAAGCACTGCTTTAATTGCATCCCATGTTTTCATTTTCACTTGTCTCAAAGTATTTTCTAATATCCCTTTGATTTCTTTTTGATTCATTATTTTTAAGAGTGTGTTCTGTAAATCCTGCATATTTTTGAATTAACATGATTTCTTTCTGTTATTAATTTTCAATTTCCCCTTTGTGGTCAGAGTATATACACTGAATGATTTTAATCTTTCTAAATGTATTGAAAGTTATTTTATGGCCTAACATATAGTATATTCTGAAGACTGTTTTGTAAGATCGGGGGATAATGGGGGATGGTCATGTGGGGAACCCAGGCCCGGGAACTTTGGCTAGGACCGCCCACAATCAAGCCCGCCAAAGGAAGCTTCCCAGGAACCATTTGGAAGGAAGTGATCATTTGCCAGCCAGTGAAATTTCACCACGTCATAGTAGCTCCACTTCCCTAGAGGGACCCTTTAAATATCTCCCACGTGGCTTAATCTTTGCAATTTCCCTGGCCTCCATCTTTCTTTCCTCGGGGCCAGGGAACCTTGCTGGGCGGGATGCGCGCTCTGTACCGAATAAAGCCTTTTGGTTATTCCACACTTGGTGGCTCCAAGCCCCGTTCCTTCCTTCTTGGTGGGGAAAAATACCTTACATTTTGGTGCCGAAAACCCGGAAGGAGTTAGAAGTCTGTAAGGACCGCTCCTTTCCCCTCCCCTCCGAGAAAGAACCAGGATCTCCGACTTCCACCCACTTCGGCGCACGGTGCGGTAAGTCCCCTGCCTCCAGCCTTCCTCTCAGTTCTTTCCTCCAAGACTCCCTGTCCTAAACCGTAGCTACATCAAGGAAGTCTTTTCCATCTGTCCGAGTGCATGTGCTTGTGGAGACCTCCCCAAGCACATCCACTTTCATCCGTGGCTGGACCTTGAGTTTTTAGGATGCTAATACTCAAGTCTGACCACTCTGAGAACTGAGGGCAGCTGTTGGGGCACAGGAATCTCCCTCCCTAAAGAAGAAGAAACTGTTCTTCTCCACTGTGGCCAGGCCACAGAACCCACTGAATTAGCCTCTTGAAGGGACTTTCGGTGTTAACACCCTCACCAATTTAACTATCACCAAAAAAGCTGGGAACTGAATGGAGATCTCTTATATTCAGGCTTCTAATTATTTGCGCATCTGTCCTTAATCTCTGTGCCGCCTGTTCCACCGCGCAGGCCTTTTTCTGGCCAGAGAAACCTCACCTAAAACCTCCACTCCTAATCTTTCCTTCTCTGCGGACCTCTTTTGTGCTCGGGTTCTCTTCCTCTGAGAGTCCTCCCCTCCCTTTTCAAAAACCTGTTCCCTATTCACTACTACCATCTCTCTTTCTACTCCCCTGCTGGCCAGGGGCCCCTCCCTTCACTGTGTTCTCTAGTCCCTCCTCTGTCAGGCCTTTCTCAGCCTGGCATTGGCTCTTACACTGGTTTTCGGGACGTTCAAACCCAATTTTCTTACAGGAAGTTCTGGCCCTGTCTTGCCTTTGGCTACAGCGTTTCCTGCAAGATCTGGATGCCGGGCTCCCCACGAGCCCCCCTCCTCTTATTCCCAATCCCCCAAACCCTTATCTGGAACCTGTGAACATGCAATTTAAAGTTTTTAACGGTCCCAACTAATACAGGCTAAGGCCGTTCCGCCAGGCCCCGCATGCAGCGGATAGTAACGCTCCAAACCCCGACTCTTGTGGCAACCCTGAGACCAGCAGAGCCACCAGCAGCTTGCTTTAAGTGTGGCAAGCAGGACCACTGGTCCCGACAGGGCCCCTGCCCGCGGCTGCCCACTGAGCCCTGCCCTGACTGCAAGCAGCCCAGTCACTGGCAAAGTGATTGCCCCTTTGGGCAACAGGTTTTTCCTCAGCGCCTCTACATGGAGGACAAGCCGCCCGAATAGGAGGCCAATCCAGCCAGGTGGGTGCACCACTCGAACTCCTAGGACACGGCCTGGACACAGAGAACCCAGGGTATGCTACAACTAGTGAGTAAGTCTATCTCATTTCTTGTGGACATGGGGGCAGCCTTCTCTGTTTTTGGCCTTCATACTCTGGACCTCTAGTTCCCTCACAGGTTTAGGTTATGGGAATGGATGGGATCCTCTTCCTTTCCCCTTTTTACGCCACTCCTGACATGCAGTTCTGCCTCAAGCTTGCCTCCTTACAGGACCACTGGCAGTCGGAACCACTGGATTCCATCCATCTCCAGCTTACCAAAAGGCTGGACCCTGCAAATTCCCCTATTACTCCTCTTTTTTTTTTAACCCTTACAGGACTGCATCTGCGAAGTTTCTCAACTCACAGACACACAGATGATCCTCCTGACACCCCTCAAAGCCACCATCTTCTGATCTCCCCTCCCCACAACGCCCCTATTCAGCAGGAAGTAGCCAGACGAATAAACGGCGCCCCTTTTTCTATTTAACACAAAAGGTCAGAATGTAAGGTCGGTGGATATAGGGGATGGTCACGTGGGGAACCCAGGCCCGGGAACTTTGGCTAGGACCACCCACAATCAAGCCCGCCAAAGGAAGCTTCCCAGGAACCATTTGGAAGGAAGCGATCGTCTGCCAGCCAGTGAGATTTCATCATGTCATAGTAGCTCCACTTCCCTAGAGGGACCCTTTAAATATCTCCCACGTGGATTAATCTTTGCAACTTCCCTGACCTCTATCTGGCCTCCATCTTTCTTTCTTCGGGGCCAGGGAACCTTTCCGGGCGGGATGCACGCTCTGTACCCAATAAAGCCGTTTATTATTCCACACTTGGTGGCTCCAAGCCCCGTTCCTTCCTTCTCGGCGGGGAAAAATACCTTACATGTTTCATGCTCACTTGAGAAGAATGTGTACTCTGTTTTTGGTAGGTGAAATGTTGTACATATGTTTCTTGGTCTGGTGGTTTATAGAGCTGTTTGTCTTCTATCTCATTATTTATCTTCCATCAAGTGGTTCTATCCATTACCAATAATGGGATGTTAATGTTTAATATTATAAAAATGTTTCTTCAATTTTGTCATTTTTTTCTTCACATATGCTTGAGCTCACTGGTTAGGTTAAAATACATTTATAATTTTTACATCTTTTGATGAATTAATATTTTTATCATTATATGATATCTATCTTTGCCTCTAGTAAGGCTTTTTGTTTTAAAATGTATTTTTATGATATTATTATAGTAAATTATACTTTTCTTTGGTTGTTATTTTAATGAAGTATCTTTTTCTATCAGTTCACTTTCAACTATTTGTCTTGGATCCTTAGTAGGTTACATGTAGACAGCATACAGTTAGATCATAGCTTTTCAAAACAAAATCCATTTTTACATTTTTTCCTTTTACTTAGAGTTCAATCAATTTATATTTAATATATTTGTTGATACTGGAGGACACCTCCTATGTTGTTATTTGTTTTCTTTATGTTTTCATTTGTTCTTCAATTCTCCTATTACTATTTTTCTTTGTTTTTGATAGATATATTGTAGAATATTTATTTGATTCTTTCTCATTTAATATACATATATATTTTAGTTAATTTCTTAGGGATTATAGGTAACAATTTATAACAATCTAGTTCAATTAATACCCATGTAGTTTCAGTAGTATACAAGATAATTTGCTCCCATATACCTCTGCCAATATACAATTTATGCTGTAATTATCACAAATATTAAGATTATAGATTCTTAGAAGGATAGTCTATTAGAAAAAAAAATTTCCTCCATTTTTACCTGAAAATATCTTATTTTCTGCTTTGTTTTTGAAGGACAATTTTGACAGATATAGAAATACTGAATGACAACATTTTTCCATTTAGTATTTTAAATATCTAATCTCATTGCTTTATGGCCTTTATGATTGCTGATGAGAAATTAATTTTATATCTTATTGAGAATTTCTTGCACTAGAAAAGTCACTTCTCATTTACTGCTTTCAGTATTCTATCTTTGTTTTCAAATTTCAATGGTTTGATTATAATATATGTTTATGTGGATCTCTTTGAATTTATCTTAAGTGGGTTCATTAAGCTTCTTGGATGTGTAGATTTTATGTCTTCCCATAAACTGAAGTTTCTTTACTGAAATTTTCAGTCATATTTTTATTTCTTTATTTTATTTTATTTTATTTCATTTTTTACTGAGACAGAGAGAGAATCAGAGAGAGGAATATATAGGGACAGACAGACAGGAATGGAGAGAGACGAGAAGCATCAATCATCAATTTTTCTTTGTGACACCTTAGTTGTTCATGGATTGCTTTCTCATGTGTACCTTGGCCGTGGGGCTACAGCAGACCATGTAACCCCTTGCTTGAGCCAGCGACCTTGGGTCCAAGCTGGTGAGCTTTGCTCAAACCAGATGAGTCCACACTCAAGCTGGCGACCTTGCGGTCTCAAACCTGGGTCCTCCACATCCCAGTCCAATGCTCTATCCACTGAGCCACCACCTGATCAGGCCATATTTTTTATTTCCATTCCTTGAATTTTCTCCTCTCGTTCTGAGTTTTTCATTATAAATGTTGATTTGCTTGATGGTATCTTACAGATCTCTTAGGCTCTGTTAATATTTCTTCTTTCTTTCATCTTTCTCCTCATATTGGATAATTCAATATACCTATCTTTTAATCTTTATTCTGCCTACTAAAATTTGCTGTTTAACTATGCTAGCACATTTTTATTTCAGTCCTTATACCTTTCAACTTTAAAGTTTCCATTTGGATCCTTTCTATATTTTTTTATCTGTATATTGACATTTACTATTTGCTGAGACATCATTATTAAGATTTCTGTCAGTTGATTGCACATGGTTTGTTTGAGTTCTGAGACTATATTAAAGAAACATGACTTCACAAATTTTTTTTTATTATATCCAAACTTTGGACTTCTTCAGGAAGCTTATAATAATAAGGCCATGGTAAGTTAAAATGCTATAAGGATATCTCACTGATTTTGTTTTTATCAAGAGAGACAGAGAGAGGCAGAGAGAGGGAAAGGCAAGAAAAGGCAAGGATAGACAGGTAGGAAGGGAGAAAATGATACACTTTAGTTGTTCATTGATTGCTTTCTCATATGTGACAAAACTAGGGAGCTACAGAAGGGCTAGTGACCCCTTGCTCAAGGCAGCAACCACTGGATTCAATCCAGTGACCATGGGGTCATATCTATGATCCCACACTCAAGCCAGCAACCCTGCCCTCAAGCTGGTGAGCCTGCACTCAAGCCAGATGAGCCCACACTCAAGCTAACAACCTTGGAGTTTTGAACCTGGGTCCTCTGCATCCCAGTCTGATGCTCTATTCACTGCGCCACCATCTGGTCAGGATCTTACTGATATTTTATTGTTTTTTTCCCCCCTAGGTTAAATATTTCCCTGCTTTCTGGAAGCTATTTTGACTTTCCAGAACTCCCATAAGGGTAATTGATTTTTTTCACTGATTCATTGCTTTTCTGGATCTATGAGCTTTGACGATTCTCACTTTGTCATTTTCACTAACATAATGTCCCTCCATTTGCTTTTTAGTTTCATCTTGAATTCTGCTGCTTTCATTGTCTACTCCTTAAGAAAAATTGTCTTGCTTCTGCTTTTGAAGGCCAATAACATTTTAAAGAAGCTATTTTGCCTTATATATCTTGTGAACAAATCAATGGTGAGATTTCCAAATTCTTCACTCTTATAAATAAATTATTCATTAAGTTTGGGTTACAAAACCAATCCTAACTTCCTCTATTTTTAAAGCTAAGAACTCCAAAATTTCAAAATTTCAAGAAAGACCTTTACTTAGATAATTCAATATTTCTGTTGCACTAATTGGTAAGTAAATAGTGACCATTTTCAAAGTATTATTAATTGACTATTATTCTGTCATAAAACCATGATAAAAAGAGCAAGGTGTGATGAGATATGTTTTTATTTCTTCTTATTGTATCAGAATAAATTAGAAAATTGTGTAGCTATTTAAAAAGTTAGACAAATTAAAAATATTAATATAGAAAGTATTAAGAAAAAATCAAGTTGCAGACCAATATACCCAATATTGTATAATTTAGTAAATCACACCATATGCTTAGAATACCATTCTACATAGTTTTTCCTGGAACAAAAAACTATGTGAGCTATTAGGAAAAAATGTCTTAGATACTATTTTGAAAACTGGTAATGTGAACTTTATTTGAAAAGAGGAAACAGGAACATCACTCTAGAAAATGATGATTTTCAAATTTAGTATTCCAATACAGTGGTACCTTGATATGTGAACAAACCAACATACAAAAAAAAATTTTTTTGAGATATGAGCTGTGACTTGGTCTGTATTTTTTGTTCAAGATCCGAGCCAAATTCTGAGATAAGAGTTGTGATTCAGAAAGCTGCCACTAGTTGGCACGTTGGCACATGGGTCCAGTATCAGCAGTTTGATATATTGAGTTGACTGACTTACGAGCTCAGTTACAGAATGAATTAAATTTGTATCTCAAGGTAGCACTCTACTTTATATTGTTCATTATATTTTCATAAGAAAGTACAACTATGTTCCTAAATATTACTTTTCAAAAACATGATGTGATATATAAAAATAATAATTAGTCCTAATTAAAAGCAAAAACAAACAATATAAGTGGAGCTACAATAATAGCAGACAAGTTAAAAATCAAGGGAAAGCTTTGGAAAGCATTTGTAGAGGTATTTCATATGGGTCAAAATTTGTGTTCTTCATAAAAATTTATATGAAAATTCACCAAAGATATTTTAAAAACTCAAAATGAAAAATTTGAAAGTCCAAGTTCCTCTTGAAAATTGCTGAAATTGGAGGTCAGAATAATGGTGACATGAGAGATACCCTTGAGCTCTCCCTTTGAAATTTCAACAAATATTACACCTATAATGTAGATTAACAACTCCACTGTCTCACAGGCTTGCTTAAAAGAACCATGCACTGAATGGTCTAAAACTACTTTTTTGTTAGAGTTTTTAACAATATCACTCTCAAATGGCATCAAGAAATTGAATACCATGGCTACAGAAGACAGAGATGTAGTTCAGAAAGAAAATGAAAAATCTCCAGAAAGCAATCTCAAACACATGGAAACCTTGGAGTTTAACCATAAAGAATTCAAAATTGATGTTCTGAAAGTACTCAATAAGATATGAGAAAACACTGATAGGCAATTTAATGAACTCTAAAACCAAATTAATGAACAAAAAGAATACCTTACCAAAAAGATTAAAACTTTACAAAAGAACCAAAAAGAAATGAAGAACTCAATACATGAACTGAAAAATGAGGTAGCAAGTTTAGCTAATAGAACAAGGCTGATAGAAGAGAGAATCAGTGACATTGGGGACAGGTAACTGATGACTTTACAAAGAGAAGATAGAGACTTAGGAATTTAAAAAAATGAGAGAGTTCTGCAAGAATTGTCTAACTCCATCAGAAAAAAAAGCAATTTAAGAATAATGTGTATAACAGAAGAATAAGAGAGAGAGAAAGGAAGGGAGAGGTTATTCAAAAATAATTGATGAGAACTTCCCAAGTTATGAAAAGAGTTAGACACTTGAATCCAAGAGGCAAACAGAATGTTGAATTACCTCAGCCCAAACAGACCTTATGCAAGGCACATCATAATAAAATTTTCAAAAATCAATGACAGAGAAAAAATCCTCAAGATAAGTATAGAAAAGGAGACCATAACATATAAAGAAAGGCCCATTAGTAATCATAAGACTTCTGAGTGGAAACTTTACAAGCCAGAAGAGAGTGAACCCAAACATTCAAAGCACTGAAAGAAAGAAATTACCAGCCAAAAATTCTCCATCCATCAGTTTCATTTCAGATATGAAGTGGAAATAACAAATTCTGTAGACATATAGAAGCTGAGGGAATTTATCATCAGAAAACCCACAATGCAGGAAATACTCAAGGGGATTATTCAACCAGATACATAAAACAAAACAATTAAAAATTGCAGCCTGATCAAGCAGTGGCACAGTGGACAGAACATTGACCTGGGATGCTGAGGACTCAGGTTCAAAACCCTAAGGTCACTGGCTTGAGCTGGTCACTCATCCAGCTTGAACATGGGCTCACCAGCTTGAGTGCTGGGTCACCAGCTTAAGTGTGGGATCATAGACATGATATCATGGTTGCTGGCTTTAGCCCAAAGGTAGCTGGCTTGAAACCCAAGGTCACTGGTTTAAACTCAAAGGTTGGTGGTTTAAACAAAGGGTCACTGTCTCAGCTGGAGTCCTCTGGTCAAGTCACATATGAAAAGCAATCAGTGAGCAACTAAGGTGCCACAACAACAAAAGTTGATGCTTCTTATCTCTCTCCCTTCCTATCTGTTTCTGTCTTTCCTTCTCTTCTTCACACACATTCTCTCCTCTCACAAAAAGAAACAAACAAAATGAAACAAGAAACCCCCCAAAATTACAAGTAAAATCTTCAACAAAGATATAGTGAAAACAAGGATAATCTATAACAACAATAACATAAAAGGGAGGAGGATAAATATCTACAGTATCAATGGAGGATGGAGTGCAGAAGCGTTCATAAGACAGAGGACTATTGTACATATAAAAATTTTTCTCTTAATAACCTAATGATAACCACCCACAAAAAAGCCACAACTGAAATACATAGCTTAAAAAAAAGAAGAAACAGGGCTACCATTAAACAAAACATAAAATTGCTATAGAAAATCCTCAAGAGTCAATAATTACTCTAAATATAAATGAACTGAACTCATTAATAAAGAGGCACAGAGTAGCAGGTGGATCAAAAAGCAAAACCCAACTGTATACTGTCTTTGGGAAATGCGCCTAAGCTGCAAGGACAAAAGTAGTTTAAGGGAAAGGTTGGAAAACAATTCTCCAAACAAATAATACCCAAAGAAAAGCAAGTGTAGCCATAGTCATATCTGACAAAGCTGACATCAAGACAACAAAGGTAAGAAAAGACAAAGATGGACATTTCATAATGATAAAGGGGACATTGTGTTAAGAAGATATAATACTTTTTAATATATATGCACCAAATCAAGGAACACCAAAATATATAAGATATCTGCTATAGGATCTTAAAATACAAGCCAACAAAAACACAACCATACTTGGGGATCTCAACACACCACTGACGGGTGTAGACAGATCATCCAAACAGAAAATCAATAAAGACATATCAGTTTTAAATGACACAGTAGATCAAATGGCCATAATAAACATATATAGGACATTTTACCATTAGAACATCAGATTACATATTCTTTTTCAGGGTGCATAAAACATTCTCAAGAATAGACCATATGTTGGGCTACAAAAATAATATCAACAAATTCAAGATTGACATTATATCAAGCATATTTTCTGACCATAAATCTTAGAAATTAAAATTAAACTTCAAATAAAAGTAAAGAAACCCACAAAAATGTGGAAATTGCACAACCCACTTCTAATAAATGACTGGATCAAAGAACAAATAAAAGTAGAGGTCAAAAGATATATACAGATAAATGAGAATGACAACATGACATATCAAAATTTCTTGGATGGAGTGAAGACAGTAATAAGTGGAGAGTTTATAAAATTATAGGCTTATATCACCAAACAAGAGATATCCCAAGTAAACAACCTAACATCACATCTAAAAAACTGAAAAAAGAAGAACAAAGGCAACCTGAAGTCAGCAGAGGAAAAAAAATGGTAAAAATTAGAGCATAACAACATGAAATAGAGAAAAACAACACAACAACAACAAAAACTATAGAAAAAATTAAAACAACAAAGAGCTGGTTCTTTCAAAAGATCAATAAAATTGACAAACCCCTGACTAGACTCACTAAGGAAAATAAAGAAAAGTGTCATATAAACAAAATCCAAAACAAAAAAGGAGAAATTACCACAGACATGGATATATCATACAAAGGATCATACTGGAATACCATGAAAGAATATATGATATCAAATTCAACAATCCAGAAAGGAACAAAGTGACACATGCTACAACATGTTTAAACCTTAAAAAACCTATTTAATGTATAGTGTTTAACTGCATTTGACTTTCTAATATCTTTTTTATCTAAGTTTTAAATAATTGCGCTACCTGTGGTGACACTTTGGATAAAGCATTGATCTGGAATGCTGAGGTCGCTGCTTCAAGACTTCTGGCTTGCCCGGTCAAGGCACAGATGAGTTGATGCTTCCCGCTCCCCCTTCACTTGAATTCCTCTCTCTCTTTCTCTTTTTCTCTCTCTCCTTCTTCCTATCTCCCTAGAAATTACTACGATCTAAAAAATGAAAAGTAATGTACCAAAACAATAACAACAACAAAAAAGAAAAATTGTTGCGCTGACTATTGGCTCACCCGACCTGCTGAAACTGCGCAGGGATCACAGGTCGTCAACCACAGACCCCGCTGTAGAGTACGGGCAGTGGCAACTGGACACCAACTACCAGGCCACTCTCCTGAGCATGCTCAGTGTGCCCTAGGCGCACAACAACCTACTTCTCTGCAGAGCATGTGCAACAACCACTGGACCCCGACCACCCAAACCCAGCGAACAAGCTCAGTGGCCAGCGGACACCGAACAACCCGTCCTGCTTACAGAGCAGACGCAGTGTCCTCCGTCGGCCAACCTGCTGGCCACGCAATGGAGCATGCTCAATGTGCTATAGCCGTGAATCACCCGACCCGGCATTCGAACATGTGCCTTGACCACAGGCTGGCACTGTCTGGCCCCGCTGCTTAGCACGCACAGTGTGCCAGAGCTAAAGACCGCCGCACCCCCTGATGAGCATGAAGGAATAAACAAAAGGTCATATAGCTGTACAATAAAAAAAAAAATCTACACATATAAAGGAACAAACTGATACATGCTACAACATGGTAAGACCTTAAAAATGTCTTCATTTAATGTATATTTTTCAGGTACAGTTGAGATTTAACATTATATCAGTTAGAGGTGTGTAGCATAAAAGTTAAGTTTTATATAAGATTTAAATCATTTTCCTACCTGTGGTGGTGCAGTCCATAAAGCATCAACTAGGAACACTGAGATTGCCCTTTCAAATCTTCTGGCTTGCCGGGTCAAGGCACATATGGGAGTTGATGCTTCCTGCTCCTCCATCCCTTCTCTTTCTCTTTCTCTCTCTCGTCTTCTCTCTTCCCCCTTCCTATGTCTCCAGAAATAAATAAGTTCTAAAACATGAATATTAATACAAAAAACCCCAATAATATATAATTTCTTGTGCTGACCATTGACCTACCCGACCTCGCCAATGAGCATGAGCAGAAGCAACGCGGCCATCGACCACTTACCTTACTGTTGACCATGCGCTGTGTTTAGGAGCTAACAATGAGCTGGCCAGGCTTCTGTGTATGAGCACTTGTCAAGGAGCTCCCACCAGGAGGCCACTTTCTTGATCATGCTCAGAGTGCTCTAGCCGCGGATCAAGGTACCCTGCAGTTGAATAAGTTCATCCACCAGTGGCGGGCCATCACTTTGTCCTGCTGCTGAGCATGCTCACTGTGCCCCAGCCGAGGACCACCTTACCCCCTGATGAGCAGGGACTAATAAACAATATGTGATATATCTGCACAATAAAATAACATTTTGACATATAAAGCAGGGGTAGTCAACCTTTTTATACCTGTTAGTATAAAATTTTCTAACCACCCACCGGTTCCACAATAATGGTGATTTATAAAGTAGGGAAGTAACTTTACTTTGTAAAATTTATAAAGCAGAGTTACTGCAATTTCAAGCATATGATAATAATTACCAAGTACTTTATGTCGGATTTTTGCTAATTTTGGCAGAATAAATTTTTATAAGACAACTTACTATAGTTTAATTTATCTTTTTAATTATATATTGTTTACTCTGCTACCACCCACCATGAAAGCTGGAATGCCCACTAGTGGGCGGTAGGGACCATGTTGACTACCACTGACCTAGAAGAAATAGATAAGTTCCTAGAAATATACAATCTTTCTAGACTGAGTCACAAAGAAGAGGAAAATCTAAATAGTCCCATAAGCAGAAAAGAAATAAAAACAACTATTAAAAAACCTTCTTGAAAATAAAAGTCTAGGACCAGGTGGCTACATTAGCAAATTCTACCAAACATTCAAAGAAGATTTGGTACCTATCCTTCTCAAAGTCTTCCAAAAAGTAAAAGAAGAAACAATACTCCCTAACACATTTTATGAAGCCAACATAACCTTCATATGAAAACATGCGAAGAACAACACAAAAAACAAAAACTACAGACCAATGTCTCTAATGAATACAGATTCAAAAATTGTGAACAAAATACTAGTAAATCATATACAACAATACATTAAAAAATAATACATCATGATCAAGTGGGATTCATTCTAGGAGCAGAAGGGTTGTTCAACATATCTAAATTGAACAACATAATACACACAACAACAAAACAAAGAACAAAAATTATATGATCTTACCAATAGATGCAGAAAAAGCATTGATAAGATACAACATCCATTTATGTTTAAAACACTCAATTAAATGGTTATACAACAATAATACCTCAACATAATACAGGTCGTATATGACAAACCATCAGCTAATATACCAAGAGGAGAAAAAATGAAGGTTTTTCCTCTAAAATGAGGAAAAAGACAAGGCTGTCCACTCTTTCCACTCTTATTCAACATAATACTGGAAGTTTCAGCCAAAGCAATCAGGCAAGAAAAATAAATAAAAGGCATTTATATCAGGAAAGAGGTAAAGGTACCATTTTTTGCAGAAGACATGAGCCTGTGTTTAGAAAACCCCAAATACTTCCTCGAAAAACTATTAGAAACAATAAACAAATAACCACTCTCAAGATAATAGAATTTCAGTTGTTCTTAAAAACTTCCTTTTTTTCCCCTTGAAATCACTCTCTGTTTCCACTCCTTGAAATGCCTCTCTTGGACCAAAGGCATCCATAAGCTTTACATTTCTTATGATTTCATATTAATATAATGAAGCAATATATATTTTCTTTGCTTGGGTTCTTCTTCTCCTATAATTATTTTGATATTTATCTATTTTGTTCCATGTATAAAAATTCATTTTCATCAATAAAGTATATCTATAAATAGGTAAGTATACAAACAGATGTAGATGAAGGTGTAGGTATTGGTATAGATGTAAATATATCACAGTTTGTGGTTTATCCATTTACTTCTTCATAGACATTTGGATTGCTCACATTTACAGTTTGTCCTAAATTTAAATACAATTTCTGTAAACATTTGTGTACAAATCTTTCTATGGACATATGTTTCATTCCTCTTGGGTAAATATCTAATAGTGGAATGTCTAGATCGTATGGTAGGTATGTGTTTAACTTTTAAAGATACAGTCAAACTTTATTTCAATGTGTCTCTACCATGTTATATTCCTATCAGAAGTTTGTGACAGTTCCAGTTTCTACATATTCTCACTAGTATATGATATGATTAATATTTTTAATTTTAGCCATTCTGATAGGTATGTGGTGGTAAGTTATTGTTTTATGTTTTTCTAATTAATGATGTTAAACATGTTTTTTATGCACAGATTTGCTAGTTGTATATCTTCTTTAAGAAAATGTCTACTGAAATATTTTTCCTATCTTATGTTGTTTTTTATATTATTATTGAGTTTTGTGATTTCATTTTATGTTGAATAGTTTATTTTCTTATTGTGTTCAAAGATTTTTGTATAATTTTATTTATTTATTTATTTATTTATTTATTTATTTATTTATTTATTTATTTATAGGGTGACACTAGTTAATGTAATTATACAGGTTTCATGATTGTTGCATTAGGGCAGCTGAGGCTGTGAATTTAACGTTAGTGGGAGCCCCAACTTCAGGTGTCTCTTGGTTAGGAACTCAGTCTGGGGAATGTGGTCCCAACTCTAGAGTTTAATCCCTCAACCCCTGCTAGATAATCAAATTTTTATTATCCCCAACAAGGTTAGTATCAGGTTCAGACCGAGTGTGGCCAACAGTTCCCTTTTCAGAAGTTCTTACAGCTGCTGAGACCTTGGTCTCAGGGAGGAAGACTGTGCCCCCATGAAGGTGGCTAAGCCCCTCGGCAAGATCCAATAATAGACTCACAGGGTCCCACATGTTAAATGTCCATGCTGCAAGCATCCCTCCCTTCCCCCTGTGGAATCTAACCCAGCAGGGCAGGATGTCCAGCACCCAGGCTGGCTGACTGTGAAGCTCCACCCTCTCCAATGCACATGAGCTGCTGTTCTGTTGCTGATTACAGAGAGTGGACTTGCTTCGGCTAGGCCAGGTGTAAGGAGCCTTTCCTTAGGACACAACTCTAACAAGGATTATTAGGTCCTGAACCGGTCTTTCTGCGTCTGATACCTGGATGTGCCAGCCCTGGGCCTCCCTGGAAGGAACCTGGTGCAGAACAGTGGGAGACACTGCCTGTGACTGGCACTCAGCAACCCTCTTGGAATTACAAGCAATCCAGAGTTCGTGGCTGCCTCTGCTGGGCTCAGATGCACATGGAAATACCAGCTGTACACTTAGGCTGGCTTTTACCCACTCTGGACCTGGGAAAATGTGTGATTAAAAGGCCAAGGTTCCCTGAGTCCCACCTCCTGCAGCTTCTGTCTGCTGGCTGCTTGTTGGACTCAGCCACTGAATAAACCTCTAGTAAAGTCTAAAGTCTGTGGCAATTCAGGTATTAGGAAGGGTGGTGGGTATGGCTCCGCCCTTTGGTCCCAGGTTTCAGTTAGTCCAGACTTTTTTCACAGACTTCAGTAAGATGTGGCCCTATGATTCTGGTGTGTGTGGCCTCTGAGACCAAGAGATGTGGTCTGCCTGCAGTCTGGACAGTTTCTACTGAGTCTCCCATGAGATGGAAGCGGCAATCTTAGAGTCAGAAGCTTGTGGTGGAAAACTTTGGCCTCAACACCAGAAAACTGAGTCACTGATGTGCTCCCTTCTTCATGGCCTCCCAGAATGACCCATCACTATGACTGAGGTAGGAGAGACTCCTGAGAGAGGAGCAGTTGCTTTTCCCTTGCTGATGCCACTCAGAGGGGACTGCTCTACCCAAGAAAGATGGCCACTGCAGTATTAAAGAATGACTCAGCACAGTTCTGGTGGCCATCCTCCACAGTGGGCCTCCAACTTTATTCTCTTATCATGTAACTCTATTCCTCTCAGCTCTCCCTCCACTGGAGCCCCAGGTAAGTGGCTATGAATAAGATATTTTGCCTTGGCCCTTTTAGATGGAGCTTGCATCCCCAAGAGCTTTCTCTCAGAAAGAAACCCGGCTCTTTTCACTGCCAAATGCTGTGTGGGCACCTCTTCTAAGCTCTGGGGCTCTAGACTGTGGCTCCTGGCCTGGGGCTTAGGACCCACACCTCTCAAGGCGACCTTCCCAATACTGAGTGTACCTCCGGACCCTAAGCTGCCACTTGCTCCTGGGAGCGAGGCAGCCCTGTCTGCATCTCTGCCCTTCCTACCAGTCTTGGTGTGGCTTCTTCTGTGATCCTTGATTCTAGACTCCTCTTCGTTCAGTCCAAAGTCGGTTTTTCAAAATTATTTTTCTCAAATTAAGTTGTGATCTAATTTTGTCCTGGGAAGTGGCAGTTGTAACATCCACCACCTACTCTGTCACCATCTTGGAATCCTCTGAATGATCTTTTTAAAATTCAGATTGCATCATTACCATACTGGAATCCCTCTAATAGCACAGTGTATGCAGTAGCTAAGAGCATGGAATCTAAACAACTTTGGCTCAAATCCCAGCTCCTCTACTGTGCTACCACTCCACTACTCAGGAGTCTCACCCCTGACATCCAACACCTCACTAAGTCCTTTCCTTTCCAATTTGACCCTGTGGTTTTGTGTTGCCACTTGGGCCCTGCCATTCTGGAATCTTATCATTTTTTTCTATTAAACAGTTTATTTCCTATTATGGTTTGTAAAATAGGAGAGATAACACTGAGCTTCTCAAAAGCTCACTATTATAGTAGTATTTTCTCTGCCTCCTAAGAGAAAGTAGTTTAGAGATAGGTTCTCTTGTCTCATGCAATAAATCATTTCTAATATCTTCATTCATTTGACTTCCTCACCAATTCCTAAGTACTCTGGCAAAGATGTTCCAGCGTCTTCATCTCATTTACTATAGGCTGTTGTTCAAGCTTAAAGATGCCACCTAACAGAATATTAAGGTAGCCCCAGGTCATGGAACCCTCAGTTATAGGTATGTACACCCATGTAACTTCTTCCCTATGTTCACTTATAATCTGTCCCCTTCTTTTGTTAATTTCACATCCTCAAAATATATTCCAAAATATATTATCCCAGTTCATGCTAGTACATTTTACCTAGTTCTTATAGTTCCTTCTGGATTTTCCACCTAAACAGAGAATATATTTTGTTTTTTGGGATGTGATGATACTTTATCCTTCTCATGAGTTGAGATCAATGAAAAATGTGTTAGATGTTGAGTATGACAATGTCCTTTGAAGTAGTAGCTGCCTTAGATGAATTCATTACCTGATATATAGGAACAAGGAGATTGCTCTCCAAGAGCAAGGGTTAGGTGAGTGCTTTTGGCTGGTTGATGAGTCAGAGGATTGTAGGCATTCAAGATTTTCACACTCATCATTATTATAGGTCTCAGAGTTCTACTATTTCCTTATTAGGTCACGTATCTTGATATAGATGACTCTAAATGTGGTAAATAGTTTCCATGCATTTCTGCCAACCTTACATTTAGAATTTGACCCTGCTATCTAGCAGTCTGCCTTATGATTGGAAAAGATGATCTCTTTAGTTCAGTGAGCTAGGCGGGCATTTCCATCAGACACACAAACTTAGGTTAGAGATCCAGATTAAGGCAGTCTTAGAGCCAGCCTCAGCTGCTCAGGATGAAAGGTATTTCAGAATCCATACTGAGTTGGAAGCCAAACTCATCCACTCCTACACCAGAAGTGCAAAGTCATGAAAAGTGGAGAATAGATGCACGTCTGAGACATATCCCCTCATTTCAATATATGCCATGATATAAATGACAACCCAGGAGAAATTAAGTGTCCTCTTTTACCCCAAACCAGACACCTGATAACTCACAAATATGGGAAAGCCTGGTGTTCTGGTTTTAAAATATAAGCAGTTAGTCCATGGGATTAATAACTATTTCTCACTATTATGATAAAGTAGTATACCCTAGTCTTTTCAGAAATTAAGATTGTCATCTGGTTCACTTTAAATCTGACCATGTCATTTGACTCGTCTTAAATCTGGCATATTAAATTTCAGAGCTTTAAACCACACACATTTCTTGTTCTCCTGACTAACAAATGTATGAATGAGTGAATATACAAATAAGGTAGTAAAAAAAAAAAATGAGAACCAAGGACAGAAATGGCTCCACTGAGAAAGCTGAAGGTGGGCAATATATTACTATCAAGGGGACACAAAGTTATTGAGTAAATGCAGTTTTTTGCCCAGGGTATGAGTTCCACATATAGTGGGGTGACGTTCTGTTGTCAGTACCGCACAGGATCATGAGGAAGCTCTGTGGATTAATATAGGATGTATGCAAAAGGAGTCTTGATCTTTGTCAGGCAGACCAAGAGAAAGTTCTGTGGAATCTAAAGCTTATACAATTTGGAAGCCTTTTTAAAAAAAAATACAAAATCAACCATGAAAGTGAATATTTATTTAGAATAATCAGATAACGTATAACAAGCATTAAAATGATGACAAGTACAAGCAAAATTTCCAATCAGAGAAACGCCAGTTATGTTACAAATAGTCACACTGGTCCGCAGCAAACATCCAAAATGAAAGATATAATCATTTTGTTACAAATCAAAACATCAAACTTACAAATTTTACACAAACATGTGGCCATGTGAACATATAACAAAAGCGCTAGAGTAACAGGTGTCTCACTCTAAGTGTAAAGATGCAGGCAGGTTCATGTTAAAGCCTTTACTGTTTATTTTTATATCAAGTTTCTAAAATAAAGTAGCCCTTATAACACATATTTTCCTTAAAGTCTTGTTTCAAGTTAGAATAAACTTTCATTGGTTTCAGACTTTAATTTTTAACTATGTACTTTTAAACATATCTGAATAATTGTCATATTCAGCCAAATGGTGGCTTTTTCGATGACTCATTTCCAAATTCACAAATTCTGGTCCATTTATTTTTTGTTTTAGCCTGGAATGACACCAGTAAGCATTTATATTATTGGAACCAACTGGAACTATTCTACTAATAAGCCATATGAGACAGACTGCTTGGTTTGAAACAAATGACTGTATTTAAAGATACAATACTCAGAACAAAGTGCTTGCATTTTATACAGTTTATATCAAACTAGATGGACTCTTAAGCAGTCAGCCTGGATTCATACTCTAGAGTAGCCAGGCTATGAATACAATGACTCTAGCTGCCTTCCACATGTGGTCAGACAGCTATATTAAGATACAGTTACTGTTAGTTATGAAGACAGTCAAAACCTGGTCTGTTTGAGAAAGTGTTCAGTTATTGAATAATAGACACTCCATAAATGGAATTTCAGGGAAGTGCACAATGAACAATCCTGTTCCAGACTGCTAAAATTATTCTCTGCATGCTGAGATGTTATTCTCACACATATAGACTGCATGCAGGTAACCCATTTACTTTATTTTTGAATTCCAGATTGTTTTATTGCAAAAGCAATTAATGTTAATTATAATATATAGCAAAGCATCTCTATCTTTGGTTCTATATCTCAGAAATATTTTTTCCAAAAATAAATAGGCGTGGCAGGAAAAATAATCCAATTATCTTAAAAGAAACTCAATACTTTATAAAAACTAAGCAAAAATATATAATCAACATTTCTTAGACTTTTTTTCTAATCATCTTGCTTCATATCTAATACTAGTGCAATTTTAATATATAAATGATTGTGCACACTGTATTTAACTATACAGCATAGAAACAAAATTATGTCATAAAACAAAATAATACTTTCCCTTATTTAGGAATTATGCATTCTAGAAATGTACGAGAAAGTAAAACTGCTAAAATATGTTAATAAAATTGACTTTGAAGAAGCATAAGAGAGAAAACGTGGATGTAATAATATTCACAGATCATAGAGATTGCAAAAAGAAAATAGAAAAAGTGAACATATTACTTAAAAGTATCCCATTTCTGGAAAATATGTTAGATTTTTTTTTAAACTAAAATCTATGAAAGTTCCCTGTATGGTTTGGACACTTGGGTGATTTAGTTAGTGTTCTTCGTTTGTTAATGGTCTCCGTCTCTTCTCATATAAGATTTTTGCATCAAATAACTCTCTTTCCCTGTATCCTAAAGATGGTCCTTTTAGGTACTTTGCTTCCGCTGCCTTGTAATCTAATCCATCAACAGCAGAAATTGAACAAATGATTGCTTCTGGCAGAAGAACTTCTAGGATAAATTTAATTTTATCATGATTTACCAGAGACAACATTTTTGCATCTGTTTGTTTATAAATTTCTTGTAAATATTTCACCACCTCATCCAACTGATCTTCATCCTCAAGGTATGTTTCAATACAGGGACTGAACCATTTTGCTTTCAAATATGATTTCAGCCACTTGGACCGTTTTGTGCCATTTAAAATGGAGAGAAGATGGCTCTCCGTTCCTTTTGCATTCACAATGAAGTCCACTAGGTTCTTGTTGGCTCGGTCCCGAGCTGCCTTCATTCGGTCAGGGAGAAAGTTTTGGAAGGACATTCTCTTGGTCTGGGAAGTCATGGCCAAAGGTACCATAGAATCTTCATTCTCCAACTTTGGAAATAAGTTCCTGAAGGTATCCTTTCTGATTACTTTCCTGACTGGATAACTAATGTCAGCAGCATAGTACTCAAGGAAAGACCCTGTAAAAGAACCACAACCTATTCTAACTCTGTAATCACAAATCAGTGAAATGCACCAGTCGATACCCTCACTGTAATCCTCTCTGGCTTTATCCACTAGTGCTTGTTTCTCTTTACAATCATATTTCTTTAATCTTCTCAAAGGCACTCTAATGCCTTTCTTTTCAGAATTCATGTTTGCCTCAACAAAAAGCACACTTGCTTTTTTCTCTTTTCGCCTAATACTTTTCACCACTGCTGGCCAAAATGGATATTTTTTATATTTAAACCAGACTATCATTCCTGTTTCAAATGGTGGTGGCTCAAAATGGAAAAGAATGCGTGGGAGTACTTCATCTTCCTCATCGTCATCTAATGCTGAAATATCAATAGAATTTAGAGGCACAGACTTGTCAGAAGCTTGAAGTTCTTCATATTCTTCAAAATCCAGATCCTGAAGGCTTCTTTCATTATTTGCAAGAAGTGAATTGTCCATGACATGGTTAGAAGCATTAAATGAAACTTGACTTTCCCATGAACAGAGCCTGGAGGATGTTGTAGTACCCATCTCTGATTCTACATGTTGATTCTGGTTGGAATATAAGCATGAATTTGAGGGACCCTCTCCAGGATCCTCAATATTCTCTGCAAAAGTAGAGCATGCAGAGGAAATAGCCAAGGTCTCTGGGTAGGTGTCCTCTGCTTCCTCTTTCAAAGTTTTGAGCACAAGTAAGTTAGCTGATGTCCAAGTTGCAGTGAACTTCTCTTCTTTAACATCAACATCTTCCTCTTTGATTGTGGAATGCAAAGGCATAATTGTTGAGATTTCAATCTTTATCTTGCTATCTTTTATATCTTCGTCTGAAAGTGAAGGGGAAGTTTGGCCCCAGCTGGAGTTTTGTGATGACTTTGTTTCCATCTCACTTGGAATAGTATCAGTGGTTGCTGCAAGCACCTGTGACTTATCATCATACAGGGAATCATCACTGTCTGAAGATATTAACATGAATGTTGGATTTTCATTTTCGTCAGGACACTCTGATAAGTCTTTTTCATGCTCCCGATACCTTTTATGAGGAGGTGAATCAGAAAACTTTTGTGGTATATTTTGAGACAGTGTAGTGGTCTCTTCTTCATCTGAAATGCTTGCTTGAATCAAATATGATCTCTCATTCAGAATATCCAGTGCCACTTTTAGTGACCTTTCATAGGCTGTTTCCTCTCTTGGAGGATAACTGCCCTCTTTCTGTGCTGCTATTGAGGAGGCAATGGCTTCAATTTGAGATTTATTTAGGATCTTTGTTTCCGTGCTTTCCACTTTAATTTTTTCATCTAGTGAGAGTATTTGAACTTCTAGGGAAAATGTCTTTTTTCTCTTATTATTTGATGAAGTGTCAGATCTGGACAAAACTTTTGCTGGCCATAACTGGTCTTTCCAATTGCATAAGACATATTCGGCATCCATTATGATTTAGATTTGTGTGCTAAAAGGTTATTATCAGAGACTGAGGTGTATGGCTATTCTTTTCACTGCCAAGGCAGTTCCTACCAAAATAAACACTCTTACCAAAATCTTTGTCTTAGAACTACAAAGTGTTTACAGCTTGTGTGGCCTGTTCTCCTCCAGCAGACTTTCCCAAGGATACTTGAACCCGTTGTTTAAATGGAACAGTATGGAAGATACTAGAATAAGGAAAAGAAAAAGAAAATTATTTTGCTATAGTAGAAGGTAAGCAATTACAAATAGAGAAGAGATAAAAGAAATAACAATGCTTAATGGAGCATGAGATGAAGGGGATAATGTAACACAATATAAGAGTAAAAATTGAACAAGTGGTTTATAATATCTCAAATTCAAAAACTTGTCCTTACTACTTACTGCACATGATTATTAAGGATTAAATTGGTATACATGCTGGCAGATGTGGGAAAGAGTGCAATGGTGTGCCAGGGACTCTATTTTATTAGATTCTTTGGGACATTTGTGTCCCTAATATACCTAGAGCTGTGGGACTCTAAACTTGGCATGCATTAGAATCATCTAGACTAGAGCTCTTCATGAAACTAGATTTCTAGGTCCTAATCTCAGAGTTTTATTCAAAAGGTCTTGATAGCCATAAGAAACGATGACATCAGATCATTTACAGCAAAATGGTGGGATCTTGATAACATTATAAGGAGTGAAATAAGTAAATCAGAAAAAAACAAGAACTACATGATTCCATACATTGGTGGAACATAAAAATGAGACTAAGAGACATGGACAAGAGTGTGGTGGTTACCAGGGGTGGGGGGAGGGAGGACAGGGGGAGAGTTAGGGGGAGGGGGAGGGGCACAGAGAACTAGATAGAGGGTGGCGAAGGACAATCTGACTTTGGGCGAGGGGTATGCAACATAATTTAATGACAAAATAACCTAGACATGTTTTCTTTGAATATATGTACCCTGATTTATTAATGTCATCCCATTACCATTAATAAAAATTTATTTAAAAAAAAAAACAACAAAAAAAAAAACAAAAGGTCTTGATAGAGTCCAGCATTTTGTATTTTTGAGTACCCAAGTAATTCTACTATAACTTGTCCAAGAATTTGAAAAGCACTGTTCTAGCTGAATGCACAGCTTTATAATTTTAAGCTATAATTCTTTCTTGTTTACCCAAAACAGGCAGACAGAGATAATACAATATGCATCTCCTGGACCCAGACAATAACAAAATGACGTAATAAAAGCATGAGCTTAGAAAGTAGAGATTCAGAATCACTGTTATGCTTACTCAGTGGATAGGATAATTAGCAAAGTTTTCTTGATAGTTATCAGAAAGACTCTGGTTCAGAACTCAAGTAGAAATATTAATGAGCTCTTGTACAATTTCTTCTTTGTGGTTTAACATATGAGATTCTTTCCCCATACTAGAAGTTACGACTTTTAATTACAAAATGTTGTGGTTGCAGAACAGAGAACAATATGAATTATATTTCACATTTTAAAATAACATGGTTTTAGTACAAAATATAGCTTCTAATTTAAAGTGCTATAGCTGCAAAGAAGGAAGCAAAATAAAGTATACTTCAAGTTATCAACAAGTTTTTAACGTGAAACATTTTGTGAAATGGAAACAGCCTTACCCAGTGTCAAGTGGATTGCAGAGTACTTGGTCTTGTGATCCGGTTCTCTTGAGTCTTACTTCAAAAGAAGAAAGGCTATATAAAATGAGAAAGAATTCAAACCAAATAAATGGAAGAAGCATAAAGAAATTTCTCTACCAAAACTTTAGAAGGCATGTCATTCTGAAACAGAGGGGTGAGATGAAATGTCACCTGTGATATAGATGTCATGTTTATTTTCCTTCTTGTTTTTTTTTAACTTCTCTCTGTGGCACAGTTATGCTATTTGGTTCTTGTTAAGATAATCTCTCTGACTGGAAAAGTGTGAGGTGGGGACAAGAAATAAAGGAAGTAACAAATTGTGCAGGGTCTGTGATGAGCCAGGCTGTAAATTTTGCTTGAATCCTCACATCAATCACCATTGGATTTTTCCTTCTTTGCATGCAATTCTTTTCATTGGGCATATAATTTTTTAACTGGGATTTTAATAATACTCTACATGCTGCCTCTTAGTCACTAATGCAAAAATATATTTCATTGCATTGTTTGCCATTTTCATACAAATGGCTGCCTGAAGAAAATTTAGTAAACCTGGCAAGCCCCATCTTGTGACCAGAATCAGAACTGCAGCCTCCCCAGGAGGTATAAGCAGGGCCTCAAACAAGATCAGATCCTTATGAGCTACATAAGGATCCTAGGAACTACATTTAGCCAGCCAGAAGCCTTCCCAGGCTTCTAGAATTTTCTATTCTTAGCTCAAGGGTTTTGTTTTGTCAGATTATAACAGGATCATAACATTTTCAATTACAATGTCTCTGAGTATAAAAATATTCAATGTTAAAAATTGAAAAAAATGCAGAGGTATATGCAAAATAAAGCACAACTTTGCAAATAACCACTATGAATATTTTCTCTATTTCCAGAATTTTTTACATGTAGAGATAAAATTTTTTAAACCAACAGCAGATCTGAATTAAGAACATATTTTGAACATCATTCTAAATAAATACTTTCCACATGATTTTTATGAATTACTTTAAATGTGCTTTCTCACATTTGCAACATTTTATCTCAATATTTTCCCTGCTGATGTCAACCAAGTAAATAAGTATATATTAATACTATTTTAAATAGACACCAGTAAAGCTAGCCCTGTCTCTCCAACTACACAAATGTTAGTGTTAATAGTGTGGTAGATATATTTTCCCAGATTTGGTAGCATACACATATTTTTAAGTGAGATCACATGATAAAAGCTGTGCTATAATTTGTTTTTTTCACTTTGTACTACTTATCAGACGTTTCAAATTATTACATACATTTATTCTCCAGATTCATAAAATTCCACTGTATGGTTACACCATTCCATATATTTTTAAAGCTGCTTATAGAAAAAAGCCAAATCCTTTCTCCATCTCACCCTTAAAAGAAATGGAAAAAATGGTTCTTGCTGAGTATAGCCATACCTGTGGTCTATAAGAATGAGTTCCAAATAGGACACATGCAAAGCTGTAGCCAACACAGCAACTAAGCTACACGCTTGATCAGGTCCAGGAAAATGTCCACTATCAGCAAAAAACAAAGAGGATGTCTGCACATCTGCATATGTCTATGAATGCTTACGTGTTTTAAATAAAATGGGTATATTGTTTCAGCTTCATTTTTCTTTCATGATTATAAAAATCCTGGAGAAATCTGCTCTAAAGATGCTGAAGAAAAAAATATTATAGTACTAGTAACCTGACCACTCAGAAATGCTGACTAACATGGGAGTTTATTTTCTCCCAGGTTTTTTTTTCTAATCACACACATATATGCATATTTATGTACAAGTGTCTTCAGGGAACTACATATCAGTTCTCTTTTTTTATGTTCATATACAAGTGACACATAGTTTTTCTATGTGTCAAACAACTCACAAGGGTATTCGTCCTCATGCTGTCAAATATTTTATCCATCATTTTCTATGTAAATGAATAAGTGCTTAAAAATTCAAACAGAAACATAATGCCAGCAACATAAACATGAAATGCCAAGTCAATAAATTAGCATGAACAGCTATACTGCACTGAAATCTTAATATAGAGGCTGTAATCTGATCACGCTTCTCCCACTGTGGACTTTTAAAGCATTGGGAGTTACAGAAATTCTAAAGTATTAATTCCTTCAAAATGCCAACAGTTCTTTCAAAACCACACAACCTTTTCTACCCACTGCAAGACCACCATTCCCATTTTTTTCATCTTTCTTTAGGGCCCTGAGAAGTCCCTAAAAAATACTGTATTTAAAATAGCCATTACCTTGAAGCTTTTTGTCAGCAGCAGCCTTGTAAAATGCAGTCCCTCCACCAAGACTGGCCAGGCACAGATTGCTTCCAAGCTTTGTAGAGAATGCTCCGCCCCCTCCCTGTGATGGGGAAGACAGAAGGCCTCTCACTGAATTAAAGGAGGGACAACAGCCAACTTAAATTGCTGAAGTGTAAAAGAGTAGAAAATGTTCTTTAAGGAACTTAAAAGTGAAATGACAAGAAATGCCTTTTAATTTCCATTCAAACCTTTAGAGTGTGTAACTTGTTAATAAAAGGTGGTAGCAAATCACTTTATTAAAAGTAAAAATCTAGTTTAAAATATTCCTTACATATTTTTCCTTGCCTTATCTGGCACCTTACCTCTGCAGGTAAATTTGAAACCCATCTGGTCAAGCTGCATTAAAATAGCTAAGAATCTTGAGTAAGATTACAACTGTACATTATTTTATGGAGAATGGCTTCTTTATTGTGTGTGTGTGTGTGTCTGTGTGTGCACGCGCGTGCGCGCACATGTGCGCATTTTTCTGTTTCCAGGACATGGCATTCTGTACTTTTATTTTGTTCTCTCAAACACTTCAGGATAGATTCAGAGATTTCTTCACAAACTTGGATGTTTCCAACTTAAGGCTTGAAATCACTGATTTGTAGGTATACATTTCACATACACTCATCAATAATTAGGAATACCTTCTTCTTATATTTTGTTGGTATTTTTCACTCAGGCAATTCAATATGGGAAAATTAACTTTTTTAAATTTACATGTCTTGGTTTATATGTATGTCTGAAATTTTGCAAATTTTGTTCATTGAAATTCTCCTGTTAAATTTAAACTTAGATTTTTGACTTAACTTAGAAAACCAATTTTAAATATCATTAGTGATAATTTGGGGAATGAAAATATTTGCAGATGAAGTGTCTGTGTATAATGTAATATGTAATATGTATCTGCATATTTTTGTACAAGTGTCTTTCTAAAGGTTGATATTTTAAAAATCCACCTTTATGAACATTAATATTGGAACAATAAATACCAATAAATAATGAAGATTATCTCTAGGCTACTGTATTAGTAAATGCTTTGTGCTAGAAATAACCCCTAAATCTCAGAGGTTCGGCCACAAATATTTATTTTGCTGATGTCAAAGTTCAATGTACTTCATCCAGTGGTCAGAAAGTCAGTCGGCTCTCTGTTTAAGCAATCATTAAGGGACTCAAACTTTTTCCATTCTATCGCTCTACCATCTTTCTGGGCTTTAAAGTCCTCCACTGTATTCTTTGCACCTGGCTAGCAACCTTATAAAGAGGGGTGTTGGAGAATCCTATAGAAAGTTTCAGGGGCCAGGTCTGGCAAATTTTAGTGCTGGTCAGTCAACTAGCTAAAACTACCAGAGGGTCTGGGAAAGGTAGTCTCCCTGAGACTCAGAAGGAGACTGAAACAGGGATTTGTGAATACTGTGCCACAGGAAGTTTTTTCTTCTGATCTTTTATAGACTTCTGTTATATTATTAATGAGTTTTTTTACAGCCATGAACCATAATTATGATGACAAAAACAGGAGAAACTTTTAGTTGCTGATCCTAAATCTATTTTTTGCATTCTTCCTCATTAGCAGAACCTCTGTTGCACTCAGGGTAACAATGTAAACTTTTAAAATATTATTTTCCCAGAGTCCCTTACTGTAAGTTATGACTACGTGATGGCATTTCTTGCCAAAAAATATAATCAGAAATTTTGAAGATTCTAGAGGCAGTACCTCAGAAAGGGTCAACAGCCAGCTTGGGCTTTTTTTCCATTTTCCCTCTTTCTCTTCATTCTCTCCAAGAATTTGATTATGATAGAATTTAGATAGCCATTCTGGACCAAGAAGTGACTTAGATAAAGAATGTAACTCACTAGGGATGGAAGTATCTAAACCCCTGAATAATGAAACCACCTTATTCCAAGTACTTTACTTAGTGAAACAGTAAACTTCTATCTTACCTCAGTCACTGTGCCTTCCAGTTTCTCTCTAGTAGAATAAAATAGTTGATCTTATAATCACCAACAGAAATATCCTTATTACAGAATTAATCTTTTCAAAGCTTTCAATAATTTCAAGAGGATTATTAGGTCAGTGCAAACTATGACTTCAACTAAATAAAGAGATATATTCAATTATATATTTTATACTGTAACATTTCTCATTCTATCTTCTCATTTCACATGTTTGGGAAAACAAACAAACAGACCTAAAGTATGGTCATTACATTAAAACTACACTCTCTTATATTTATTTTATTTATTTTCTATATTGTACATAAATAAAAAAATGTTAAACCACCTCACTATTTTCCAAGAAAAATGCAGAGAAAAAATTAATTCTTTATATAATATTTTATATTTTACTGTTTTGTAAGTGGATAAAAATAATAACCAATAATAAATGCTAACATTACTATTACTATTATAAAGAATGTAGATAATAATTATAGATATAGTTATATCTAATACCTGTAAAAGTTTTCCAGGTGCTGTGCCCTAGTGCTAGCACTTGACATATTATCTCATTCAGATGGTTATTTTAAGGAGAGCTCCCATAACTGACTCATTCTGTCTAACAACATTATTAATAATAATGGCAGTGATAGAAGCCAAAGTGTTCTGCACTGTGTGCCAGACATTGTGCCAAGTGCTTTGTATACACCATCTCCTTTAATACTCATAAGATCTTGTTAGGTAGGTATTATGAATATTCCCGTTTTTTAGATGAGACATCAGAAAGGTTAATAAACTTTCATAGGTATTTGATTTCAGACTCCATATACTCATAATCATTAAGATACAATGTAACGATCTCATTGTAAATGAAAAATGCTCTCTAAATGTGTGTTGGATGAATGGTTGAATTAATTAATTTTCAAGTTATATATTAAGAGCCACTGGAACTTAGAGACTTCTATATCTGATTCTGCATCTAATTTAATGTAAATTATATACTTTTACATAACATAATGCAATTATGACAGTGAGTGACATCCCATCATTTTAACCGAATTCTACTAATTAGAAACAGGTCACAGGTCCTGCCTACTCTTAAAGAAAGAATTCGAGATCTTCTGAGCATGGCTTTTAAGATACCTAGAGGCAGAAAAAGCCCAATAGAGATCAGGGGAACTACCAGCTTTTAGGATACACCCATAAAGGCTCCAATGCCCCAAAGGGGTCTCATAGGATGCCATCTGGGTCCTGCTTCAATAGTGGAAAGGAAGGTCATTGAGCTAAAGCCTGCCAGACTTACATGCATCTGCTGTGAGGAAACAGGGACACTGGAAGGTAGGCTTCCCCCTTGCTCCTCTAAGGGAGGGTTCAGTCTCTTCCAGCCCTGCTCCAGCCACCTATGACATAACCTTGCCCAGAATGCTGGGGTTTGCCACTGAAGGCTGAAGGTGCCCAGGGCCGTCGGCCCCATCTACAACACTGTGGACGAGCCTAGGGTATTTCTTCCAAGAAGCAGGTAAACTGATCTCATTTGCACAAGGGCCACTTAACTATGTTTTGCCTGAATAGTCAGGTTTTTTATTCTTCCCTCAAAGATCTCTGTTGTGGGTGTTGATAGTCCTATTTTCTGCTGCTTTGCTTAATATATAGTGTTTCCTTTATCCCTCCTACCTCAATGTCCCACTCATTTTTCAGGCTGGGACCTACTCCTAATTTAGAGCTCTCTTTCCCCCTTTTGCCAACTTGTATTATGAATTTACCTTTGCCACCCAGCTTAGTGTATCCCAAGGTTCTCTTTACCATGCCACAGTTGCAGAGCTCCAGGGGAAAGCAACCTGGTCTCAACTCTCCAGGCAGAGGAGAACAGAAGCTCCATATCCACGCATGCTGCAAATGGCTTTTCCAGTCTACCTGAATCATTACCAGCTAGAAGCAGTGGTCATTGGGACTTGGATATGAGCTGTAAAATATAGAATGGTGACAACAATTCCAGTGCCATGCGGACTTTTCCTGTGTGGACTTTTCCTGGACTCTTGCTCCCTGTGACAGCTCCTAACAGACTGAACTGTGGTTGGGGTGCATTTTTCAGGGATTTGGCATGGTGATGGGGCCAATTTGGACTTGGTGAACAGGTTAAGGACACTACTCTTTTATGGATTCTTGCTGTATTGGCCAAAAGCTTGCTTAAAGGCTTTTAATCACTGTAAAAAAAAAATAGAAGACTGGATAAAGAAGATGGGGCACATATACACCATGGTATACTATTCAGCTAGAAGAAACGATGACATCGGACCACTTACAGCAGAATGGTGGGGCCTTGATAACATTATGCGCAGTGAAATAAGCGAATCAGAAAAAAACAAGAACTGCAGGAGTCCATACATTGGTGGGACATAAAAACTAGACTAAGAGACATGGACAGGAGTGTGGTGGTTATGGGGGGTGGGGAGAAGGAAGGGGGGAGAGGGGAAGGAGAGGGGGAGGGGTACAAAGAAAACTGGATAGAGGGTGACGAAGGACGATCTCTCTTTGGGTGATGGGTATGCAACAGAACTAAATGACAAGATAACCTGGAAATGTTTTCTTTGAATATATGTACCCTGATTTATTGATGTCACCCCATTAAAATAAAAATTTATTTATAAAAAAAAAGAAAGAATTATACAAGGGGGTGGGTCACCTACGGTATGTCCACCACAATACCGTATGACTCCATTTATAAGACATTCTCAATAAAAGGGAAAAGTATAGTGATAATGACATGATCATGGTGACTGCCAGGAGTTATAGGTAAGGGGAGGGTGTTACTGTATAATGATAGCACAGGAAACTGTGGGAGTAATGGAACTCTGGTGTATTCTGACTGTGGTAATGATCATATGAATCTGTTTTATTTTTTTATTTTATATTTTTTTAGGTAAGCAAAGGGGAGATAGTGAGACAAATGCCTACATGCGCTCCAACTAGGATCCACCTGGCAACCCAGTCTGGGGCCAACATTGGAATGTTGAGCTGTTTTTTGCACCTGTGGCAGATAGCTCAGACCAACCAAACTATCCTCAGTGCTTGTGGCCACTGTTCAACCAATTGAACTGTGGCTGCAGGAAGAAAAGAGAGAGAAAGAAAGGAAAAAAGGAGGGGGGGAAAAGCAGATAGTCACTTCTTTTGTGTGCCCTGACTGGGAATGGAAGCCAGGAGATCAATATGCTAGGTCTATGCTCTACCCACTGAGCAACCGGCCAGGGCCTGATCACATGAATCTATACATGTGCAAAATACAAAGAAGTATATAAAGAACAAGTTATGTATTATGTATAATATAGTATAATTTTAATGGAGAATTTGAAAAATAAAATTTAAATAAAAAATTTTAATAACTATTATATAAAAATAAACAGATATACTTTAAAAAACCATCTGCTTTTTCCTAAAACATATTTAATAACAAAGAAAACAAAAATAATATCCATATATACATCACTAAAAGGACTAGTTCCACATTCACTTAATGTCATAAAAGAATATCACCTATAACTTAACAATGATAAGAATTTCATAATAAGCAAAAGTATACCATTCCTTGAGCCCAACAAAAAAGTGAGGTAAACTGAATTTCAAAGTGTGACTAACCTCTTAAAGAGGGACATGTGCACTGTATCACCTTTGGTAAAGTATGGAGACAGAAGTGGCTGTCAGCAAACGAGTAAAAAGAAATCAACTGAAATTTTAATGAATTTTTTAATTCTTAAAGGGCTAGGGTATTAGTAGTTTGGAATTCTGGCATTCCAGGCACTAATTCACTCAAAATCAAGTTCTTTTACACAGTCTTTAACCAGAAGCACACAAACATGACTTGAGACAATACAGGAGAACAAAAAGAGCTTTTTTCAGTGGTTCAGGTATGCATGAAACAATCAAGTGTTGACGGCAGACAGAAACACAGCCCCATACACTACCCAAACCCTATGGGGATCAAAAGCCCTAACCCATTAATTAGGGTAGAAACAAAAACCCTTTCCTCCTGAACCTAGGTAAAAAACAAACAAACAAACAAACAAATAACATTGTTTCTGGAAGAGAAGCAAGAAACCATAGGCCCAGAATCCTACAGGAATAAAAAGCAGTTCTCAGTTACTGATGAGGATGGAGCAAGCTCTATCTCTTCCCAAAGACCACCCTGGATTCAAATCAGAAGGTAACTGTCATGTTAAAAGGAAAGAATGCTGTGGAAACTGAGGAACCCTCAAGATCCAGTTGCATAAGGTCTCCTGAAGTTTAAGGCAAAACAGGACAAAAGAGTACTACTTGACTCACTATGAGCTTAGTTTTTAATAATTAGAGTCTACTGTTATGAAATAGGCAAGAGCACAAAGACAGACAATCCTCTATGTCAGTGGTCCCCAACCTTTTTGGGGCCACGGACTGGTTTAATGTCAGAAAATATTTTCACGGATTGGCCTTTAGGGTGGGACGGATAAATGTATCACGTGACCGAGACAAGTGTCAAGAGTGAGTCTTAGACGGATGTAACAGAGGGAATCTGGTCATTTTTTAAAAATAAAACATCATTCAGACTCAAATATAAATAAAACGGAAATAATATAAGTTATTTATTCTTTCTCTGCGGACCAGTACCAAATGGCCCACAGACTGGTACCGGTCCGCCCGGGGGTTGGAGACCACTGCTCTAGAGGCACAGGTATGAAGGCATTTTTGAATATTTAGGGTAGAGAAAGATCATTGAGAACAATCCTATCAAACTCTAGGCTACACTCTAAACCAAGGGTTCCCAAACTACGGCCCGCAGGCTGCATGTGGCCCCCTGAGGCCATTTATCTGGCCCTCGCCACACTTCCAGAAGGGGCACCTCTTTCGTTGGTGGTCAGTGAGAGGAGTACATTGACCATCTCATTAGCCAAAAGCAGGCCCATAGTTCCCATTGAAATTACTGGTCAGTTTGTTGATTTAAATTTACTTGTTCTTTATTTTAAATATTGTATTTGTTCCCGTTTTGTTTTGTTTTGTTTTTACTCTAAAATAAGATATGTGCAGTGTGCATAGGGATTCGTTCATAGTTTGTTTTTTTTATAGCCCGGCCCTCCAACGGTCTGAGGGACAGTAAACTGGCCCCCTTTGTAAAAAGTTTGTGGACCCCTGCTCTAAACAAAGCAATATATGTTATACAAGCCTGATGAGAATAAAATGAGCAAAGCAGGACATAACCTTCAACATATTTTATGATACTAGAATTATCCTGATACCAAAACTAGAAAAAAAAAGTAAACTACAAATCGATGTCTCTCATAAACAAAGACAGATGCAATGATATAGCAATATAGAAATGATACAGAAAATAATTTACAATAACGTAGAAAATAAAATGATATAGAAAAAAATCAAATGATCTAGAAAAAGTAATACATCATGACCAAATGGAGTTTATCATGGCAATGTAAGGATAATACATTTGCAAATCAATCAATATAAATATCAACAGACTGAAAGGAAAAAAAAGAGAAGATAATTTCAATTAATGCAGAAAACGCATCAGACATAATTCCAGAGACATTCATGATAAAAATACTTAGCAAATTAAGAATTCAACGGATCTTCCTCAACCTCATCATGGACATCTACAAAAATCTAAAAGTTAACATCATACTTATTGGTGAAACATGGAATGCTTTGCCCCTACAATCAGGAACATGTCAAGGAAGTCTGTTCTTACCACTTCTATTTAACGTTATTTTAGAGTTCTTAGCCAATACAATAATGCTAAAAAATAAATTAAAGGCATACAGATGGGAAAGGAATAAATAAAACATTTTATATTCAGACATGATGATCTATGTAGAAAACCCCAATGAATTTACGCCCTCCAAAAGTTACTAGACTTAAGAATTTTATTATCACTACATACAAGGCCAATATAAAACAATTTATTTCTATACAAGTTGGCAGCTAAAGTTTAAAATATAAGCATTTATAATACTATTCAAAACAATAAATACTAAGGTAGAACAAATGTTAACAAATTTGTCTTTTTTTATCATTTTAATTTGTGTTTACATAGATTCAAGTGTCCCACCGAATATGTATCTGCCTCCACCCCTTTATTTCCCCTCGGCCCCCCATGCCCCCTCCCCTCAATGTTTTCCCCCTTTCCCTCCAGAATTTGCTGTGTGTGATTTTTATGCTAAAGACTTTAAAACACAGATGAGATAAATTAAGGAAGACCTAATTGGAGAAATAGACCATGTTCATTGACTGAAAGGTAACTATTTTTAAGATGTAACTCTGTCTGAACATACTTATAGAATCATTAAAATCTCAATCAAAATCCCATTAAGCTTTTAGTAGAAATTGAGAATATATCTCTAAAATGTTTATGGAAAAGCAAAAGAACCAGAATAGTCAGAATAATTTTGAGAAGGAAATACAAAGTTTGAAAATTCACACTTACCTGATTTCAAGACTATAGAAATCAAAACAGTGTATTATTGGCATAAGATAGGCATACAGGCCATGGCCGGTTGGCTCAGCGGTAGAGCGTTGGCCTGGCGTGAGGGGGACCCGGGTTCGATTCCCGGCCAGGGCACATAGGAGAAGCGCCCATTTGCTTCTCCACCCCCTCCCCCTCCTTCCTCTCTGTCTCTCTCTTCCCCTCCCGCAGCCAAGGCTCCATTGGAGCAAAGATGGCCCGGGCGCTGGGCATGGCTCCTTGGCCTCTGCCCCAGGCGCTAGAGTGGCTCTGGTCACGGCAGAGCGACGCCCCGGAGGGGCAGAGCATTGCCCCCTGGTGGGCAGAGCCTTGCCCCTGGTGGGCGTGCCGGGTGGATCCCGGTCGGGCGCATGCGGGAGTCTGTCTGACTGTCTCTCTCCGTTTCCAGCTTCAGAAAAATACAAAAAAAAAAAAAAAAAAAAAAAAAAAGATAGGCATATAAACACAATACAGACTAACAAATATTATTTTTCTTTAAAAAACACATCAATTTTATAAAATCCTTTTCTCGTATCTGTCTGTGCCACCCCAATGTCATGATCCCTGGTCCATCCAAAGCCTCAGGTTCCCATCCTCCAGCACCCTGTCTTACTGGTGCCGTCCTTCTCCCACTCAAGTGAGAATTCTAGCAGCTCTACTGTCTTGCCACCTGCAGATGTCAAAACCTGTTAAATCCAACTAACTTTTATTAAATGCCTGTTGTGTGAAAAGCTCTGAACTCTATGTTGGGCTCAATAATCATCAGTACGTTCTGGTTCTGGTCTCTGTGCCCTATGAAAAAGGATCTTAGTCCATTCTATATCCCAGGTCTGCCTTCTCTCTAACTTCTACCCAAGCTCTTTGCTGGTCCAAGAACCCATTCACAGCCTTAGCTCAGCAGGAGGTCCACCAGGAAAAGGCCTCAGCATGCACTACCACACATCCACTAGGCAGGTCACACCCACTAGTAACCTGGTAGCCAATTAGGGTCTCTTACCCATTAGGTCCCTGCTTCCAAACAAAGGTGACTCCCAGGAACCATGTTTCCCAAACTGAAAAGGTAGCGGACCTGAGAAAACTTGATCTTCCCACGTGGCTGGTCTGGCCCACATTCACTGTGTGTAGGGGTCTTTGTACTCATTAGTGGTTGTCTCCAAGCTACCAGCATGGGCCACAGTCACAAAGAAGGTCTGCAAACTCAGGTTTTTGCCTACCACCAACACAAAATCGTCAACAGCTCAGGAGTGAGCCCAACAAAACAGGACACAAACCTTGGCGGTGTTGGCAAACAGCAGGCAGGGGAATCAAGTTTGTAGGGGAAACGTAAGTGGGCATGCAAGCACCTAGGACCATGGAAAAGGCTGCATAAGACTTGGCTGCAGCACAGGGTGTTGCTCAGGCTTAATAGTTTTTTATCTTTTTAATTGAGAAGCAAGGAGTCAGGGAGGCAGAGAGTGAGACTCCCACTGCGCCCGATCAGGATCCACCAGGCAAGCCCCCTACAGGGCTATGCTCTATGCATCTGGAGACGCTGCTCCACTGCTAAGAAACAGAGCTATTTTAGCACCTGAGGCGAGGCCATGGAGCCATCCTCAGCACTGGGGGCCAAATTGTTAGAACCATTCAAGCCATGGCTGAGGGAAGGGAGAAGAGAGAGAGATAGAAAGAGAGAAAGAAAGGGAAGGGGGGAGGGGTGGAGAAGCAGATGGTCATTTTTCCTGTATGCCCTGACCAGGAATAGAACCCGGGACTTCCACATGCTTGGCCGGCGCTCTATTGCTGAGCCAATCAGCCAGGCCCAAAAGTAGATTTTTGACTATGGTAATTAAATGGAGAAATTTCAACAAACAGTGCTGGAAAAATTGGAAAACATACGTAAAAATATTACTCTTGATCCCTTAGCTAAGACCATATACAAAAATTAATTCAAAATGAATTGTTGACCTAATTGTAAGAGCAAAAATTGTAAAACATCTGGAAGAAAATAAAGTAGAAAATATTTGAGACATTCATTTAGGCAATGATTTATGAAAACACAAAGGCATGGACCAGAAAAAAATGATAAATTGGACTTTGAAAAATTCTACTTTTCAAAAAATAAAATGAAAATCCAGAGTGAGAGAATATATTTGCAAAACATGTTTCATAAGAACTTTTCTCCAGAATATATGAAGAAAATACTTACAATTCACTAATGTTATTAACAACTCAATAAAAAATAAACAAGAAACTTAGACCCTCATCAACAAAGATACAAGTATCCCTCAATTTTATCTCATTTGGTATTTTTTCCTTTTAATTGGATTTTTGAGGTGAAACTGCTTAACAAAATTATACAGGTTTAAGGTGCACAATTCTACAACACATTGTCCATACACTGTATTGTGTTCACCATCACAGGTCTTTCATAACTATCTATCCCCCCATACGTTTAACTCCCCTACCTGCAAGAAATCACCACATTGTTGTCTGTGTCTGTGAGTTTTATTTGTCTCCTTTATTTTATGCTCAATCCCTCTACTCTTGCCCCACTGCCCAACATACCTCCCTGGCAGCTATGAGCCTGCTATCTATCTGAGTCTGTCCTTACATTGCTTGTTAGTTCATATTGTTAATTAGGTCCCACATATGAGTGAAATCATAATTCACTTGTTTTTCTCTGACCGGTTTATTTCACTTAGCATTATGGTCTCCAGATCCATCCATGCCATGGCAAAACAAAAATGTCCTTTTTTTACAGTCAAGTAGTATTCCACTGAGTAAATGTACTACAACTTTTCATCCACTCATGTACTGATGTGCACTTGGGGTGCTTCCAAATCTTGGCTATTATAAATGTTCTAGAATAGACATAGGGGTGCATATATTGTTTTGAACAGTGTTTTGGGTTTTTTGGATAAATTCTCAGAAGTGAAATCTCTGCGTCATAAGAGAGCTCCATTTTTTTATTTTTTGAGGTAACTCCATACTGCTTTCCACCATGATTGCACCAACCTGCATTCCTACCAACAATGAATGAGGAGGCCTCCCTTTTTCTCCACATCCTCTCCAATATTTATTTGTGGATTTACTGATGCTAGCCATTCTGACAGATGTGAGGTGATATTTCATTGCGGTTTTATTTGTATTTCTCTTATGATTAGTGACATTGAATATCTTTTCACATATCTATTGGCTACCTGCATGTCCTTTTTGGAGAAATGTCTGTTCAAGTCCTTTGCCCACTTTTTTCTTTGGCTTGTTTGGGATTTTTGGTTTATTTTTTGGTGTTGAGATTTACAAGTTCTTTATAAATTCTGGATATTCACCCCTTATCAGACGTATCGGTGAATATCTTTCCCCCTCTTAGTGAGTTTTTTCATTTTGTTGATGGCTTCTTTTATTGTACAAAAACTTTTCAGTTTGATATAGTCAGATCTATTTTTCCTTTTGTTGTTCTACCACTGAGCAAACCAGCCAGGGCTGTGTGTGTGTGTGTGTGTGTGTGTGTGTGTGTGTGTTCATTCCAGTACCATGATGTTTTAATTACTATAGTGGACTTTCATATCAGGTAATATGATCCTTCCAACTTTGTTTTTCTTTCTCAAAATCACTGTTGCTATTCGGGGTCTTTTGTGGTTCCATATAAAATTTTAGAATATTTGTTCTAGTTCCCTATTTTTCCAAAATTTACATTATTCCAGTTTGCTTTTATACAAGACCTTTGTTTTGCAGCATAGCCCCCTCAGAGAGAATAGCGTGCCCAGTTCCTTCTCTGGGAACTACACTCAGCATCTCAGCTTCAATCTCCTATGACTTTGAACTGTATCTGTGAACAAATGTTCTTTATCTAGACTTACTATGTGCATCCATTTGCAAGATGTGTCCTTAGGTTTCAGGAAAGCCTAATAGAGTTCATAAAAGTATTATGCTTACTACAAAACTGGATGTAATTAAGTATTTCAATTGTGATGAACGAAATAAAGACATTGCGAATGCTTTGAACTTGCTGATGTCGACCATTCATACTACTTATAAGCAAAGGAAAGAATTTTGAAAGCTGTAGAAGTTACTAATTAGTTCTGCTAGCAGCAAAGTGATTTTAGTTGGCATCCAGAAATGAATAAAGCAGATGGTCTACTGCTTCAGTAGATTGATGGGGTACAAACTGTGGTGTTCTATTATCTTATACTTACAGAGAAATAAGTCAGTATTTTTAATAAGTGAAACTACACTGTACATATATTATATTGTATAATTCTTGATTTTAGTATATGTTAGTATTATTTTAGGTTATATGTATTATTTGACATGACTTGGTAGGTTATTTTGGGTCTTGAAATGCTTGACATCTTTTCCATATATATTAATAGTAATTTCTTCTTTATGACATCTTGGTTTATGAAAGGTATCATGGAAATACTCTACTTCTAGATAGAGAGAAAAAATGCACATGAATGTCACATGAACACTTTGAAAATGTTCTAATGGTATTAGAAATTAATGATATGCAAGTAAAACCACAATGAGACACCACTAACATCTTTATAAGAATGACTGATATTTAAAAAAAACTGACGGTGTAAGTTGCTGACAATGATGCAGCTACTGGAACTTAATATTTTGCTGATGAGAATACAATAGTCATAAGAAATGATAAAATATTGTCATTTGTGATAATATGTATGGATCTTGAAAATATTAGGTTAAACAAAATAAGAAAAAAGCTAAGAACTGTATGATTTCATACATAGGTGGGATATAACATTGAGACTCATGGACATAGACAAAAGTGGAGTGGTTACCAGAAGAAGGTGTTGGGGGAGGAAGGAAGTAAAGAGGGCTGAATAGACACTGGTGGATAATGATTTGGCTTTGGGTGATTGGCACACAATGCAATTAATAGTTCAAATGCTACAGAGATATATACCTGAAACCTATGTGTTCTTATGGATGAAGACACCCCACTAAATTTAATTTCTAAAAAAAAATACAAACTGTAATAGCTATTTTAGGATTCAATTTGGCAGTTTCTAACATAGCTAGACATACACTTACCATATAACCTTGAAATCATAACCACCATATAAACCTATTGATGAGTTGATACACAAATCGTAGAATAGAATATCTCTAAGTAATACTAAAGAATAAACTATGGGTACATGCAACAACATGGGTAAATTTGATTATGTTAGAGTAATGGCAGCATGAGAGATACTCCTGATGTCTCCCCATGAAATTCCAACAGACTGAACAAAGCAAAGGAACGCCAGATGGGCTTGCAGTCGCGCCTGAAAGATCCAAGCACTGAATGAACTAAAGTTTTTGTGGTTGTTGTTTTTTGTTTGTTTGTTTTTTTGTTCAGTTTCTTAGCAATGCCACTATCAAATGCCACCAAGAAAGAAGAAATCGAATACCTTGCCTACACAAGACAGAGATGTAATTTAGAAAAAAATGGAAATTCTCCAGAATAAAATCTCAATTACATGGAAACCTTGGAGTTAAATGATAAAAAATTCAAAACTGAAGTTCTGAAAATACTCAGCTACGTGTGAGAAAACACCAATAGGCAACTTAATAAGCTCAGAAAACAAATTAATAAACAAAATGAATACCTCATCAAGGAGATTGAAACATTAAAAACAGACATGAAGAACTCAATACATAAATTGATGACTGAGGTAGCAAAGTTAGCTAACAGAACAAGCCTGATAGAGGAAAGAATCATTGAATTTGAAGACACACAACTAGAGATGCTACACAGAGAAGAGGAGAAAGACTCCCAAATTAAAAACAAAACAAAACAAAACCGAGAGAGCTCTACAAGAATTGTCTGACTCCATCAGAAAGATAAATATAAGAATAATGGGTGTGTAAGAAGAAGAAGAAGAAGAAGAGAGGGACAGGGGAATGGACAGCTAATTTAAACAAATAATTGATGAATATTTCTCAAGCTTATGGAAAGAGTTAGAATATTGAAACCAAGAGACAAACAGAATGCCGAGTTACCACAACCCTAATAGACCTACTCCAAGGCACATTGTAATAAAATTTTCAAAAATCAATGACAAAGAAAAAATCCTCAAGACAGCCAGGGAAAAAAAGAACATAACATAAAAAGGAAAGCCCATTAGGTTATCATTAGACTTCTCAGCAGAAACTCTACAAGCCAGAAGAGAGTGGACCCAAATATTCGAAGTACTAAAAGAAAGAAATTACCAGCCAAGAATACTATATCCATCAAAGTTATCCTTCATATATGAAGAAAAAATAAAAACTTTGACATACAGAAGCTTAGAGAATTCATCAACATAAAACGCTTTCTGTAAGAAATACTCAAGATTATTCCACCAGACAGAAAGAATAAAAAAAAGCAAAACAACAAGTAAATGCTCCAACAAGGCCACAATAAAAACAAGATAATCTTAGACAACAATGACATAAAAAAGGGAGAGAATAAAGACCTGCAGTAGCAAAGGAGGATGGAATGCAGAAGCACCCATAAGACAAAGGACTCTTGTACATATGAACATTTTTTTCTTAACCTAATGGTAACTACCCATGAAAAAGTAACCACTGTATAACACAGCTTAAAAAAGAAGAAATAGGGAAAAAAGTAAGGAACACTGCCAAACAAAAACAACTGAAAGAAACAAAAAAGAAAAGAACCAAGCAAGACACAGAGCAACCAGAAAACAAAACATAAAATGGCTATAGGAAATCCTCAAGTGTCAATAATTACCCAAAGTGTAAATAGACTAAACTCACCAAAAAAGAGGCACAGAGTAGCAGAGTAGATCTAAAAGCAAAACCAAATATATGCTGCCTTGAAGAGATAACATCTGCCTGACTAGGCTGTGGAGCAGAGGACAAGCGTGTTGAACTGGGGTGCAGAGGACCCAGGTTCAAAACCCTGAGGTCATTAGATTGAGTGTGGGCTCATCCAACTTATGTGAAGGTGCATCATCTTGAGTGTGGGGTTGCTGGCTTGAGTGTGGGATCATAGACATGACTCTATGGTCACTGGCTTGAAGCTCAAGGTTACTGGCTTGAGCCCAAGGATGTTGGCTTGAGCAAGGGGTCACTTACTATAACAGGCTAGTCAAGTTACATGTGAGAAAGCAATCAATGAACAAGCAGTCAATGAACAACTAAGATGCTGCAATGAAGAACTGATGCTTCTCATTTCTTTCCATTCCTGTCTGTCTGTCCTTATCTGTCCCTCTGTCTCTGTCACAACAACAACAAAAAGAGACATATCTAAACTGCAAGTACAAATGTAGATTCAAAATGAAAGGCTGGAAAATGATTCTCTAAGAAAATAATATCCAAAGAAAAGCAGGTATAGCCATACTCGTATCTGACAATGCTGACTTCAAGACAACAAAGGTAACCACAGACAAAGATGAACATTTCATAATGATAAAGGGGACATGGTATCAAGAAGACATAACATGTCTTAATATATATACACCAAACCATGAAGCACCAAAATATATAAAACATATTTTAACTGATCTAAAAATAGAAGCAGACAAAAACACAATCATACTTGGAGATTGTAACACACCATTGATGACTTTAGACAGAATATGCAAACAAAAAAATCAATAAAGAAATATCGGCCTTAAATGACATAATAGACATTTATAGGACATTTCATCCCAAAATGTCAGATTATACATTCTCAAGGATAGACCATACACTGGGTCACAAAACTAATAACAAATTCAGCAAGATTGAAATTATGCCAAGCATATTTTCTGATCATAAAGCTTTGAAATTAGAATTGAACTGTAAAAAAGAAGCAAAAAAACTCCTACAAAAACATGAAAATTTAACAACATACTTCTAAAAAAGGACAGGGTCAAAGAAGAAATAAAAGCAGGGAACCAAAGATACAGACAAATGAAAATGAGAACACGACATTTCAAAATTTCTGAGATGCAGCAAAAGCAGTAATAAGAAGGAAGTTTAAACTTCATTACAGACTTATATTAAGAAACAAGAGAAATCTGAAATAAACAACCTAACATCACACCTTAAGGAACTAGAAAAAGAAGAACATAGGCAATCCAAAGTCAGAAGAAAAAAAATAATAAAAATTAGAGTAGAACTAAATGACATAGAGCAGTGGTCCCCAATCCCCAGGCCATGGACCAGTACCAGTCCATGGGCCATTTGGTACCAGTCTGCAGAGAAAGAATAAATAACTTACATTATTTCTGTTTTCTTTATATTTAAGTCTGAACGATGTTTTATTTTCAAAAAATGACCAGATTCCTTCTGTTACATCCATCTAAAACTCACTCTTTTTTTTTTTTAAATAAAGTTTTATTAATGGTAATGGGATGACATTAATAAATCAGGGTACATATATTCAAAGAAAACATGTCTAGGTTACCTTGTCATTAAATTATGTTGCATACCCCTCGCCCAAAGTCAGATTGTCCTTCGCCACCCTCTATCTAGTTCTCTGTGCCCCTCCCCCTCCCCCTAACTCTCCCCCTGTCCTCCCTCCCCCCACCCCTGGTAACCACCACACACTTGTCCATGTCTCTTAGTCTCATTTTTATGTTCCACCAATGTATGGAATCATGTAGTTCTTGTTTTTTTCTGATTTACTTATTTCACTCCTTATAATGTTATCAAGATCCCACCATTTTGCTGTAAATGATCTGATGTCATCATTTCTTATGGCTGAGTAGTATTCCATAGTGTATATGTGCCACATCTTCTTTATCCAGTCTTCTATTGAAGGGCTTTTTGGTTGTTTCCATGTCTTGGCCACTGTGAACAGTGCTGCAATGAACATGGGGCTACATGTGTCTTCACGTATCAATGTTTCTGAGGTTTTGGGGTATATACCCAGTAGAGGGATTGCTGGGTCATAAGGTAGTTCTATTTGCAGTTTTTTGAGGAACCACCATACTTTCCTCCATAATGGTTGTACTACTTTACAGTCCCACCAACAGTGAATGAGGGTTCCTTTTTCTCCACAGCCTCTCCAACATTTGCTATTACCCGTCTTGTTGATAATAGCTAATCTAACAGGGGTGAGGTGGTATCTCATTGTAGTTTTGATTTGCATTTCCCTAATAACTAATGAAGCTGAGCATCTTTTCATATATCTGTTGGCCATTTGTATCTCTTCCTGGGAGAAGTGTCTATTCATGTCTTCTTCCCATTTTTTTATTGGATTGTTTGTTTGTTTGTTGTTGAGTTTTATGAGTTCTTTGTAAATTTTGGAAATTAGGCCCTTATCTGAGCTGTTGTTTGAAAATATCATTTCCCATTTAGTTGGCTGTCTGTTTATTTTTATATCAGTTTCTCTTGCTGAGCAAAAACTTTTTATTCTGATGTAGTCCCATTCATTTATCTTTGCCTTCACTTCTCTTGCCATTGGAGTCAAGTTCATAAAATGTTCTTTAAAACCCAGGTCCATGAGTTTAGTACCTATGTCTTCTTCTATGTACTTTATTGTTTCAGGTCTTATATTTAGGTCTTTGATCCATTTTGAATTAATTTTAGTACACGGGGACAGGCTGTAGTCGAGTTTCATTCTTTTGCATATGGCTTTCCAGTTTTCCCAACACCATTTGTTGAAGAGGCTTTCTTTTCTCCATTGTGTGTTGTTGGCCCCTTTATCAAAGATTATTTGACCATATATATGTGGTTTTATTTCTGGGCTTTCTATTCTGTTCCATTGGTCTGAGTGTCTATTTTTCTGCCAATACCATGCTGTTTTGATTATTGTGGCCCTATAATATAGTTTAAAGTCAGGTATTGTAATGCCCCCAGCTTCATTCTTTTTCCTTAGGATTGTTTTGGCTATTCGGGGTTTTTTATAGTTCCATATAAATCTGATGATTTTTTGTTCCATTTCTTTAAAAAATCTCATAGGGATTTTGATGGGAATTGCATTAAATTTGTATATTGCTTTGGGTAATATGGCCATTTTGATTATATTTATTCTTCCTATCCAAGAACAAGGAATATTTTTCCATCTCATTGTATCTTTTTTGATTTCCCTTAACAATGCTTTGTAATTTTCATTATATAGGTCCTTTACATTCTTTGTTATGTTTATTCCTAGGTATTTTATTTTTTTTTGTTGCAATCGTGAAGGGGATTATTTTTTTGAGTTCGTTTTCTAATATTTCATTGTTGGCATAGAGAAAGGCTATGGACTTCTGTATGTTAATTTTGTATCCTGCGACCTTACTGTATTGGTTTATTGTTTCTAATAATCTTTTTGTGGAGTCCTTCGGGTTTTCGATGTATAGGATCATATCATCTGCAAAAAGTGATACCTTTACTTCTTCTTTTCCAATATGGATGCCTTTTATTTCTTTGTCTTGTCTGATTGCTCTGGCCAGAACTTCTAGCACCACGTTAAATAAGAGTGGAGAGAGTGGACAACCCTGTCTTGTTCCTGATTTAAGGTAGAAAATCCTCAGTTTTATGCCGTTTAAAATGATGTTGGCTGATGGTTTATCATATATGGCCTTTATCATGTTGAGATATTTTCCTTCTATACCCATTTTGTTGAGAGTCTTAAACATAAAATTGTGTTGTATTTTATCAAAAGCCTTTTCTGCATCTATTGATAAGATCATGTGGTTTTTGTTCTTTGTTTTGTTGATATGGTGTATTACATTAACCGTTTTGCGTATGTTGAACCATCCTTGAGATTCTGGGATGAATCCCACTTGATCATGATGTATTATTTTTTTAATATGTTGTTGTATTCGGTTTGCCAGTATTTTGTTTAGAATTTTAGCATCTGTATTCATTAGAGATATTGGTCTGTAGTTTTCTTTCTTTGTGCCATCCTTGCCAGGTTTTGGTATGAGGGTTATGTTGGCCTCATAAAATGTGTTTGGAAGTATTGCTTCTTCTTCAATTTTTTGGAAGACTTTGAGTAGAATAGGAACCAAGTCTTCTTTGAATGTTTGATAGAATTCACTAGTATAACCGTCTGGGCCTGGACTTTTATTTTTGGGGAGGTTTTTAATAGTTTTTTCTATTTCCTCCCTGCTGATTGGTCTGTTTAGGCTTTCTGCTTCTTCATGACTCAGTCTAGGAAGGTTGTATTGTTCTAGGAATTTATCCATTTCTTCTAGATTGTTGTATTTGGTGGCATATAATTTTTCATAGTATTCTACAATAATTCTTTGTATATCTATGATGTCTGTGGTGATCTCTCCTCTTTCATTTTGGATTTTATTTATTTGAGTCCTGTGCCTTTTTTCCTTGGTGAGTCTTGCCAAGGGTTTGTCAATTTTTTTGATCTTTTCAAAGAACCAGCTCCTTGTTTTATTGATTTTTTCTATAGTTTTTCTGTAAAACTCACTCTTGATGCTTGTCTTGGTCACATGATACATTTATCCATCTCACCCTAAAGGCTGGTCCGTGAAAATATTTTCTGGGCCCTGGCCCGGTTTGCTCAGCGGTAAAGCGTTGGCCTGGCATGCAGGAGTCCCGGGTTCAATTCCCGGCCAGGGCACACAGGAGAAGCACCCATCTGCTTCTCCACCCCTCCCCCTCTCCTTCCTCTCTGTCTCTCTCTTCCCCTCCCGCAGCCAAGGCTCCATTGGAGCAAAGATGGCCCGGGCACTGGGGATGGTTCTGTGGCCTCTGCCTCAGGCACTAAAATGGCTCTGGATGCAACAGAGCGATGCCCCAGAGGGGCAGAACATCGACCCCTTGTGGGCATGCCGGGTGGATCCCGGTCGGGCACATGCGGGAGTCTGTCTGACCGCCTCCCCATTTCCAGCTTCGGAAAAATGAAAAAAAAATTTTTTCTGACATTAAACCGGTCCGTGGCCCAAAAAAGATTGGGGACCACTGACATAGAGAACAAAAAATCAATAGAAAAAATTAATATAACAAGGACCTGTTATTTGAGAAGATCAATGAAAGCAACAAACCATTGGCTAGACTCACTACGGAAAAAAGAGAAAGTACTTATATAAACAAAATCTGAAATGAAAGAGGAGAAACTACCACAGACAGACATCTAAGATATACAAAAGATCATAGTAGAATATTATAAAAGATTATATGTCATCAAATTCAACAACCAAGGGGAAATGGATAAATTCCTAGAACTATACAATCTTCCTAGATTGAATCATGAAGTGGAAAACCTGAATACACCTCTAACCAGGGAAGAAATAGAAACAATTATCAAAAACCTCCCCCAAAATAAAAGTCCAGTACCAGATGGCTACACTAGTGAATTTTAAGAAACATTCAAAGAAGATTTGGAACCTGTCCTTCACAAATTCTTCCATAAAATAAAAGAAGCAGCAATACTCTGGAATACATTTTATGAGGGCAACATCACCCTCATACCAAAATCTAGCAAGGACATTACAAAAACAAAACTACAAACCAATATGTCTAATGAATACAGATGCAAAATTCTCAACAAAATACTAGCAAATTGAGTACAACAACACATTAAAAAACAATACATTATAATGAAGTGAGATTCATTCCTGGAGCAAAAGGATGGTTCAACATAAGAAAATCAATCAATGGAATACATCACATCAACAAGACAAAGAACAAAAATCATATGATCTTATGAATAGATGCAGAAAAGGCATTCAATAAGACATACCCTTTCTTTATGTTTAAAAACACTCAATAATATTGGAATAGAAGGACAGTACCTCAATATAATAAAGGCCATATATGACAAACCATCAGCTAATATCATACTAAATAGTGAAAAATGAAGGCTTTTCCTCTAAAATCAGTAACAAGACAATGTTGCCCACCCTCTCCGCTCTTATTCAACATAATTCTGGAAGTTTTAGCCAAAGCAATCAGGCAAAAGATAGAAATAAAAGGCATTCAAATTGGGAAAGAAGAGATAAAGGTATCATTTTTTGCAGACGACATGATCCTGTATGTAAAACCCCCCCAAGAATTCATCAAAATACTATTAGAAACAATAAACCAATACAATCAAGTTGCAGGAAGCAAAATCAATATACAAAAGTCTACTGTTTTTCTATATGCCAACAATGAAACTTCTGGAAACTGAACTGAAAAAAAAAATTTCTTTTACAATTGCAATGAAAAAAAATAACATACCAACATATCTAGGAATAAACTAAACTAAGAATGTAAAAGACCTATATATTGAATAGTATAAAACATTACTGAAAGAAGTTGAAAAAGACACAATAAAATAGAAAAATAGTCTATGTTCATGGATTGGAATAATCAACATAGTTAAAATGGCCATTTCACACAAAGTAATATACAAATTTAATTCAATCCCTATCAAAATCCCCATGTCATTTTTTAAAGAAATAAAACAAATAATCACTAGGTTTGTATGGAACCATAAGAAACCCATAATAGCCAAAGCAATCCTGAGGAAAAAGAATGAAGCTGGAGGTATCACACTACTTGACTTTACATTATACTATAGAGCCACGATAATCAAAACAGCATGGTATTGGCAGTATACCAGACATACATACCAATGGAACAGAACTGAGAGCCCAGAAATAAAACCACATATATATGGAGAAATCATCTTTGATAAAGGAGCCAAAAACACACAATGAAGAAAAGAAAGCCTCTTCAGTAAATGGTGCTGGGAAAATTGGAAAACCACATGTGAAAGAATGAAATTTGACTACAGTTTAGCTCCTTGCACAAAAATTAATTCTAAATGGATCAAAGACCTAAATACAGTTTGTCCGCAAAGTCATGATGCACTTTTGACCGGTCACAGGAAAGCAACAAAAGACGATAGAAATATGAAATCTGCACCAAATAAAAGGAAAACCCTCCCAGTTTCTGTAGGATGATGTGGTAGCATGTGCGCATGTGCAGATGTTGATGTAACACTGTGTATACAGTGGAGCAGCCCAAGGCCATGCCAATCGAGATGTGGAAGGTACAGAGGAAAGTTCAGTGTGTTCTGTCTCGCTAAATTCGAATCCGTGACCAAAGTGCAATGTGAATATCGGCGCGTTTATAACAAAGCACCACCACATAGGAATAACATGACTCGGTGGGATAAACAGTTGAATGAAACCGGCAGTTTGATGGAGAAACCCCGTTCTGGTAGGCCATCAGTCAGTGACAAGTCTGTAGAGGATATACGGGATAGCTACCTAAGGAGCCTTAAAAAATCTGTATGTGAGCCTACATCGAACTGCACTGAATAGATATGAAACTGGGAGAGTTTTCCTTTTATTTGGTGCAGATTTCACATTTCTATCGTCTTTTGTTGCTTTCCTGTGACCGGTCAAAGGTGCACCATGACTTTACGGACACACTGTATAATATCTGAAACTATAAATTACATAGAAGAAAAAATACGTACTAAGCTCATGGACCGCGGCTGCAGAGAACAATTTATGAATTTGACCTCAAAGGCAAGGGAAGTAAAGGCAAAAATAAATAAATGGGACTATATCAAACTAAAAATCTTCTGCACAGCAAAAGAATCTGACAAAAAAAGAAATAGGCAACTAACTAAATGAAAGATGATATTTTTAAACAACAACTCCAATAATGGGTTGATATCCAAAATACATAAAGAAGTTACAAAGCTCAGTGACAAACAAGCAAACAATCCATTTAAAAAATGGGGAGAGGACCTGAACAGACACTTCTCCCAAGAAGGCATACAAATGGCTAAAGATATATGAAAAGATGCTCATCTTCACTAGGTATTCGAGAAATGAAACTCAAAACTACAATGATATACCACCTCACATCTGTTAGATTGGCTGTTATCAACAAGATAGGTGATAAGTGTTGGAGAGGCTGTAGAAAAAAAGGAACACTCATTCACTTCTGGTGGGAATGCAAATTAGTACAATAATTATGGGAAAAAGTATAGTGGTTCCTCAAAAAATATTAATAGAATTACCATATGACTCAGCAATCCTTCTACTAGGTGTCTACCCCTAAAACTCCAAAACATTGGTACATGAAGACACATGCACCTCCATATTCATTTAAACATTATTCAGAGTGGACAAGACATAAAAATAAAGTGTCCCTTGATAAAGTTTGGATAAAGAAGATATTGTACACCTGACCAGGCCGTGGCAAAGTGGACAGAGCATTGGACCAGGACATGGAAGACACAAGTTCGAAATCTCGAGGTTGCTAGCTTGAGCGTGGGCTCATCTGGTTTGAACAAGAATCACCAGCTTGAGTCCAGGTTGCTGGCTTGAGCAAGGGGCCATACAGGCTGCATAGCCCGCAGGTCAAGGCACATATGAGAGAGCAATCAATGAATAGCTAAGGTGACGCAATGAATAACTGATGCTTCTTATCTCTCCCTTCCTGTTTGTCTGTCCCTATATGTCCCTCTCTGTGTGTATCTCTGTTTGTCACAATAAATAAATAAATAAATGAAAAAGAAGATGTGGTACATGTATACAATGGAATACTACTCAAGCATAAGAAATGATGACATAATGACATTATGACAACATGGATGAACCTTGAGAACATTATACTGAATGAAGTAAGTATATCAGAAAAAGTTAAGAACTGTATAATTGCACACAAAGGTCAGATATAAAACAGACTCATGGACATAGATAAAGGTGAAGCAGTTACCAGAAGGAAGAGTATGTGGGAGAAGGGGAAAGAGATGTGGGGGAATAAGGAGGGGAAGGGGGAAAAAGGTGTAAAGAGGGACAAATATAAGGTGACGGGAAATTATTTTGCTTTGGGTAATGGGCATACAACAAAACCAACAGTTCAAATGCTATAAAAATGTTGTTCACCTGCAGCCTATGTACTCTTATTGATCAATGTCACACTTAAAGTTAATTTTCTAAGTAAAATTTGAAAATTAAAGAAAAAATAGTATTTTACTGTGAGAATAGTGTAGTTACATATAAGAATGTTGATTTGTGCTTTGGATCAATAATTGCCAAAATAAGTTGTGGGTACTACAAGGTATGTGTGAAAATATTCTCTGGAATATATAAAGAATATATTTATAAATTCAACTTAATTTTTTTGTGACAAAGAGAGAGAGAAAAAAAAAAGAGAGAGAGAGACAGACAGATAGACAGATAAGGATAGACAGAGAGGAAGGGAGAGAGATGAGAAGCATCAATTCTTCATTGTGGCACCTTAGTTGTTCATTGATTGCTTTCTCATACATGCCTTGACCAGGCTACAGCAGACCAAGTGGTCGCTGGCTTGGGCTCAAGCTGGTGAGCCTTGTTCAAACCAGATGAGCCTGCACTCAAGCCGGCAACCTCAGGGTTTCAAACCTGGGTCTCTGTGTCCCAGTGTGACATTCTGTCCACTGCGCCACTGCCTGGTTAGGCTAAAAAATTTTTGGTTGAGGAGGTTAATATAAAAGACTTGGGAGTGTCTGCTGGCTGAGAGAAAGGACCCAATGAAAAAGGAGATTGCGATAACTGAAGATAATGAGAAATTAATGCATGAAAGTAGAGTTAAGTGCACAAAACAAGGATTTATATTTTAAAGGTAGTGAAACTGTTTTACTTGGAGTTTACTTTGGAAGAAGAAGCAAAATATAATAGGAGACAAGAAAAAGAAAAGCTGAATGAAGATACAGAAAGATTATGGTGGAAAGGAATAAGAACTGAAGATGTTAAGATTTTATAATTTGACATCTTGAGAAGCATGAAATGCATAAGAAAAACAGTATGAGAGAACAAATAAAAGGATTGGCCAGCAGTGATGCAGGTCCAACTGTATATATGAGTGTGTAATGGAGTCACTCAGCATGTTGAATTGCATGTGTGTGTGTGTGTTCACTAGGATCTTTATAGATGGGGAAATTTAAAACAATAGGTATGAATACACCTAGAATTGTGTTTAGAACAGTAGTCTCAGAAGAGGATGAAGTTAAGGGAAATACGTTATTGTTGAGTTTAGAGTAGAAATGGTTGACTTTGGTTTCCTAAAATTGATAAAAATAGAGGTGAAAACAAGTGGTATTAGGAGATAAGAATAGGGTAGGTACCCAAGGCATGGAAAATCAATTGGGGTGGGAGGGTATCGTTAGTGGGAATAGGGATAGCAGAGCTGGAAGTCTACTGGAGACTAAAGTAAGATAGATTTTAAGGTTGAAGATTTAAGGTTAGAACTGTTTCAGGTGATAACTAAGTCATGGTGTGGTCACTGAGTTGGTTGCTAAAGTAGAAAAGAGATAAAAGTTACTGAAATAAAGAAGGTCAAGGCCAGAGTCAGTAAGTAATGAGTCATCCACATGAAGGTTGAAGCTGTTCAAGAAGACAAGAAGGGATATGATGGAAAGAAAGATGATTATGTGGACTCCCGAATGTTCAGTGAATGCAAGGGAATAATGCTTGGGAGGGAGATCTGGAGATGACCACGAAGAGGAGGAAATTCAATTTTTTTGATCTTTTTAATTTTTATTAACATCATTTCTGAATTTCCTTTAAGATGTTGGGGTGTACCTAAGACACTTGACTTTTGATGCAATTATATAATTCTTTCTATAAATGTTTACCTTCAAAAAAGATTTATTTCATTGAAAATCAGCTAATATAGGACAAATGTCAAGAATCCAAATGATTTCAGCAGCTGTCATTTTCAAAAGATTGTCCCCATTGGCAGAGCCTTTAACTACAGTGAAGTTCTCACATGCCACTCAGCCATGTGAGCAGAAGGAAAGGAAGGAGTAAAAGCCGAAGTGCTTCATTATCACAGCACATAGCAAACAAAACTTGACTACATTCCGAGAGACACAGTGTTCTTCCCTTGATTAACATGCAGATACACCTCTATGGGACCTGCCTTTGGGGATTTAGAGAAAAAGAAACTTTTTTCTCCTCCTTTCCCCAACCCCTACAGTCACTCTCTGAGACACACATAAGAAAAGATCCAGCTGGACCAAAATTATTCCTGTCACCACTCTGAATAAAGGTACTGATCAGTTTTTTAGTGAGGAGACATGAGGAATTGTTAAAGATACAATGTCTAAACTTCAGAATAAGGTTTTGTATTAGAATTTTTCAAATAGGTAGATATAAAGACATGGGTTTGGGACTGAGTTCTAACTTTACTAGCTGACTGGAGGACAACTGGTACTACCAAATATCAAAATACATTACAAATTTAAAATAATTTCTAAAAGTTCAACAACGGTCTAAGTGTGTAGCAGGAGTAGGTAAGAACACAAAAAAGGAAGGGGAAGCCCTGTCAGGGTAAGTTAGTTGGTTAGAGCTGTGGTCCCCAACCCCCGGGCCACGGACCGGTACCAGTCCGTGGGCCATTTGGTACCAGTCCGCAGAGAAAGAATAAATAACTTACATTATTTCTGTTTTCTTTATATTTAAGTCTGAACGATGTTTTATTTTTAAAAAATGACCAGATTCCCTCTGTTACATCCGTCTAAGACTCACTCTTGACGCTTGTCTCGTAAGTTCGACAATTATATTTAAAACTACTACAGTTTTTACGCCGGTCGCATAATTTTATTTTGTGCATTTATCCGTCCCACCCTAAAGGCCAGTCCGTGAAAATATTTTCTTACATTAAACCAGTCCGTGGCCCAAAAAAAGTTGGGGACCACTGGGTTAGAGCATCCTCCCAACATGCAGAGGTTGTGAGTTTGATCTTCAGTCAGGACACATACAGGAGACAAAGAATGAAAGCATGGATAAGTGGAATTACAAGTCCAACAAGTTAATATTTCTCTCTCTCTGTCTCTCTACTTTCCCCTTACTCTAAAAATCAATTTAAAAATCTTAAAGAAAAAATAAGGGGGAAAGAAAAAGGAAATTCTAAATGAACCACTGAAGATCTGAAAGTATATGATTTAATGGTACATCTGGATATAGATGAGAAATCAATCTGTAAAATCTGAATCATCCAGAAAAATCCTTAGATCATTAGTCTTTGTTTAACTGCCTGGTTAATCACAGAAAATCTATGTTATAGGCCTCTATTGCATTTAGAGCTATTAATAGGTTTATTCATTTTTGTGCTTATTCTTCTGAAAACTTGCAAGGAAGCTATAAAATAACTTTAAATGGTTGACACCAGAGGATAATCAGCTCACTTAAAGAAATTGTGAAGAGCGTAAATAAAAGGATTTATTCTGTTAAAGAAGAAAGAAGATAAGACAATGAGAATGAAGATCATATAAAAAAAGATAAGTAAATACTGGGTGCCACAGAAATATTGTGGTAGGAAAACATTTTAAAATTCAAGAAATGAGAAGTAGTTATATAATGCCTTACTACAGAGGCCTTATTATAGCTATTACATATAATGAGTGAGTGTGTATGTGGTAGGAGATTGGGAGGGGAGAGATGTTAGTGAGTGCATAAGGGATATCATTTCTGTTATTGGGCATTTTTATACTTTAAGACCTCTCGAGAGATTTATTTTAGGGCAGTCTTTTAAGTTTTTAAAGATGCCCTATCTACCCAAAGCAGCCAGACACAGATATAGGGGTTGGTGTCTCCTGAACACAGACAGTAACACAATGACCTCATTAAAAGGATGAACTTAGAGATAAGGTATTTGGACACAATGGCTACTTATTGAATAGGGTAATTTTCAAGAATTTCTTGAGGGTTAGTCAGTTGGCTGGAACCTGTAAGTCTTCCATAAGTAGATATCTTTAAATTTTTTGTGTGTAATTTCTTTATAAGAGTTTAACATATTAAATTCTATCCTAACACTAGAAACCAAGGTTTCTAACTTAAAATGTTATGGCAAATGCACCAGAATCAAAATATATTGTACTCAATATTCTCAACCATATTTTAGCATGGAATGGAAAAAGCCTTACCAATGTCACATAGATTGTGAAGAGTCTGGCTTTGTGATCCTATTGTTTTGATTCCCACTCCAGCAGGGCCTTCTTCCTGTTCTGCGCTCTGTGGTCGCACTGCCTTTCTGGGGGCTCAACTGGCTTCACACGTAGATTTACCAGGTCATGTACCTCTTCGATATTAATCTAGGACATCCAAAAGGAGATAGGGAATCAAACCAATTAAATGGAAATGCTGTAAAGAAACTTCTCAACCAAAACTTTAGCAGGCATGTCATTCTGAAACAGGATGGAGATAAAATCTCATTTATGATGGAGATACCATGTTTATTTTCTTTTTTTTTTTTCCTTCAAATTTTTTCTTTCTGTTTAAAAAGCTGGAAACGGGGAGAGACCGTCAGACAGACGCCCGCATGCGCCCGACCGGGATCCACCCGGCACGCCCACCAGGGGGCGATGCTCTGCCCCTCCGGAGCGTCGCTCTGCCGCGACCAGAGCCACTCTAGTGCCTGGGGCAGAGGCCAAGGAGCCATCCCCAGCGCCCGGGGCCATCTTTGCTCCAATGGAGCCTTGGCTGCAGGAGGGGAAGAGTGAGACAGAGAGGAAGGAGGGGAGGGGGGTGGAGAAGCAAATGGGCGCTTCTCCTATGTGCCCTGGCCGGGAATCGAACCCGGGTCCCCCGCAGGCCAGGCCGACGCTCTACCGCTGAGCCAACCGGCCAGGGCCTATTCTCCTTTTTGTTTTTATTATTTTAAATTCTCTCTGTGACATCGTTGTTCTTTGTTGCATGCTGAAATCACTTCTCTTAGGAAAAGTGTGAAATGGGGAAAAAGAACAAAAAAATAACAATTGTCTTGGCAGGCGTCCCCAAACTGCAGCCTGTGGGCCGCATGTTATCCAGCCCCCTGCCGCACTTCCGGAAGGGGCACCTCTTTCATTGGTGGTCAGTGAGAGGAGCACTGTATGTGGCGGCCCTCCAACGGTCTGAGGGACAGTGAACTGGCCCCCTGTGTAAAATGTTTGGGGACCCCTGGTCTTGTGTCTTCTGCGGGACAAATTCAATATATATTTATTAATGCTTTCTTTTTGGGTTCTCCTATATGTCCCAATATGGAACTTCTTATTCTAGACACATATAAATTTGTAAACAGAATTACAATGACACTCTACATGCTATTTCATAGTCTGTTAATATTAAATATGTTTCACAGCTTTCTTTGCTCATTTTGTAATAATAGTTGTCTAGAGAAAATTAAAAAAAATCTGTTAAGCGCCATCTTGTGACTATCACCAGAACTGCATCTTGCTACTACCAGATCCTTCTTATGGGAGATTGGAAACTATATTGTCAAAGCAGCAGTTTCTCTGGCTTCTGAAATATACCACACTGAAATTTATAGTTTTGTTATGCATTGCACAAAAAAACGGAAGGCTAATGTTTTTACTTCCAATGAGACGATCAAAAAAACCCAAAACGGTATGCTTAGTGAAAACTGAAATTATAGATTTATAAAAAGAAAGTATAATTCGGGAAAAATCATTATTACCTGTTTCCTGAGTATCTTTCCATATTTTTATTTATATATACATAAATTCATATAGTTTAAGATTACCTTTTAACATTCATTTTGCTTTTTACCATGGTCAAGCCCATGGTTTGAAAGTTTTTCTTTATCAATAACTTATTCCCAATGTCTTTTTAAAAATAAATTGCTTCAAATAGAATTCCTCCCTAATTTGTAACATTTTATCTTATTTTTTCTGATATTATTTAAGCATAACTAAATATGAGTTAAGAATTATTTTTAAATAAATAGTGAAGTGTCCTCTCTCTTCAACCACACCATCTCATTAGTAGGTAGCCTTATAATTTTTCGGATTTTATTACACAAGTTGAACTAACACAGTACTTTATCTTTAAATGACATAATGTGGTGTTTGCCACTCTCTTATTTTCATTTTTTTACCTAATATTACTTCTCAGACATCGTTTTAAATTACCACAAGCTTATACTTCCATTTGTCAGCTATATAACATTCAAAAGTATATATTGCACCATGCCACATTATATTTTAAAAACTGCTAATAGAAATGAACCAGGTTCTCTCTCTGTCTTACTCTTAAAAGATAAAGATAGTTTTTGCTGATGATGGCCATACCTGTGGGGTCTGAAAGAATGAGTTGCAAGGAGAGCACACGCAGGGCTGTAACCAACACAGCAACCAGACTATGCGCTTGATCAGGTCCAGGAAAATTTCCACTACTGGTAAAAGACAAGGGGATATATTTGCATGTGTGTTTGTCTATGAATGTTTATGTGTCTGAAAGCAAATGGGTGCAGCTTCATTTTGCTCTTCTAATGGTAACAAAATAACCATGGATTAAAACAATTCTAAAAATGCTGAAATTTGTTAAAACATATTTTGAAACCCCCAGTAATCTGAGTGTTCCAGAGATGCTGACTGTTAAGAAGGGACTCTAGTTACATTCCTAAGGAAAATGCATGTATTTTCTACAAATGGTATCACAACAGCATATGTGGATCCTTCCATGTTAATGTACATTTATATTTCTGCTTGTATGTGCCAATCACTTTTTATGTTTATATTTTCCTATCAGTTATTTTTGTGTAGAATAATAAATGTTTAAATGAAAATATAATAAACTCTGTAATGAAGATAGAAACGTGGAATATCATGTAAAAAAATAAAGTGAACGGCATGCTTCACTTAAGTCTTAATTTAGAAGCTGTAATCTGATCACCCATTCCCACACTGTGGACTTTAAAAAATATCGGGAGAAACTAAATTTTGAGGGGGTTAACACTGTCACAGTAAATGCAATTTCCTCAAAACCCTATTTCATTCTCACTTCTCGCAGGGAACAATCTATTTTTTCCACCGTAATACCAAAGCCCGAAGAAATTCCCAGAAAATAACTAGCTTTAAGACAGCCATTACCTTGAAGCTTCTTGTCAGCTGCAGCCTGGTGAAATGCAGCCCCTCCCCCAAGACGGGCCAGGGACAGCTCACTTCCAAGCTTCTGAGAGAATGCTCCGCCCCCTCCCTGTGATGGGGAAAGCAGGGGGCCTTTCCCTAAAATTAGAGGGAGGAGAAATGTGGAATGAACTGAAATTCACTTAAAGGGGAAAAACGGTCATTTTTAAATTACTTCAAAGAGAAATCACAACATGTGTCTCTTTAATTTTCATTCAAAACACAAGGGTAGGTGTTTTCCTGAAAAGAGGTAACAAATCCCTTCAACATACCACAAGACCCAGTTAAAAATATATCTTACTTTTTTTTTTCCTTTCTGGTACTTTATTTATACAAAAGATGTTAAGATAAATTTGTTTAAGTATCAGGAGAACACTCTATAAAGTATATGATTGTATAACCATTATGCTGTACATTTGAAACTAATACAAAATAAAATTAAATTAAAAAAAATGATTAAAAAATGTAAAAAAAAAAAAAAAAAGCCCGCTATGTTCTCGTTTGTGATTGCAGTGAACTAATACATTATTTTGTGGAGAACAAAATTTCTATAATTTTAATTCTTCTAGCTCTTAGACATGATATGTCTCTGTTTTTACTCAAGTTATCTCATTCATCTTTCAGAATGTTTCACAGGTTTCATAGGTTTTATATTCAAGGAAAATAATATTTAAACCAAAAACATTAGCCAATATCCTTATAGAATACAGGTATCTGAATATAATAAAATTGAAAAAAAAAACAACTATGGCCTGACCTGGCAGTGGCACAGTGGATAGAGCCTTGTCCTGAGATGCAGAGGTCCCAGGTTTTAAAACCCTGAGGTCACCAGCTTGAGCCGCAGGCTCATCTGACTTAAGTACAGGTTTACCAGCTTGAGTGTGGGGTCGCTGGCTTGAGTATGGGATCATAGACATGATCCCATGGTCCCTGCCTTGAGACCAAAGGCCACTGGCTTGAAGTCCAAAGTTGCTGGCTTGAGCCTATGGTTGCTGGCTTGAGCAAAAGGCCACTCGCTCTGTTGTACCACCCCCACCCCCAGTCAAGGCACATATGAACAAGCAATCAATGAACAACTAAGGTGTTGCAATGAAAAGTTGATGATTGATGCTTCTCATCTCTCTCTGTTCCTGTCTGTCTGTCCCTATCTGTCCCTCTGTCTCTCTCTCTGTCTCTCTTGCCAAAAAAAAGAAAAAAAAGAAAACTATAGTAAAACAGTGTAAATAAACCAAAGTTAAAAACAAGAATTTCAAAAATCTTTTTAATTTTTAAAAAAACCTCTAAAATAGATCTTACAAATTAATAAGAAATAAACAGCAACATTAAAAAAAAAGAGCAAAAGACAACAATAATCAATCACAATGTTCTGAGGGCATAAGTTTTCCCCCTCTTAGTATTTACTTTTCTTTGAGCAAACTCATGTAGTACAATTACAGATCTCTCTGTTCTTCTGTTATTTGCAAGTCCCTAGGCTGTTTGGTAGATTTGTTTAAATTTGGCATTGTAAGACCCACTGGAATCTCATGATAGTCTTTGTTTTTCAACTCATCATCTCCTTGTACAAAAGCTGACATCTTGGCTTCCATCTACAACTTCATTTGTTTTATATCAATTTGTTCTTTGGAGGAAGGGAAGTGTTATTCATAGGGGACTTCTCAAAACCCAAACATTCAAATAAAGATGAAAACCTAACAATACATAAGAGATACTAACTTTCCCTTATAATCAAAGGAATGCAAATATAAGCTAGATTTTATTTTTCTACCTAATTTGACACACAATACAAAGAAGCAGTAAAATGATCCAATAGTGAGTTGGCAAAAGAGTGACCAAATGGACACCTTTGCTCTTGTGCAATGTCACAAAGATGGGAGGAGTGCAAGACGAAATCAAAGCCAAAGTCTATCTGACTCCCAAACAGAAAGATGTGATCTCTCTCTCTCTCTCTCTCTTTTTTGTGACAGAGAGAGGGACAGGTAGGGACAGACAGACAGGAAGGGAGAGAGATGATAAGCATTTATTCTTCGTTGTGACATCTTAGTTGTTCATATGTGCCTTGACGGGGCGGGGGGGCGGCTACAGCAGACTGAGTGACCCCTTGCTCAACCCAGGGACCTTAGGTTCAAGCTGGCGACCCGAGTGTTTCGAACCTGTGTCCTCCGTGTCCCAGTCCAATGTTCTATCCACTGCACCACTGCCTGGTCAGGCAGGATGTGTTCTCTTTCCACCAGTACTCACTGTCTCCTGAGTTTCAAATCCTGTCTTTTTTGGTAGAGCTAAAGATGATAACATTCAGAATGAGTACTGCTTAATCTCATGTCCCTGCTGGTGAATATACTGGTGAACTACAACCATCTTCAGTAAGCTACCATAGTTATTTGTGAACTCTCTATATTTTACATACATCCACGTGCTCACAAATAATGAAAAATATTTTTCTGCACGATTTCTTTGCACTGATCATATCTACAGGATAGCATTCACTTGACTACAGAGTAGTTATGACATGTGTCTTTGTGTTGCAGGGCTAGGCAGTATCTTCCCTTTCAGATATACAGTTACTGCTGGACAGGGGCCGAAAATCATTTGTTATACAGATTAATGCCCATTTCATTTCATGTCATTTAAAACTGGCAAATCCCTTTTTCTTGTGCTTTTGTTTTTTGTAATTGCTAAGTCAATGTGGAAAAATGTCTGTCATCTTTTATTGAGCTTTTCTGTTCACAAAATTATCAAGAAATTAAAATTAAGATTTAGATTTCTGTTGCCTTAAATTGCCAATGGATTATTATATGTATTAGTTATCTTAAAATAATGTTATGTTGAATTTTAAATATATACCAGTATGTATAATATAACTAAAGTTGATGAGGCCTTCAAAGCCCTAGGAATTATTTACAGTGAACTAGTAGACATGATTCCTATCTCCTGCCACCTGACTATTCAGGTCAGAGAAACAGATTTGCAGTATGACACAGTTCTTCCTATATTTAACAAAATAAGACAAACAAATCTGTCTGCACTGTGAACTCTAAAGAAAGAATCCAACATTTTCCCAGAAACACATAGCAGAAAGGTCAGGGTGCTTCAAAATCATCCCAATAACCAATCTGAATAAAAGATGCCTAAGGTTCTTTGATGAAGAGATATGGATTTCTGATGGCAGAACCCAATGTTAGCCTGTAAGAGTTTGTCATGGAGGCATGATGACAGAATTATGTTTCTGAACTGTTCAAATAGGCAGGCAGACTGATAGTTCTGGGTTTGAGAATTTTATTATCTCAGTGGACAGAAAATTCTCAAATCTCTGACAACGATGTTGAGTTGTCATCACACTATATATAATATATAGTTAAGAAAGATGCATGAGTCACTTGCATCTCTGACATTAACTTAGGTTGTCTAAATATTAAACCATATTTAATGGTACAATAATAAAAATGTTTAGTACATGTCTAAGTGTGTAGTAAGAAACAGATGTGATAGGAAGGATGGGAAAAGGGGAGAAGAAGTCCTTATTTAACCACAGAGATACCGAATTTGCACCTGCTTAATTAGAGCATATGGATATAGACAAGAAGTCAAACAAGATACCAAATATAGTGGAAAAATATTCATGTCACTGGCCTGGTTTTATTTGCTTGATTTTTTACAAATGCAGTGTTTTTGAAGAGCCAATAATTCTATTGCATTAGGGCTAGTAATTGGTTCTCACCTGCTGTAACCTGTTCTTCAGAAATTTCACAGAATAGCTTGAATAAAGTGTTTTCAATGGGTAATGATTAGATTAGATAAAAGTATGGCAAAAAAGAAAAGGGGTCAGATAAATTCACTTTGTTAAACAGAAAGAATATGGACACTTAGAATGGAGGCAACATACAAATCATAATAAATATTTACTATTTCTGTTGTACTATAAGAAGGGAAAGTGTGTAGGACAGTCTTTGGTGGTCTCAAGAACATGGTCTGTGTTCTTGGATAATTTGGGCCTTTTGTACCCACTGGGTTATACTGAAGAAACACTGGGTTTTAATGTTTCTTAAGCTGTTATTGCAGCCCGATCTGCACAAAGCAACCAAAGACCTCATGGAGACAGTGGGGTTCAGCACCAACAACCCACTAAGAGCATGAGTCAAAAAATTGTGAATGTGGTTAAGAAAGAACGAAATATGTTAAGCCACTACTAAATATTATTCAGAAGAGAACACAGATATGTACTTAATGAAGGTTATAAGACATTAAAGAAAACTTTGTAACTATGCAATCTAGTATGTGGTGGAAACCTAGCATAGCTGTCAAGGATTGGAGAGTCAGACCACTGTCTGGAACTTTATAATGCCTGAATTACCTCTTGTATAATTTCTTCATCCTGGTTTAACACATGAAAAATTTCTCCTAAACTAGAAGCTATGACTTTTAATTACAAAACATTATGGTGGCAGAACAGGGAGCAAAAATTGTATACCTCAAATTCTCAAGTTACCATGACTTTAATATAAAATTTGGCTTTTATTTTAAAATGCTCTAGCTGCAGAGCAGGAAGCAAAATGAATTATACCCCAAGTTCGCAACATGTTTTTTTTTTTGTTTTTTGGTTTTTTTTTGCATTTTTCTGAAGCTGGAAACAGGGAGAGACAGTCAGACAGACTCCCGCATGCGCCAGACAGGGATCCACCCGGCACGCCCACCATGGGGCGACGCTCTGCCCACCAGGGGGCGATGCTCTGCCCATCCTGGGCGTCGCCATGTTGCGGCCAGAGCCACTCTAGCGCCTGAGGCAGAGGCCACAGAGCCATCCCCAGCGCCCGGGCATCTTTGCTCCAATGGAGCCTCTGCTGCGGGAGGGGAAGAGAGAGACAAAGAGGAAAGCGCGGCGGAGGGGTGGAGAAGCAAATGGGCGCTTCTCCTGTGTGCCCTGGCCGGAAATCGAACCCGGGTCCTCTGCACGCTAGGCCGACGCTCTACCACTGAGCCAACCGGCCAGGGCGCAACATGTTTTTGATGTGAAACAGTTCATTAAATCAGAAGAACCTTACTCAATGTCACATGGATCATAGAGGGTCTGGCCCTAGGATCTGATTAATTTGATTCTCACTATAGCTGCTTCTTCCTGCTGTAAGCTTCCATGGTTGAACTGCCTTTCTGGGGCTCAGCTGGCTTCACATGCAGACTTTCCAGGTCATATACCTATTTGATATCAATCTAGGCTCTTCAAAGGGAGATAGGGAATCAAACCAATTCAGTGGAAATAGCGTAAAGAAACTTCCCTACCAAAACTTCAGCAGGTATATGATTCTGAAACACAGGAAGGAAATAACATCATATCTGTCATACAAATGCCATGTTTATTTTCCTTTTCATTCTTATAATTTGAAATGATCTGTGACACTGTTATTTGGTTCATGATAAAATCATCCTCATGAAAAGCATGCTTTGGGGAGAGGAAAGCAGGGAATAACAATTGCCTCATGCCTTCTAATGCCTTTTATAGGCTAAATCTGTGCAGCTACTTTGTGTGTGTGTGTGTGTGTGTGTGTGTGTGTGTGTGTGTGAGAGAGAGAGAGAGAGAGAGAGAGAGAGAGAGAGAGAGAGAGAAACAGGAAGGGAGAGAGATAAAAAGCATCAATTCTTTGTTGCGGCACCTTAGTTGTTCATTGATTGCTTTCTCACATGTGCTTTCACTGAGGGTCTACAGCAGACAGAGCGACCCCTTGTGCAAGCCAGTGTCCTTGGGCTCAAGCTGGTGAGCCTTGCTCAAACCAGATGAGCCTGCACTCAAGCCAGTGACCTGTCCACCGCAGCACTGCCTGGTCAGGCTGTGCAGCTACTTCTAAAAAATGTTTTCTGTTCACACTTTAATACTGTCTTATAGTCTGTTACTAACAAGTATTTTTTATTGCTTTGTTGGTCCACTTTGTAAAAACTGATGCCTAGAGAAAATTTAGGACGCTTGGCAAGTGCCATTTTGTGACTAGAACCAGAACTGCAAACATCCAGGTCTTTAGTGGGGAAGTGTGGGAAATAAAGCCACACAGACAGTCTTCTCCAACTTGTAGCCTTTTACATTCCCAATTAAGAGTTGTGTGAATGTTAAACAAAAATAGGATCATAATTCTTCATTTTAATGTTTGTTATATCTCTCATGCATATTTTATCTTTTGATTTTTCAAAGAAAGTAAATCCTCACACTAATGGTCAAACTATACTGGTTTGTTCTATGTATTTTTAAAGTTTTCTTATAGATATTTAAAAATGTGTATGTATTTTGAAACCAGACCTTTATTTTTCCCAAAAATATATTCAAACATCTTTCCACATCAATAAATATTTTCTACATTATCTTTTTATGGATTACCTTTATAAGATTCTTCCATATTTCTAAAAGTTTATCTTATTTAATAATAATGAAAAGTATTCAAGCTTATTATTTTTCAAACAATGTTTTAAAAATGGACAAATGCAATATATAGAAAGTTGAAATGTTCTGTCTCTCTAAGTGCACTTATTTTTTCAACTAATAAAGTATCATGTATATTTCGTTGTTTGTTTGTTTTTTTTTTTTTTTGTATATATTGTACTACTAGGACACAAGCCATTCTACAGTTTGCTTACTTTTAGAATACACCTTGTAAGTCTTTTATTATCATTACATTTAGCTCGCTGCATTATCTTATTCTTTTTACAGCTGCATAGTATTCAACATGATGGATGCACTATCTTATGTGACTATTCCACAGGTTTTAAATATATTTTTTGAATTCCTTCTCAAAAGTATACAAAATACAACTAAACATCTTCTGCTTGAACCAAAGTCTGGCATATAGTCTAAATAACTGAATTGCAATAAAAGCCCAAGCAACCAGATAACCAGTGTTCTCAGATGCACAGAATAATCCACTTTCAGCTAAAGACGATGAAGCATGTTTGGTTACCTATTTAAATGTCTGTTGACAGAATGGGTTGTTCATTTTCTGCTCCATTGCGTGTCCCCCTCCCTCCAAAAATCTAAAAGTATATAAAGTCTAAAGAAGAAAATAAACACCATGGATACTCCAACCCCTGAGTTGTTCACTGATTATATTTGAGTCTAATCGATTTGATTTCCTCCCTCATATACATAGCATTTATTCACCAATGTATTTGACCATCCTTCCACATTGATGTATTTTTACACATTTTTGGCCAAGTAGTTTTCTCCCCATGTTTTAAATTTTCTTTTTTATTTTTAGTGAGAGGAGGGGAGGCAGAAACAGAATCCTGCATGCGCCACTACTGGGATCCACCCAGCAAGCTCACTAGCGCCCATCTGCTTCTCCACCCCTTCTCCTCTCCTTTCTCTCTCTCTTTCGCTTCTGCAGCCAAGGCCCCATTAGGGTGAGTTGGCCTGGGGATGGCTCCATGGCCTCCGTCTCAAGTGCTAAAATGGCGCCGGTGCAATGGAGCAATGCCCCAGACTGGCAAAGCATCGCCCCCTGGTGGGCATGCCGGGTGGATCCCCGTGGGGCGCATGCGGGAGTCTGTCTCTGCCTCCACCTTCTCAAGTCAGAAAAAAATAAAAAGTTTGGCCTTGGCCGGTTGGCTCAGTGGTAGAGCATCAGCCTGGTGTGTAGAAGTCCCGGGTTCTATTCCCCATCAGGGTACACTTGATTCTTGGTCAGGGCACACAGAAGTGATCATGTGCTTCTCCAACCCTCCCCCTCTCCTCTCTCTCTCTCTCTTCCCCATCTGCCAGGGCTCCATTAGAGCGAATTGGCCTAGGTGCTGAAGATGGCTGCATGGCCTCCTCCTGAGGCGCTAAAATGGCACTGGTGCAATGAAGCAACACCCCATTGGGCAGAGCATCACCCCCTATGAGCGTGCTGGGTGGATTCTGGTCAGGCACCTGCGGGAGTCTGTCTCTCTGCCTCCCCCCCCCAAATGGCTGTGGTTGCAATCGAGCAATGCCTCTGGTCGGGCATATGCAGGAGTCTGTTTCTCTGCCTCCTCATTTCTCTCATCAGAAAAATACAAAAACAAACAAACACTACCAAACTTCTAATTCGCAGAAGTACTTAAATTTTCAGAGGTATTAAATTACTGACATACAAATCACTGAAACAGTAAGATTTGTTAAAAACACAATCAACACAACTAAAGGAACATTAAAAAAAGCAAACTCCAACCAACAACTTCATTTTTCATTTGGTGTTATCACAACCTTTTTTTTTTTTTTCAAAGTAAGGAACAGAAGCGGATTTAATGGTGGCTCACGGGGCACTAGCCCTGGGCCCCAACTTCAGAAGGGTGTTGCAAAACCCCAACTTGACACTTTTTTTCTAAAGACAAGGGGCCCAATATTTTATTCTGCGCCATCTGTTACCACTGGTTTTTTGATGGAAACATAAAAAAAACACTCCTTGCAAAAGTTAGCTTTTGCAACCTCATGAAGTATTTTTTTCCGCAGGTGTAATCTGATCACAGCTTCCCCACTTTTAAAATACGTAGTTTTGAAATATCTAGAGGAATACAAAATCCAGATATTAATTCTCTCACAGAAACAATGACTCCCACAAAATGACAGTCCTTTCCCACTACTCCAAAGCAACAGTCCCTTCTTTTCTCACCTTTATTCCAAAAATCTTCGATACTAACTAGATGTCACGACAGCCATTACCTCCAAGCTTCTGCTCTTCTGCGGAGCCTCCCAAGTCTTTAAGTAATAGAGCTCCTCCTCCAAGACTGCCCAGGCGAGACTCACGGACTTCAAGATGATGCTCCGCCCACTCCTTGTGATGGAGAAAGCAGGAGCTCTTTCCTTCATTTAACAGAAGATTCACCAAGTTAAACCGAAATGCATTTAAAGAAAAGGAATGTTTCTTTTAAAGAACTTTAAAGTGTAATAGCAACATATGTCTGTTCTATTTCTATTAAAACCCCTAGGGTGGGTGATTTCCTGAAAGAAAAAAAAAGTAAAGAAAAAGTGAAAGATAGACAATCCTTTTTTCATATAATAAAGATTCAGTAGAAATATTCCTTACATAGTTTTATAAGTCTTTTCTGCACTTTATCTCTAGTAAATTTAAGACCTGAAAATCAAACTCCACTAGAAAAAAACATGCTAACTGTCTTGTTTGGAATTATAGTGAATTAATTCTTTATTTTAGGTAAAATAAATTTTTCAAAGTTTTGAATTGAAACTAGGGGAAAATATGCTTTTTCTTACATTCAATTCTTCTAATACGCCTTTCCTTAGATCATTTCCTCAGAAAAATAACCAAACAAAATCTGACCATCTTGAGACTGAAATATATATATATATATATATATATATATATATATATATATATATATATATATATATATATATATATTTGTAAAGTAACAATAAGCCAAAGTAAAAAAAAAAATCAACAACAAACTTTAAAATTATATTCATATTATTGATAAAAATATCTTTAAACTAGTTCCTATATTTCAATAAATGAATAACAGAGTAGAGACCTAAGTAAAGCATGCAAGCAGACAGTTCATAACTTCTTTAGTATCCCTGATATTCATTTCCCTGTGAAGAAAGTTCAAGTAGTGCAACTTGAAAGCTCTCTTTACTTCTAGACTGGATAAACCTTTCGGCTGACGAATAGATAGTTTGATTAAATCTGGGGTTCTAGTAGTCCTTTTTTACTCTCATAATAAGCAAAATACTGCAATTCACTTTCCCCTCTTAACAAAATAGGCATTTTGGCTTTATCTGCTATTATATTTTATAGTAATTTGTTAATAATTTTCAAGATATGACAGTTGTAAACTTTTATGTACATCACTAGGCAAGCAAAGACATTTTGTTTTGCTCTAACAGAAGTGGGAGAAAATGTTGGTTAACTTTTCTCATGGCTCTTTTAACATACAAAGCATTTTGCTTTTTCCAGATTAAAGTCTATTCATTTTGGTCTTGTAATATCTGATACGATATCTAACTGTACACTCTCTAATATCTATGTAATAATTTTAAAAATCAAAGCTTTTCAATACTGTAACTCTATAAATAAGTTTCTGTTCATGACAGTCTCTGCAAAATTGTGGGAATCAGTTCTCTTTATCAAGGGCATAATATTAAGAAACATTTTTCATTGAAACAGCAACATCAAGAACAGAGAGTTCATAAAAGTTGCTCTTTAAAATCAATAAACCTTGAGAAACTGTTATTCAAAACAGGAAGGTTCTATTCTTAGGGCTGCTCCTTTATTGTTTTTGATATAATTTTAATTTTCTTTAGTATTAAAATATTAAAGAAACGAATGGAACATAGAAAAAAAATACACCAAATATAAAATATGAACATACCAAGTATTGGTGAGGATGAGGAGCAACTAAAAGATTCATCCACTGCTGAAATATTTATTGGAATTAATACTTTGGGAAACGTTTGGCATTATTCTCTAAAGTTGAACACTTAGAGGTTAACAGAGAACAATTAAGGTTTTCAGTAGCAAAGTGGCATATCTAAATTGGTAGTAGAGAAACAATCTCTTCAGAGAACTATGTATACTCCAGTGCACATTTAAACTATACAGTAGGGCGCAGCAAGTAAATATTTAAAATTTAATTTTTATCTTGATTTATTTTATAAGATTCTATTCATAAATATTTAAAAGTGCATCATAAATTATTTATACTGTACTATGTTATATTGTTTTAAAAATATGAACTTTGGGGAGTGTCCACAATTTTATATAGTAGTGATAAAAAATATGTGGAAATCTCTGCTTTATGGGTCTCATAGCTTGCATAGCCCTCCAACTTGTTTTCTCTTTGATTTGTGTAGTTCGGTTAGATAGGACAAGTGTCTTAAGGTCTGGAGCATTCTTACTAAATATTGTTCTTGCTAAATATTCAAATGCAGCACAGTGTTTTGTAGATGCAGCTGTAAAAAAATGAGCTTGATAGGAGCTCAACCAAAGAAGTATAGCCAACTGCAAAGAAAAAAAATCAACATATAATTGACCAAATAGTGTATCAACAATGGCTAAACCTAATTTCTGGAAGACAGAGCTTTCTATCTTAATCTCTTGCCTTCTTTACTGCTGCAAACAAATAACACCAGTGGGGGCAACAACATCTCCTTCTTAACTAGAACACCCAAGCAGCAAACCCCTTCAGTTTGTTAACATTTTGGGATTATAATCTATATACTGATTTCATCTCTCAGAAAAGCTACCATTACACTTAGTAAATGTTTAAAATAACAGTGAGAAGGTCCTGGCCAGGAAGCTCAGTTGGTTAGTGTTATCACAATTTTCAAGGTTACAAGTTCTACCCTTGATCAGAGCACATACAAGAATCAATCAATTAATGCATAAATAAGTAGAATAACAAATCGATGTTTCTCTCTCTCCTTCTCTCTCTAAAAATCAATAAAAAATGCCTGACCTGTGGTAGTACAGTAGATAAAGCATCCACCTGGTACGCTGAGGTTGCCAGTTCAAATCCTTGGGCTTGCCTGGTCAAGGCACATACAAGAAGCAACTACTATGAGTAGATGCTTCCTGCTTCTCCCCCTCTTTCTCTTTCTCATTCTCCCTTTCTTTTTCTATCTCTCTTTCTCTCTCTCTCTTTCTTTCTCTCTTCTTTAAAAATCAATAAATAAAATCTAAAAAATTATTTTAAAATAATAATGAAAAACTCAATAGTAGTAAGCTAAATTTTTAACCAAAAGATTGGTTCTTGCCAACTTCAGACAATGCTATGAAATATATGCTCCTACAATTATTCCATTTGGACTATATTACAATATAATTCTCTGTAATGTTAAAAAGCCAAATTTTAATGCCAGCAATGATTGTGTTTTTCTTTACTGTCAACCTAAATTTAATTTCTAAGTTCTTTAATTGACTTTGAGACTTTGAGAATAATGAGTGAATGTTTTTTGGGTGCCTGGAAAATTCCTAAGAAAATAAGAATCCATAAACAGAGGGTATCAAACAAATCAAGGTGCAATGCAATGATTTTTACTTAAAGTTTTACATACAGAAGTATTTACTTTTTCTAAAGTTGAAATTAAATGGTAAAATCAATATGGTATATGCATCACCTTATTATATATTAATAGTTTAATTATATTTTAAAGCTCAAGTTTACACTTTTCTATAATATGTTTTTATTTGTATGTATGTGGGTCTATGTGTGTAAATATATACATACATGCAATGGTACGGTAATTTAAATAAAAACCACGTAAGAATAATAGAAAGGAGAGGATTAAATAACTAAAATGAAGATATAATATGCCTCACCAGTATGTATATTTTTATTTCAAAATAGCTAACCTGTATTCTTTTATACTGACTCTTATCACATTCATAAATTCCTTATTTCAGGAAAAGCTAAAGTTTTACTTATCGTTTGGCTGTTTATTCTAAATATTGTATGGTCACTCTGGTAATGATGTAGCCAAGAATAAACTATTCTTGTACTTAAAAACCTATATTCTAATTTTAATTGAGCAGTCAATTCCCCTTAATAGTTTATTTTGTTATATTTTCCCAAAATCTAACTCTAAATTTATAGTAATAAAACTGTAAAGGTGATGCCTACACCCAACTCATCTTTGGTAGTTTTTAGATGGTTAGAATGTAATACAAAAGGCTTATGTCTTCAACTTAGAAAAAGAAGAATAAAAAATAGACTTAATTTAAGTAGATTTGGTTTGCTTTTTATTTTCTATTTGTATTCATAGTGAATACAAAGAAGAAATCATTTGTTTTTGACGTATACATTATAGAAAAGTGGTCAAACAGAAACTTAAAATCAACTCCTAACTCCTAGGTTGATTTTGTACAGCTAAAATATTGCTGATATAAATATGTTTCAATAAGTTTTTTTAGCATACAAGATGGGGCAGAAGTAGTTTTATAGCTGATAATATGGAAAATAATTCAACAATAAATAAATAATAATACAAGAATAAACTCTGTTTCACGTACTCACAACTGTAAATCTACTTTTTCCCACCCTTTATATAGAAGCAATCTCTTATTCATGTGCATAGGCTGGCACAATAACTTTAGAAACTGATGTATAAGATTTCACTCCTAGGATATTCTTTCTTGTGTTTTAGTATTGATTGTGTTCCATACTTTGTGGAAAAGTTTTAAAAGACCTAGAGATTTGTCAATCACAATCTATAAAAAGTCATACACTTCCTTTTGACAAATTCTGCCTAATGCCTTAAGAAAAGGTCATGGTTACGTCCATATGTTTATGTAATTTTACACAATAGAGAAATACATGCTCCTTTTCTGATATATTCATTTCCTCTAATAAATTAGCCCAAGCCTGTCAGTCTTATATCTTCCACACACATGTGAACTGAAGGAACCCTGTCACAAGCTACAGGTCAATGGTTGGGTATAATAGAAGAAAGGTAGAAGAAAGCCTTAAAGCCATAATAAAATATATTGTATAAAGGATGGGAGATTCAAAATCTTCAGGACTATATCAGTGTTGAAACTTAAGACTTCAAGAGGTAGACTGCAGATCCAGAAAAATGAATGAGAATTTGTTTTGTGACTAAGGGAGGAGTGTTTGAAATGAATGAGAAAAATCTGATTGTAAATTTGGTATAATTTTGGTGTTTGTGCTTGGTATTCTCTATTCAAAAGACCTTATATCAAAAATATTTTCTTTCTCCTTCTTGTTTTTTTTTTCTCTTTCTCCTTCTTTTTTATTATAGCATTAAAAAAATCACAAGGTTACAGAAATATCTCACTCTTTATGTGGTGTGAAATTAAATTGATCCCCCCAAAAATCCATGTAAAGATTATCTTGTCACTAAATTTTAGGATACATCAGATTAAAATGTTCAGAATATTACAGTATAAAATATAACCTAACAGAATTCAGAAACACATAAAATTTCCTACATGTTAATATTATGATATTTTAATATAAAAAAGACTATAGATATGCATTTTAGAAGGAAATAAAAAAACTTAAAGATGATAATGCTGGATATATAAGAGGCTGTTCAAAAGGTCCACTTTTTAGCCTTTATATATTTTCAGAGAGGCATATGGAAAAATAGATGTCTGACATTTTCAATATGGTAAGCAAAATGAATTTGTTTCTCAGCTCTGCTTTTTTTGGCTTTGCAATCTTAAATTTCTTAACTTTTGTGAGCTTCAATTTCTTCATCTATAACATGTGTTAGCTTAATATCAATCTCTAAAATCGACAAAAGTAATTGAAACAATACTGTAACTCACCACAAATCAAATCAAAATTTTAACTATAACCACAACAAAAGTTATATTTGAAGTTAAAATTACCTAATCAGAATTGACAAGCCTACTATCAAGAAACGAGTGTATTTGATAGCAATGCCCAAAAAGACCTCTCAAGAAACTATCTGCCCTATAGCCCAAACAATCTCTGTTTCAAAGGTAGTAAAGAACATTTTTTTTCTGGCAGGTCAGGACCCTTGGAAATTTGTAGAACCTGTGAAAATGTAGGATTGCTGCAGTGCAATAAGTACTGTAAACAAATGGAGGTGAATTTTGTGGTCCTTATTCTCTAGCTTTGAACACAGTAAGTTCATAAAAATGATAAAGGGCATTTCTGAAGTAATAAATACCATTTAAAACAAAGCTTTGGATTCTTTTCATAATTTTCCAACAAAAGTTATCAGGCCTTGGTAGTTTCTTACCCTGAAAGTTGTTAACTGTACAATAAGGAGGCATGTATATGTTTAGGAACACTCTTAAAGCATTTTTATAAATACATTGGGATATGTAGGAAAAAACATACTCTGAAAGTTCAGGTTCATAAACAAAATTAATTTGTTATCATTAAGATTGATTTACTTTAGAATTTTATTTGGAAATTCTTCCTAGATGTGAGCAACTGAATTAAAGGAATATTATAAATACAAATATAAACCTTGCTGATAACTATGATTATAATCACAGTATATAAATAAGGCTATGTCTAATTTTTGCTATATTCAAAAATCGTATAAAACAGTCATTCAAACAGTAAGTTAACGTGAAAATAATTATTGCTTTTTAGAGGAAGAAATCAAAAGGAGTGAGGGACAAAGGAAAACACAATTATTTCTAAACTAAGAAATAAGCAAAATATATATTCTACATTTTTGTTTCTGCTTGAAAAAAAATCACTGACAAAAACTTACTTTGTTTTTTGCTCTCAATCTCTGTTGACTTTGTTTCATGTTTTCCTGATAAATGTCCCTATTACACACTATTGCTGGAGGATAAAAACTTAACCTCAATCTCAAACAGATATATTCTGAACATTTTCTACATAAATTCACTGTTTGTATCTTCTGACTGATAGTAAGCATGTACCATTCTGCTACAAGCTTCCGTTTGTAACAACCTGCAAGATCATTATGTGTTTTAGACTTCATAAAAAGAAACTTTGATTATTGCAAAAACTTATTTGTTTATGTAAGCATTTCCTAGTCTCCAAATTTGTAACTATTCTATTTCAAAATATTTTCTGAACTAGTATATTCTCTTTTAGATGTTTTTTGTTGTCTTGTTGGTTACCTAAATTGTGAGTTAAATTTTGACTCCTTAGAGATAAATTTATCTAAAGCAAAGTTTTACCAGGTAACATACAAAACGTGCAACAATTCCTAAATCTAGGCTTTGAACAATATTCAACATTGGCTATAAAGAAACATCAGAAAACATACTGGCTGAAAGTCATACTACTTTAAAAGTGCAAGAGCAGGAGAAAAAAACTTACTGTGGCTGAGTACTCAGGTATAGAGAAAGTGAGTCACTTCTAGGTCCAAAGGGAACCGAGATATTCATGTGGTTTTCTGAAGAAATGTGCTTTCAGTGCAGAAAAATGAATTTCCACAGAGAACCGTCTAACACATGACCCACAGGGATACAAATTTGAGTTTGCCACATTTGGGGATTTTGTGTTACTTAGTTGATATTAAAACCTATGCACTGTCAATGGCTAATGATGTTAGGAGACAGACTTCTTAGGATAATGTTTTATTAAGATTTAAAAAATATATAAGTAAGGTTGCTGAAGACCTAACAACCTTATTATCATGATGTACAGGTAATTAAAACAAACAAACCAATGAATGAACAAGCAAACAAAGAACATTTGCTGTGCTCTGAAAACACATGTTAAATAGAATTGAAGTGTGACACTGCACTCTTGGGATTAACAAACAAAAAGCAGGACATTTTGCAATTTTTCTTGAGGACTCTAAAGAAAGAAGGAGCCTTATTTTCTTACTCTCTACAAGATGCATGAAAGAAGGACTAGGATGGAGCAGAATTATCCTGTATGCACTTTGAATTGAGGACATTATCATTGTTTAATAAATATATACATATACAAGGTCTATTGTTTAGCTTTTATGAATTGTCAGGGAGGTGTATGTGAAAGTTGTTACATATTTGATATTTTCTACATGATAGGCAATTTGATAGATATAAATTTATTTCACAGTTTGCCACTATTTAGTCATGTGCTTTTAAGTTCCTTAACTTTTATGTACATCCATTTCCAGACTGTATAAGTATAAAATATGAGTAATCTTAATACCTACTTCTAGAATTGATAGAAGTAATCAAAACAATACTAGAGCTCACCTGAAGTGAAAACATCTGAGAATTTCCAGGAAACTTCTGAAAAAGAAGTATAAGTAAGAAACATTAAGACTATCATATATGAAGCCATATAAACAAAGTTACATTGATTAAAAGTGTATAGTACTAACCTAATTAATTTTCTAGCAAGAGGCTAATGAAGTAACAGCAAGAATAAGAGAAAGAGAAAACAAAGCCCAAAGTGAACTAAGAACATCTGAAGATACACGTGGTCCATTTACACGTGTGAATATAGATGAGAAATCTAGCATGGATCCTCTATGCACTATAAAAATCTTTAGGGCATTGTTTGTGTTTAATTCCTAGTTCTCTGCTAAAACAGCACTTTTGATTAGAATCTTTTGTCTTAAAATTACTAATTGCTCTCACTTTTTTTGTGTGTCCTTGTATTTTTTTCCTGAAACTCCAAGGAGGCTTAAAAAATATCTTTTTAAAGGCAATATTTGAATATATCAAATTAAAGACAAGACAGAGAAGGAGAATCAACAAAATAATGGCTTATGTCAAAGAAGGAATCTTGCAAGGAGAATATAGTTGGGAGATGAGGATGAAAAGAAAAAAGTTAGGCTTTAATGCAGAAGAGACCTCATTCATGGAACATACTTGAAAGAAAAAAACACTAAGAGAATAATCATAACACTCAATCATTCATGTGCAGAGAGAGAAAAGTGAAGCTGGCTTATACAGGGTGGGGCAAAAGTAAGTTTACAGTTGTGAGCACATGAAAGAGTTCATTCTTGTATTACTTTTATTAATTTTGTATTATTTTTCATATAAACAACTGTAAACCTACTTTTGCCCCACCCTGTATAGAAAATGTCAGCGTCTAGTCTCTGATTGGTTCATTTTTATGCAAATGAAGACTTCAAATCTGCACAGTTTGATGCAAATAACTTTGTCCTGATTTGTCAGAATAGAGATGCTCAGAATGGTCAGTAAATATGCAAATGACAGATTAATTTGGTGTGCAGTTTTGTCTTTCCTGTGCACCCATGTACAACAAAGGCAGCCAGAATCTGTGAAATGTGTATAGCTCCAAACAGGTTGATGAAGGCAGGTCACAGGCAGCATCTTACATTTTTTACAACAGAGATCTTTTCAAGAGACCCAAAACCAATACAGCAACTGGCCAGATTCACACAACATCAGAGCAGGATACAATAAGCTTTGCAAGTGGCATATGCCAAGGGAGATCTTGGAAAGCACCAAACTCTGCTAAGATGAATTCTGCTTTGTGTGGTCAGCACCTACACAGCAGCTTGAATGCCATGGTCGGGTTTGAGCCTCACAATCAGCCAGCCTGAGAGTTAATACGATGCACAAATAGGTCAATGGCAATCAATGCTCAATTACAAGAGGAGGATGCACATGACCCAGACTAGGCACACTCCTGGAATACCCAGCTCAAGGGATCAAGGAGACTACAACATTGGACCATATAAAGTCACCCCACAAAGACTAGAAGTCATAGCAGATCTATCTAATACATAGACACAAACACAAAGAGGCAGTCAAAATAGGGAGTCAAAGAAAACAAAAACAACAATAAAAGAACAGGAGTAATCTCCAGATAAAGAGCTAAGTAAAATAAAGGTAAATAAATTATCAGATATAGAATTCAAAGTAATGGTTATAAGGATGCTCAACAGCAAACAAAAGAAAACTAAACAAAAACATAGAAACCATAAAAAAGACCAGTAAGAAATGAAGAATTTAATATCTGAAATGAATAACACACTAGAAGGAATAGACAGTAGTTTGAATGAAGCAGAAGATTGAATCAACAAATTAGAAGACAAAGTAGGAAAAAAATCCAATCAGAGCAAAAAAAAGAAAAAAGAAAAGAGAATGTTTAAATGAGAACAGTTTAAGATTCCTAGATGGTTGCAATGTAGGTGAGTGCTATACTTACTTACTCTGAGCCCCAAGTCAGATTTATGGCTAAATTATAGTGCAACTAACCTGAATAACTAATGAAAGGATAGCTGAACTGTGATATTATGACCAAAGATTTGTAGAAGTAAGCCACATGGAGACTGGTAAGAATGTGAAAAAGATGCAGAAAGGGCTGGCCTCATGCCCAGGTGAAACAGCTGTGGCAGCAGGACTGTCTCAAAAAGTGGGGTGTTCACAACCCCAAGCAGGAATCCCTACCCAGAGCAGCAGACTCAGGAAGAGGAGGCTGCAAAACAGTTGTTGGTGAAAATCAGTGAAGAATGAGTTGGCCTAGGTTACCCAGATGCCACCAACACAGGCTGTGCTTTCCCATTGTTACAGTAACAGCATGGGCAGTATACTCCTCATCCCCTACTGTGGGCATGGCCACTCTGCTATGCTCTGTCATGCAGAGGGTTTTGCAAGCTGAAACTAGAGGAGGCTTGTGGAGGAGATACAAGCTTGTGGGGGAGATACAGACAGTGACTGGGCAGAAAGGCTTTGGAAAAAGAACCCATCTCCCCCACCTTGAGCACACAACCGGCAAACACATCCTGGAAGGACATTAGGCCCACTGTTGCAACTGTGTTTCCTGCAGCTGCATTCACCATGAAGGGAAAACAGGAAAATGTGTAGAGCCAGAATATATTGTGGTTTTGGAAAGAATGTTGCTCTCCACTACCTCAAGTGTACAACCAGTGCCCTCCCTGGTCCTGTTGGGATGCTTGGACCACAAGAGCAGTTGTACTTGCAGTTGTTGAATTTACCGTGTGCAAGGAGACAAGAGAACGGCACAGAGCCTGAACTTTGGATGATTTTGGAAGGAGAGCTGCTCAGCTAGATGCATATGGAGAGAATCTTGATTTTGAAGTTCTAAGTAAAGACAAGGGTAAGGGATGGCCACTAGGATTCCTGGGCTGAGAGGGTCTTCAGCACTGCAGTTGACATCTTGTTTGGATGGAGCACTTCTCCACTGAAATAACATCAGTCTGGGGGAAATCAATTGTTCCACCCTCTGGAGATTAGGACCAGCTGAAGAGTCAGTGGCATGGGCCAAACAGTAGAGGTCTGGAGAGAATTAGAGGGTGCCAGTGACTCAGTTATCCAGTGTTAAGGTGGGGGATAGTCTTCCCACTTTCTTGTGAATCTGACTGGTGTTTTCCCCTCACAGGAGATTCAGTAGAACCACCTTCCTTGTTATAAAGGGACAGACTGAGACTGAGATTGAGACTGGAGGTTCTGGAGTGAGGTCACACTCACAATCTTCCCTAAAGCCAAATGGTACCTCTCCCTTAAGCGAAAGCCCACGAGCCCCATCTTTTTGAATCCATCAGAGGTTATTTTATTGACTGATCCTAATAGGCAGCCATGAGGTGGAGGCAGCTAGAAGTGGTCTGAAAGTGCTTGAGGTCTTTTGATGACCTGCCGCCAGGCCTGGTGCTGGTAAACGACTACCTTAGTATGCATCTTGGTCTTTTGTGAATGCACCTAAACCCAGCAGAGGCAGCCACATACTGTGGATTGTTTGTATCTCAAAACAGGTTGTGAAGGGCCAGTCATAGGCAGCATCTCATATTTGCCTGCACCAAGTACCTTCTTAAGAGGCACAGAACCATCACATCCAGTAAAGAGCCTCAGAAAACATCAGAACAGAATCTAATTAGCTTCACAGGCAGCATATCTAAAGGGAGATCTCATCAGGCATCAAACCAAGCTGAAGTTTAGCACCTGCACTGTAGTTCCCGTGCTTTAGTCAAGGTAGAGCCCCACATTCAGCCAGCTTGAGAGACAAACTGACTCACAACAGGCCAATAACAGTCAAGTCTCAATTAATACAGGAGGGTCCATATAACCAACACAAGGGTTGACATTCCTGGAATGCCCAGCTCAGGTAATCAAGGAGACTATACCATTAGACCCAACAGAACACCTATCACAAAAGCCCACCCCATGAAGACTGGGAATCATATCAGATCTATCTAATACACAGAACCAAACACAAAGTTGCAGTCAAAACAGAAATAAAAAGAAACAGGCCCCAAAAGACAGAACAGGAAAAATCTCCAGAAAAGAAGCTAAAAGAAATGGAGATAAGCAATTTATCAGATATAGAGTTCAAAGTAATGTTTACGCAGATATTCAAGGAATAAAATGAGAACTATAAGAGATAGCAAGCATAAAAGAGGACATAGAAACCAATAAAAGAAATCAGTCAGAAATGAAGAACACAATATTTGACAGCAAGAATACACTGAAAGAAATAATCAGTAGGTTGGATGAAGCCAAGAATAGACTAAAACACCCAATTAAAGCAGCAAAAAGAGCCTGACCAGGCAGTGGCACAGTGGATAGAGCATTGGACTGGGACACAGAGGACCCAGTTTGAAACCCTGAGGTCACTGGCTTGAATGTGAACTTATCCGGCTTGAGTGTGGGCTCACCAGCTTGAGTGTGGAGTCACTGGCTTGAGTGTGGGATCATAGATGTGACTCCATAGTCACTGGCTTGAGCCCAAATAAGCCCAAGGTCGCTGGCTGGAAGCTCAATGTTGCTGGCTTTAGCAAGGGGTCACTTGTTCTGCTATAGCTCCCCGCCTCGAGTCAAGGCACATATAAGAAAACAATCACTGAGCAACTAAAGAGTCACAATGAAGAATTGATGCTTCTCATCTCTCTCCCTTCCTGCCTGTTCATCTCTATCTTTCCCTCTCTCTGTCTCTCTCTCTATCTCTGTTACAAAAAAAGAAGAATTTAAAAGAATGAGGGAGTTTAGGAACCTTTGGGAAAACATGTAGTGCAACAACACCCGGTCAGTGGGATAACAAAAGAGAGAGAGAGAGAGAACAAGAGATAGAGATCTTATTTGAAGAAATAATGACCAAAATTTTTCCTAACCTGTAGGAAGAAAACACATAAGTCCAGGAAATGCAGAAAGTCCCAAACAAGATGAACCTAAAGAAATCTACACCAAAACACATCATAATTAAAATGGCAAAAATTAAAGACAAAAAGGTAATCTTAAAAGCAGTAAAAAAAAAAAAAAGCAGTCAGTTACTTACAAGGAAGTGCCCATAAGACTGTCAGATGATTTGTCAATAGAAACATTTCAGGCCAGAGGGATTGGCATGAAATATTCAAAATGATGAAAAAGAAAGACCTATAACCAAGACTACTTTACCCAGCAAAGCTATCATTCAAAATTGAAGGATAAAAAAAGAGCTTCCATGACTAAAAAAAACTAAAAGAGTTTGTTATCACCAAAGTAGAATTACAAGAAATGTTAAAGGGTCTTCTTTAAGAAAAAGAAGTAAAAACAAACAAACAAACTCAAAAAACCCAGAGGAACAGAGTTAAATAAAAAATATATGGCAATAAATTTATGTGTCTATCAATAATCCCTTTAAATATAAGTGGATGAATCTTCCAATCAAAAGACATAGGGCAAATAAATGAATAAGAAAGGAAGACTGATATATCTGCTGTCTACAAGAGACTCACCTCCGAAAGAAAGATACACATAGACTAAAAATAAAGGGATGAAAAAAGATAATTTAATGCAAATGAAAATGAAAACAAAGCTAGGGTACTAATGCTTATATCTGACAAAGTGGACTTTAAAACAACATCTATAGTAAGAGATAAAGAAAGACACTACATAACGATAAAGGGAGCAATCCAAAGCAGGATATAACCCTTGTTAAACATTCACACATACAATGTAGAAGCACCTAAATATGTAAAGTAAATCTTGGTAAACATAAAGGGAGAGACTGACAACAATATAGTCATAGTAGGAAATTTTGACACCCCATTGATGGCAATGTTTAGATCATCCAGACAGAAAATCAATAAAGAAACTATGGTTTTAAATAATACATTAGATCAATTGGATTTAATTAATATCTTCAAAAACATTTCACCCTAAAGCAGCAGAATATACATTTTTTTTCAAGTGCACATGAAATATTTTTTAAGATAGATCATATGTTAGAACACAAAACAAATCTCAATAAATTTAAGAAAATTGAAATCATAGCAAAAATCTTCTTTGATCATAATGGTATAAAACTAGTAATCACAAGAAAAAAACATACAAAGACATAGAGGCAAAACAAGATGTTAATCAACAATGAATGAGTTAACAGTAAGATCAAGAAAGATATTAAAAGATGCCCTGATACAAATGAAAATGAGAACACAGCAATCCAAAATTTATGGGACACAGTAAAGTAGCTTTTTAAGAGGAAAATGTATAGCATTACAGGCCTACCTCAAAAAACAAGAAAAATCTCAAATGAGCAATCTAACTTTACCTTAAAGGAACTTGAAAAAAAAAAAAACACCTCCAAAGTGAGTAGAAGAAAGTAAATAATAAATATTAGAGCAGAAATAAATAAAATAGAGACTAAAAAATTTAAAAAGATCAATGAAACCAAGAGATAAACAGAGATAACAAGATTGATAACTTTTAAAAAGATAAAGATTGACAAACTTTTAACCAGACTCATCAACAAGAAAAGAGAGGACCAAAATAAATAAAATCAGAGATGAAAGAACAGAACTAAAAATGGACAACAAAAAAGTACAAAACCTTTTATGAAAATAATACAAATAATTATATGTCAACAATTTGGGCAATCTGGAAAAAATAGATAAATTTCTATATACATACAATCTTCTAAAACTAAATCAGGAAGAATCAGAGAATCTGAATAGCCAGATTATAGCCTGTGAAATTGCAACAGTAATAATAATAATAGTAATAATAATAATAAAACTCCCAAGAAACAAAAGTCCTGGACCGATGGCTTCACAGGTAAATTTATCAAACATTCAAAGAAGAAATAACACCTATCCTTTCAAATATTCCAAAAAATCAAGAGGAAAAATCTTAAGCTCATTTTTAAGAGGTCAACATTATCCTAATTCCAAAACCAGATAAAGACACTACAAAGAAAAAAAATAAGCAAATATCACTGATGAACAAATGGTAAAATCTTCAACAAAATTTTAGCAAACTGGATCCAGCAATACATTAAGAAGGTCATAAATCATGATCAAGTGGGATTTATTCTGGGGATACAAGGTTGGTACAGAATCTGTAAATCAATAAACATGATATAACAAATAAATAAAATGAAGGATAAAAAGTGTACGATCATATCAATAGATGTAGAAAAAGCATTTGATAATATTCAAAACTCATTTATGTAAAAACTCTCAGCAATGTAGTAATAGAAAGAACATACCTCAACACAATATGAGCCATATATGACAAACCCATAACCAGCATCATATTCAATGGGCAAAAACTACAAAGTTTTCCTTTAAGATCAGGAACAAGACAAAGATGTCCGCTATCACCACTCTTATTCAATATAGTGCTGAAGTCCTAACCACATTAATCAGACAAAGAGAAAAAATGAAAGGCATCCAAATTGGAAAAGAAGTAAAACTGTCATTATTTTCAGATGGCATAATACAGTATATAGAGAATCCTAAAGATTCCAACAAAAGTCTAGTAGAACTTATAAGTGAATTTACTAAAGCAGCAGGATCCAAAAATCCATCCTGAAATTAGTTGAATTTTTATACACCAGTAATGGTCTATCAGAAAGGGAAAGCAAGAAACAATATCATTCACAATTGCATCAAAAAGAATAAAATACCTAAGAATATATTTAACCAAGGATGGAAAAGGCTTGTACTCAGAAAATTATGACAATGAAGAAAGAATTTGAAGAAGATAGAAATAAGTGGAAGCATGTAATGTGTTCATGGATAGGAAGGATTAAACATCATTAAAATATCCATACTACCCAAAGCAATCTATAGATTTAACACAATTTATATCAAGATGTCAATAGTGTATTTCAGAGAACTAGAACAAATTTCCAAAAAATTATATGAAATCACAAAATACCACGAATAACCACAATAATCTTGAAAATGAAGAACAAATTTGAAAGACTCACTCTACCTAATATGAAACTATACTAGATGGCTATAGTAATCAAAATAGCATGGTATTGGCATAAAAAAAGACATATAGGTCAATGGAACAGAATAGAGAACCCAGATGTCAACCCACACTTATATAATCAATTAAGATTTGACAAAGAAGGCAAGAACATAAAATGGGGTAAAGACATTCAATTCAATAAATGGTGTTGGGAAAGTTAGACAGGTACATTAATAAAAACAAAATTAGACTACCGTCTTACACTATAATTAATTAAAGACTTAAATATTAGACAGAAAACTATAAAAATTCTAGAAGAAAGTATAAGTTGTAAAATCTCATATATTTCTTGTAGTAATATATTTTTCTGTTATATCTCCTTGGACAAGGGAAATAAGAAAAGATAAAAAAAATGGGACTACATAAACTAAATGGTTTTTGGACAGCAAAAGAAAACATCACCAAAATTAAAAGACAACCCAGTGAATGGTTGAACGTATTTGCTGATACATCTGATAAGGAGTGAATGTACAGAATGTAGAAGTAATTTATAAAATTCGACACACAAACACACACACAACAATCCAATTTAAAAATGGGCAGAGAACCTGAATTCTAAAAGATTTTCTGAAGGATTTTTCTAAAGAAGACATACTGATGACCAATACACATATGAAAATGTGCTCAATGTCACTAATCATCAGAGAAATGCAAATTAATACCACAATAAAATGTCACCTCACAGTCGTCAGAATGGCTATCATCAATAAATCAACAACTGCCTGATTAGTGGTGGCGCAATGGTTAGACTGTCGCAGGTTCAAATCTCTGAAGGTTGCTAGCTTGAGTGTGGAGTCATTGATTTGAGCATGGGATCATTGACATAATCCCATTGTCACTGGCTTGAGCCCAAAACTTGCTGGTTTAAACCCAAGGTTTCTGGCTTGAGTGAGGGGTCACTTGCTTAGCTAGAATTCCCCGATCAAGACACGTATGAGAAGCAATCAATGGACCACACTAAAGTGCCACAACTACCAGTGGATGTTTCTCATTTCTCTCCGTCTTTCTTTCTCTCCCTCCCCTCTAAAAATCAACCAATCAATCAACGATTAACAAATATTGGTGAGGATGTGGAGAAAAGAGAACCAAACCTTTGTGCATTGTTGGTGAGAATGCAAATTGGTACAGACACTGTGGAAAGCAGTATGACATTACCTCAAAAAATTAAAAAATGGACCTGCCTTTTGACCCGGTGATCCTATATATGGGAATAGATCTTTTATTCTCATTGCCATTATTGAGTACTTATTATGTATCAGTAATATGCTCAGTGTATTGTATTATCTTTTTTAATCCTCATAACATTCTGTGAAGCAATTATTATCTACCGTTTTCATATGATAAGCAAAGGGCTTAGGTAACATGTATAAGATTGCATAACTAAAAAGTGACAGCAAAGAATAACCTATATTCATCTGAAAAAAAAAGAATCACAAAAAAAATTCAGAAGAATATATGCACCCCTATGTTCATTGCAGTGTTATTCTCAATAGCCAAGATCTGAAAATAGCCCAGGTGTCCATCAGTACATAAGTGGATAAAAAAGCTTTGGTACATTTACACAATGGAATACTACATGGCCCTAAAAAAAAAAGGAAAAGGAAATCTTACCTTTTGCAACAGCATGGATGGACCTGGAATTCATTATGCTAAGTGAAATGAACCAGTCAGAGAGAGATAAGTACCATATGATTTTTCTCATATGTGTAATCTAATGAACAAAATGAACTAACAAGCAAAATAGAGATAGACTCAATGATAGAGAGCAGGCTGACAGCTGGGGGAGGGGGGATGGGTGAAGAGATTGAGCAAAAAGAAAAAAAGAGGAAAACTCATAGATAGGAATAACAGCGTGGTGAATGTCATAAGGAGCAGGTGGGTGGAGTTGAAGCAGGATATAAGGGGGATAAATGGTGATAGAAGGAGACTTGACTTGGTGTGGTGAACACACAGGCGTCCTCAAACTATGGCCCGCGGGCCGCATACGGCCCCCTGAGGCCATTTATCCGCCCCCCTGCCGCACTTCCGGAAGGGGCACCTCTTTCATTGGTGGTCAGTGAAAGGAGCACTGTATGTGGCGGCCCTCCAATGGTCTGAGGGATAGTGAACTGGCCCCCTGTGTAAAAAGTTTGGGGAACCCCTGGATAGATGATGTATTGTGGAATTGTGCATCTGAGACTTGTATACTTTTGTTATCCAGGGTCACCTAAATAAATTCAATAAAAGGAAAAAAAGATGCAAATGAAGATATAACTGTGCAACCCTCATTCCATGGGGTAGCTCTTTAATTCATTGGTTGATTTATGAGTTGAGGAATTCCTTTTTAAGGATCTGTTCAAACAGCAGGAACACAATGCCAGAGACACGCAGCTCAGTGTAGTGTTTTCCTGAATTATAGAAAGAATGAGAGATCCTTTTTTAGCAATGACTCCTAGACTGTGTTTATAAATTTGTGTCCAGTTAGTTACCAGGAGTCCTTTTTAAAAGGCACATTCATTTTTAGTATTGAACAAGAATAACATAAGGTATTAATATGTGTATCTGTCCTCATGTTTGTGAAAGAAATAACACTGATGTTACAAAAGCCCATATAATCAAAATCATCTGCCACTTTTGTCATCAGGGCCAGGAGGGGAAGAGAGGAGAGAGGAGAGGAAAGAAGTGGAGGGGAAGAGAAGAAAGGGAAGGGGAGGGGAGGGGAGGGTTAGAGAGAAAAAAGGAAAGAGGAGAGGAGAGGAGAGGAGAGGAGAGGAGAGGAGAGGAGAGGAGAGGAGAGGAGAGGAGAGGAAAGGAAAGGAAAGGAAAGGAAAGGAAAGGAAAGGAAAGGAAAGGAAAGGAAAGGAAAGGAAAGGAAAGGAAAGGAAAGGAAAGGAAAGGAAAGGAAAGGAAAGGAAAGGAAAGGAAAGGAAAGGAAAGGAAAGGAAAGGAAAGGGGAGAAAAGAAAAAAGAAAAGAAAGGGAACAATGGCTTCTTTCACTTTCTAATGTTTTAACAGTGCCTCCCCTTGACATGACCTAATAGATACCAGCCTGGAAAGATCTGAGAAAAGTAGTCTATAGGTTTCCATCTACTATAATATGGAGGAAGTTGAGAGTACCAGATATAATAAAATTATAATGGTCTTTATTGCCAATATTTTTTTGGAAAATAATTTCATATGTTTGTAGAAAATACAAAAATGCAAAACTCCAAGAAGATATATAAGGAAGACAGTATTATACACTAAAGTTATTCACTGTTTCTGTTTTTAGTTTTATTCTTCATAAATTTTTATACATTTATATGTGAATACTATTTAAAACTAAGATTACTTTGACAATATATTTGAACTCTTAAAGAAAATTGAATATTATAGAATTGTATAATATAGAAGTGAATATGGTCCTGTATTTCTACTACTTCAACCCAGATATTCTTTGTTAATTATTGGTATATATATTTTTAGATACTTTACATATTGTTCAGACACATATATTCTTCTTTAAAATGGGGCTATAGAATACATGTCATTCTGCATTTTTCTTTTTGTTAAACATAACATGACATGCATTACATATCGCAGTATATACCATTCCTTGTTTAGCAATTACATATTGTAATATTGAATACATAGACCATCATACTTAGTGTTTCATAACCTGCTCTTTATTTAAAGATTTTTATTGAGGTACACTCGACATATAATGAGATGCACATCTATAAAATTTTGAAATTAATAAGTTTTGATATATTTATATATATATGTAAAATTTCTACCACAATAAATAAAACAAACATATCTATCAACCCCCAAATATTCACACACCCCTTTCTGTGACCTTTTCTATCCCCACTCATCCACTCAGTCCCTATCCCCACTCAACCACTGAGCTGCTTTCTGTCACTATTGATTTGTTTGTCTTTTCTAATTATATCAATTTTTCCATTGAGTTTTATGAGTTCTTTATCTATTTTGTATACTAATTTCTTATCAAATATATGGTGTTCTAATTTTTTTCATTCCATAGGATGTATTTTCACTTTGTTAATTATTTCCTTTACTGTGTATGGTTTTTTTTTATGTTGTTTTTAAATACATCTACTAACCTCTATCTTTTCATTGATCTATTCAGACCTTTTACACTGAAGGTAATTATTATTACGTGTTGGCTTAATTCTGCAGTATTGTAATTTATTTTCTTCTTTTTCTACTTCTCTTTCCTTACTTTCCTTTAAGCTATTTAAATATTTTTAGAGATTTCATCGTGATTACTTTATAAAGTTTTAGAGTGCAATGATTTCTACAGTTTTCATAGTGGTTGCTCTAGGCATTACAATATACATATGTTCTTATCATGCTTCATTGATATCAATATTTCACCACTTTGAGTAAAATGGCAAAAGCTTTACTCCCATTTAGGTCTCTTTGCTCTAGACACTTTAAAAATGTAAGTGCCTACCATATTTCTCCTACGTATATTAAGTGCCACAATACATAGAACTATATATATATTTTTAAACAGTAATTTATTTATTTATTTATTTTTAGAGAGGAGGGGGGGAGAGAGAATGAGAGAGAGAGAGAAGGGGGAGGAGCAGGAAGCATCAACTCTCATATGTGCCTTGACCAGGCAAGCCAGGGTTTTGAACCAGCAACCTCAGTGTTTCCAGGTTGACGCTTTATCCACTGCGCCACCACAGGTCAGGCTGAACTATATATTTTTGTGACAGAGACAGAAAGAGAGACAGAGAGAGGGAGAGACAGGAAGAGACAGGCAGGAAGAGAGAGAGATGAGTAGCATCAATTCTTCATTGTGGCACCTTGGTTGTACATTGATTGCTTTCACATATGTGCCTTGACGGGGGGGGGGTAGCTACAGCAGAGCGAATGACCCCTTGCTCAAACCAGTGACCTTGAGCTCAAGCCAACGACCTTGGGCTTCAAGCCCGCGACCTTTGGGCTCAATCTGGTAAGCCCAAACTCAAGCTGGATGAGCCTGCGCTCAAACCAGCAACCTTGGAGTTTTGAACCTGGGTCCTCTGCGTCCCAGTCTGACGCTCTGTCCACTGCACCATCACCTTATCAAGCCATAGAAGTATATTTTTAACCTCAATGGCTAAAGAAACATATTTACCTTTATATTTATGCACTGAGATGTTCTTTATTTTATAAAGTTTCCAGTCTTCTTTTATTTTCATTTTATTTCTGCATGGTACATTTTCTTTAGTCACTCTTTAATTGTAGCCTTCTTATAAACACGTTGTCTTTGTTTTCCTGGAATGTCTTTATTTCCCCCCTTATTTAGTAAGGATATTATCCCCAGATATAAAATTTGCAGCCTTCAGGTTTTTTTCCCTTCAGTGCTTGGAAAAGATGCCACTTTTTTCTGGACTCTGTGCTTTCAGAAGGAAACTCTACTGTCATTGTATTCTCTCTAGCTTTTCAATATTTTTCTTTCTTTAGTTTTCAAAAGCTTAATTACAATGTTTCTTGGTGTGAATGTATTACAATTTATCCTACTTGGGGGTTTTTTCAGCATCTTGAATCTCTAGGCATATGTCTGTTACCGAATTTAGAGTTTTCAGCTATTTGAATACCTTTACAGTTCCATTGTCTTCTCCTCCTATAACTCCAATGATATGAATGTTGGAGCTTTTCTTATTGCCCCACAAGTTACTAAGACTGTTCTTTTTTTTTCTTCAGTCTATTCTCACTTTTTAAATTCGAATTGGATAAATTCTATTGAATTGTTTGTAAATTCATTGATTCTATCCTCTATCATCCGGGCAGAGGAGCAAATTCATAGTCTTTCCTATCTTTTTTATTGTGACAGAGATAAAGAGAGAGACAGATAGAGACACACAGACAGGAATGAAGAGAGATGAGAAGCATCAATTTTTTGTTGTGGCACCTTAGTTGTCCATTGATTGATTTCTCATATGTGCCTTGACCAGGGGTTACAGCAGACCCCTGCTGTAAGAGTGACCCCTTGCTCAAGTCAGCGACCTTGGACTCAAGATGGTGAATCTTGCACAAACCAGATGAGCTCATGCTCAAGCCAGTGACCTCGGAATTTTGAGCCCACTTCCTTCACATCTCAGTCCAATGTTCTACCCACTGCACCACCACCTGGTCAGGCATCTTGCCCATTTTTTATTTATTTTTTATTTTATTTTATTTTTAATTTATTGTGTTTACATAGATTCAAGTGTCCCACTGAATATATCTCCCCCCACCCCTATGTTTTCCTCAGTCCCCCTCTTTGCCTGCTCCCAACAATGCCTTCTCCCCTTCCCTCCAGGATTTGCTGGCCTGTCCTCTATAATGTTGTGTTATGTGTATATACTGTATTTTCATTAATCTTTTTCCCCTCTCTGATCCCATCTTCTATTCCACTTTCCTTCTGGCCACTTTCCCTCTGGTCCCTTTGATCCCGCCTCTGCCTCTGTTCTGTTGCTCAGTTCACTCTTCATTGGATTTCTCAAATGAGTGAGGTCATATGATATTTTTCTTTCTCTGCCTGGCTTATTTCACTTAACATGATAGTTTCCAGGTCCATCCATGTTTTCACAAAAGGTGAGATTTCCTTCTTCCTCTTGGCCACATAGTATTCCATTGTGTATATGTACCACAGCTTTTTAATCCATTCATCCACTGAAGGACACTTGGGCTGTTTCCAGATCTTGGCCCATCTTTTTAAACACAACTTTCAATCCTGCCTCTCTGAGAAACATGGTCATAGATGTCCAGCTTCTGTGGAACATATTCTGTGGCCTGCCTGGAAGAAGAGAAAATTTTCAGTCTTACCCAGCTGTTGAGTATAACCTCCAAGTCCTGCCCCTATGGGAAGTGTGGCCATAGATACTTAGAAAGTTTAGAGCACATTCAATGGCCCACTTGGGCAGGGAGCCAAGCCAACAGTCTTGATCAACTGCTGAGCATAGTTTCTGCCATTGCATAATCAGGGAGCCTGAATAGTGACCTTGAGTAGCCTTGGAGCCCAACCTATGTACCACCAAACCATGGAGCCCAGCCTAGAATCTCACCCAGAAGCAGATCAGCTCCACCTGATTATTGAACAAAACCTATGGGCTCACTCAAGTAAGTAACTCATCCAGTGACTCTGCCCAATAGAGAAGCACAGCCTGCAATCTCACCTCACTAGAGAGCTAAGACAGAAACCTAGCTCCAATGAGGAACACAGTTTCCAACCCCAACCAACCAAAAGATAACTTGGAGGACCCATTGAACTAAAGAGTTTTGTTAATGACCTTGAACAACAGATAAGGACAGCCATCCCTCCCTAATTTGGAGCATACCCTCTGGTCCCTTGCTTGATCTCAGAGCACAGTATGAGGACTCATCCAATTTTGAAGCTTGGCCTGCATTCCTGCTTGAATATAGAGTTTAGACAGAGGCATCCCTTGATTGGGTGGGGAGTACAGCAGAGGACCTACTCAACTGCAGGTGATTGCACAGACTAACTAGTGGCCCCACCTTCCTGCAGAACACAATCAATAGCTCTACTTAACCAGAGAGCTCACACTGAAGACCTACTTGAAAAAAGGCACAACTAACCACTGAGCCCAGGCAGTGCCACCTACCCTCAGATCACAAGCAGTGGCCTTACTCTACTAGAGAACCTGTTGGCAAGTCTTGTCTGCCTTTGTATGCTTCCAGTTGACTTGTGCAATACTGCAAGCTGAACTGACTGGTGATGCTCTTTCCTTTCCAAAGTGAACATGTAAAGTTGGTAAGAAGTGAGTGCTTACTGAAATGTGAAGATACCAATGCAAGGATACAGGAATCATGAAGAATTAGAAAAAATGACACCACTAAAAAACATTAATAAAGCTCCAGTAATTTAATTTAGAATCCTGAAAGAAGGAAAAAAAGAAAAGGAAACATTGATATTGCATAGAGAAAGTAGCAGCAGGAAGCAGCTACCATGACTAGAGATAGGGTAAAAAAAAGGGGGGGGTAAGAGATTGGGGTTATTCAAATATGTTTGAAATCTTTTTTCTAGAACCCAGAAATCATCACACCTTCCCATCACAGGTGTCATCTTAAAAAAAAAAAAAAAAGGTACTCTATAGAGCATGACTGGAACAACAGTGTCCTTAAGCTGGAGCAACTAGTTTCTCCCCAAAAAGAAGAAGGATCAGATGGCTCTTGCCCCAAGTTACATGCTACCCCTCAAAAAATACAAAAGTTCATAATAATGGTAAACAATCAATAAGTCTGGTGTTGATGGATGTACTCCTCCTTTTCTGCCAGTAAATTTACTGCTAAATATTTTTACTTCCAGAATATATAGGCACAATACAGGTGTAATAGAAAGCAGAATATCATTGTAAGGTTCTTATTGTCGTTAGACTTCTATGGAAACTGAGAAAAAATACAAATTTATCCCCAGAGGTATATCATTAATCTAGGCACCATCCATTTATAGCTCTCCAAATCCAATTAATAAATTAGTAAATAAAATATTAAAGGTAATATCACTAATTTTTTTTAAAAAGTATCAAAAATACTTTTCAAATAGTGGGTTATGGAAAACACAAAGGACACAAAAGGTTTGCCGTTTGAAAAAGATATATAAACTTAGATTTCACTGCCTTTTAAGGACTACCATAACAGATACACAAGGTGGAGCAGATTCCAAAGTCAACAGTACTCCAAATCTAATCTCAACACCCACTTCTTACAAATGACTCTAACATTTAAAGGTGGAGAAAATGGAGACATGTGTGAGATATGTCTGCTGACATTCTCCAAAGGCCTCAAGACTATTACTTTTCAAGGGGCTTTACACCCTCAGTTTCAATCTCCAAGCAAACAGACACATTAAAATATACAAATATTGGAGAGGTGACATCAGAGAAATGGCACTGTGAGGAGTGCTCCCGATACCTCTCCTTGAAACTTCAACAAATTCAAAAACTAGAGACAGAAAAACAATCCCAGGAGCATCTGAAATACACATACATCACACAAAGGTATGATTGGACAAAAAGGTGGCCGAATATATAATCGACTCTGAAGGAAATAAGATGGAGAACAGAGTATTCTGCTTTCCTCACTGTCCTGAGCAAGGGATGCTTTCACTTGGAACTGAGAGAAAGCGAGGGCTGGGGGTGTGGAAAAAGCTAGGCTAGGGCAGAGACATTCAAGCTGAGGAGAGAGTGTGCCCACAGCTCAGCCCACACGGAGCTAACACCAGTGGCAGACCCCAGCAGAGGTGGGTGAGCAGTTGCCTTTTTTACTCCTGGTATCCCAGTCGGTGAGCGCAGGCAGTGTGTGAGTGGATCCACCTGGCGCTTTGGGCTTGGGTGCCCGCATTCCCAGACAGAGGGGCTGAGTCAAAGACTGTCAGTAGTGACCCTCTACGTGGGCTGTGACCAGAGTTTCTGAATAATCCCAGCTTCCCAAACAACAGCACATGGAAAGTGCACAAAAGCTGGCTTCCCTACACCCAGACCTACAGTCTAACAAAGCACACTCCTGGGGAAGAGAACTGTGGAAGTGGTGGGGGGAAGGGCATGCAGGCAGCTTGCAGACAGCCTGTGGAGAGCAGACCTGTGGAGTGCTGAGGCATACTAGAAATGCCCGGAGGCTTATAGAAAGACACCTGAAAGACAATCAGCTCCCAGCCCTGCATGATTACCCTGGCAGATCTGGCTGGCAAAGCCTTACCCAGAATCCTGCATTGAGTGGGGATAGGGGGGGATTTGGCAGCTCTTAGAGCCTCTTGCTCTCCAAGCAGTGGCTGGGGCAACTTTGCAGCTGAGTCCCGGGCTGCTGGTTCAGGAAGGAGAGATTTGGGGAGAGGCTCTGGGAAAATGGACTCTCCCATTGTCGGAGCCTGCAAACACTAACAAGCCCTGCCTACCAATGGGACTGAGGCTTAGTTTATGTCATCACCATAGCGACACAATAGCAAATCTCTGCCTAAGAGTGCCACAGGGGCAGAACCTGGGGTACAATGCCAAAAAGAGAGAGAAGAAAGAATAAGGAAGAAGATTACTTCTCAAAACCAGGAAAAATCCACAATCTTTATAACTTTTTCCATTTTTTTCTTGTATTTTTTATCTTTTTTTTCTTTTCCTTCCACCTTGGTCATTTTATCCTCTTTCCATTTTATTCTTTTCTTTTCATTTTGAACGTTATTACCCATAGGTGTTACATTTTCCATTCTTTTTTTTCTATGAGTGTTACATTCCAAAGAACATAACTCAACTTTTTTTTCTCTTTCTCTTTGTTTCTTCTTTTCTCTTTCACTTTTTCTCTCATTCGAATCTCACCCACAAACAAATTATTTTGTTCTGGATTTAAATTTTTTGTGTGTGGCATTTTGTGTGATTTTTACTTCGCAGTTATCTGTTTAGCATTTCCCCCAACTCTGGCTCTCCATTCCATAGTTTTTGTGCTACAATACAATAGAATTTTCATTTTTCACTGTATTTTTTCCCTTTTTTCTTTTCTCTTACACTATTCCTCTAATTTGACCATCATTTACAAACAAATTATTTTTTCTTGATTCAAATTTTTTTCCTTGTGGTAGTTTGTGGGTTCTTGCCTCATTTTTTGCCTCTTTGTCACTGCCCCCAACCCAGATCCTCCATTCTACATATTTTTGTGCCATTTAGCACAATAGAAATTTCAGTTTTTCACTATATTTTTTCAAAAAATTTTTTTTATCAACTCTTACTAGTGTTATTGACAATACCACTCTCAAATGCCACTAAGGAAAAAGAAATCAAATATCATGGATACAAAAGACAGTGATGTAACTCAGATAGATGAGGAAAAATCTATAGAAAAAAATCAATAGTTTAGAAACCTTGGAGTTAAATGACAGAGAATTTAAAATTGAAGTCCTAAAAATACTCAGGGATATACAAGAAACCACAGAAAGGCAATTTAGGGAGTTCAAAAAACAATTCAATGAACAGAAAAAATACTTCACCAAGGAAATTAAAACTAAAAAAATATAAATCAAACAGAGATGAAAAACTCAATTTATGAATTGAAAAACAAGGTAACAAGCTTAGCCAATAGAACAGGCCAATAGGAGAGAATTAGTGATATAGAACAGTGATCCCCAACCGCCGGGCTGTGGGCTGTACCAGTTCATGGGCCATTTGGTAATGGTCCACAGAGAAAGAATAAATAATTTACATTATTTTTGTTTTATTTATATTTAAGTCTGAACAATGTTTTATTTTTAAAAAATGACAAGATTCCCTCTGTTACATCCATCTAAGACTCACTCTTAATGCTTGTCCTGGTCACGTGATACATTTATTTATCCCACCCTAAAGGCCGGTCCATGAAAATATTTTCTGACATTAAACCAGTTCATGGCACAAAAAAGGTTGGAGACCACTGATATACATGACAGGCAACTAGAGGTACTACAGAGAGAAGAGGAGAGAGACTCATGAATTTAAAAAAAATAATGAGATAGCCCTACAGATATTGTCTGACTCCATCAGAAATAGAAACATAAGAATAATGGGTATGTCAGAAGGAGAAGAGAGAAAAAATGCAATGGAGAACATATTCAAAAAAAATAATAAATGAGAACTTCCCAAGCCTGTGGAAAGAGCTAAAGCCTTGAATTCAAGAAGCAAACAGAACACCGAGTTATATTAACCATAACAAACCTACTCCATAGCACATCATGATGAAATTGGTACAAACCAATGACAAAGAAAAAATTCTCAAGGTAGCCAGGGAAAAGAAGAATGCAACATATAAAGAAAGGCCCATTAGATTATCAACAGATTTCTAAGCAGAAACTCTAAAAGCTAGAAGAGAGTGAAACCAATATTTAAAGTTCTGAAAGAGAAGAACTTCCAGCCAAGAATACTATACCCATCAAAGCTATCCTTCAAATACAAAGGAAAAATAAAAACATTCATAGATATAGAAAAGATGAGGGAATTTATCTGAAGGGGGTTTTCCAACCAGACACAAAGAACAAAACAAAACAAAATTACAAGTAAAAGCTCCATCAAGATCACAATAAAGGCCTGACCTGTGATGGCGCAGTGGATAAAGCATCAACCTGGAAATGCTGAGGTCGCTGGTTTGAAACCCTGGGCTTGCCTGGTCAAGGCACATATGGGAGTTGATGCTTCCAGCTCCTCCCCCCCCTCTCTCTCTGTCTCTCTCTCTCCTCTCTAAAAATAAATAAATAAAATTAAATTAAAAAAATAGACTTAAAAAAAAGCACAATAAAAACAAGATAATCTGTGACAAAGAAACAAAATAAGGGAGAGGACAAAGATTAACAGTAGCAAAGGAGGATGGAGTGCAGAAGCACTCATGAGATAATGTACTACAATGAACATGATATGTATGCTTTCCATTACTTAATGGTAACCACCCCTGAAAAAACCATCACAGAAGTATATGGATTGAAAAAATAAATAACAGAGAAAAGAAGAATGGATTACAACGAAACAAAAACAAATGACAAAAAAATAAAGGAGAACCAAGCAAGATACAAAACTATCAGAAAGCAATATATAAAATGGCAATAGGAAGCCCTCAAATGTCAATAATTAAACAAAACATAAATAGATTGAACTCACCAAAAATAACACAGAGTAGCAGAAAGGATTAAAAAAGAAAATCCAACTGTATTCTGCCTACAAGAAACACATCTAAGCTACAAGGATAAAAACAAATTCAAAGGGAAAGGTTGGAAAACAGTACTCCAAGAAAATAACATCCAAGAAAAAGCAGGTATAGCAATACTCATCTCTAACAATGCTGGCTACAACACAGCAAAGGTAATCAGAGACAAAAACAGTCATTTAATAATGATAAAGGGATATTGAATCAAGAAGACATAACATTTCTTAATATATATGCACCAAACCAAGGAGCACTAAAATATATAAGACAGCTACTGACTGACCTAAAAATAAAAACCGACAAAAATACAATCATACTTGGAGACCTCAATACACCTCTGACAATTCTAGATTGTTCATCCAAACAGAAAATAAATAAAGAAATATTGGCCCTAATTGAAACACTAGAACAATTGGATATGATAGACATCTACAGATATTTCATCCCAAAGTGCCAGAGTATACATTTTTCTCTAGTGTACATGGAACATTCTCAAGAATTGACCATATGTTGGGCCACAAAAATAACATCAACAAATTCAGAAAGATTGAAATTATACCAAGCATATTTTCTAATCATAAAGCTTTGAAACTAGAATTCAACTTCAAAAAAGAGGTAAAAAAAACCCCACAAAAATGTGGAAACTAAACGACATACTTTTTAAAAATGAGTGGGTCAAAGAAGATATAAGCACAGAGATCAAAAGATACATACAAGCAAACGAAAATAACAATACAACATATCAGAATCTCTGGGATGCAGCAAAAGCAGTAATAAGAGGGAAGTTCATATCACTACAGGCCTATATGAACAAAGAAGACAAAGCCCAAGTAAACCACTTAACTTCACATCTTAAGGAACTAGAAAAAGAAGAACAAAGACAACACAAAACGAGCAGAAGAAAGGAAATAATAAAAATCAGAGCAGAAATAAATAAAATAGAGAACAGAAATACTATAGAAAAATTAAAAAACAAGCTGGTGCTTTAAAAACATCAACAAAATTGACAAACCTTTGGCAAAACTCACCAAGGAAAAAAGAGAAAGGACTCATATAAACAAAATTCAAATGAAAGAGGAGAAATCAACACAAATATCATAGATATACAAAGAATTATTGTAGGATAGTATGAAAAACTATATGCCACAAAGTTTAACAATATAGAAGAAATGGATAAATTTCTAGAACTGAGTCATGTGGAAGCAGAAAGCGTAAACAGACCCATAAGCAGGGAGGAAATAGAAACAACTATTAAAAACTTCCAGAAAAAAAAGTCCAGGGCCACACGGCTATACTAGTGAATTGTATCAAACATTCAAAGATGACTTGGTTCCTATTGTACTCAAAGTCTTCCATAAAATTGAAGAAGAAGCAATACTGCCAAACACATTTTATGAGGCCAACATAACCCACATACCAAAACCTGGCAAGGACAACACACACACACACAAAAAACTACAGACCAATATCTCTAATGAATACAGATGTTAAAATACTAAACAAAATACTAGGAAATCGAATACAACAACATATTAAAAAAATAATACATCATGATCAAGTGGGATTCATCCTAAAATCTCAAGGATGGTTCGACATACGTAAAACGGTTAACGTAATACACCGTATCAACAAAACAAAGAAAAAAACCCATATGATCTTATCAATAGGTGTGGAAAAGGCATTCAATAAAATACATCATCATTTTATGTTTAAAACACTTAACAAAATGGGTATAGAAGGAAAATATCTCAACATGATAAAGGCCATTTATGATAAACCATCAGCCAACATCATATTAAATGGCATAAAACTGAGGACTTTTTCCCTAAAATCAGGAACAAGACAAGGTTGTCCACTCTCTCCACTCTTATTCAACATAGTACTGGAAGTTCTAGCCAGAGCAACTGGACAAGAGAAAGAATAAAAGGCATTCATATCAGGAAAGAAAAAGTAAAGGTTTCACTTTTTGCAGATGATATGGTCCTGTACATTGAAAACCCCAAGGACTCCACAAGAAGACTACTAGAAACAATAAACCAATACAGTAAGATCACTGGATACAAAATTAATATGCAAAAGTCCATTGCCTTCCTATATGCCAACAATAAAACATCAGAAAAAAGAGCTCAAAAAACTATCCCCTTCATGGTTGCAACAACAATAACAACAAAAATACCTAGGAATAAACATAACAAAGAATGTAAAGCACCTACATAATAAAAACTCAAAGTATTGTTAAGGGAAATCAAAAAAGATACAATGAAATGGAAAAATATTCCTTGTTCCTGGGTAGGAAAAATAAATATAATCAAAATGACTATATTACCCAAAGACAAATTTAATGCAATTCCCATCAAAATTCCAATGTCATTTTTAAAATAAATGGAACAAACTCATCAGGTTTATATGGAACTATAAAAAAACCCAAATAGGCCTGACCTGTGGTGGCGCAGTGGATAAAGCGTCTACCTGGAAATGCTGAGGTTGCCGGTTCAAAACCCCAGGCTTGCCTGGTCAAGGCACATATGGGAGTAGATGCTTCCAGCTCCTCCCCCTTCTCTCTCTCTGTCTCTCTCTCCTCTCTCTCCCTCTCTGTCTCTCTCTCTCTCCCTCTCCCTCTCCTCTCTAAAAATGAATAAATAAATAAAAATTTTTTAAAAAACCAAATAGCCAGAGCAATCCTAAAGAAAAAGAATGAAGCTGGAGGCGTTACAATACCTGACTTCAAATTATATTATAGAGCCACGATAATCAAAACAGTATGGTATTTGCAGAAAAACCGACACTCAGACCAATGGAACAAAATAGAAAGCCCATAAATAAAATCACATGTATATGGTCAAATAATTTTCGATAAAGGGGCCAACAACACACAATGGAGAAAAGAAAGCCTCTTCAACAAATAGTGCTGGGAAAACTGGAGAACCACATGCAAAAAAATGAAACTTGACTACAATTTGTCCCCTTGTACTAAAATTAATTCAAAATGGATCTAAGACCTGAAACAATAAATTACATAGAAGAAAACATAGGTACTAAACTCATAGACCTTGGTTACAAAGAGCACTTTATGAATTCGACTCCAAAGGCAAGGGAAGTGAAGGCAAAGATAAATGAATGGGACTACATCAGACTAAGAAGCTTTTGCACAGCAAAAGAAATTGACAACAAAACAGACAGCCAACTAAATGGGAGATGATATTTTCACAGCACAGATAAGGGCCTAATATCCAAAATATACAAGGAACTGATAAAACTCAACAACAAACAAGCAAACAATCCAATAAAAAAGTGGGAAGAGGACATGAACAGACACTTCTCCCAGGAAGAAATGCAAATGGCCAGCAGATATATGAAAAGATGTTCATCTTCATTAGTTATTAGAGAAATTCAAATCAAAAGTACAAAGAGATACCACCTCACACCTGTTAGATTAACTATTATCAACAAGACAGGTAATAACAAGTGTTGGAGATGCTGTGGAGAAAAAGGAACCCTCATCCATTGTTAGTGGGAAAGTAAAGTAGTACAACCACTATTGAAGATAGTATGGTGGTTCCTCAAGAAATTAAAACTAGAACTACCATATGACCCAGCAATCCCTCTACTGGGAATATACCCCCATAACTCAAAAACACTGGTATGTAAAGACACATGCAGCTCCATGTTCATTGCAACATTGTTCACAGTGGCCAAGACATGGAAACAACCAAAAAGCCTTTCAATAGATGATTGGATAAAGAGGAAGTGGTACATATATACTATGGAATACTACTCAGCCATAAGAAATGATGACACAAGATCATTTACAACAACATGGATGGACCTTGATAACATTATACTGAGTGAAATAAGTAAATCAGAAAATACTAAGAACTATATGATTCCATACATAGGTGGGACATAAAAATAAGACTCAGGGACATGGATAAGAGTGTGGTGGTTACTGGGGGTGGGGAGGGAAGGGAGGGAGTGAGCGAGAGGAAGGGCACAAAGAAAACCAGATAGAAGGTGGAGGAAGACTATATGACTTTTGGTGATGGGTATGCAACATAATCAAATGTCAAAATAACCTGGAGATGTTTTCTCTGAACCTATGTACTCTGTTTGATTAATGTCATCCTATTAAAAGTTTAAAAAATCTACAAATATTGGGTCATTCGGGATTCTTGATATCAGATATTGGTATATAACTTATAATTCCAGTACATAACTATGCTCAAAATCTGGACTTTTAGACCTAAAGTATTTCATTCCAGGCAACATAAAAGTTTAAATACAAATGGCTTACACATGAACATATACATAGTTATAAATACATGTAGGTAGAGCGCAGAGCACATTCCTAACAACTGTGGCTGATGCAATGCTGTGAGAACACTCTAGCACCTGAAACCCTCTTAGGCACAGCCAGGAGGGAGCTCGCCCACTGTGGGGAGGTGACTCAGGGCCAACCAGGCAGCTCCCTGACCCTTTTAGCCATTGGCTCTGAAGAACACGCTGTAATACCCTATAGGCTGAACTTGTGTATATAAGCTAGATTACTTCCTGAATAAAGCGGATCTGTGTCACTGAACCTGGTTCCCAGAGTTGGGTCTCTGAGTCACCGTCGTCCTCACTCCCGGTGGGCCTTGTCCACAACTGGCGCCTAGAACAGGGACCCAACCGCTTGCAAGCATTGTGGAGGCCTTTGTAGCCAACCGACCCCATTGCCGTTGGTATGCTGGAAGGACCCAGCCACAGCTCAGTGGCAGGGACTACACCCTTTTCTAATGCAAGGGAGACTTTATGCTTGTGTCTTTCCAGGAAACAGCCCTCAGCCAATTTGGATCCCAGGACAAAACATAAGGCCAGTCCCAGTGTCCCAAGATGGCTCCTCCGACAACCCCCCCAACCTAGGAGATGGCGAGTCTCCAGAAGGCCAAGCGGCCAATGTGCGCACCCCATTACCTGGGGGGATATGAAGGCTTTAGCAGAGCAAGACTAAAGAATGGCCCCGAATGGGCCCCTGGACCCAGATACTCTGTTCTTGTTTATGTGTGCTATAGTAACCGCTAACTCCCAGACGTGGGCAGATCCCACGTCTGAGCTGCTTTTCCCCACCCTGGCATTGTCCTGCCCTTAGAGACAACAACAGCAAGCTATCATTCATCAAGTCCAATTGGCCATAAATAAAAGAGAAGGGGAAAATGTACAAAGAACGCAGAGTGCATTCCTAACAGCTGTGACTGATACAATGCTGTGAGAATACTCCAGCACCTGAAAACCTCCTAGGCACACCTAGGAGGGAGCTTGCCTACTGTAGGGAGGTGATTCAGTGCCAACTAGGCAGCTCCCTGACCTTTTCAGCCATTGGCTTTGAATAACATGGTGTAATACCCTATAGGCTGAACCTGTGTATATAAGCTAGCTTACTCCCTGAATAAAGTGATCTGCATCACTGAACCTGGTCCCCGGAGTCAGGTCTTTGCCTCTCTGTCATCCTCACCCCTGGCAGGCCTTGTCCACAAATACATGTGTCACAAGGTTAATATATCTTTTCTCTGGCATCTCTATTAGCACTACCTTTAAACACTCCTCAATGTTCATGCATCCCTCTCAAAGCTAGAAGTGATTGAATAGATGAAATAAAAGTAGTGAAGTTGAAACCTGGAAATAGAGAAGACTCAGGTGAGAAAGGAGAGCTTAAGTAATACATGTGAATATTTTTTATGAGACATAGGTCTATATAAAGAGTGAAATAAAAATGTCTAGTTACAATAATCACCAAGACTCTAATAAGGAGGAGAAATTTAAGGAGGATGAGCTCTACAGGTACAGATAAGACACACCAACATTGAGGCAATGTCTCAGCCAAACAGGGTAGCTAATCATAGGACAAATGTGTGTACTGATAAGGGAAAGAAGATCAAGCTTCCAGAGAAGAGAAACACATTCGAGCAAAGTACTCTATGTTACTGTGACCACAAGGAAAGAAACTGAACTTGTCATATTTGTGATATTTCTTTACTCAGGCAATGCTAAAACATACAACAAATAGATGATCATGCCTGGAGTTAAGTAATTTTTAATCATCTTATGATGAAACAAGAAACAAAAAGTAAATAGCTTTAAAGAAAACCTCGCAACTTCATCATTATAATACAGAAGTAAGCACAGTGTTTACACAAGTTCAGATTACTCCAGTACAAGAGATAGAACTGTAGTAAGGTCTTGTTTGATTTTAGAAAATTAGTAGGAAAATTAATTGTATTTTAATTTTAATATCAATTAATAAGAATATTGAAAAGAAAATGTCCTCTCTGCTTAAGTCTGGGTACTCTAGACAAAATGAAGTCATCTAATACCTCTGGGACCCACAAAAGAAGAACCAGCCAAAACAAGATTGTACATGTAGCTAAATATGGTAGTTTTCACTATTAACAATTATTGGTGATAAATTACATTAAAAAGAGCCATACTCAGAAATAAAGTACTGAGAATAAACAATAATGTAATTTCACTTTTTAAATCTATTTGGAATGACATACTAGACCATTAACAATTGTATGAGGAAATGGTAACAGGCAGAAAGCTGGGTGGCCCAAATTGTACCCAGGTCTGTCTCCTCCACGCAGTCAAGTTTGCTCTCTCCATTACTCTTCTCCATGCTCTGTGTGAGAAATTAGACTTCATGGTAAAAACCTGGATAGTGTTCATCCATGCATAACCTTTGCATAGGTTTTATTTAATTCTATGGCCCTGATGATTACTTTTGGAAAACTCTGACTACTTTCAACAATTCCTATCCATATTTTTTCACTCTTCTTTATATTTCCATTTCACACTTTTACTGTTATACCCACATATTCAGTCTTATACTTTTGCTACTAAAATTAATATTTTTACACTCTCACACATATATTAAATGCACTCTCAACTTTAAAACACAATTGAATACCTATTTATGATCATCCATTAACCTTATGTAAGGAGCTATGTCTTCTTTAAATTTTTATTGATTTTAATTTATTGTGTTTACATAGATTCAAGTGTCCCACTGAATATAACTCCCCTCAATCCCATGTTCCCCTCAACATCCCCTTGCCCCCTCCCCAATGCCTTTCTCCCTTTTCTCCAGTATTTGCTGTGCTGCTCTCTATAATGCCATGTTATGTATATATAATTTCACTAATCTCTTTCCCTTCTCTCATCCCATCCTCTCATCCCCTTTCCTTCTGGTCCTTTTGATCCCATCTCTGCCTCTATTCAAGAGGCTATGTTTAATCTTAGAATAATCTAAGTCAGTAACTCATAGACACATTCAGAGAAAACATCTTCTAAAGCTCACAAGATTATATCTCAAATTACAATATAAAATCTTAAATGTACATCCCATAACAGCCTCACAGAATCCCATGGGAGAGAAGCTTAAAAGTGCAGTTTTTTTTTTAATGGAATGGATTATAAAACGAGACACAGGAAGCACCCAAATATTTTAATGAAATTACTTCAGCTTGAACTGAAAGGAGGAAGGGCATAAAAGAGGTATTAGGATACCCAAAGTTTCTTGAGTTTAGAAGACTGAGGTCACTCTGCAGTAAACATACGCTACAATTTAGGAAAAAAGAAGATAATGTCAGAGTAATGGTGGCATGAGAGATACACTTGATCTCTCCTCTTGAAATTTCGACAAACTGAACAGCTATAACTCAGTGAAAGGAACCCCAGCTGGGCTCGCAGGTTTCCCTAAAAGATCTGCACACTGAATCAACTAAAAGTGGAAAGGGTAAAAAATGGGAGTGGGAAGATAAGAAGCATTCAGAGTCAGGCTCTAGAGAGGAAAGAAGCTTTAACAGTCTACACTTTCATCTGCTGGGGCTCCAAAGAGGGAGGAAACCTGGTGTGACTTGGCTCTTCTTTTGCTGGGAGGAGTGAAAAGATTGGGGAGCATTTGTATGATACTGAACAAAAGCATTGGAGCTTGGGGTCACTGCCAGTGTTCTCAAGGTCTGCCAGTAGCCTGTACTTAGAGACACAAGCCACCCAGCCCTCCAGATCCTACCTCCTTCTCCTCAGAGGTACAGAGAATGGTAGAGACATACCTCATAGCTAGTTCTACAAAGCCACTCCTTCCCCTGAAGAGCAGAGGTGTTCTCTCTGATTCTCTGTTCTGTTAAGATGTAGAAAGGAATACTCAGAGACCTGAGATCATCGTTGCTACATTGTTAAATCTCACATCATGCTCTACCCATTATTGTGAGTGCAGCCCCACTTACATCATCATGACAACAACTTTTCAGCGCAAACTAGCCTATTATTACAAGAGCAAAAAGTTGGAATCCAGCACCACCTACTGGAAAAAAATTGGAAAAATCTCTGGAAAGTCCTCTGCTTGAGTGTTTGAGGGGGATTATTTTTTCTTCTAATTTTTTTGTTTTTCTTTAGTCTTCTGTTGTTGTTTTGTTTGTTTTTGACTATTGACTTTTGGTTTTTGTTCTTTGTTGTTTCGTGGATTTTTTCTTATTTTTATTTTCTAATATTGTTTTTTGCTTGAGTTCTTAAAAATTACTACACTTCATATGCCCACAAGGCAAAAGAAAACTAATATCAAAGCTACACAAGATAGGCAAGTAATTCAGATAAAAATTAAAATTCTCCAGAAAGTAATCTCAAACACATGGAAATCTTGGAATTAATTCATCAAGAATTCAAAACTGAAGTTCTGAAAATACTCAACAAGATGCAAGAAAATACTGATAAGAAATTTAAAGAATCACAGTCAGAGAAATGGCACCATGAGGAGCGTGACCGATAAATCTCCCCAAAATTTAAACAAGTTCATCAACCAGAGACAGAAAAAAATCTATCCTTGGAGCATCTCAGAGTTCCACACACTGAAAGTGAAGTGCTATTAACAAGACCACCCTCAGATGCCATTAAGAAAAAGGAAATTGAATATCATGGATACAAAAGATAAAGAAGTAGCACAGATAGATTTGGAAAAATCTATGGAGAAAAAATATAACATATTGGAAACCTTGGAGCTAAATGACAGAGAATTTAAAATAGAAATCCTAAAAATACTCAGAGATATACAAGAAAACACAGAAAGGCAATTTAGGAAGCTCAGAAAACAACTCAACGAACACAAAGAATATATTACCAAGGAAATTGAAACTATAAAAACAAATCAAACAGAGATGAAAAACTCAATTCATGAACTGAAAAAAAACGAGGTAAGAAGCTTAGTTAATACATAGAAGGTAGGATTAAGTGACATAGAGGACAAGCAACTTCAGGCACAACAGACAGAAGAAGAGAGAGACTCAAAAATTTTAAAAAATGAGAAAGTCCTACAGAAATTGTCTGACTCCATCAAAAAGAATAACATAAGAATAATAGGTATATGAGAGGGAGAAGAGAGAGAAAATGGAATGGAGAATATATTCAAACAAATAATAGACGAGAACTTCCAGGCCTGTGGAAAGAACTAAAGCCTCAAATTCAAGAAGCAAACAGAAAACCGAGTTTTCTTAACCACAACAAACCTACTCCAAGGCACATCATAATGAAATTGGCACAAACCAATGACAAATAAAACATTCTCAAGGCAGCCAGGGAAAAGAAAAATACAACATATAAAGGAAGGCCTATTAGATTATCATCAGATTTCTCAGCAGAAACTCTACAAGCTAGAAGAGAGTGGACCCCAATATTTAAAGCCCTGAAAGAGAGAAACTTTCAGCCAAGAATACTATACTCATCAAAGCTATCCTTCAAATACGAAAGAGAAATAAAAACATTCACAAATACAGAAAAGATGAGAGAATTTATCATCAGAAAACCCCACTCCAGGAAATACTAAAGGGGGTTATCCAACCAGATTCAAAGAAAAAAACAAAACAAAACCAGAAGTAAAAGCTCCACAAAGAACACAGTAAAACCAAATTTAAACTGTGACAACAAAAACAAAAAAAAAGGGGAGAGGATGGAGATTAACAGCAGCAAAGGACAATGAAGTGCAGAAACACTCATAAGATAGGGTACTACAATGAATAGGGTAGGTACCCTTTTAATTACTTAATGGTAACCACCCTTGAAAAAACCACCACAGAAGCACATGATTTAAAAAAGGTAGCAACAGAGTAAAGAAGTATGGAATACAAACAAACAAAAACAAATGATAGAAAAACAAAAGAGAAGGATCAAAAAAGATACAAAACTAACAGAAAGTAATTTATAAAATGGCAATAGGGAACCCACAAGTGTCAATAATTACACTAAATATAAATGGATTAAACTCACCAATAAAAAGACACAGAGTCGCAGAATCGGTTAAAAAAGTAAATCCAACTGTATGCTGCCTACAAGAAACACATCTAAGCAATAAGGATAAAAAAAATTCAAAGGGAAAGGCTGGAAAACAATACTCCAAGCAAATAATATCCAAAAAAAAGCAGGTGTAACAATACTCATATCTAACAATGTTGACTACAAGACAGAAAAAGTACTCAGAGACAAAAATGGTCATTTCATAATGATTAAGGGGACACTGAATCAAGAAGACAAAACAATCCTTAATATATATGCACCAAACCAAGGAGCACCAAAATATATTAGACAGCTACTTATTGATCAAAAACCAAAAACTGACAAAAATACAATCATACTTGGAAACATCAATACACTGTTGATGGCTCTAGATTGTTCATCCAAAAAGAAAATCAATAAAGATATATTGGTCTTAAAGCATGGGTCTCAAACTCACGGCCTGCAGACTAAGTAAGTGGATTAGTCTGCAGGCCGCACAAAATTGTTCGGCAGGCCGCATGCGGCCCGCGGGCCACAAGTTTGAGATCCCTGCCTTAAAGGAAACACTAGAGCACCTGGATATGATAGATATTTACAGGACACTTCATCCCAAAGCAACAGAGTATACATTTTTCTCTAGTGTACATGGAACATTCTCAAGAATTGACTATACATTGGGCAGAAAAAATAACATAAGGAAATTCAGAAAAATTGAAATTGTACCAAGCATATTTTCAGATTATAAAGCCTTGAAACTAAAATTCAGCTGCAAAAAAGAGAAAAAAACCCCACAAAAATGTGGAAACTAAACAACATAGTGTTAAAAAATGAATGGGTCAAAGACGAAATAAGTGCAGAGATCAAAAGATATATACAGACAAATGAAAATGACAATACGACATTTCAGAATCTCTGGGATGAAGCAACAGCAGTAATAAGAGGGAAGTTCATATCACTTCAGGCCAATATGAACAAACAAGAGAGAACCCAAGTGAACCACTTAACTTCACACCTTAAGGAACTAGAAAAAGAAGAACAAAGATGATCCAAAACCAGCAGAAGAAAGAAAATAATAAAAATCAGAGCAGAAATAAATGAGATAGAGAACAGAAAAACTAGAGAAAAAATTAATAAAACATAGAGCTGGTTCTTTGAAAAGATGAACAAAAATGACAAACCCTTGGCAAGACTCACCAAGGAGAAAAGAGAAAGGACTCATATAAACAAAATCCAAAATGAAAGAGGAGAAATCACCAAAGACATCATAGATATACAAAGAATTATTGTACAATACTATGAAAAACTATATGCCACCAAATTCAACAATCTAGAAGAAATAGATAAATTCCTAGAACAATACAACATTCCTAGAGTGAGTCATGAAGAAGCAGAAAGACTAAACAGACCAATTAACAGGGAAGAAATAGAAAAAACTATTAAAAACCTCCCCAAAAATAAAAGTCCAGGCCCAGACGGTTATACTAGTGAATTCTATCAAACATTCAAAAAAGACTTGGTTCCTATTCTACCAACGTCTTCCAAAAAATTGAAGAAGAAGCCATACTTCCAAACACATTTTATGAGGCCAACATAACCCTCATACAGAAACCTGGCAAGGACGGCACAAAAAACAAACAAACAAACAAAAACTACAGGCCAATATCTCTAATGAATACAGATGCTAAAATACTAAACAAAATACTAGCAAATCGAATACAACAACATATTAAAAAGATAATATATCATGATCAAGTGGGATTCATCCCAGAATCTCAAGGATGGTTCAACATACGTAAAACGGTTAACATAATACACCATATCAACAAAACAAAGAACAAAAACCACATGATCTTATCAATAGACGCAGAAAAGGCTTTCGATAAAATACAACACAATTTTATGTTTAAGACTCTCAACAAAATGGGTATAGAAGGAAAATATCTCAACATGATAAAGGCCATATATGATAAACCATCAGCTAACATCATATTAAATGGCACTAAACTGATGGCTTTCCCCCTTAAATCAGGAACAAGACAGGGTTGTCCACTCTCTCCACTCTTATTTAATGTGGTACTAGAGGTTCTAGCCAGAGCAATCAGACAAGACAAAGAAATAAAAGGCATCCATATCGGAAAAGAAGAAGTAAAGGTATCACTTTTTGCAGATGATATGATCCTATACATCGAAAACCCCAAAGAATCCACAAAAAGACTACTAGAAACAATAAGCCAATACAGTAAGGTCGCAGGATACAAAATTAACATACAGAAGTCAATAGCCTTTCTATATGCCAACAATGAAACAGTTGAGAACGAACTCAAAAGAATAATCCCCTTCACAATTGCAACAAAAAAAATAAAATACTTAGGAATAAACATAACAAAGAATGTAAAGGACTTATATAATGAAAACTATAAACCATTGTTAAGGGAAATCGAAAAAGATATAATGAGATGGAAGAATATACCTTGTTCTTGGCTAGGAAGAATAAATATAATCAAGATGGCTATATTACCCAAAGCAATATACAAATTTAATGCAATTCCCATCAAAATTCCAATGACGTTTTTTAAAGAAATAGAGCAAAAAATCATCAGATTTATATGGAACTATAAAAAACCCCAAATAGCCAATGCAATCCTAAAGAAAAAGAAGAAAGCTGGGGGCATTACAATACCTGACTTCAAACTGTATTATAGGGCCACGACAATCAAAACAGCATGGTATTGGCAGAAAAATAGACACTCAGACCAATGGAACAGAATAGAAAGTCCAGAAATAAAACCACATATATATAGTCAAATAATTTTTGATAAAGGGGCCAACAACACACAATGGAGAAAAGAAAGCCTCTTCAATAAATGGTGCTGGGAAAACTGGAAAGCCACATGCAAAAGAATGAAACTGGACTACAGTTTGTCCCCCTGTACTAAAATTAACTCAAAATGGATCAAAGATCTAAACATAAGACCTGAAACAATTAAGTACATAGAAGAAGACATAGGTACTCAACTCATGGACCTAGGTTTTAAAGAGCATTTTATGAATTTGACTCCACAGGCAAGAGAAGTGAAGGCAAAAATTAATGAATGGGACTACATCAGACTAAGAAGTTTTTGCTCAGCAAGAGAAACTGATAACAAAATAAACAGAAAGCCAACTAAATGGGAAATGATATTTTCAAACAACAGCTCAGATAAGGGCCTAATATCCAAAATATACAAAGAACTCATAAAACTCAACAACAAACAAACAAACAATCCAATAAAAAAATGGGAAGAGGATATGAACAGACACTTCTCCCAGGAAGAAATACAAATGGCCAACAGATATATGAAAAGATGCTCATCTTCTTTAGCTATTAGAGAAATGCAAATCAAAACTGCAATGAGATACCACCTCACACCTGTTCGATTAGCTATTATTAGCAAGACAGTTAATAGCAAATGTTGGAGAGGCTGTGGAGAAAAAGGAACCCTCATCTACTGTTGGTGGGAATGTAAAGTAGTACAACCATTATGGAAGAAAGTATGGTGGTTCCTCAAAAAACTGAAAATAGAACTACCTTATGACCCAGCAATCCCTCTACTGGGTATATACCCCAAAAACTCAGAAACATTGATACGTAAAGACACATGCAGCCCCATGTTTATTGCAGCATTGTTCACAGTGGCCAGGACATGGAAACAACCAAAAAGCCCATCAATAGATGACTGGATAAAGAAGATGTGGCAATATACACTATGGAATACTACTCAGCCATAAGAAATGATGACATCGGAACATTTACAGCAAAATGGTGGGATCTTGATAACATGATATGAAGCGAAATAAGTAAATCAGAAAAAACCAGGAACTGCATTATTCCATACATAGGTGGGACATAAAAGTGAAACTAAGAGACATTGATAAGAGTGTGGTGGTTACGGGGGGGAGGGGGGAAAGGGAGAGGGAAAAGGGGAGGGGGAGGGGCACAAAGAAAACTAGATAGAAGGTGACAGAGGACAATCTGACTTTGGGTGATGGGTATGCAACATAATTGAACGACAAGATAACCTGGACTTGTTATCTTTGAATATATGTATCCTGATTTATTGATGTCGCTCCATTAAAAAAATAAAATTATTTAAAAAAAAGAGAGTAACAGACATGGATAAGAGTGTGGTGGTGACCAGGGATGGGGGAGGAAGAGAGGGTGTGGGAGGGAAGGAGGGAGAGGAGAAGGGAGAGGGGGAGGGGTACAAAGAAAACTAGATAGAGGGTGTCGGAGGACAATCTGACTTTGGATGATGAGTATGCAACATAATTGAAGGAGTAGATAACCTGGACATATTTTCTTTGAATATATGTACCCTGATTTATTGATGTCACCCCATTAACATTAAAAAAAATTATTTTTTTAAAAGAAAGTAATTTAAAGAGCTCAAAAAACAAAATGAGTAACTCACCAAGGATATTGAAACTTTAAAAACAAAGATGAGAAACTAAATATATAAATTGAAAAATGAGGCAGCAAGTTAAACTAAAAGAACAAGGCAGATAGAGGAAGGAATCAGTGACATCTAAGATATAAAACTAGAAATTATTCAGAGGGAAGAAGAGAGAGCTTCAAGAATTTTTATAAAAATTAGAGAGTTCTATGAGAATTGTCTGACTCCACCAGAAAAAGCAATATAAGAATAATGATTACATCAGAAGATAAGGAGAAGGGAATGAAGAGCCCATTCAAGTAAACAACAAATGAGATTTCTCAAGCCTCTGAAAAAAGATAAATCCTCAAATCCAAGAAGCAAACAGAACACTTAGTTACCTAGTTACCTCAACCCAAAGAGGCCATCTCCAAGGCACATTGTAATAACACTGTCAAAAATTAATGAAAAAGAATCTTCAAAATAGCTAAGGAAAAGAAGAACATAAGATATAAAGGGAAACCCATTAGGTTATCATCAGACTTGCCATCAGGAACTCTTCAAGACAGAAGAGAGTGGATCAAAACATTCAAAGTACTGAAAGAGAAGAATTACCAGGCAAGAATACTGTATCCATAAAAGTGATCCTTCAAATCTGTAGAAGAAATAAAAACTTTTGGAGACATAGAGAAGCTGAGGAAATTTATCATCAGAAAACCTTCACTGTAGGAAATACTCAAGGGGGTTAATCTACTGAATACAAAGAACAAAATATAAAACTACAAGTAAAAGCTCCAATAAGGTTACAATAAAAATAAGGATAATCTGTGACAACAAAAACATAAAAAAGAGAGGATAAAAGACTGAATATATGTACCCTGATTTATTGATGTCACCCCATTAAAATTAATAAAAATTTATTTATTAAAAAAAAGACTGCACTAGCAAAAAAAGACAGAGGACAGAAACACTCATAAGACAAAGGACTCTTGTACATATAAAATTTTTTTCTCAATAACCAAAGAGTAACCATCCATGAATAACCAAAACTGAAATACATATCTTAAAAAAAAGAAATAAAGAAAGAGGCATTGAATACCAAAAAACAAACAAACTTGATGGAAATGCAAAGGAAAAGAACCAAAGGAGACACAGAGCTACTAGAATAAAAAACATTAAATGGCTATAGGAACTCTTCATGTGCCAATAATTACCCTAAATGTAAATGGACTGAACTCACCAATGCAGATTGGATGAAAAAGCAAAACCCAACCATATGCTGCCTTCAGGAGATGCATCTAAGCTGTAGGGAAAGAAGTAGACTCAAAGTGAAGGTTGGAAAATGATTCTCCAAGCAAATAATATTCAAATAAAAGCATAAAAACGAGACTAAGAAACATGGACAAGAGTGTGGTGGCTATGGGGGGGGGGGGGAGAGGGGGAGGGGGAGAAGGAGGGGCACAAAGAAAACTAGATAGAAGGTGATGGAGGACAATCTGACTTTGGGTGATGGGTATGCAACATAATTGAATGACAAGATAACCTGGACATGTTTTCTTTGAATATATGTACCCTGATTTATTGATGTCACCCCATTAAAATTAACAAAACTTTATGTGTAAAAAAATAAAATAAAAATATAAAAGCAAGTGTAGCCATACTTATATCTGACAAAACTAACTTCAAGACAAGAAAGGTACCAAGAGACAAAGACAGACATTTCATAATGGTAAAGGGGACAGTATATTAAGAAGACATAAAACTATTTAATATATATGCACCAAATAAGGGAGCATCAAAATATACAAGTCATCTACAGACAGTACAAAAAGAGAGATAGACAAAACCAAAACCATATTTGGAGATCTCACCATATCATTGACAATTTTAGATAGATTATCTGAACAGTAAATCAATAAAGAAATATTGGCATTAAGTGACACACTAGAACAAATGGACATAATAGGTATTACAGGGCATTTCATTCCAGAACATCTGGTTATACATTTTTGTCAGGTGTGCATGAAATGTTTTCAAGGATAGACCATGTGTTGTGCTACAAAACTAACCCCAACAAATTCAATAAGATTGAAATTATACTAAGCATAGTCTCTGACAGTAAGGCTTTGATATTAGAATTCAACTGCAAAAAAGAAGTAAAGGAACCAACAAATATGTGGAAATTAAACAACATACTTCTAAAAATGACTTGTACAAGAAGAAATAAAAATAGAGATCAAAAGATATATACACACAAATGAGAATGACAACATGATGACATCAAAATTTCTGGAATACAGTGAAAGCAATAATAAGAGGAAAGTTTACATAAATACAAGCTTATATCAAGAAACAGGAGATATCCCAAGTAAACATCTTAACATCACATCTTAAAGAACCAGTAAAAGAAGAACAAAGGTAACCCAAAGATAGCAGAAGAAAAGAAATAGTAAAAATTAGAGCAGAACTAAATGAAACAGAAAAAAAAAAAGCTAGAGAAAGAATTAATACAACAAATAGCTGGTTCTTTGAAAGGATCAATAAAATTGATAAACTTCAGTCTAGAATCACTAAGAAAAAAAGAGAATGGACTCATATAAACAAAATCCAAAATGAAAGAGGAGAAATTATCACAGACATTATAAATATACAAAGATCATAGTAGAATACTATGAAAGATTATATACCACCAAATTTAACAATCTAGAAAAAATAGATAAGTTCCTAGAACTAAAAATTCTTCCTAGACTGAGTCAAAAAGAAGTGGAAAACCACCTGACCAGGTGGTGGCACAGTGGATAGAGCATCGGACTGGGATGCTGAGGACCCAGGTTTGAAACCCCAAGGTCACCAGCTTGAGTGCAAGCTCATCTGGTTTGAGCAAAGCTCACCAGCTTGAGCCCAAGGTCGCTGGCTTGAGCAAGGGGTCACTCTGTTTGCTGTAGCCCCCGAGTCAAGGCACATGTGAGAGAGCAATCAATGAGCAACTAAGGTGCCACAACAAAAAATTGATGCTTCTCATCTCTCTCCCTTCCTGTCTGTCTGTCCCTATCTGTCTCTCTCTCAGTCCTGTCACACACACACACACACACACACACACACACACACACACACACACACACAAAGTGGAAAACCAAAATAGACTCATAATCAGGGAGGAAATAAAAACAACTATTAAATACCTTCACAGAAATAAAAGTCTAGGACCAGATGGCTACACTAGTGAATTCCATCAAACATTCAAAAAAGATTTGGTAACTATCCTTTTCAAAGTCTTACAAAAATAGAAAAAGCAATGCTCACTAACACATCTTATGATGCCAGCATAACCCTGATACCAAAACTTGGCAAAGACAACACTAAAATATAAAAAAACCAACAACTACAGAGCAATATCTCTAATGAATACAGATGCATAAATACTAAAAAAAAAATACTAGCATATAAAATACAATGATATAATGGATCATGCTCAACTAGAATTCATTCCAGGAGCACAAAGATGGTTCAACATACATAAATCATAAATGTAATACACCACATCAACAAAACAAAGAAGGAAAATAATATGATCTTATCAATAAATGCTGAATGACACTGTATAAGATAAAACATCCATTTATGTTTACAAACATTCAATAAAATGGGTATAGAAGGAAAATACCTCAACATAATAAAGATAATATATGACAAACCACCACTAATTACTAAATGGTGAAAACATTTATTTTACAATTATAACAACAACAACAAAATACCTAGGAATAAGCTTATCAAAGGATGTGAAGGACTTATATACTGAAAAGTACAAAGCATTATTGAAAGAAATTGAAAAAGACACAAGGACATGGAAAAATATCTATGTTCATATGTTGGAAGAATCACCACAGTTAATGGCCATATTACTCAAAGCAATATACAAATTTAATGCAATCCCCATCAAAATCCCAATGTCATTTTTTAAAGAAATAGAACAAAAAATCCTAGGTTTGTATGGAACTATAAAAAATCTTGAATAGCCAAATCAATCCTAAGAAAAAAGAATAAAGCAAGAGGTATTACATTACTTGACTTCAAAATATACTACAATCATGATAATCAAAAGAGCATGGTCTTGGCAGAAAAACAGACATACATACCAATTGAACAGAATCAATAATTCAGAAATAAAACCATATATATATATATATATATATATATATATATATATATATGGACAAATCATCTTCAACAAGGAGTCAAAAATGCACAATGGAGAAAAGGAATAAATGGTACTGGAAAATTGGATAACCATGTGCTCAAGAATGAACCTTGACAACAGTTTGTGTCCATGCACAAAAAACAACAACAAAAGACAACAAAGAAACAAAATATATGTATAAATAAATGAAAATGAATCAAAGACCTAAATATAAGATCTGAAACAATACATTATATAGAAGAAAATATAGGTACTAAACTCATGGACCTTGGCCAAAAAGAAAAATTTATGAATTTGACCCCAAAAGCAAAGGAATTAAAGGCAACAATAAATAAATGGGACTATATTAAACTAAAAAGTTTCTGCATAGCAAAAGAAACCAACAACAAAACAAATAGGCAGCCTAACACATGGGAGATGATATTTATAAATAACAGCTCTGATAAGGGGTTAATATCTAAAATATATAAAGAAATCACAAAACTCAGCAACAATAAGCAAACAATCCAAATAAAAAGTGGGGAGAGGACATGGGCAGACACTTCTCCCAAGAACACATACAAATGGCCAGCAGATATATGAAAAAAAAAATGCTCCTTTTCACCAGCTGTTCAAGAGATGCTATTCAAAACTACAATGAGACACCACGTCACATTTGTTAGATTGGCTATTATCAACAACACAGGTATTAACAAGTGTTGGAGAAGCTGTGGAGAAAAAGGAACTCTCATTCACCTCTGGTAAGAATGTAAACTGGTAATGTAATGTAAGCCATTATGGCAGAAAGTATGGTGGTTCCAAAAAGAATTAAGAATAGAACTACTATATGATCCAACAATACCTCTACTGGGTATCTACCCAAAAAACTAAAAAAAACATGGTACATAAAGGCACATGCACTCTCATGTTCATTGCAGCATTATTCACAGTGGCTAATACATGAAAACCACTGAAGTGTCCCTTGACAGAGGATTGGATAAAGAAGATGTGATATTGTGATATCTATATCTATTATATATATCTATATATATCTATATCTATATCTCTCTATATCTATATCTATCTATCTATCTATCTATCGACACACACACAATGGAATACTACTCAGCTAGAAGAAATGATGACATAGTGCCATTTACGACAACATGGATGGAACTTGAGAACATTATACGAGTGAAATAAGTTAATCAGAAAAGCTAAGGACTGTATGATTTCACACATAGGTGGGATATAAAACTGAGATTCATGGACATAGATAAAACTGAAGTGATTACCAGCAGGAGGGTGTTGTTGGGGAGGGTGTTGAGAAAAGGGAGTAAAGAGGGGCAAATATATGGTGATGGAAAATGATTTGACTTTGGATGATGGGTACACAACATAATGGTTCAAATGCTGTAGAAATGGGCCTGACCTGTGGTGGCATAGTGGATAAAGCGTCGAGCTGGAAATGCTGAGGTCGCCGGTTCAAAACCCTGGGCTTGCCTGGTCAAGGCACATATGAGAGTTGATGCTTCCAGCTCTTCCCCCCCCTCTCTCTCTGTCTCTCCTCTCTTTCTCTCTGTCTCTCCCTCTCCTCTCTAAAATGAATAAATAAAAAATTATTTTTAAATTAAAAAAAATGCTGTAGAAATGTTCACCTGAAACCTAGGTACTCTTATCGATCAGTGTCACTCCATTAATTTCAATTTTCTAAACAACGTTAAAAAAAGTTGGAGAATAACAGCATGTGCCCTGGCACCTAGTGTGAAGTTTTTCACTGTATATTTAGCAGTGAAGACCATATCAAGCAGTTTGTTTTCAACTGTCAAGGTCAGCAAGTTACCTTTGCTGTTCTACCTCAGGGCTATATTAACTCTCCAGTCTTACGTCAAAATCTAATCCTCAGGGAGCTTGATCCCTTCTCCATACCACAGGACTTTATACTGATCTACTACATCGATGATATCATGCTGACTGGACATAATGAACAGGATATAACAATAACCTTAGACATGCTGGTAAGATTAATTCATATCAGAGAGGGAAAGGAAACCCACAAAATTTCAGGGACTAACCTCTGGTGAATTTTCTAGGGATTCAGAGGTCCTGAGAAACTTGAAATATTCCTACTAGGGGAAGGTTAAGTGGCTGCACCTAGCCACTACTATGAGGTAGAATGACTGCTGGGCTTTTCTTTTCTAATTTGAAGGCATGATACCTTATTAAGCAGTGCTATTCTTGCTAATTTACTCAGTATCCTAAAAGGCTGCTTCTTTTGAGTGGAGCTCAGAACAGCAAAAGGATCTGCAATATGTGCAGGATGTCATACAAGCTGCTCTGCTACCTGGTCAATATGGCTCAGCAGATCCAATGGCATTCTCAGTGACTGTAGCAACTCAGGATGGTGTGTGGAGCATTTTCCAAACTCCTATTCATGATAGTTCGATTATATTTCCTTCAGATGTCCATGGCAAATAACTTATTAGGGTTGATACTCTTCTCCTAATAATTGTATTTTGCTACTTGCTACACCTCCCTCCCCTTCACTTTTTTCTTAGAGGCGATTAATATGAGGTTATTCCCACTTTAATAATTTTCACATTAATATTTTATTTTCCAAAATTAACAATGTAACTCCTTTTACCTCATGAATACATTAAGAATTTCTAAATTCACAGAGGTATATTCTTATTTTTTTTTTCATTTTTCTGAAGCTAGAAACGGGGAGAAACAGTCAGACAGACTCCCGCATGCGCCCGACCGGGATCCACCCGGCACGCCCACCAGGGGCGACGCTCTGCCCACCAGGGGGCGATGCTCTGCCCATCCTAAGCGTCGCCATATTGCGACCAGAGCCACTCTAGCGCCTGAGGCAGAGGCCAAGGAGCCATCCCCAGCGCCTGGGCCATCTTTGCTCCAATGGAGCCTTGGCTGCGGGAGGGGAAGAGAGAGACAGAGAGGAAAGCGCGGCGGAGGGGTGGAGAAGCAAATGGGCGCTTCTCCAGTGTGCCCTGGCCGGGAATCGAACCCGGGTCCTCCGCACGCTAGGCCGACGCTCTACCACTGAGCCAACCGGCCAGGGCCCACAGAGGTATATTCTAACAACTTTTCAGCTTCTTTGTAGCTTCTTTGGTCTTTTGCTCTGTTTACTACAATCACAAAAATAGAAACTATTAGGCAGCACAACTTAATATATGAGTAAAAGAGCAGAGAAATAAAATAAGATATTGACAGATCAGACTGGAAGTTTGTCAGATAAGTAAAATATTATTAAGAAGGATTGTGCTGATCGTAAATGGGCTCCATAAAGGTGTTCCCAAACAAGCAGAAGGCTAAGACTTCCAGAGGACTATTTGCATGGGGGAGAAGCAGTCTTGACTAAGAAGATTTGTGCATGTAATTTGTGCAGGAAAAGTGAGATGAGTTGGAAAGAAGGTGGTTGTGGTTAGGCAAGGACTGAGTGGCAGGATGGTCAGTGGTTACACATTAGTCCTGTCCAGGGTCTAGGCCCATAGGTTTGAGACCTACAGAATTATAAGCTCGGATCAGCTGCAGACATTATTTCTAAAGCAAGAGACAGCACTGTTTCTGTGTTTTGGGGTAAAAAGGTGTGATGGGAGTAAGGAAATAGAAGGGGTAATAGACCAAATATTCAAATTGGGAAAGCTTTAACATTTGTAAAGTTTAAAGATTTCAGGAAAACAGTTCAACTGGAGGCCTACATATCATGTATAAAAACACATGAAAGGTTCAAATAAACTAACAGACTGTTAAATAAAATATCTTACCTTCATATTAACCTGAATGGCCAGTTTCAAATTAAAACAGTCAGTGTATTTTAATGTGCCTTTTTCTTATGCAGTTTATTGAGGAAATTAAAAAAAAATTTGTAACACTATTGTATCAGGGATGGTTAAGTGATAGATACCCAAGATCACACACCTTGATACCCGGAGTCTCCATGGTTTCCCTGTGCTAAGTGTATATATTAATTTTCTATTATTACATAACAAATTATCACATAAAGATCTACCTATCTAATCTATTATCTATCTAATCTATATACCCATAGCTCTATCTCTTCTCTATCTCTATCTTTCATCACCTTTTCCATAGTCATTGGTCCTGCCAAACTCAAAGGCAGGGGATTATACAAGAACATGAATATCAGAAGGTTGAGATCATTTGGGTTATTTTATGGTCTATCCACCATATTTATGCTACTCTAAGCTCTGTTTTAGCAATGTAGGAAGAAGATCCTAGTCCTTATCTCAGGTTCCAGGCTCCAGCCCTCAGGATGTTCTCTATCTCTTCTCTATAGATACTGAGCTCCATTCTTACCTCAAGAAGCTTCATTCACATGCATTTATGTGAATAATGTAGTTAACTTATGCTCTGATCCTTACATATAGCTCCCAACATCTTAGGCACATCAGTCCTAGGAGTATACACTTTGACAGTGAACTCAACTCTCAGAAGTACAGACAACTAAAGAAGAGCATTGGGACTTGGGGTGACATGGGAAGCAAACTGAGGACCTCAAATATATGGGACATGATTTGATATGAGGGGCTTGGGTTCTGAGTTGCATATCACCTTAACCCCAAAATACTGAAACTTTGGTTGTTTATAGGGTTCAGGGCCACTATGTAACACCCCCCAATTAAATTATTTGTTCTCTTTACAAGATGTTGCCACTGTCCTAATAGGTTGTCATTCTCATACATGTCTTTCTGTATGCTATATATGCATGAAAATTTTGTGCTCCTTTTAGTACGTGGATCTTTACCTATAATCAATGTGTGATGACTGTTTTAAAAGTTTTTATTTTGTATATATGGCATCATAAAGTTTGTATACTTCTTAAACTAGTTTTTTCCCTTGTCCATATTTTCCTCTGTTATCATCCAATCTTTGCATGTATAGGTCTTCCTCTGTATCTCTACCCCTGAAAATTCTAGTCTCTTCCCCAGTCCATCCTGAAAGGGTCTTAAGTCAGTATACTAGGGCTGTGCATTGGTAAAGTTCAAATCAATGGTTCTCAAATATTAGTATGTTTCAGCCACTTGAAGGTATGTAAAACTCTGCTGCCCCTCTTTCAGAATTTCTGATTTAGTAGGTCTGGAAAAGGACCTAAGAATTTGCATTTCTAAAAAGTTGCTAGGTGATGCTGATGCTACCAAGACATGTCAGCCCAGTACCAGCCATGTACCATCTGGTCTCTGGGTAAGTTAGTTCATCTGTAAGGTTCTTTTAATAACATGCAATATCTGCTAGACTTTCATCCCTCTTTACATAAAATTGTTTGTAAGTTGATGTTTTAATTAATTTAGGGATGCAATTAAACAACTTAAAACATGGTTGAAAATAATTCCTTTCAATGGCGGTAAGATGGGCCAAAATAAAAAAAATGTAAAGATAGATTTGAGATAGTGCTATTTATATAAAAAATTGCAATTCATTTATTTTAAGCCACCTTTTATTTTAACTTGACCAATCATCGTCAAAGATATCTGAGAGATGTAAAAGTCAGATAGCAGTGGCTGTTACATTTTGGGTAATGAAGGTAGAATCAAAACCAGTGTTGACAAAATTTCCCACGGATTACTGCAAATCAGAATATTTCAAATCCGTGAAGAACAAATGCCTTGTTTCTTCTTTATCCATGACTTTCTAGGCCATCAGACTGTAGAAAGAAATAAGAGAACATTAATAATTTAATACAATTAACCTACACCAGTGACCTTCTAAATGTAAGAATAGTCAATCCTATATATGTTTGTTGTCTCAACAAGAGAAAACAACAAAATTCTCCTCTTGTAACACACACCCTTGAGTATCAAGGAGTTTCATTTATCCATTTCAATTATCCATTGGGACCAGAACTTCACGTAAAAATAGCCCAATTTATAATCATTTATAATAGATGAAAAAAAATAGCTTGGAACCTTCCTAGTGGTTGATATCCCACTTTCACATTTGTGCTGCTTCCTAGTTTTCACTGTGACATTTCCCCTCTCTTTTTAGTACATTTCACACCCTGTATTGTTGATTATTTTTGATCCTTTCAAAAAGATTGGTTCATCTGGGTCTGATGAACCAAAAACTATGTTTTTGTCAGAACTTAATTTAAAAAGTATTCATTTTGTTCCCCAAGCCTTGAAAATTTAATTTTTACATCTTTCAAGTGCTCTAGTACAAGTTCATTATTTTCTTAGATTATACTATCAAAAATGTTTACATTTTTAAAAGCCATCAATCAAAAGTGGAGTATGCCATTTTTTGCCATTTTCCTGTGGCTCTCTTTCCATTTCCTCCCAAGCTCCTTTCCACTGACATTCACCTTCCTTTGGCTCCTGAACTGCATTGATAATTACAAATCTCTCATCAAACAGAGGTTGATAGAAGGCAACATACCTTTTCTCATGATCATTAAGGTCTTTATACAATTTGGGCTTTTACATGTGCATATTCTCTCTGAGGATTCTGAAAGTTTTGACTACTCTTACCCTCTAAAGGCAAGTGCTGAGCATTAGTTGTCCTTGAACTAGATGCCCCAACAAGGGCTACAAGGGCTTGAGGACCTAGCTGCCACTTGCCAGTATCAATCCTCTTGGTTGCACAGGCCCTCATCTCACAGTATACATCTGCATCAGTCAGAGACTTGCCTTCCTGAACCTCACCCTCCTTTGATTCCTTCCTCTGCCTTTTAGAATACAGCCTCCTCTGAAGCTTTCTCAGGCACGTGGGAGGAGATTACTTGAACCAGATTCTCACCTTCTTATTTCTATGCTCTCTCTGCTTAATCCTTGCCCTCCTAGGTATGGTTCCCACTTCTGGATTCTCAGGCTCCCAGAGAACATGCTTAACAACCACATTACCGGCTTCAGGCTGAACCAAGAGGTGGTAAGTATAATGGATATGTAAGAGAAGGAAATGTATCAGATCGGAAAAAACCTATTACCGAAACCCTGCCATGGGGAAATCATGGACTGCAAAAATGATTACAGCACCCTGCTCCTGTACCTTTTCATCGAGATTTTTCTTCTCATGATTATCTTCTTCTTCACCGTCTTGTTTTTCTTCCTCGTTTTTGTTGCATTCATCGTGTCCCTTCTTCATGCCCCCTTCTTGTTTTGATGGTCTGGCTTCCTCAAATCTTGGCTGGGTAGCCATCTGACAACTTTCTGCCTCTTCAAGGGCATCTGTGATCACTTCTAAAGCCAGATCAGCTGCAGCTCTTTCAAGTACATCAAAGCTTTCTACAGTAATGAAAGGGATACAGGTGAATCTGGAGTTGTGGTCTGCCACATCATCATCTCTGTGCTGGCCATCTTGAGCCAGGTCTTGTACATCTGGGACAGACATGGAAGAATTGACACACCACACTGTACCTGGACTTCAGTGGTAATTGAGTTACTGTAATGACCACGGTGAAGATGGCGGTGGCTGAGGTGATGGGTGCTGATGGGAGGCTGTTGTCAGTGAGGTCTGCTAGCAAGCTGTGAGGGCAGCAGAGAAGCTGTCCACAAAGAAGACAACAGTCAGCGACCAGGCTTTCAGAGGCACCAAAACAAGAAGATCAGGGTGCAGCTAGAGGAACAGCTCACCGAGAAGGCACCTGTGATGTTGAGTAAGGCTGGAAAGTACTAGACAGCTGACAATGGAAGGCGGAGCTAGAAAGTGTCAACAAAGGGTCTCTTACATCATCGCAAGCTCAAAGCTTATTTTCTGAGAAGCAAGGATTGACATGCCCAGGGTCCAATGAGTGATCAAGGCATTTGTCTCTTAACTGACCGTTATCTCCCTTATACTGAGACCTTAGAGTTCTGGGTTACCCTATAATCCCATGCAAGTCCTGTGCATTTTATTCCACCATTGTCAACATAACTTTAGTGTTCCAATATGACTGTGCCCTGTAACATTTCCATTTAGTTACATCTCATCAGCAGTGACAGATTCATAAAACACTGTATAGCTCAGATCTTAGCAATGGTAAAACTCTTCAAGAAAAGAGAAATAAAAGGCTTTAGATTTATTAACATTATTAAAGTTGCTTAATAAAGAACTTATTAAGTCAGAACATAAGGTTGAAGAAGTGTTAAAAACAGGGCTGGAAGGTGTTTAATAAATGCTGCCCAATTCATATCAAGCATATAAAGAATCAATACAGAAAGGGAAACACTTACTCAAAGACAACCAAGAAAGACATTAAAAAGGCAGGCTTCTTAGAATGATCTGAATAAACTAAGATTTTCTGTTTCATTTAGAACCTCCAAGCCAAAAATCTCAACTGTTAAAAATTCTTTAATCTGAAAAGCAAAATGTTTTGTGACTAAAAAATATTTTAGAAGACATGGCAAATTAATGAAAAATATCACATTTCTGAAAAATAACACTAATAAATTCTTCTTGTCACTTCAATGCAATTTCAATATATTTAATATTGTCTCAGGTCCCACTTCAATAAGGGAGCATGGCTTTGTGAGAAAAAAAAAACACATTAATTTAAATATTGAAAGGAATACATTAAGATAAGTAACTAGACACAGAGAAAATCAATGACCCAGAGAACCTAATTAACATGCCAATGGTCACACAATTTAGAGATTAAAATCAAGTAAGTCTCCAACCAAGATTTCTGATATCTTATCTGCATTTAAGAAAGGATTCTGTCCTTTTTATTCGGTTTGTACTGCAACACAAGAGAAGTTTATCAAACACAGCGAAAGTCAAGGGACCCAATGAGGGAAACTGAAAGGACCAGACCATGCTGTCTCCAATGCATCCCCTTTTCACCATTTATCAAAAACATTGCTAGGAAATGAGAAAGAAGTGCCACACTCTCAAGAAATAGGAGACTTAAAGTTTGGCTGGGATAACCGGCTGAATCTGTAGTTTCTTTACATGTAAAATATTGACTACAAACTGTGTAGCTGAAAGAATCAAAAGGGGTCACAGCATGTTGGTTTTTCTCAAGAAAGGAGGAGGAAGGATGTAAGGTAGACATCAAAAGATAGGAAGCAGACCCATGAGTATGAGATTTTTCACTTTGACCCTTCAAAATATCCTTATCCTCTCTAATAGTCCTTGATATTTTCTCTCTGAAAAAAAGGAATTATAATAAATATTTGACTTCACAGTACTGTTGAAACTGGTGAAACAATATTGGTTCAGCCATTTCTTTAGGTTCTGGTGCTAATCCTCAACTCATAAGACACTTCATCTGGAAGAATGAATATGAACTGGGGAAGTGTAGGGAAAATGGCAAAATAAAAGAGAAGATGGATGCTGTATCTTTCCTTTTCCTCATTGGAACCCATGTTGAACTTTGTCTTTCTTCAAGCCTAAAAATTTGCTGCCATGAATGACATGTGGGAGAAATAGAATTCTTGTTATGAAATTTCTCCTGAATCTGGCCCAGAAATGAGAAAACTTGGAGGAGTATATCCTTGATAGCTGGAGCTATGAGCCTGGCCTCTGCCATAGTCAAAAGAGAGAATGAGCAGATGCACAAAAAATGTGTTATCCAAAACAGTGCCCCTCACTTACATCATCTTTCCAAGAGTGAAACATAGCTACTGTTTCATTTCTGCTTTCCAAATCTTAGGTAAAATTTCATGGATCCCACTCTAACAGGAGACATGCAAGGAATTCTGGGAAATGTAGTTTTTCTTAGCCAAGTTGCCATGGTACAGAATTTATAGTCCATCTCTTGTCAACTTGGTACCCATACACACTTCTAAAGAAAAAAATGAGCAAAGACTTGCTTCTACCTATCATAATGTAGTTGTCCTATATACAACTGGGAACATGTTAACCCTCTTCGTAAAACAAGATATAAATTATTTTATCCATATTGGGTAATGTTAATTTTTTTCTCTGACATCCTGTAGTTTGTACACTACAATCAAATTAACCATAATTAACATATCTTATGCAAATAGGAAGGAAGAGGGGAAAAGGAAGGTAGAAGAAAAAATGGTCAGTATAAGCACAGATATATTGATATCAAATGAGGAAGAAACGCTGATGACTATTACAGTCCTGGGTTTTGCAACAGACCTGGTGGTCATCATACCTGGTGTTTTTTAACTATATTCTTCTAGTACTCACTCTATAATTTTGCTGTCCTCAGCAAGACTCTTACCTGATCCAGGTTCCTTACCTGGTGAAGTAACCCAATTCTTCATTTCTGGGAGGCTCAACCATTAGCAATTTTGCTTGTAAAGATTGTTGTAGTTTTCTACTGACTTAATCACAGGACACAGTAGTACTAAGAGGAATTCCTAGAAAACTCCTACATTACAGATCCGCATTTTGTGTAGCAATGAAATTTCCTCTGTGTAGTCAGGGTCTACCAGCCCAGTTAGTACTCTAACCCCTTATTTTTCCATTGATTCAGTGGCATGAGTAACCTAAAGTGGCCAGTTTGCAATCTCAACTACAAGTTTGTGGAATCATTGTTGACTTCCATGGTGGAAGCACTCATTCACTTGAAAATCAATGCATTTGAAGCAGGAAAGTGTAAGGCTACAGGAAACAAGAATAGTGTTACTGGATTAGTAGAAGAATAATGAGAATATCCACACACATTCTCACTTCTTGATTCCCCAGCATGTGAATACAAGCTATAGGAGAAACAGCCATATATATGCATGCAGATTTAGAGCATATACCACATAGTAGAGATTATGGTACTGCCCTACTAAATGTTGCTATTTAGCTGACTCTATAACTCAGTCATTAAAAAGCCATTCCACTATTAGGCAAGCTACTCAAGGTTACAAGAAACATGGTCAGACCAGCGAATTTCATTAATATCGACTTGTTGCCACATTTAGTTTGGTGTGAAATGTGTTTTTTTTGGTCAGAAGAGATGCTATATAAAATACCATGATGGTAGTCTGAAGTCTACGGATTATAGTTTTGGCACAAGCATTGCAGGCAAGAAAATCTACAGATTATAGTTTTAGCACAAACATTGTTGGCAAAGGAGGCAAAGCCACATTTGGAATCAGTCTCTATTCCTGTGAGAGCAATACATTGTCCCTTCTATGATTGAATTGGTTCAATGTAATCAAGCTAAAACCATGTACCTTGCTAGTCTGTCTCTCTGATGAATAAGGCCATATTTGAATCTATCTGTTGGTATCTGCTGTAGCTATAGCTATACTGATCTTGATGAGTAGATGTTAATGTTTCTAAGCCTGTGAATAAATTTATACTAGTTGGCATGGCCACTTTCTTCATGAATTTGCCTGGCAAGGACAGGAATATCTGGGAAAAGCAGCTGATTGACATCCACAAGAGGCATCATTTTTATCTACCTGACTGTTAAACTTCTACTCTGCTGATGGTGATCTTCGGTGAGTTTTCATATCAGACACAAATACCTTTGTGCAGTATGCATATTTGCAGAGTGACACACATGCCTCTTCTCCATATTTCCTTATCACCTACTTTCCAGTTATGTTCTTTCCATGTCTGCAATTATCCAGGCAAACCATTAACCAATGTTCATGAATTAGGTTAGATGAAAATTTCTGTCTAAATTTCTTTCCAGGCCAAAAAAACAATTTTGTACACTGCTTAAAGTCTTGCTTACTGAGAGATATTCTTTCATTGCCATATCTTTTTATATTTTTGTTTTTCATTTATACAGTTTACATTCAATATTATTTTGAATCAGTTTCAGATATACAACTTAGTGGTTAGACAGTTATATACATTATAATGTGTTTTCCAGATAGTGCTAGTACCAATCTGGCACCACATGATTATTTCAGTATTATTGACAATATTGCTTATACTGTACATTATATCCCTATGACTATTTTGTTGCTACCAATTTGTACTTCTTAATCTCTTCATCTTTTTCACCCAGTCCCTCAACTTCCCTGTCCTATGGCAACCATCTGTTCGTTCTCTATATCTATAAATTTGTATCAGTTTTATTTGTCCATTTATTTAGTCTTTAGATTCTACTTATAATTGAAATCATATGGTATTTTTCTCTGACTAAATCATTTCATTTAGCATAATACTCTCTAGGTCTATCCATGCTGTCACAAATGGTAAGATCTTATTCTTTTTATGGATGAGTAATATTCCATTTTATGTGTGTACAATTGTTTTTTTTTATTTATCTATTGATGGGCACTTGGGTTGCTTCCATAACTTGGCTATTGTAAATAATACTGCAATGAACATAAGGTTGCATATAATCTTTCAAATTAGCATTTTCAGTTTCTTCAAATATATACCTATTGTTTTCCGTAGAGGCTGCATCAATCTGCATTTCCACCCACAGTGCATGAGGGTTCCCTTTTCTCCTCATCCTCACCAACAATTGTTTGTGAATTTAGTGATGGAAGCCATTCTGAAAGGTGGGAGGTGATATCTTACCCCCACCTGGTTTTAATTTGCATTTCTCTGATGATTAGTGTTGTTGAGCATCTTTTCATATGTTTTTGTTTTCATTTGTCTCTCCCTCTTCCTTCCCTTTGTTCACGTCTACCTATCTCCACTACCTCCTTCTATCACTACATTGTTGTCTGTGTCTATGTAATCTATATCTATCTATACCACCTATATCTATATAATCTATATCTATATCATCTATATCTATATCTCTATACACACACATGTGTAAATTTTTGCTTAATATCTTCACTTTCTTTCATCCAGCCATGCAACAGCCCTCTCCTCTGACAGCTATTAGTCTGTTCTTTGTATTCATGCTTCTGTTTCTATTTATTTTGTCGGTTTATTTTTAAAGATCAGCTTCTTGTTTGATCCTGAACTATATAACAACCTGAATGTTTGATCATGGACCACCAGACACTCATGTGATCTGAATTTATTATTATGAACTGAATATTGCTTAACCGTATGTTAAGCAACCATATTACTGGGGATGAACAGTAACATTTATTCAACAAACAGTAACATTTATTCTACTAAAAAGTAGAAGATTTAGCTTGAGGAAGTTCTGAAGAAACAGGAAAATATAATTGAAAGGATATATTTGGTCTTTGTTCCCAGTTCTTGGTACTAAAATCCTTAAACTCTTGAAATTTTCTGAGTGACAGGAGTGATTGAAGTATTTTTTATTTTTTTTTTGTATTTATAGCAAGCCCCTTTCAATCATATTTTACTTTATGATAATGAGGTAGCCCTTGGCTGGACCTTAAATTGCTTCTGGATTGGGGCTGGCCTCTAGAAACCAAGCCATGACTAGACAGTTAGAACTTTCAACCCCATGCCCTGATCTCTAAGGAGGGGAGAGAGGTTGGAAATTTACTTCAATAACCAATCATCAATTATTTGATCAATCATCACTACATAAACAATCTCCATTAAAAACTGCTAAATAATAGGATGTTGGAAACTTCTAGGTTGGTGAACATATCTATATACTAAGAAAGTGACATGCCTGGAGAGTCCATAGTAGCTATATACAACTACCACATATCTTGACTATTCATCTTTCAACTTTAGTATTATTGAATTGTATGTATCCTTTATAATAAACTAGTAAGTGTTTAATGGATATATTCATGTATTATCTCTTTGGGTTGTTAGAAAAGGGTAAGGGGATATAGAATGCCCTTGCAGGATCTACTACAGAGACCGAACTGTCAATATTCTAAAAGATGGGGTCTGACCAGGCAGTAGCGCAGTGGATGAAGCATCAGACTGGGATGTGAAGGACCCAGTTTCAAAACCTGAGGTTTCCAGCTTGACTGTGGACTTATCTAGTTTGAGCAAGGCTCACCAGCTTAAGCCCAAATTCAATAGCTTGAGCAAGGGGTCACTCAGTCTGCAGTAGTCCCCCGGTCAAGGCACATATGAGAAAGCAATCAATGAACAATTAAGGTGCTGCAACAAAGAATTGATGCTTCTCATCTCTCTCCTTTCCTGTGTTTGTCCTTATCTGTCCCTGTCTCTGTCTGTCTAAAATAAATAAAATAAAATAAAATAAATAACATAAAATAAAATATAAAATAATAAAATAAAATAAAATAAAATATGGGTATACAATTGAATGAAAGCTATGAACAGCTTGATCAAACAAATGGCACAGATGACAAGTGTCCCTTTGTAGAACTGTTGTGTTGATAACCCAGACTATTCACTTAGCATAGTAGTTAAGATAGGGTTATCTTACCCCATCTCATCAGTTGCTTAAGCCTGCCCTTTAATTATCCTTTACGTTGTCTAATCACCTATATGGCTTGGGAGTGAAATGAAGCATTGAGATCATATCATATACTCTATGATTGGTTCCACTGATGTATATTTAGGGTCACCAATCTGGATCCATTATTAGATGCAATGTGTACAAGAAACCTGAACAAGAAAAAAATGGTTTTTTAGGTCTTGAATAATGTGGCCCAGGTTAGTGGGATACACAGGAATGGCTAGGCCAAATGCCAAAGTATCAGTAGCAGTTAGGATCTAGTGAAACCCTTTAGTTGGGACCAGAGGTCCAATGTGATTAATCTCATAAGTATGTCCTGACCCTTTGTATTAAGCAGTTGTTCCTGGACCACATTTTTAGCTTTGCCCAAAGTTTTTCAAGTGTAACAGCTTTACCATGCTGCTTTAGCGTTTTTTGATGACAATGGCAGTTCTTGTGTGTAGACCAAGTCTAGGATTATCTTTGAATTTCTACATACTATTCTCTTGTGGATTCAGGAGGTGATCTATCACACATCTATTTGATCTAAGGCAGAGGACACTTTAGCTTCAGCATTTAGCTGACAAAGACAATCTGCTCATCGATAATGTTTCCATCATCAATGTTAGGGACTTTTCTGGTCAGCATCAACATGAATAACAAAAAGTTTATTAGAAGCAGAAGTGATTCTTTTTTATGTGTCTATATTCCACAAAAAGGCTTGTTTTCTATATCAGCCTGTGTCTTGTCAATGGCCTGATCAAATGTGAAGGCCATTAGCTATAACCCCTGAAGCAGCCAGATTTTTTGTTTTCAACATGTCTCAATAAAATGGCCCTAATTGTAGTAATTCCAATCAGAGATTGAAGAAAAGGCTAGCAAAGATATACATAGACAATGTATTAATATTAATAACACATTCATTAGTGGAGGGCATAAAAATAGAGATTTGTAGAAGCTGTAAGGGACTCACCCAATGTCCAGGTTGGGCAAGAGACTTCTTGGTGGTGGTATTCAACTCCAAACTATTTTCTCTTCAAGGGTTTTTGGGGACCCCATTTACCTATAAAATGATACCTAGTAGGACAGAAATTTAATTTTTTCACCTCTTTATTGAATTTTTTGTTATTGTTTACATTTAACCTGGGGATTCTTTCTTTTTAAAATTTTTTTTATTGTTTTAATTTATTGTATTAACATGGATTTATGTGTCCCACTCAATATAATACCCTCAACCCCCCACAATGTGACCCCATTATGCCCCCTTTGTACCCCATCCACCTACTTCCTTACCCCTCTTTCTTCTGGGATTGCTTTCCTGTTATCTGTATCTATGTGTTATGTATTGATATAAATAATTTGGCTAATCCCTTCACCTTCTCTAATCCTGCACCCTCATCCTACTTCCCTCTGACAGCTGTCTCTCTGCTCCCTGTGACCCCACCTCTGCCTCGATTCTGTTCCTCAGCTCACTGTATTCATTAGATATGACAAGTAAATGAGATCATATGACATTTGTCTTTTTCTGCCTGGCTTATTACATTTAGCATAATAATCTTCAGGTCCATCCATTCTATCGCAAAAGGTAAGATATCCTTCTTTTTCATGGCTGTGTAGTATTCTAGTGTGTGTGTGTGTGTGTGTGTGTGTGTGTGTGTGTGTGTATATCACAGCTTTTTTATCCACTGGTCCAATGTTTGACACTTTGCCTGTTTCCAGATCTTGACTGTTGTAAACAATACTGCAATAAACATGAAGGTGCATATCTTCTTTTGAATTAGTGTTTTGATATTCTTAGGATATATTCCTAAAAGAGGGAGAGCTGCATTAAAAGGCAGTTACATTTTTAATTTTTTGAGGAAATGCCATAGTGCTTTTCAAAATGGCTGCAGAAGCTGCATTCCTTCCAGCAGTGCAGAAAGGTTCCCTTTTCTCCACACCCTCACCAGCATTTGATGGTTGTTGATTTGCTAATGAATGCCATTCTGACAAGTGTGAGGAGGTATTATTGTATTGTGGTTTTAATTTGCATCTCTCTGATGATTAGTAATGTTGAACATTTTTTTTCATATGCCTTTTGTCCATTGGTTTGTCCTCTTTGGAAAAGTGTCTATTCAGTTCTTTTGCTCATTTTTTAATTAGGTTATTTACTTTCTCGGTTTTGAGTTTAGAATTTCTTTATAAATTTTGGTTATTAACCCCTTATCAGACATATCAGTGAATACATTCTCTCATTGAGTGGGTTGTCTTTTAATTTTGTTAATAATGTCTTTTGCTGTGCAAAACCTTTTTAGTTTGATATAGTCAAACTTGTTTCTTTTGTCTTTTATTTCAGTTCCCTGCAGAGATATATTGGCAAAAATAATGCTAAGAGAGACATCAGAGTTACAGCCTATGCTTTCTTCCAGGATTTGTATGGTTTTACGACTTACACTTAACTATTTTATCCATTTTGAGTTTGTTTTTGTGAATGGTGTAAGTTGGTAGTGTAGTTTCTTCCTTTTTTTTTTTTTTTTTTTTTTTTTGCATGTACTTGTCCAATTTTTCCAAACACCATTTATTAAAGAGACTGTCTTTAGTCCCTTGTATAATCTTGCCTCTTTTGTCAACTATTAACTGACCATAAAGGCATGGTTTATTTTTGGGTTCTCTGTTCTGTTTCATTGACCTGTATACCTGTTCTTATGCCAGTACCAAGATGGTTTGATTACAATGTCCTTGTAGTATAATTTGATATCAGGAAGTGTGATATGTCCAACTTCATTCTTCATTTTCAAGATTCCTGTGGCCATTCTGGTTCATTTCTGGTTCCATATAGATTTTGGGGACATTTGTTCCAAATCTGTGAAGTATGCCATTGGTATTTTAATAGTAATTGCATTGGATCTATAGATTGTTTTGGATAGAATGGACATTTTAATTATGTTAATTCTTCCTATCCATGAAAACAGTATATGCTCTCACTTGTTTGTATCTTCCACAATTGCCTTTTTCAATGTATTATAATTTTCAGAATATAAGTCACTTACCTGTTTGGTTAAATTTATTCATATATACTTTATTTATTTATTTGTTTTTGTTGCAATCGTGAAGGGATTGTTTTCTTAATTTCTCCTTCTGACAGTTTACTGTTGGTGTATAAAAAATTTACTGATTTCTGAATATTAATTTTATATCCTGCCACCTTGCAGAATTCATTTATCAGGTCTAGTAGCTTTTTGGCTGAGACTTTAGGGTTTTCTATGTACAATATCATGTCATCAGCAAATAAACAGTTTTATTTCTTTTTTTTTTTTTTTACTATTAGAATGCTTTTTATTTCTTCTTGTTGTCTGATTGCTGTGGTTAGGACTTCTAGAACTATGTTGAAAAAGGGTGGTGAAAGGGGGCACCTATGTCTTGTTCCTGATCTCAAGGGGATTGTTTTTCATTTCTGCCTATTGAATATAATGTTGGTTCTTGGTTTGTCATAAACGACCTTTATTAGGTTGAAGTACATTCCCTGTATTCCCAGTTTACTCAGAGTTTTGATCATAAATGGGTGCTGGATTTTATCAAATGTTTTTCTGCATCTATTGATATGATCATGTGACTTTTATCCTTCATTTTTTCTATGTCATGAATCAGATTTATTGATTTGCAAATATTGTACTAGCCTTGCCTCCCTAAATAAATCCCACTTGGTCACAATGTATGATCTTTTTAAGGTATTGCTGGATCCTGTTTGCTAATATGTTGTTGAGAATTTTAGCATCTATGTTCACCAGGGATATTAGCTTATAGTTTTCTTTCTTTGTAGTGTCTTTACCTGGTTTTGGAATTACAATAATGCCTGCCTCATAAAATCATCTTGGAAGTCCTTTTTCTTCTTCAATTTTTTTGACAGAGCTTGAGGATAAGTGTTAACTCTTTGAATGTTTGATAAAATTCACCTGTGAAGCCATCTGGTCCAGGAATTTTGTTTCCTGGGAGTTTTTTGACATCTGTGTAAATTTTATTTCTTGTAATTGGTCTTCTGAGGTTTTCTGATTCTTCCAGATTCAGTTTTTGAAGATTGTATGTTTCTAGAAATTTATCCATTTCACCTAGGTTATCCAATTTTTTTAGTGTATAGATTTTGTACTATGTTCTTACAGTTCTTTGTATTTCTGTGATGTCAGTTGTTACTTCTTCTCCACTTTCATTTCCAATTTTATTCATCTGGATCTTCTCTCTTTTTTTCTCAGTGAGTCTGGTTAAAACCTTGTCAATCTTATTTACCTTTTCAAAGACCTAGCTCTTGGTTTAATTGATCTTTTGTATTGTTTTTTAGCCTCTATGTCATTTATTTCTTCTCTGATCTTTATTATTTCCTTTCTTTTATGTCTTTTGGGTTATATTTGTTGTTCTTTTTCTAGTTCTTTTAGATTCAGAATTAGGTTGTTTATTTCAGCTTTTTCTTGCTTCTTAAGATACGCCTGTAATGCCATGAACTTCCCTTTCAGGATTACTTTTGTTGTGTCCCATAGATCTTGGTTTGCATGTTCATTTGTTTCAAGGAAATTTTTGATTTCTTCCTTGATCTTATTGTTAACCCATTTGTTATTTAATAACATGATATTTAGCCTCCAAGTGTTTCAATGTTTTTCACTTTTCCTATAGTAGTTAATTTCTAATTTCATACCATTGTGATCAGAGAAGATACTTCATATGATTTCAATCTTCTTAAATTTATTGAGATTTGTTTTGTGTTCTATAATATGGTTTATCCTAGAGGATATACCATGAGCACTTGCAAAAAATGTATATTCTGCTGCTTTGGGGTGAAGGTTCTGAATATATCAATGAAATGCAGTTGATCTAAAATGTTATTTAAGGTCACTGTTTCTTTGTTAATTTGCTTCTGGAGGATCTATCCATTGATGTTAGTAGGGTATTAAAATCCCCTACTGTTATAGTATTGCTGTTGATCTCACCCCTTATGTCTGTCAAAACCTTCTTCATATATTTAAATGATCCTATATTGGGTACATAAATATTTACAATGCTTATATCCTCTTGTTGGATTTCTCCCTTAATCATTAGGTAGTGACCTTCTTTGTCCCTTATGATAGCCTTTGTTTTAAAGGCTATTTTGTCAGATATAAGTATTGCTATCCTAGATATTTTTTAAAATTTTTCATTTGCATGAAATAAGTTTTTCCATTCCTTTGCTTTCAGTCTATGTGCATGTTTTGTTGTGAGATGGGTCTCTTGTAAACAGCATATACATGGGTTTTGTTTTCTTGTCTATGCAGCTACCCTATGTCTTGATTGGAACATTTAATCCATTTACATTTAAGGTTATTATTGATATGCATTTATTTACTGCCATTTTATTTTTTAAACCTACAGTCCTTTTTCTCTCAATTTCTTTTCTTTTCTATTTTTACAGCAGGCTCTTTAACATTTCTTGCAGTATGAGTTTGGTTATAATGAACACTTTGAACCTTATGTTGTCTCAGAAGCTCCTTATTTCTTCATTTTTAAATGATACCTTTGCTGGGTAGAGTAATCTCAGTTGTAGGTTCTTATTTTTCACCACTTTGAATATTTCTTGCCAATACATTCTGGCCTCAAGTATTTCTGTTGAGAAGTCAAATGTCATCCTTATGGGGGGTCCTCTGTAGGTAATTAACTGTTTTTTCTTGCAGTTTTTAGTATTCTTTCTTTGTCTCTTAACTTTGGCATTTTAATTATAATGTCTTGGTGTAGGCCTCCTTAGATTTTCTTTAATGGGCCTCTCTGTGCTTCTTGCACTTCTGTGACTTTTTCCCTTATCAATTTAGGGAAATCTTCAGCTATGGTTTCTTTCTTTTTTTTTTTTTTTTAACAGAGAGAGGGATAGATAGGGACAGACAGACAGGAATGGAGAAAGATGAGAAACATCAATCTTAGTTTTTTGTTGTGACACCTTAGTTGTTCATTGATTGCTTTCTCATATTTACCTTGACCACGGGACTTCAGCAGTCTGAGTAACCCCTTGCTCGAGCCAGAGACCTTGGGTCCAAGCTGGTGAGCTTTGCTCAAACCAGATGAGCCCACACTCAAGCTGGCGACCTTGGGTCTCGAGCCTGGGTCCTCCGTATCCTAGTCCAATGCTCTATCCACTGCGCCACCAGCTGGTCAGGCTCAGCTATGGTTTCTTCAAACAGATTATCTAGCTCTTGTTCACTCTCTTCTGCTTCATAATCCCTATGACAAGGATGTTGTTTCTCTTCATGTTTTTGCAGAGATCTCTTAGAGTTTCCTCAGTCTTTTTGAACCACTTTTCTTTTTGCTGCTCTTTTTCCTTTCTGCTGCATGTGAGTATTAAAGGCAAATGTCCCTTTTATCAGGAGGGTTATTTCTTCAGGCTGGCTGGTTCTAAGGGTCAAACTTGGTCATGTATAAGGTCTACCGGAAAGTTCTGTCCATTTTTGGAATAAAACAAAATACAAATTTTTCTTACCATCAATAAACTTCACTAAATAATATAATTGCCATTATTATTAATGATTTCTTGCCAGTGTGAGGGCAATTTGTATATCCCATTTTTGAAAAATGTTTATCTTTTGATGCAAAAAATTGAACCAGTGCTTGTTTGATATCTTCTTCATTTTTGAATTTTTTGCCCTTCAAAAAAATTTTTTTTAACTTTTTATTTATTTATTTATTCATTTTAGAAAGGAGAGAGAGAGGGGAAGAGAGAGAGAAGGGGGGAGGAGCAGGAAGCATCAACTCCCATATGTGCCTTGACCAGGCAAGCCCAGGGTTTCGAACCGGCAACCTCAGCATTTCCAGGTCGACGCCTTATCCACTGCGCCACCACAGGTCAGGCAACCTTCAAAAAATTTTGTAAGGACAAAAACAAGTGATAGTAGGAGGGTGCTAAGTCTGGGGAATATGGTGGATGTGACAGACATGCTTCTGTAGCATTTCTTCCTTGTTGAAATTCGTAAAAATTACAGTGGCATAAATGAACTTTATCAGTAGCCATGGATACACTATTGCTTCACACATAAGACTAACGTGAATCAACTTTGTTTTAGTTAATTTGCTACGTCAGTATGTATACATTAAGTGATAAAAATAGAGAGGCACACATGCACCAAATAAACATGTGCTTACGTGTCGAAACTTGTTGTGATAGAAACAGACAGAACTTTCTGGTAGACCTTATATATTAAATGTTGTGCAGTGTCTTTCTTTTGTGGGCATATTTATTATCTGCAGTATCTGGTGCCTGCTAGGCTCCTCCTTTGGGTGTGCTGCTTGTATAGCTAGCTGAGTCTAGCTTTGGAGCAGTCTGCTATCCAATACAGGTTGTGTTGGTTCTGGGTCTTCTTGGGTTGGCATCAGCAATTGTTTGCAACCTTCCATGAGCTAACTGTCTGGAGCTACCATGCCAAGGATCGTTCATAGATGATAAACTGAAACCCAACTTCAGTTTTTCTGTAAAAGAAGCCTATTTACTTGACCTGAAACTTCATTCTGAGGAGAAGATTTCAGGTTCAGTACACACCTAGTGGCCTAAGAAGTGATTTCAGGGAACAAAAGCTTGTAGATGTTATCTTTGTGATCTCCTTCAGTTTTGTTACAGTTAGCCAGTATGTGTCAGAAAATAAAAGCTTATAAAATTGGAGCCTTGATTTTTGCACTTGCCACCCAGGAGACATCTCTAGATTAGTTGACTCTGGTGGCCATCAAGGCTTATTGTGGGCCTATAGGACTGTGCATATTTGCATACTTTAAATAGTGCTGTTTTTGTAGAAATAACAAGTGTTGGAAAGGATATGAAGAAAATGGAATTTTTGTGCACTGTTGGTGATAAAGTAAACGGTGCAGCTCCTATGGAAAACACTGTGGTGTTTCCTCAAAATATTAAAAATAGAACTACCAAATGCTCTAACAATTTCACTTCTGGGTATTTATACAAACAAAATAAAAACAATAACTCTAAAAGATATATGCAACCCCATGTTTATCGCAGCATTATTTACAATATGAAACAACCTAAGTGTAAAAGAAATGTGCCATAAAGTAGAATATTATTCAGTCATGATAAATAAAATCATGAAATCTTGTCATTTGTGACAGCATGGATGAACTTTAAGAGCATATGATAAATTAGATAAATCAGGCAGAGAAAAACAAATACTATTTCATTTCACTTATATGTAGAATATAAAATGAAAACAAAAATAAAACAAAAAACAAGTTCATAGAGATCTGTAGTTGCCAATGAAGGGAAAAGATAAAAATAAATAAAAATTTAAAATTTATTTTTTATTTTTATTTTTTCCTTTTATTGAGTTTATTGGGGTGATACTGGTTAACAAAATTATTCAGGTTTCAGGTGCACAAGTCTACAATTCATCATTTGTACACAGTATTGTGTGTCACCACTTCAAGTCCAGTCTCCTTCCATCACCATTTATCCCCCATTTACTCTCTTCCACTTCCTCCTACTCCCTTTCTCCCTGATAGTCGCAACACTGTTTTCTGTGTTCATGAGTTTCTCTCTCTATTCTCATTTTTTGCTCAATTCCTCTACCCACCTAGACCATACTACCCTGAACACGCCCAATTTCCTCTGATCTCAGAATCTAAGTGGGTGCCTGGCTAGTACCTGGATGGATGACAGATATTAACTAGACTTATTGTGGTGAATGTTTCACAATATATACAACTACTGAATCATTATGTTGTACATCTGAAACTAACATAATGTCATATGTCAAGTATACCTAAATTCAATTTTAAAAGAAAAAAGAAAAAAAAGAAAGCTGAGAGGTCTAGACAAAATCTGCTTGGTCTTCTGATCTATCCCCATGCACACACAGAAGGTAGAAGGAAAGAGACTTCTGTTAGCTGCCGGGGCTGCTAATATGTAGATCTCAGCAAGGCCATCTCCCTGGATTTGGCTACAAGTTTTCTAGAGAGGGAGAGAAAAGAGCAGAGAGTGGGATAAAAAACTGGTTGAGGTGGACAGCTGTTTCCTGGCTGGGATTCCCAGGGGCATGCAGGGTGGGCCTGTTCAAGCAGATTCTGGGCTTCCCTGAAGGGGTTGTCAGCCAGAAGGTTGCAGCTGCTTTTCCTGCTGCTGTTTTTGCATTTCATTATCTTGGCAAAGCTGCTGGCTATTATAAGGGCACTGAGAAGTTTTGTAGCAACATACTCCAATACTGTGCCACTCTCTCTTTATTACCTTTAACCAGATTATTTCTGGAGGCATCTAATTAAAATTTTAAGTTCTCTCCAGGGCTGTTGGGCAAAGCAATCTTTTTTTTCTCTTAAAATTTCAAATACTTTCTAACTGCAGGGTGTTTATTGGCACCAGGGACATATTTAGAGTTACACTGATTGTGCATGACCGCACACCTGCATCTCTGGTCCCATTGTTGGAAAGCAGTGGCTAGGATACTGTTTCCCTAGTTTTCTTTGAACCCCTCTGATGGATCCCTTATCTTACCAGTCAATTGAGATCAGCTAGGGAGTTAGGGACTAAAGAGGGCCAAGATCAGCTGTCAGAGACTAAAGAGGGTCAGATATCTCCCCTCAAAACTGAAAAGTTTACATAAAAATCTGCTAACAACTTTTATCAATGCCCCATGGCTTCCTCTGGCACTTTCCAAGACTCATGCATGGCTGGCAAAGTGCCCCATGGGACATTCAGACTTTTATAGATAATCTAATATCTCCTTTATGATATGCCCTGCAGACTGTGCTAATAGCTTCCTAAGATACTGCATGGGATCTTCAAGATTTTTGCTTTCCCAGAACGACATTGTAGTTAATCAACTTGTCTGGCTCACTGTACCAATTTATCAGGAGCCCAGTTGAGCTGGAGAGAAAGCTGATCTGCCAGGTGTCAGAGTAGCTGCTTAAGACAAGAAGCCAAAATGAAAGTAACACTCAGGATTCAAATCACATACTGCAAAAAGATAAACAAAAAGCTACAGTGGAAAAAGTGCTAAATTTCCTCTATTGTATTATGTTTTTTTCCCATTAACCAGTACCATTACAGTGTAAGATGAATGGACACAGACCTCAATATAGTCTTGTGAAGGGAGCCCTGAACAAAATGCTCCTACCATTTTTTAATTTTTTTTAATTTTCTTTTCCGGTGTCAGACTATCATCAACCATCCAGCGACCACAGCCAGGACGCCAGGCTAGCAGACACAGCCTCTCTTCTCTGCCACCTGATGACACAGACGTGGCACCGCAGCTACATCTGCAACGCCTCCAGGGGCAATGTTCCTACCGTTTTAAGAGGAGGAGTGCTAAGAGTGCTAGGAATTCAGACAGGAGAAAGCATGTCTTCAAAGTTCCTTCCATTTCCATCACCTCCACCCCCACACCCCACCCACTGCCAAAGAGATTTCAGCACAAGCACCTGAGGAAAGCCCCTGACAAAGGCACCAGATAAGGAGACCTCCAGATGGAGGCAACTGGTTTAGGAATACAGCTCTGTGTAAGAGCATGGCCAGCCAGGGATCCTGATTTTCCCCCCCCTTTCCTTGCTTCTTTCCTTTCTTGAGGAGGGGAGATAGTGAGACAATCTCCCACATGCACCCAGAACTGGGATCCACCAAGTAAACACCCCCCCCCCCCAATCTGGGACCAATTCTCACAGCAACTGAACTGTTCTCAGTGCCCGGGGCTAGGCTGGGACCATTCAAGCTAATGGCTGTGAGAGGAGGAGAGAGAAGGAGGAGATGGAAAGGAAAAGAAGCAAATGGTTGCTTCTCCTGTGTGCCCTGACCCGGGATCAAATCCTATATTGAACCTGGGACATTTGCACTCCAGGCTGACACTCTTTCAACTGAAAACAAAGCAGCCAGGGCCAGACTCTGATTTCTTCACTACAACTCTTTAGATAGATAGTTCAAAGCATTGGTTGTATGAAAAGTCTTATGTGTGGAGAATAGTATTCTTTGTTATGTCTACCAGGTAAAATCTGTGCAATTACCTATGACCAGGCTTCAAAAAAAAGGACACATAACCTTTTAAACAAGAGCCAGACTACTCATTTTAATTTAAAAAATTATTTTTAGTGTTTGTTCTAGAGATTAACATATACATCTTAACTTTTCTGAATCATCTCCAAATTTATGTTAATGTAATTCCAGTTAGATATAAAAATGTATCTACCGTATTTCCCCATGTATAAGACACACATTTTTTCAAAAAATTTAGAGTCTAAAAACTGGGTGCGTCTTATACAGTGGTTGTAGTTTTTTTTTACTTTCATTTCCAGCTTTTTTGCACTTTTGTTTGTGCTCATTGTTGAAGACAGTGATTCATCATCAGACACAGATGAGGACAAGCTAATGAATGGTAGTTTTGACAGTGATGAGGAGTTATATGAATTTTATGATGAATAAAACTTGAGTTCAATAACTTTGTGTAATGAATTTTCTTCCAAATTTTGGGCCCCAAAATTAAGGTACATCTTATATATGGGAGTGTCTTACGCATGGGGAAATATGGTATATATATATATATATATATATATATATATATATATATATATATATATATGTATATATATATACACACACAAACTTATATCTATCTATATCTAAATCATCTATTATCTATCTATCTACTATCTATCATCTATCATTTATCATCTATCTATTATCTATCTATCTATCTATCTATCATCTATCTATCTATCTATCTATCTATCTATCTATCTATCTATCTATCTTTCTATCTCTCTATCCAGCTTCTTTATAACTGTATTCCTTTTACCCTGTTTTTGTAGTATTATTGTACATGTTAAATAATAAATGTTACAAACCCAAGAATTTATTGTTTTAATTATTACTGTATATACTTTTATGTCTCTTAAAGAATCTGAGAGAAGAAAAAAACAAGTATGTATAACAAGCTCTTGTTATATTAACCTTCTTATATATCATAGCTGGTTATCTTAATTTGTTCCTATAAAATCAAGTTACTATTTGGAGTAATTGCCCTAGCCCAATACAGCTTTGCCCCCACTCATTTCCTTTGTGTTGTTATTGCTAAGTATATTACATTTTTATATCTTATATTCCCAACAAAATATTATGTATATATTGTTTTTATACAATTGTTTTCTTAAATCAGTTAAGAAAAGGAGAGTAAATATGCATGCATACCGTCTTTATTATTACATAGTTACTTTTGCTCTTTGTGTGTATGTATGTACACAAATCACCATATGGAGTCACCCATTCTCAGCCTCAAGAATTTCCTTTACTAGTTCTTGGATGGTAGGTGTGCTACCAACAAATTCTTTAAGATTTTGTTTATCTGAAATATGTTTATTTCACCTTCATTTTTGAAAGATCATTTTGCTTAATATTGGATTCTTAGTTAACAATTTTTTCCCCCTCTGAGCATTTATCCCATTGTTTCTGGCCTCCATCCTTGCCGATGGAAAATTTGGTGTTTTTATTATCTCGATTTTGTATTATCAGGATTATCTATTTTTACCATTGTAATTACCTTGTAGGTGACAAGTTGTATTCTCTTGCTGATTTGAAGATTTTCTCCTGGATTTTAGATTTTACCATTTTTTTTACCACTTTTTTTTTTTTGTATTTTTTCTGAAGCTGGAAACGGGGAGAGACAGTCAGACAGACTCCCGCATGCGCCCCACCAGGATCCACCCGGCATGCCCACCAGGGGCGACGCTCTGCCCACCAGGGGGCGATGCTCTGCCCCCCTCTGGGGCGTCGCTCTGTCGCGACCAGAGCCACTCTAGCGCCTGGGGCAGAGGCCAAGGAGCCATCCCCAGCGCGTCCGGGCCATCTTTGCTCCAATGGAGCCTTGGCTGCGGGAGGGGAAGAGAGAGACAGAGAGGAAGGAGGGAGGGGGGTGGAGAAGCAAATGGGCGGTTCTCATATGTGCCCTGGCCGGGACTCGAATCCGAGTCCCCCGCACGCCAGGCCGACGCTCTACCGCTGAGCCAACCGGCCAGGTAGATTTTACCATTTTTATGATAGTGAATCTATCTGGCAGTTTTTTGCAATTATACTTTGAGTAAGTTGAACTTTTTGGATATGTAGATTATTTTTTTCACTAAATTTGGGAAGTTATCAACCATTATTTTTTTCAAATATGTTCTTCTCATTTCTACTTGCCGTCCCCTCCTTCTAATACTCTCGTTATATTACATACATATATATTTGTGCAATTAATGATTCCTCATCTTTTTAGAGATTCTGTTCACTTGTGGCTATTCTTTTCTTTCTGTTATTTGATCTATGTGTCTTCAAATTTGCTAATTATTTATTCTAAATTTTTATTTTTTGTGACAGAGACAGAGAGAGAGAGGCAGAGAGAGGAACAGATAGGGACAGACAGGAAGGAAAAGAGATGAGAAACATCAATTCTTCCTTGCAGCATCTGAGTTGTTCATTGATTGCTTTCTCATATATGCCTTGACTAGGTGGGGCTACAGCAGAGCGATTGACCCCATGCTCAAGCCAGTGACCATGGTGCCATGTCTATAATCCCATGCTCAAGCCAGTGACCCTGCGCTCAAGCTGGATGAGCCCACGCTCAAGCCAGGGTCCATTGGGGTTTTGAACCTGGGTTCTCTGCATCCCAGTCCTATGCTCTGTTCACTGTGCCACCACTTAGTCAAGCACTAATTATTTATTCTAAATTTTTAAAATCATCTTGAACTCTTCTAATAAAATTTTCACTTTAGTTATTATACTTTTAACTCCCAAATTCCCATTTGGTTCTTTTAAATAATTTCTGTCTCTTCATTGATACTCTCTCTTTGATGAGACATCGTAATCATTATTTCCTTTGATTCTTTGAACATACTTATACTATCTAATTTGAAAAAATCGTTCATTAAATTTCACATATGGTTACTATCATGGAAAGTTTCTCTTTTTAAACATTATGTACACTTTTTTTTCAGGAAAGACAAAAGATAAAAACATACAAATGACTAGATGTCCTAATGATAAATACATTTCAATGTCTTGTTAAAATAAGTTAGTAATATTTTTCCTGCAGGCAAAATACACTTCTTTAAGTAAAAACAAACAAACAAAAACTAGAGTATTTTGAAGAGTAAATAATTTTTATTTTTGCATAAAATCTGCATGACTATTTTAAAATAAATTAGATTGTTCACAAAGTAAGCTTGTTCAACCTGCTACTACTTATATAGTTAAAAATATATGCTAACTACATGCACAACAGATAATAGAGTAAGAAAATGCCCAAGTTGATGAAATGTTAAAATCTTCATTAATATCTTAAAAACTGCATGTTGGGGACTGAATAAATAAACAGGGTATTTTTGCAATCTGGACAGAGGTGCTGGGCCCAACCCACACTTCATTTACCTAGTTAACAAAGAGCTACACCTGATTCTCATTTGTCTCACTCATGTTCTCTGGAGGAGGATGGAAGCTAGTTTCTTATTAGTGTAAAGTAGAATTGGATGGCATGGTGGGGGTTGTCTTTGAGTTACTTTGGAAACTTAATTGAATTGCTGATGGGCCACATTGTTTCTTTGAATAAAAGTGGATGTGCTTCTGGGAGCATGGACGTTATGGTTAAGAAACAGTAGAGACTGTTTGCCGTGGCGTCCTCCTGAACCTATCTCTCTCTCTCTCTCTCTCTCTCTCTCTCTCTCTCTCTATATATATATATATATATATATATATATATATATATATATATATAATTATATATATATAATTTAAGTCCCTGTCTATCATTTATTTCAATTCCATACCTTTTCCCATTCGAAGACCCTGTAATAGATGTCATGGCTGGACCGCAACAGTTGGCGCCCATATGTGTGGCCATTGAAAAAGAGAAAGAGGACAGGTAATGGAACTCCCCAGAAGTGTGCACATAAAATAAGTATAAAGCTTCTAGAGAGTAAAGCTTTTAAGTAGAATTTGGGGGAGAGTATAATAATAAAGTCACACGAAGTAAATATAAAGTTTTTAGGGAGTAAAACTTTTAAGTAGAGTTTGATGAGAAGTATAATAAGAAATAATTTGGGAGAAAAATAAATATGGGAGTTGTAGGATCAAAAGTGAGGGACCTTTTCCTTTTTGTACAAATGTTTTTATTTGAGAAGAAGCTGTTTGAACAGAATGAGGTAGAAACAGAGGAATGTAAATATGAGAAAAACTTGGAGTCTGAGAATAACTCAGGAGATGAGAATATCACAGCTTTGGCCATTTAAAACTTTGTGCCTCTGCAGGTCTCTGCTCCCAAAGTCTTTGCCTCAGACCCTTGGAGATCCCCACTCCAACAAGCTTTGGGTCAGGCTCAAGATGCAGGGGGGAAAATGGAGAAATTCAGCAATATTAGGCAAAGTCCTGATGAGCAATATCAAGAATTTGTTTCACGGCTGATTCCGGCAATTGAAAGAATAGCAATAGAAAAAGAAATTTATATCAGAATATGCGCTGATGTTGGGACTTCATACATGCAAAGTCTTGCTTTTGCTACAGCCCTTAAGGTGAGGATTCCAAGAATTTTTGATAAAAGGCAGGACAAACGAAAGAAAGAAGGTCAGGGAAATACTTCTTTCTGCCTGTGAATCTTGTTTCCAATGCAGCAGCTGGGTTGGGCCCAGACAGGCGGAGGCTGCAGCCAAGGGGAAGGTAAAGCAGGGAGGTGAACAGGGAAGCCTTCCCCACCCTGGTAAACTAGGTCTGCCACTCAGCTGGGATTGAGATGGAGGCTTTCAGTGGCCTACAACTCGGCATGATTAGTCTAGGACTTGACTAGGTGGGGCTACAGCAGAGCGATTGACCCCATGCTCAAGCCAGTGACCTTGGGCTCAAGCCAGCAACCATGGTGCCATGTCTATAATCCCATGCTCAAACCAGTGACCCTACGCTCAAGCCAGTGACCCTGCGCTCAAGCTGGATGAGCCCACGCTCAAACCAGGGTCCTTGGGGTTTTGAACCTGGGTTCTCTGCATCCCAGTCCTATGCTCTGTCCACTGTGCCACCGTCTAGTCAAGCACTAATTATTTATTCTAAATTTAATTATAAAAAAGAATTTGGATAAAATGAAATGTAGATCCTAAAAACTTCCTAATTTGGCCAAACTGCTCCAAGCTAAAGTTGCTGCAGCTGCAAAGCTTGAAGCAGGATGGATTTGCTTAACAAAGGTGTAAATTTTTTTTTCTTACTGTTTGAATTGCCTGTTGATTGATTGGGTAGAAGTGTTTTGATGGGTGTAGGAATGTTGCTTGAAGGTGCATTTGCTACATTTTGTTGGAGATTGGCATTAAGATGAGTGTTTCTTGCAATTTTTGAGGTCAAGGTGTTATGGAGTGTACACAACAAATGCTTAAGGGTCAACTGTAAATAATATATAAAAGAGGGGGGAGTTATGTCCTGGAATTCCTGCAAATCTATTTACTTTGAAGAATTTATTTTGAATGCTGATGTACAGGAGATGCCAAACCTCTTTCTTTTGCAAACGTCTACCCTCTTTTATTTGATCCAGCTAGTAACGCTATTTTGTCTTTTTCTAAATCATTCCAGATATACAGAAAAAGTTTATAAAGGCGGATTTGGTCCCTCAAAACCCTCAGCAAGATCTTCTGAGCATGGCTTTTAAGGTCTGTAATGACCAAGAAAAGGCAGACAAAGCCCAAAAGAGATCAGGAAAAATACCAGCTCTTGGCATATACCCTTAAAGGCTCCCACACCCCAAAGGGGTCTTATAAGACTCATCAGGACCCTGCTTCAAGAGAGGAAAGGAAGTTCATTGAGCTAAAGCCTTCCAGGCTTCTCTGCCCCTACCAGGGACATACCTTTGCTGTGGAAAAAAAGGGACACTGGAAGGTAAGCTGCCCCCTCACTCCTCTAAGGGATGGTTCAGTCTCTTCTAGCCCTGCTCCAGCCACCTGTGACCTAACCTTGCCCAGCCTGCTGGGACTTGCCACTGAAGGCTAAAGGTTCCCAGGGCTGTCAGCCCCCATCTTATGTCATCGTGGACAAGCATAGGGTATTTCTTCAAAGTAGCAGGTAAACTGATCTTGTTTCTTGTGGACATGAGGGCCACTTACTATGCCTTGCCTGAATATTTGAATTTTTATTCATCCCTAGAAGATCTCTGTGGGTGTTGATAGTCTTTATTTTCTGCTGCTTTGTTTAATATATAGTGTTTCCTTTATTCCTCCTGCCTTAATGCCCCATGTCTATTTTAGGCTGTTACCTGCTCCTAATTTAGATAAATTTACCTCTGCCACCAAGCATAGTTTATCCCAAGGTTCTCTTCACCACACCACAGCTGCAGAGCTCCAGGGAAAGGCACCCTGGGTTCATCTCTCCAGTTTAAAGAAAACGGAAGCTCCATCTCCATACGTGCTGCAGAGGGCTTTATCAGTCTATCTCAATCATTATCAGCTAGAAGTAGTGGTCAATGGGAATTGGACTCTAGCAGCAAAGTGTGGAAATGTGACCACAACTCCAGTGCCCTGTGGACTTTTCTTGAATGTGTGTGACTCCTGCTTCTTGGGACACTTCTCAGACTGAAGTGGGGTTGGGTTACATTTATAAATAATATGAAGCAATGATGGTGTCAACATGGACTTGGTGAAATTACATTAACATGTTAAGGACATTTAAAACTGTAAGAATTTTTATTATAGATCCTGTTGTATTAGTTAAGACTTTGCTTGATAATCTAATCACTTAATTGTATTAGGACACTTGTTATAGTATCTGTTAGCATTGGCTATTTCAATTTTGTTGTTTATTTTATAGTTTTCCAGTCTGGCCCCAAATTTGAACATGGGAATTCAGATGAGTATGAATCACAGCACACGAATTGAAGTTTTTTTAAAAAAGTAAAAATAAAAAGGGGATATGTTGGGGACTGAATAAATAAACAGGGTATTTTTGCAATCTGGACAGAGGTGCTGGACCCACACCCCACCTCATTTGCCTTGTTAACAAAGAGTTACACCTGATTCTCATTTGTCTCACTCATGTTCTCCAGAGGAGGCTGGAAGCTAGTTTCTTATTAGTGTAAAGTAGAGTTGGATGGTATGGTAGGGGTTGTCTTTGAGTTGCTTTGGAAACTTAATTGAATTGCTGATGGACCACATTGTTTCTATGAATAAAAGTGGATGTGCTTCTGGGAGCATGGATGTTATGGCTAAGAAACAGTAGAGACTGTTTGCCATGGCATCCTCCTGAACCCATATATATATTTAAGTCCCTGTCTATCATTTATTTCAATTCCATACCTTTTCCCATTCGAAGACCCTGTAATAGACTTGTTGTGGCTGGACCGCGACAACTGCCATATTTTGTAACTTTAAAATAAATACTGCAAAATTAAATGATTTTCTTGTTTTCAAGATTTATTTGAAAATGAATCTGTATCTATTATGTAAAATGTATAAGATGTATTACTAATCTAGTAATATACATTAGAATGAATTAAAAACTCTTCAATTATCAGCATTCATTTTTAACGTGCAATACTATATTTTCTTAACAAGCATAAATGTTCCAGTAGAGCTCGAGCTCTACGTTGATTAGGCGTCCCCTATTAACTTCCCCACACAGTGGAACACTTCTAGTTATCAGCAGAGCTGGCAGCCTCTTCCAGACTACTTTTGAGGCAGCTATGAGGATTCTACTTATCAGTGCTGGCACCAACTGCCACCAGAGGAAAGACACGACCAACACACAAGTTAGTTGCAAGAATCACACAGGCAGTTTATTATTCACAAATCCTTTGGGTACAGCTTAAGGTGGCCCCATAGGTGTGCTCCTCTCAGCTGTATTTGATTAGAGCAGCATGGAGACAGTTCACATTCACATTGGAGTCTGGGCGACTACTGCAGCAGGGGAGTCCCTAAGCTTTAGTAACCTTTCTGGCCAAAGGCTTCTAACAGGTGTCAATCTACAAAATTATCATCTCAAACCATCTTTTTAGGAGTTCCTCGCAGGGAGCCCTTTTTCTGTTAATCTACTGAAATGTTACATTAAGCCACTTTTAAGATGTTCCTAAGGATGCTTCCTGTCTACATCAACCCACAGAGTTATGACATCAAGCTACTTTTTAACTATATATAACTTCATACACACTAACTGAGCCCTGCATGAAAGGCAGAATCTGTTTATCATATCTGTACACACTATATTAATTCCTATCCAGACAGCATAACTTCATTTAATTTCCTTAATTGCTTTTAATATTATATCCTAATTATTTTTATATATCTTCCACATTCTTCTATATTTCTCTATATATAATTACTATAACCTTATTTTACTGCAACAATAAAAAATATCAAAGTTTTCTTTAAAGTATCACTCTTTTTTGTGACAGAGAGAGGGACAGATAAGGACAGACGGACAGGAAAGGAGAGATAAGAAGCATCAACTCTTTGTTGTGGGACCTTAGCTGTTCATTGATTGCTCTCTCATATGTGCCTTGACTGGTGGGGGGCAGCTACAGCAGACCCAGTGACCCCTTGCTCAAGCCAGCGACCTTGGGCTCAAGCTAGTGAGCCTTGCTCAAACCAGATGAGCCTGCGCTTAAGCCAGCGAACTTGGGGTTTCAAACCTCGTTCTTCTGTATCCCAGTCTGATGCTCTATCCACTGCAACACTGCATGGTCAGGCTAAACTGTCATTCTTTGACATCCTTTGCACAAATAAAGTCTCAACCTGTGTCAAGTTAATGCAGTTGACAGGCAAAGCATGTCACATTTTACCTTTTATACCTTCCCTAATAATACCTCCATAAAAGGAGATTATACATTACTATAAAAATATCAATTTTTTATGGTAACTTTATTGATTAATCAGGCCTTAAAGCCTACTTTTCTATTTCTTTATTTAGAAATTAAACTTAATGGGGTGACATTGTCCCATAATAACATATAGGTTTCAAATTAACATCACTATAGTATTGGAACTGTTGGTTGCATTGTGTGCCTATTCCATTATCCAAAATCAAATCATTATCCATCACCCAATATTTGTTTTATTTTACTCTTTACCCTTCCCTCCCTCCTGCCCTGATAACCAATTAATTTTTATCTTTGTCCATGAATTTCAGTTTTGTATACGTCATACTGACTTCCATAATGGTTAAACAAGTTTGCATTCCCACTAGCAGTGAATGAGGGTTCCTTTTTCTCTGCAACCTCTCCAACACTTGTTATAACTGTTTTGTATTAATAGATAACAGCCAATCTAACAGGTTTAAGGTAGTATCTCATTGTGGTTTTGATTTGCATTTCTCTAATAGCTAGCCAAGATGAACACCTTTTCATATACCTGCTGTCCACTTGTATGTTCTTTTGGGAAAAGTGTCTGTTCAGGTCTTCTCCCCATTTTTTAATTGGATTGTTTGCTTATTTGTTGCTGACCTTTGTAAGTTGTTTACATATTTTGGATATTAGCCCCTTATTGGAGCTGTTGTTTGTGAATATCATCTCCAACTAGGTTGGCTGCTTATTTGTTTTATTGTCAGTTTCTTTTACTGTGCAGAAAATTTTAGCTTGGTATAGTCTCATTCATTTATTTTTGCCTATACTTCCTTTGCCTTTGGGGTCAAATTTATAAAACATTCTCAAAGGCCAAGGTTCATAAGTTTAGCACCTTTGTTTTCTTCTATGTATTTTGTTGTTTCAGAGCTTATATTTAGGTCTTTGATACATTTTGAATTAATTTTTTGTGCATGGGGATAAACTGTAGTCAAGTTTCATTCTTTTGCATGTGGCTTTCTGGTTCAAACTAGTGACCCTGTCTGTGATCCCATACTCAAGCCAATGACCCTGTGCTCAAGATGGTGAGCCATGCTAAAATCTGATGAGCCCACACTTAATTTGAATGAGCCCACACTTAAGCTGGGGATCCCAGGGTTTTGAACTTGTATCTTCAGTGTCCAGGCAAATGCTCTATTCACTGTGCCACTGCTTGGTCAGGCTGGTTGATTTTTTTCTATTAGTTTTTTGTGGAGTCTTTAAGATTTTCTAGATACAGACTCATGTCATCTGCAAAAAGTGATATTTTTTATTTTTTTCCCAATATGGATAACTTTTATTTCTCTTTATTGTTTATTTGCTCTGGCTAAGAGTGCCAGTATTATGTTTTTTTCTTTTAAATTTTTATTAATTTTAATTTATTGTGTTAACATGGATTCAGTGTCTCACTCATTATAACTTCCTCACCTTCACCGCCTGGTCCCCCATTACATCCCCTTTGTCCCCTCCCCCTAACTTTCTCCCCACTTCCCTCTGGGATTTGCTATCTTGTTTTCTGTATCTATGTGTTAATGTATATATAATTTCACTAATCCCTTCACCTTCTCTGATCCCATCCCCTCATCTCCCTTCCCTCTGACAGCTTTCTCTCTGTTCCCTGTGACCCCACCTCTGCCTTGATTCTATTCCTCAGTTCACCTTGTTAATTAGATTCCACATTCCATTGTGTATCTGTACCACAGCTTTTTAATCCACTCATCCTCTGACAGACACTTGAACTGTTTCCAGATCTTTGCTATTGTGAACAATGCTGCCATAAACTTGGAGGTGCATTTCTTCTTTTGAATCAGTGATTTGGTATTCTTAGGATATATTCTTAAAAGTGGGATAGTTGGGTCAAAAGGCAGTTACATTTTCAATTTTTTGAAGAAACTCCATACTGTTTTCCATAGTGGCTGCATAAGTTTGCATTCCCACAAGAAGTGCAAGATAAATGATATCTTAGAAAGGACTGGCAAAGTAAGTGCTGAATATTCTATCTCATTTATACTACAATGTACTAATATTTCATACAGGTCCAAAATTGGAAATTTTTTCTGTGCTTCTTGCTTTTAATGGAAAATTAGATTATGTATTTAGTTGTTTTGTAAGTAGTGGAACATGTGTCATGAAATAATTGGGGTCAAATAGTTTTCAGTCTTATTCACAGGTGACCTCTGCATGAGCTGACTGAATAACCACTATCTAGAGTTACTGGTATTTAAAGGGTGGAATATTCTAATGAATTGTTTCTTTTGCTTCTTTGAAACAATTATTTAACAATAACCTCACTTGTACTATATGATTTTAATAAATTGATCCATTAGTTGATTTCAGTAGTTTCAGTAATAATTTAATCCACTTGTTCCATAGGGGATGGATATGCTCCTTCTTCAGTTCACATAATAAGTTCTGGAGAATCTGATCCTAATGTGTCATGTTTATTCAATGGTGAAAAAAATGGCCCTGGCCGGTTGGCTTAGCAGTAGAGCGTCAGCTTGGCGTGCGGGGGACCCAGGTTCGATTGCCGGCCAAGGCACATAGGAGAAGCGCCCATTTGCTTCTCCACCCCTCCCCCTCTCCTTCCTCTCTGTCTCTCTCTTCCCCTCCCGCAGCCAAGGCTCCATTGGAGCAAAGATGGCCCTGGGCGCTGGGGATGGCTCCTTGGCCTCTGCCCCAGGCGCTAGAGTGGCTCTGGTCATGGCAGAGCGACACCCCGGAGGGGCAGAGCATCGCCCCCTGGTGGGCATGCCGGGTGGATCCCGGTCGGGCGCATGCGGGAGTCTGTCTGACTGTCTTTCCCCGTTTCCAGCTTCAGAAAAATACAAAAAAAAAAAATGTTAAAGACAGGAGAAAATATGGTCCCAAATATGTGTACTCAGGGGACTTGCAGGGGAAGGATTATCTTCTAATTTTTCATTTTGTTTTGTGTGTTGATATGTCATTTAATGACTGCTAGCTTTTGAGATACTCGCTAGGCTTTTCTCCCGCTCTTGATGTTGATGTGATCAAATTATTTCCCATATCACATCTAATTCTACTCTGTTTTGATGGTATTTTTCTCCCTTGAATGTGTTTCTTTTAATTTTATAAATTGAAACCAAGAAGCTGGTTTCATTCTTTGGTAGATTTTCTCCTCCCAAAGGCAGGCTATAACCAAACTGAATATTTCCTCTTTGATCTGGCAAGACATTGTGTTTGGATTTAATTTGATTATGAAGCTAACCTTGTTCTCAGTCTCATCTTTTATGGGGGCTTCATGTAAAACTGTGCTGACAGAAAAATATTCTCATACTCTGGCCATGGTCTTGACTACTCAATGTAGGTGATATTTTCAGTGGGTCACAATTTCTCACTTACTGACCTGTTGTACTGAACAAACAAGGCCTCACATGGAAAGCCAGGCCATTTATTTTCACCACTTTTCCTCCCAGTGTATGGGACTGTATTGTAGGTGACAAATTTTATGTGCTGCTTTGGTATTTTTTAGTCTCATATGGTCTCAAAAACCTACCTATGTGTTCCTCTGCTCTCTCTTGATATGTCGCCTAATGAGTGGAAAAACCTACTTATCCAAGTACTTCCCTATGAACCAGACCAACTTCATTCCACTCAGTCTTTATCCTAGTGGATATCACTTCCTTGTCAAACTGCAAAATTATTCAGACAAAGCAATCACCTCCTCCCATGGGAACTAAGAGTCACCTCAATTTATTGTTACTACAAAGCTTTTTTCCCCACAGTCCTTGCTTATTTACTCTCTTCCAAAGTACAGCCTTCATGTGGCCTTCTGTGGACTGCTATGCTTTCCTTTGGGGCTTTATATTTGATTAATAAACTTCAATGTTATTTCATCTGTCTGGTGTGAGTTGTTGTGTTTGTCTATCCATAGAATCTAGGGTGGAGCATCTCTTTCTCACCAATGAGGTGAATAAAAGTAAATCAAAACCAGCTTTAGAATTTCCTGGTTTTTTTGCATATCTCATATTTTTTTTGTGTGTGTGTAAACTGTATATTTTAGATATTATATTATAGCAAATCTGGGCATTGGTTCTCCCTTGTTTGAGCTTATTATTGTTATTTGCTTTTTTATTTGTTTAGTGATTGGTTGGATTATTTTGATGAAGTTATTCCCTCTCCCACAAAGCATGAAGTCTCTGATGTTATTTCTTAGGGAACCAAGCAAAGGCTTGGGTCTGCCTATAGTTACTCTGAGATGACAGTATTTTTAGTAAGGCTGCCTTTGATTATCTCTTTCCCATAGCACACTCAGCTGTTTATCTTCACTAATTGCTGGCTGGGGAATAAATTGCTCAACAGTCTGGTCCAATTAAATTTGGACACTTTGATGGGATAGTTTTGAGGTCAGTATGATTTTTTTCTGACCCAAGTAGGACTCTCTTAACTTTCCCTTTCCTATAATTTAGCTTTTTGTTTCTAATTGTTCTATTAATTTCTACTTAACTAATTTAAACTACAAACTCCATTACTTTTTAGAGAGTGATAGGTTTTAATTTCTTCATATTCTGTTGCATACTGACTCACCTCCTTTGGGAAGAGATGCAGAGTTCTTTGTTTTATATCCTACATTCCTGAGCTATGGGTATGGAGCTGGAAATAAAAATGATAAATTTTTCAATGAGTGACACTCCTTCCTTAGGAACTTGATATTCAATGCAAGAGGAACAATAGTTTCAGGTATTATTGGTCTGACTCTTCCAGTGTGGAACCTCTTACAAATTCGGGACCCCAATGTTCTTTGTAGTCTTATGAGTGAGGGTGGCATGGAAGATGAAATTCCCCACCTCTGGACTGTACTCATCTGAAACTTAACTTTAGAAGAAGCTAAAAAAGGAACTATGAGAAATGCTGGTAATATTCCCTATCTGAAATATCACTCAGGGATGTGGGGGGAGAATGAGTCTTGTTTTCTTGGCTGCACCAGTCTGGCGTGGAGTTTCTATCTTGCTGACATAAGAGCAGGGAGGGAGGATATAGATCTTGGTGTAAACGCCACTGATTCTCAGTATCCTTACTAAATTTTAGTAGATTTTCAGGAATAAATGTTTCTTCACATACTCTATATCTTTAAAATTTCCAGATAAATTAAATAATTGGGTTTTTAAAATTCTTTTTTTTTTTAACAGTTTCAGTGGGGAGGAGATCCACAGAGCACCTCACACTATCATGCTAGAAGTGGAACAGCTGATTTTATTAGTCAATTCATTAAAATCTTATTCTACTTTTTAAAAATGTCAGCATCACATTCATAAAAAAGGGTATGAAATGGTTATTGAATATCATATCTATTAATACACCTTTAGGTCTCCTTTTACCATGAATAGCTTGTCATTGTCTGGGTGTAAGTGTCCCAATTATACACAATGTAGAGAATATTGACTTAAGAACTACCATGATGTGGCCAGAATCTGTCACTGATATAGGAATGACACTCCATCGGTGAAATACATTTCAATGTTTGTTAGACATCAATGGAAACCATAAAATGGCAGGCAGCAGAAGATTTATGTAATAATTGTTTTTGGAATGGGCAGGGCTCACTCCTAGAACTATATGTTTTAAGTATTTGTAATAGTTCTCTATATGGGAAGGGAAGTCTTAAATGGAAAACAACACAATTAAAACAGTGGAAGTGGGACAAGTACACAATCATGAGCCCATCTGGTTTCTCTGACTTAGTCATGTGGTTACCTTTATGCTGCATAAAATGCCAGAGAGAGGGCTTTAAGGATCATGGAGGAAGAATTAAACCACATATGAAGCAAAAACCAATTATAACAGTCATAGAATTTTCAAGGTTCAAGGCAGAACTTCAATTAGGGGTCTTCATGCCATATTACTAATTATTTGAAATGTTTAAGTTAACTGATAAACTGTTAAAATATGTTAAATTTCATTTCATGACAAATATACATGTAAATGACCTAAAAAGTGAGGTATAAGTTAAAATCCCTAGACTTCTCTACCTTTTGTGCCTTTAGTGTGGAACTACTACAACCCATCTAGGCTCATGGTCCCAGAACAGGTCTCAGGCAGTAGCCAGTCCCCTTCCTCTTCCTACCCTGAGTTTTACCCTTCATCCTTGAAGACTCATCTTTGTGTATGTGAACACCCCATCCCATTCATAATCTGTTCCTCAGGTACAGCCAAACCATAGCCATCTAGAAGTATACACACCAGCAGTGTATGAACACTCAAAATGGAGAGCATGTTGGTGATGGAAGCATGTTTGAGAACATTTAGATAAAGAGTTCAGACATCCTAGAATATCAAGGACAATAGGAGGGGCTTAGGACTCTATATATATACATATATCTCTCTGGTCCTACAGACTGGACTCTTGGCCTTATAGGAAAGGTATAGCAGGAAAAGAGCCAAAGACAGTCTCCAAACATGGAGTCAGGACAAGGATCCCTCTTGATACGGTTTGAGAGAAATGTTATATTTAACAACTGGTACAGCATGAAACAGTAGCTAATCAGAAAAAGTGAGGGTCTTCAAATGACACTACATGAATAGCTGTCTACATAACCTGCCATTTTTTTTCTTTTTTGAAAAAATGGTAACAAAAGTCTCTCTACCTTCATCTCACCTTGTGGTTCTAGTCATAACAGCTACTATGTAATAATGCTTTTTAAAATTCTAATAATAGTGACAAAAAAAGAAGTTGTAAGTACATTATATGTATTTCATTTAAATATCTATTAATTGAGTACATAAGGGGGAAATCAGAGTGCTTGATTCTTTGAGAAAGAAGGATAAATGAAACATTTTAAGGTTGTAATTATTCAGAATTTCACAATCTCTACTGTACCTGAAATTGTGGAGCAGATACATGTGTATAAATAATTGTAATATTAGTTAGGAAATGAGATGTGTTATCATAGAACGGGAAAGAAAGAGGTATTAATGTGAACTAGAGAGCACCTAAAAATAGCCTTACCTAAATGTATAAATGGTCTGTGCCATGAAATCTTTGCCCTTTACCATTTTCTGATCATCTACTCTGGTAAACTATGGCTTCACTTTCATTAAATAGCTTCCAGATATTAGATCCATTTTTCTCTCTTCTTTCTTTTTTGTTCATTAAAAATGAGGAAATGTTTTAGGTCTACATAAACAGTTTACAAAGAAAATTATTGTACAGGTTTTTCTATTATCTGAAAGTATAGAATTCCTGGGCAACCTTTCCTAAACTGAGATAGCATAAAGTAAAAAAAACAATTATCATTAATTGGTATGGAAAATTTTTGAACATTTCCAGACCCCCAAAATAATATACCAAATCATACCAAATACACTTAATTAAGTCCAGTTTTATGCTACGCTTAATACTCTAAGGAATGTGTAGGCTTTTGTGATACTTTAGGATACATCTTACTAACAGATGCACAAAATAAATTAAGGTGAAGCACAAATGCTCGCAGACACAGTTAAAAGCTCTGGAGTCTTGATGCTGAGATGCTGAATGAAGTTCCCAAGGAAGGCACTTGGTGGTGCTACCCTCACTGCAGCTTTTAGTGCTCGCTTCCTCTATGGTTTCCTTGCTACAAAACAACTATAACTTGCTCCGTGCAAAACAAATGCTCAACTCTATATTCGTTTTCACCTTTTTTCATAAAAGTGAAAATCCTCTTTGAATTGCTTTCATTTAGTGAAAATAGACGGTAATGTAAGTCTTACATGGAAGTGAAGAGACCTAACGTGAACTTTCAAAAAGCGAGCAACACTAGTATTCCACTTCTCTGTGATCATCTGTCCCTTATTTCCTTGAAAGTACACTTGGCTCTTACCTCTAATGAAAATGATCTTTTAATTTGATTTGCATCAGTTTTATGAATCTAAGTATTAAGAAATAATTCAGTGAATCTCTAATTAAAGAATAATGCTGACTGTCTAATCACCTTACTACTCTCCCATTTCTAGTTGCCTTATCATTTAGATTACTACATACATATGTTTCTTTAGATAGAGTGTACTTCAGGGTTCCAAAAAGTCCCTATAAGGCCACATGTGTGTGAATAATGCCAGCTAGGTATAGTTCCAACCTGCCTTAACTTACACATATTGGTCCACTTAATCCTCACCTTAAGTCTTTGATGTATTATTTCACCATTTTATACATGGAAGAATTCACAGAAAACACAAGTAACTTGTCCAATATCACACAATAAGTTACTATGCATTGTTGAGAACATTAACAGAGAAAATACATGCTATGTAAGCCTTTAGTATTTAAATACCAATTAAGAGATACTGTTTATTAATAAGTATAGGGACATATTCTAGGATCTAAATATTTGCATTAAAAACTCTCATATCCTAGCTATATCTGCAAATATTTGAGTTCAATAATTTTGGTTATCAAAATTTCCAGTTTATATTAAGAAGTTCTTATGGTGACAGGGTGCAAAACAAAATTGCAAAAGCCAAAGAAATAAAAATAGATTTTCGAGGAAGAAAAACTGTCATTCAACAAAATTAAAGTCAATTTTACAAGGCTTTGGAAAGACTGGATGTTAAAATTATAAAGAATATAATAGTTAAAAACACAGATATAGATAAAATTTTAAATTAATCATCAAATATAAAATGTAATTGACCTAATTACCTAAGCACTTAATGCCTCATTACATGTACAATTTTATACTTTATCTAGAACTTCTACTCCTGATCCATCACTGATTACAAGGTTGTGTGTGTGACTGTGTATAAGAAGGTTAATAAAGTTTATCAGGAGATGGTGAGGAGAATAATTCATTAATAATATGTTTTCAAATTAACATACATTGAAATTTGAAGTAGAGATTAATAATAATATTTTATAATTATACATATATAATAAATTTCTTAAATTTTTATTTAAGATATTTCTTTTAGATATTTATTTTTTAAGAGTATGAACATTTTAAATTAATATATTATGTGTATCTTTAAAAATATGAAGAACCTTAGATATTTTAAATTTATAATCAACAGAACAATCTCATTATAATCTTCTTTGTTTAAAACTAATATTCATGCATTATATTGAAGCATATGAAATGCACCTACCTGCCTAACCTGTGGTAGTACAGTGGATAGAGCATCAATCTGGAATGCTGAGGTCACCACTTCGAAACCCTGGGCTTGCCTGGTCAAGGCACATATGTGAGTTGATGCTTCCTGCTCCTCCCCTCCTTCTCTCTCTCTCTCTCCCCTCTCTAAAATGAAAAACTAAAATTTTAAAATAAAAAATAACTGAGAAAAAAGAAATACACCTACCAAAATCAATATGTAACTTTTGCACAGAGAAATTAAAATATTTCTATAAAGGAAATTTCACTTTCCTTTTCCCCAAATTATGATAAAGTATTTTTAATATAAAAATAATGTTGGACAGTAAGTTTATAGTGTAGCAATTTGCTATATAATCACAGTCTTCATATTTACAAAGTTTAACAAACGTACCTCTAGCACTGGCAAATCTCTACTTTAGGTGGCATGGTGACATTTAAAAGGCCTTTTGCATTACTGCAAAGTATGAAAAAATAAGAATACAGTGATCAGTATTACAAGACATGTTAAAACATCTTCTTTAAAATGGAAAGGGACTTGGCAGATGGGTAAAAAGGTAAAAGGATCAAAAAGTATATATATATTATGTTAACTGAAATAAGGTAGTCAGAGAAAGACAAGTACCATAAGATTTCACTCATATGCGGAATCTAATGAACAAAATGAACTAACAAGCAAAATAAAGACCATTATAAGTGGAAGGGACAAGGGTGCTGAGTGAGGGAGGTGGAAGTATAGAGCAAAACAGACAAAAAAGACTTATGGACATAGACAACATTGTGGTGATTGTTGAGGGAGAGGTGGTAGAACGTATGGAGGCATAAATGATGGTGGACAAAGACTTGACTTGAGTGGGGGTGAACACAGGATATGCTGTACAGGGATGTATTGTAGAATTGGACAGCATAAACCTGTATAATTATGCTAACTAGTGTCATCCTAAAAATTTAAATATAAAAAGAAGTAAAATTGGTAGTTACAGAATACTCATGGGAAAGTAAATACAGCATAGGGATATTATCAATAATATTGTAATAACTATGTATGGTACCAAATTGGTACTTCATTTCTTGGGGTGCTAATTTAGTAAGTTATATAATGTCCAACTACTGGGTAGTACAACTGAAACTAACATAATATGTCAATTATAATTGGAAAATAAAAAAGTATTTAAATTTAAGAAGGAATACAATAAAATGAAGTTCAATATATATAGTGAAATAAATTTCAATTTAATGTTAAACATTTTTTCAAATCAATGGTATGATACACTATATATAAAATATTAATGAGAAGCCATTTTTTCACATTCCATTTTACTTTTTCTTTTTAGATTTTATTTATTTGTTTTGAGGAGGGAAGAGGACAGGAAGCATCAACTCCCATATGTGCCTTGACCAGGCAAGCCCAGGGTTTCAAACCAGCAACTTCAGCATTCCATGTCAACATTTTATTCACTACACCATCACAAGTCAGGCACATTCTACTTTCTTTAAACATCTTTTTCAAACTTTTCAAGCAAATAAATTTATTCAATCAAGTTTACAGAAATCAGAGAGTAAGTACAAAATGGCTCTGAATTTATTCAAATTATTGAAAGCACTCACATTTCATAGAATTTTATTTTGAGAAAAACTTTAAAATACAATGCATAGTAGTATATATTTCATATCAAATATAACAATATTTTTTAATTTATATCAATATGATGATACATTATGTAGTTGTTAGAAATAACTCTGTGAAGAAAATAGAAAAAGAAATATTTATTATTTATAAGAGCAAATAAAATAATAACGCTGAACAGTATATTCATCTCTGTAAAACTGGTAAGTATACAGAGGAAGTCTAAAGTTTTAATATACTTAGAAATTTTAAAAAAGAAAACAAACTTCAAGGCTTTAGAATTAAAAGTTCCCTTACAGTTTGGTTAATCAACTCCATTGAATTTTTAATTTAAATTTTATTTTTAAATTATAATTCACATTTAGTGTATTTTGTATTAATTTCATATGTACTACAAAGTGTCACTCCCCAATATTTTCAATACTCACCTGGCACCATATATAGCTATTACAATATCAATTCTATTAATTTTATAGATGAAAATCAAGAAATTCATTTTAGTAAGAAAAAAAGGAAAAAGTTTCCAGATCACAGTCTTATAAGTTGTGAAAAGTGAGAAGAAAATATTAAAATAATTTTACATTTCTCAAATAATTATATAAATTATTATAAAATTGCCTAATTGAAAATATTTTAAATCTCTAGGAATTAACAACTCTTAAAAAAATAAAAACAATGGAAATCTTTGATGATATTGCAACTTGTTTAAAAAAATAGAAAACATAGAACTCAGGAAATGATGATTGGCGTCAGAATTGTTTAATGTCAGGTCTGTGAGCAGAACAACGGAAAACATTTTTTAGGAGTTTCCGTGCTGAGAGAAAAGGTGTTTTGTTTTTTTTAAGGGAAAATGCAAACATTTGTCATAAGAGGATAGGGGGAAGAAAAGAGGAAGTGAATTAGGAGGTCCTATGAAATATTTTGTCCCTGGAAAGTAAGGAAAAAAACATGTTTACTGGAACAATATTCATAGTAAAACTTCGTATTTCACTACAAATCATTTATCTATACAATAGAATATAAAAGTGAAATTTTTGGTTGTAGACTAACCATTTTTAAGGTCAGAAGAAAAAAAATTCTATTTCATTGATCTTTTATCCTTATTACTACATAATTTTAATTTTCAAAACTTCATAAGCAGCTTATAAGTAAAATGAAACAATATTATTGAATTGGCATTAATTCGGAGAATTTTTTATTACAAAGGTTTTAAAAAAGCAGTTCAATTGTAATCAGATACACAATAAAATGTTCTTTATAATGGTCTTTAAAAACACAGACTAGTTAATAGTTTTAGTATTGTGACTTATATTTTTGAGGAAATAGAGTTAAAATGTAACATGTTTTCTTAATTACTGACATTTTAATAATTTGCAATAGGAATATAGCTATCAAATCAAATCATGTTTTTGTTTTGTTTTGTTTTTATTCTACAGGGCACATTCAATTTAACTCTATGTTAGAGAATTAAGAAATGCATTTAGCCATTTGTCAGTGAAGTAAAAATATTACTATAGCTAAAACTGAATTAGTTCATGATCACTCCAGTAGGTAGCAATTAAATATATCTTTTTACATTTTAAATATACAAATAAAACAATGAGGATTGTCAAGTTTACATGATAAGTCGGAGAATTTACAACATTTAACCATAATTTAATAGGCCTTTTTTGTCAATGTACAAATATTGTGACCATACCATTGTTTCACAAAGTAACTAAAGGATTTTCCTTAGTAAGTTGGCATACACGTTATTCCTCCTTCTGCTTCCTGCTTTGGAACCCTTACTGAGTTTCATCACAATTTCATGACTAGTCATTGTCATATACCACCAAAGAGCTTCTTCAATCATGTGTACATTTGATGAGACCTGACAAAATCATGTGGTTGTAAAAACTACTTTTAAAAATATAATAATGCCAACAAATATCTAAGTAGAGAAGTTTTTTTTTTAATAGAAATATACTCAAACTCCTTTTTGTGTAATTTCTCTGATCTGAGTAGTATAGTACTTGGAGAGAATAGTAAAATCATTTAAAGAAAATTCATGAAGCTACCATATTCCACATCATACTTGAAAATTAGCAGTCAAAGCACATCTTTCAAATACTATAATAAGATTTTTTTGCAGATTTTTCTTATGTCAAATGGCCGTATAATACAATTTTGAGAAAGAAGTTCACTCCATTATTAATGCTAAACTAATTATTAGTCAAGTATGCAGTGAGTAACAAATGTTATCAACAAATAATAAAACACTATGTCATAGCCATGGAGCTCAAGAAAGGTATTTAAATATTCATTCATTCATTCATTCACAGTGTGTATAAAAAAACACTTCTGTCTAACACTCAGAATTGATTTCCATACAGACTGAAGTTTATTAAGCAATTTTGAATAATCAGTATAAAATGTAGAAATACATTATAAGATGTAGCCATGTTTACATAAGCAATAGAAGAAATTTGAGAGATCTGGATAAAAGTGTAAACTCTAGAAAACACAAATTATGGAGAAAAACAAGCAGTTTTAATGATACTTCTCAACAAGTAAGCAATTTTCTTGTATCATTAAGAAAGGAAGTCAAGATTGCAATCACTATGTCTTAATCTTAAATTAATAAATTACTTTGTGGCATAGAATAGCACTATGCTATTCATTGAATTCAAAGAAAATAATATGCTGAATAAAAAGGAGAGATATTTCGTTTTAAGTGGTTATTATTCTCCACATCTAATCATATTCAAATAGAGAGTTTATATTAAAACCAAGATAAGTTTGTCTTGCTAAAAGAACAATGCACATACTTAAAAAATCTCTTCTCTGAAAAATGTTTGTATAAAATTATTTTAAAAAATAACTTCAATGGTTTAGTATCTATTGTGAGGAGAATACTGTGTTAAACATTTCAGTAGAGAATATATTATTTCTGATTCCCACAGCTGTCCTTCAAGATACATTTTATGATCTCCATTTTATGGATGAGAAAACACAGCTTTTGAGAAGTTAAGGCACTTGTTCAAGGTCTAACAGCTATTCTGTGTTTAATGTTGGAGTTAAACTTAGATTTTTATGGCTCAAAGCCCTTGCACATTCCACTTTAATCATACTGTGTTATTAGAATCACAATATTTGTCACATCTGTAGACAAAACACATATTTACTTAACATAGAGCATCTTGCTTTGGAAGACGTGGAGAGAATTTAGCTAAGTATTATAGAAGTCTCAAAAACTGTGATATCACCAGTTTGATGGATTAGTTTCACTATTTCTAACACACATTCAAATAAATAACTTTAAAAAAAACCTGTGTCGGTGTAACACCTAAAATCGTCTTGCATAATCCCAAAGGTATATTACCATACTTGGTAAATACCAACAGCTACCAATCTTGCACTGACAAGGCATTCATATATCAATGCCAGACAGACATTTCAAAGTGAGTTCTATTGCTCTAGCCAGATGGCTCGGTTAGAATTTTGTCCCAAAGCACAGAGGTTGGAAAATATTTGAACATCTGCTTTGTGAAATGTAGTAAGTCAACACTGATAAATAAAAGGATTGCCAAGCAACAAAGATGGTTCGGCTAAGGTTAGATGATACAATTAGTATTATTTCATAAACTTTTGTAGCAATGTTTCACTGTTCAGAAGTGAGAATGAAGAAAATAAAGTGGGAGTTCACCCAAAGTTGAGCAATGGCAGTTCATGGACAACAATAAAATATAAGGAGGATGTAAACAAGAGAATGATTGAAATAATTGGCCATGTTTGTACGAAGGCAGATGATAGAAATTCATTTAAGAAATGTGTGAGGGAGCTAAATATTTTATCAAAAAACGAGGCAATTAAATCTCAGTAGAAGTGGAAAAATTAGATATGAGTATGGGGTGCAAAGAAAATGTCAGAACTTTGTATCTTGGAGGAGAGTGTGTCTTAATGAGAGTAGTTGTGGGTGGTCCAAGTGAAGTAAAGCTGACAGTAACTGAAGATAAGAAACTTAAGCATAATATATAATGCCTAATCACTAGAGTGTACAGCTGTAACTAATATAGTATGTCAATTGTAACTGAGCAAAAAAACAATGTTTTTTTTAAAAAAAGCAAAGAAAATTCTCAGAGAAAAAATATAATAATGATTTCATGAAAAGTCATAATCATATTGCAAAACATCACAAAGCTTTAAAATTCTGGTGTTGGTTTTGTCTATACCTTAACTATATATTTTTTTCTGGAGAGCCAGATAGTCCTTCAATATTAAGCAAGAGATATTATAGTAATTAAAATTCAAACGTTTTCAATTGCAAAATATATAGCATCCCCAATGCCATATATCTTTACTATCTGAATAATTATTATAATCTTATGGAAGATAGTCCCTGCCCTCCAAAAACCTGTATCTTGGGAAGACAGATATAATCAACCATAATATAATATTACATATATTTGTTAATAAAGTATATGCTAACCATTTTATAACCTCAAAACATTTTATTTTGTAGAATGTTTAACAGCTCCTTCACTTGCCTCCTCTATAAGATAAAATTGAATACTTGCTTTGTATGTAATGTATATCTTTACAACAGCATGTTCAGTCAGAACTTACAATTGTCTGATATATTTTACATGCCTGTCAAAGCAGTTACAGTTAGAAGTTTGAAATGTGGCACTAATTTGTTTTATCAAAGAGTACTTACTATTTTTAAATTAGAGAAAAATTTTGAAATGAATAATACAAATTTGTTTAGATTTTTATTTATTTTTATTAGAGAGAGAGAGAAAAAAGAGATAGAGAGAACAGGGGGAGGAGCAGGAAGCATCAACTCCCATATGTGCCTTGATCAGGCAAGTCCAGGGTTTCAAACTGGCGACTTCAGCATTCCAGGTCGATGCTTTATCCATGGTGCCACCACAGGTCAGGGTACAAATTTGTTTTAAAACAAATAATCCCCCCATACTGTCTTCCACTTCTCATTACCCTAGTAACCATCCCAGTGTTCTTGTTCATGAGCTTTTTCTCTTTCTCACTTTCTCCTTTTAGCTCAATCTCTTCGCAATAAATTAAATTAAATAAAAAAAATAAACAAATATAAATCTACACTTCCATAGAGGAAATATAATCTGAAAGTTTGTTCTTCAATTTGGAATTTTCCAACCCCAAAAGTATATTTATTCTTATTAAAGATTTTAAAGGATTCAGGAAATTACACATATATATTTTTTAAATGATTTCACTCAGGCTGCTTAAATATTGTGATTTAGCAGTGAGTTGGGACTTCTCTAATCAATTGAATATATTGCTTCATATTTGTCCAAAGTTAAGATTTAAAAGCTCAGCAGCAATTTAGAATTTATTACATGCTCATTCCCATGAAATCTGACTAGTAATGCATAATTCACAGATTCCAAACACATACAATCATATGCAAACTTCTAAAAACACCCAGTCTTTGAAGGTAATGTTCTTCACACCCAGCTATGCAACAGAATCACTTAGGGAACTTCTAAAAATACATCTAACTGGATTTTATCCACACCTACTAAAATCAGAGGCTCAAGAGAGGGAGCCCCAAATATAAATTTTCATAAACTCTCCTGCTTTTGATTTTTATGCTATCCATGAACTGATGTGTTGAAACTACTGTTGTAGAGAGGTTATTCAAAATTGAATTCATTTTGAATATAATATTTTCACAGCCATTGCTTTTGAGCAGCTGTTTTCTCTTAGAATTATAAGATCCTATACCTTGAAAGTGAAATATTGATTAAAGGATATATAGTACAACCTCTATCTCAGTATAGCAATCTTTTCCACAGTATCCTTGGTGACTCAGCATCCATTTGCAAACTTACAACATTGATTGCGGGAGGCTGATCATGACTTGTCACCACACAATATATTATTTGATAACAGCTTATTGATATATAATTCATATACCAAAACATTTTCTCTTTTAAAATATGTATTTCAGTGATATTTAGTATACTCACAGAGCTGTGCAACCATCACTGCTATCTAATTTTAGAACATTTTTATCACCTCAAAAAAGAAACTTGTTAGCATTCATTCTTTTTTTCCTTTTTCTCTCCAGTCCTAAGCAATCACTCATCTACTTTCTATCCCTACAAAGTTGCCTAATTAGGGCATTTCATATTGATAGAACCATGCATTATGTGGGCTTTTATGTCTCATTTCTTCCATTTAGCATGTTTTCAAGGTTCATGCATGTTATACCATGTACAAATACTTTATTCCTTTTTACTTTTTTTTTATTATAATTTTATTTTTTTAGTGGGGCGACATCAATAAATCAGGTTACATATATTCAAAGATAACAAGTCCAGGTTATCTTGTCTTTCAATTATGTTGCATACCCATCACCCAAAGTCAGATTGTCCTCTGTCACCTTCTATCTAGTTTATTTGTGCCCCTCCCCCTCCCCTTTCCCTCCCACTTCCCCCCTCCCCCCGTAACCACCACACTCTTATCAATGTCTCTTAGTTTCACTTTTATGTCCCACCTACGTATGGAATAATGCAGTTCCTGTTTTTTTCTTATTTACTTATTTCACTTCGTATAATGTTATCAAGATCCCACCATTTTGCTGTAAATGATCCGATGTCATCATTTCTTATGGCTGAGTAGTATTCCATAGTGTATATGTGCCACATCTTCTTTATCCAGTCATCTATTGACGGGCTTTTTGGTTGTTTCCATGTCCTGGCCACTGTGAACAATGCTGCAATGAACATGGGGCTGCATGTGTCTTTACGTATCAATGTTTCTGAGTTTTGGGGGTATATACCCAGTAGAGGGATTGCTGGGTCATAAGGTAGTTCTATTTTCAGTTTTTTGAGGAACCACCATACTTTCTTCCATAATGGTTGTACTACTTTACATTCCCACCAACAGTGTATGAGGGTTCCTTTTTCTCCACAGCCTCTCCAACATTTGCTATTACCTGTCTTGTTAATAATAGCTAATCTAACAGGTGTGAGGTGGTATCTCATTGTAGTTTTGATTTGCATTTCTCTAATAACTAAAGAAGATGAGCATCTTTTCATATATCTGTTGGCCATTTGTACTTCCTCCTGGGAGAAGTGTCTGTTCATGTCCTCTTCCCATTTTTTTATTGGATTGTTTGTTTGTTTGTTGTTGAGTTTTATGAGTTCTTTGTATATTTTGGATATTAGGCCCTTATCTGAGCTGTTGTTTGAAAATATCGTTTCCCATTTAGTTGGCTTTCTGTTTATTTTGTTATCAGTTTCTCTTGCTGAGCAAAAACTTCTTAGTCTGATGTAATCCCATTCATTAATTTTTGCCTTCACTTCTCTTGCCATTGGAGTCAAATTCATAAAATGCTCTTTAAAACCCAGGTCCATGAGTTTAGTACCTATGTCTTCTTCTATGTACTTTATTGTTTCAGGTCTTATGTTTAGATCTTTGATCCATTTTGAGTTAATTTTAGTACAGGGGGACAAACTGTAGACCAGTTTCATTCTTTTGCATGTGGCTTTCCAGTTTCCCCAGCACCATTTATTGAAGAGGCTTTCTTTTCTCCATTGTATGTTCTTGGCCCCTTTATCAAAAATTATTTGACTATATATATGCGGTTTTATTTCTGGACTTTCTATTCTGTTCCGTTGGTCTGAGTGTCTATTTTTGTGCCAATACCATGCTGTTTTGATTGTCGTGGCCCTATAATAGAGTTTGAAGTCAGGTATTGTAATGCCCCCAGCTTCATTCTTTTTCTTTAGGATTGCTTTGGCTATTCGGGGTTTTTTATACTTCCATATAAATCTGATGATTTTTTGCTCTATTTCTTTAAAAAATGTCATTGGAATTTTGATGGGAATTGCATTAAATTTGTATATTGCTTTGGGTAATATAGCCATCTTGATTATATTTATTCTTCCTAACCAAGAACAAGGAATATTCTTCCATCTCATTATATCTTTCTCAATTTCTCTTAACAATGGTTTATAGTTTTCATTATATAAGTCCTTTACATTCTTTGTTATGTTTATTCCTAAGTATTTTATTTTTTTTTGTTGCAATTGTGAAGGGGATTATTCTTTTGAGTTCATTCTCAATTGTTTCATTGTTGGCATATAGAAAGGCTATTGACTTCTGTATGTTAATTTTGTATCCTGCAACCTTACTGTATTGGCTTATTGTTTCTAGTAGTCTTTTTGTGGATTCTTTGAGGTTTTCGATGTATAGGATCATATCATCTGCAAAAAGTGATACCTTTACTTCTTCTTTTCCGATATGGATGCCTTTTATTTCTTTGTCTTGTCTGATTGCTCTGGCTAGAACCTCTAGTACCACATTAAATAAGAGTGGAGAGAGTGGACAACCCTGCCTTGTTCCTGATTTAAGGGGGAAAGCCTTCAGTTTTGTGCCATTTAATATGATGTTAGCTGATGGTTTATCATATATGGACTTTATCATGTTGAGATATTTTCCTTCTATACCCATTTTGTTGAGAGTCTTAAACATAAAATTGTGTTGTATTTTATCGAAAGCCTTTTCTGCGTCTATTGATAAGATCATGTGGTTTTTGTTCTTTGTTTTGTTGATATGGTGTATTATGTTAACCGTTTTACGTATGTTGAACCATCCTTGAGATTCTGGGATGAATCCCACTTGATCGTGAATTATTATTTTTTTAATAAGTTGTTGTATTCGAATTGCTAGTATTTTGTTTAGTATTTTAGCATCTGTATTCATTAGAGATATTGGTCTGTAGTTTTCTTTTTTTGTGCCATCCTTGCCTGGTTTTGGTATGAGGGTTATGTTGGCCTCATAAAATGTGTTTGGAAGTATTGCTTCTTCTTCAATTTTTTGGAAGACTTTCAGTAGAATAGGAACCAAGTCTTCTTTGAATGTTTGATAAAATTCGCTGGTATAGCAGTCAGGTCCTGGACTTTTATTTTTGGGGAGGTTTTTAATGGTTTTTTCTATTTCTTCTCTACTAATAGGTCTGTTTAGGCTTTCTGCTTCTTCTTGACTCAGTCTAGGAAGGTTGTATTGTTCTAGGAATTTATCCATTTCTTCTAGATTGTTGAATTTAGTGGCATAAAGTTTTTCATAGTATTCTACAATAATTCTTTGTATATCTACGGTGTCCGTGGTGATTTCTCCTCTTTCATTTTGGATTTTGTTTATATGAATTCTTTCTCTTTTTTCCTTGGTAAGTCTTGCCAAGGGTTTGTCAATTTTATTGATCTTTTCAAAGAACCAGCTCTTTGTTCTATTAATTTTTTCTATAGTTTTACTGTTCTCTATTTCATTTATTTCTGCTCTGATTTTTATTATCTCCTTTCTTCGGCTGGTTTTGGGTTGTTTTTGTTCTTCTCTTTCTAGTTCCTTAAGGTGTGAAGTTAAGTGGTTTACTTGGGCTGTCTCTTGTTTGTTCATATATGCCTGAAGTGATATGAACTTCCCTCTTATCACTGCTTTTGCTGCATCCCATAGATTCTGATATGTCGTATTGTCATTTTCATTAGTCTGACCTTTTTACTTTTTAATAATAATCCATTTTGTGGTTCTACATTTTATTTACCCATTTATAAGTTTATTTATAATTGGTCTTTTCCCACTTTTTAATTATTATGTATAATACCCACAAACATTTATGTATAAGTTTTGTGGGACATATGTTGTCAGTTTCCTTGGAAACATATCCAAGAGTATAATTACAAAGTAATCATTTTTATACTTTTGAGGAACAGCCAAACAGTTTTCCAAAGTAGCTACATCTTCTACAGTACCAACATTATTGCATTAGGGTTCTAATTTCTCAACATTTTTATTGTATATCTTTTATTATAGAAATTCTAGTCAGTGAAGTGTGGTATCTCACTACAGTTTTGATTTGCATTATTTTGATGGACATCACATTGAGCTTGGTTTCATGTACTTATTCACCAATCATATACCTTCTAGAAGAAATATCTATTCAAATCTTTTGCTCATTTTAAAATGTAATTGTTTAGCTGTAATATTTCTTTATGCAGTCTCATACAAGTTTCTGATAACACATATGAATTGCAAATATGTTCCTGTACTCTGTCTTTTCACATTGTAGATGCCATTGTTTGCAGCACAGAGTTTTTAATTTTGATGAAGTCCAATTTACCTATTTTTGTTGTTGTTGTTACTTCTATTTTGGGTGTTATACCTAAAAAACTGTCCGTTCCAGAGGTCACAAGTATTCCAGAGGTACTCCTGTGTTTTCTTCTAAGACTTTTATAATTTTAGCAATTTCATTTATGTGTGTGATCCATTTTGAGTCATGTTCATATTTGGTATACAGCAATTATACTTTATATAATACTTCCTTATTATGAACCCACACCTGCAGTGATACAAATTCTCTTTGGTCTTAGTGCTTTCCTCTGAAACAGAAGGAAATTAAATGTATTCTGTTATCTACCTAAGAATCATCAAATATTTGAATTCAACTCATCATTTTCATTACTTCTTCAAAGTTCATATCTTTTTAAGATTACATTTGCTGGATTCATCAATCATATTTTAATGCCAACACTTTATAGTTATCAGTAAAGACTAACACCCACTTAACACTTTTGACTCACTCAACTAAACTCCAAAAGTGTAGGCTGTTAACAATATATTTATTTATTAACTACTTTTATTTATAAAATTAAACTAACAAGGTGATATGGATCAATAAAAGTACATGGGTTCGAGTGACATTAGAGAAATGGTGCTGTGAGGGGTGCTCCTGATATATCCCCCCTGAAATTTCAAGAAATTCAACAACTAAAGACAGAAAAACGATCTCAGGAGCATCTGAAATACACATATATCAAACAAAGGTACGATTGGGAGAAAAGGTGGCTGAATATATAATCCACTCTGAAGGAAATAAGATGAAGAATGGATTATTCTGCTTTCCTCACTGACCTGAGCAAGGGCTGCTTTCACTTGGAACTGAGAGGAAGGGAGGGCTAAGGGAGAGGGAAGAAGCTGTCTAGGGCAGGCATAGAAGCTGGCTAGGGCAGACGTTCAAGCTGAGGATCTAGGGTGCCCGTGGCTCAGCCTGAGATCACGGACATGGAGCTAGCACAAGCAGCAGACGCTAGCAGAGGTGGCTGAATGGGTTGCCTACAGAGACTGGCACCAGAGTGACTTTGGGCTTTGTTCACTCCCGTTCTGCGATTGCGGACAGTGTGCGAGTAGCTCCACCTGGCGCCTCTGGCATAGATGCGCACGTTCGCAGACAGAGGGGCTGGGGCTGGAGACTGTCAGCAGTGAACTTCTGCATGGGCTGTAGCCAGAGTTTCTGTGTAATCCCAGCTCCCCAACCAACAGTACAAGAAATGTGCAAGGGCTGAATTCCCTAGGCCTGGACCTGTCTGGGCAGGGCACCTCCAACAGCCAATACAGGTTACAAAGCACATTAACACAGAGCAGGCCTGCAGAAGTTGTAGGGGCTGCGAGCTGGGTGGGGTGCACAAGCAGCTTGTTGCAGGCTACCAAACAAGGCACAGGGACATGCCTGTGGAGATCAGACCCACGGAGTGCTGAGGCAAACTAGACATACCCAAGGAAACTTACAAAGTAGCCTGACCAACAGTCAGTTCACTGCCCTGCATGCTTACACCGGTGGCTCTGGTTTACAAAGCCTTACCCAGAACTGTGCTTGGAGCAGACCTGGAGGAGGGACTTGGTAGCTCTTAGAGCTTGCGTGAGCAGTAGCTGGGGTAACTTCACAGCTGGGTTTCCAGGCTGCTGACTCAGGAAGGAAAGATTTGGGGAGAGGCACCAGGAAAACTGACTCTCCCATTGTCAGAGCCTGCAAATGCTAACAAGCCCTGCCTACCAACAGGACTGAGGCATAGCTTATGCCAAAGCCATAGCAAAACAGCAACTGCAAATCTCTACTCAAGAGTTCCAAAGCCGGGGAGACAAGATGGCGATGGAGTAGGCGGATGTACCAACTTCCACCTCCCAGAACCAAAGTGGATTACAAACTAATTTTAAGAACCATCATCTGGAAAAACAAACTTTGGACTAAACTAAGAGGACTATTCAACCATGAAACACTGAAGAAGGCACACTGAGACTGGTAGGAAAAACAGAAACGTGGAGAGGGCTGCCCAGCTCCCTGGAGTGAATGGAAGCCGGGAGAGACTTGCGTGGCAGGAAATGAGTTTAGCAGAGAGGGGAGGGTCCTGAATCCCAGGAATCAAACCCCAGCCTGCAGCCCCAGAGCCTAGAAGAAGTGTATGGACAGTATTTAGCTGGAAACAAGTCAGGATACTGTTTGTGAGAAAGAGACTGGTTTTGCAGACCCAGGATTCTTCTTAAAGAGACAGCACAGAAAACCTCTCTCACAACCATTCACCCAGGGCTCCAGGGGATGGGGAGAGAGGACAGTACTGGAGCAGCGGGAAGAGAGTGTAATCTAGGAGGCATAGGGAGAAACATTTTGACAGACAGCCACCCTAACCCCTGGGCTGAGTCACTTCCCAAATCTGAAGTGAATATTTCCCCTGAAAACAGCAAAACCAGCAAAGGGAAGCAGGACACCAGCCAAACAAGCTCTCCCATGGCACTCAGAGCAGAGTCGTTTAGAAGGAGGGAGCTTTCAGGACAACAGTAGTGAGTCTTAGGGTCAGAGCTGTAGCACCTTCACCCACACGGCTGAGGGCTTGCCCAAGGGCAGGTGGTGGAGGGACATGGAAATGTGGTTCTGTCAACAAGGACGAAAGCTGGCTGGCCACCACTGAGGCCCAGGTGTGAGCTCAGTCTTACATGGCTGGGGAAGAGGGGGTGTGCAAAAGTTGTCAAGCCCAGCTGCAGGCTGCCTGCAATCCAGCCTGTGGGGGAAGGGCAGAAGCCCTGAAAGGGGTGGAGACCTGCCCTTGAGCAAGGGCACAGGAGCACAGCCCTGCCCTGCCCACAGAACCTAGGCATGTGGCCTGACTTGGGAACCAGCTCCTCCCATGGGGGTGGAGCCAAAAGCCCAGAACAGATGGAGTCCCACTACTGAGCATGGGCACGCAGACCCACCCAGCCTGTGGAGCCAAGGCTTGCAGCTGTCCCACAAGCGGGCTCCTCCTGCAAGGGTGGGGCGAAAGCCTGGAATCAGGCAGAGACCCACAGCTGAGCAAAGGTGCTCACCCTGCTCTCAGGGCTGAGCATAATGCCACCCACGGGGGCGGGGTGAAGGCCAAGTCCACCGAGGCTTGTATACCCGAGCACGTGATCACAGCAACTCCCGTGAAAGAGAGGCAGAAACCACAGCAACAGCCCCAGTGGGCAGGCACTGGCAATGCCCATACCTGAATGCCCTAGTCAGAAACAGCAGAGGGGGTGGTGGGCCTACACCTCCACAGCTCTGGAACACAGAGGACACACCCAGTGGACTCCAGTAGCCAAAACCTTCTTTTACACAGACAAAATGAGAAAGAAGAGAAATACAACACAAATGAATCAAGAGAAATCCCCAGAAAAGGACTTGAATGAGTCAGATATAACCAAATTACCAGATGCAGAGTTTAAAATAACAATTGTTAGGATGCTCAAAGATAATAGAACAATAATAGATGGTCATTATGAACTCCTAAATAAAGAGATAGCAAATATAAAAAAGGACATTGAAATAATAAAAAAGAATCAGTCAGAAATGACAAATACAATATCAGAAATGAAGAACACAATGGAAGGAATTAAAAGCAGGATGGATGAAGCTGAGAATTGAATCAGCGAGTTAGAGGACAAGATAAATAAAGGCATAGAAGCAGAGCAGAAAGAAGAGACTCAAAAATTCTGAGGAAACTCTAAGAGCTTTGCGACAACATGATGAGAAATAATATCTGCATCATAGGAGTTCCTGAAGAAGAGACAGAACAAGGGATAGAGACTTTGTTCAAACATATAAGAGCTAAAAACTTCCCTGAATTAAGGCAGGAAAACATCTCACAAGTTCAAGAAGCACAGAGAACTCCATTAAAGAGAAGCCCAAAGAAATCTACACCAAGACACATCATAATTAAAATGCCAAAGCTAAGTGATAAAGAGAAAATATTAAAAGCTGCTAGAGAAAAAAAGACTATCACCTACAAAGGAGCCCCCATAAGGAAGACTTCTGACTTCTCAACAGAAACACTTGAGGCCAGAAAGGGAATGGCAAGAAATATTCAAAGTAATGCAAAACAAGAGCCTATGACCAAGACTACTTTATCCATCAAGGCTATCATTTAAAACTGAAGAAGAAATAAAAAGCTTTCCAGACCAAAAACAAAAAACAAAAAAACAAAACAAACAAACAAACAAACAAAAACACTCAAGAAATTCACTACAACCAAACCAAGGCTCCAAGAAATACTAAGGGGCCTGTTGTAAACAGATCAAAGAATATTGCAAAAGAAGAATACAGTTTTAAAGAATAAAATGGCAATAAACAATTACATATCAATAATAACCTTAAATGTAAATGGATTAAATGATCCAATCAAAAGACATAGGGTAGCTGCATGAATAAGAAAACAAGACCCATACATATGCTGTCTACAAGAGACACACATTAAAATAAAAGATGCACATAGAATGAAGATAAAAGGATGGAAAAAAATATTTCATTCAAAAGGAAATGAAAAAAAAAGCTTGGGTAGCAATACATATATCAGACAAAATGGACTTTAAAACAAAAATGATAGTAAGAGATAAAGAAGATCACTACATAATGATAAAGGGAGCAATCGAACAGAAGATATAACCGTTATAAATATCTATGCACCTAATATAGGAGCACCTAAATATATAAAGCAGACTTTGATGGATTTAAAGGGCAAGACCAACAGCAATACTATAATAGTAGGGGATTTCATTACCCCACTAACATCACTAGATAGATCCTCAAGAAAGAAAATTAACAAAGAAACAGCAGACTTAGCCTGACCTGTGGTGGCACAGTGGATAAAGCGTCAACCTGGAAATGCTGAGGTCCCTCGTTCGAAAACCCTGGGCTTGCCTGGTCAAGGCACATATGGGAGTTGATGCTTCCAGCTCCTCCCCCCTGTCTCTCTCTGTCTCTCTCTCTCCCTCTTTCTCTCCTCTCTAAAATGAATAAAAATAAAAACAAAATAAAAAAGAAACAGCAGACTTAAAGGACATACTAAACCAACTCAATTTAATAGATATCTTCAGAACCTTTCACCCTAAAGCAGCAAAATATACATTCTTTTCAAGTGCTCATGGTACATCTCTAGGATAGACCACATGCTATGGCACAAAAGTGGTCTAAACAAATTTAAGAAGATTGAAATCATATCGAGCACTTTCCCTAATCACAATGGCATGAAACTAGAAATCAACCACAACAGAAAAACTGAAAAATACTCAAACACTTGGAAACTAAATAGCATGTTATTAAATAACGAATGGGTTAACAATGAGATCAAAGAAGAAATAAAAAAAATTCCTAGAAATAAAAGATAATGAGAATACATCAACTCAAAATTTATGGGACACAGCCAAAGCGGTCCTGAGAGGGAAGTTCATAGCATTACAGGCATACTTCAAGAACCTAGAAAAAGCTCAAATAAACAACTTGAACCTGCATCTAAAAGAACTAGAAAAAGAACAGCAAGTAAAGCCCAAAGCTAGTAGGAGGAAGGAAATAATAAAAATCAGAGCAGAAATAAATGACATAGAGGCTAAAGAAACAATACAGAGGATCAATGAAACCAGGAGCTGGTTCTTTGAAAAGGTAAAAAAGATCGATGAACCTTTAACCAGACTCACCAAGAAAAAAAGAGAGAAGACTCAAATAAATAAAATTAGAAATGAGAGTGGAGAAATAACAACTGACACAACAGAAATACAAAGAATTGTAAGAAAATACTATGAAGAACTGTACAGCAAAAACTAGACAACCTAGATGAAATGGACAAATTCCTTGAAACATATAATTTTCCAAAAATTTATTTGGAAGAATCAGAAAACCTAAACAGACCAATTACAACAAATGAGATTGAAACAGTTATCAAAAAACTCTCAAAAAAGAAAAGTCCCAGACCTGATGGCTTCACAAGTGAATTCTACCGAATATTTAAAGAAGAACTAACTCTTATCCTTCTCAAGCTATTTCAAAAAACTCAAGAGGAAGGAAGACTTCCAAGCTCCTTTTATGAGGTGAGCATAATTCTGATTCCAAAACCAGACAAAGACAACACAAAGAAAGAAAATTATAGGCCAATATCCCTGATGAATTTAGATGCTAAAATCCTCAACAAAATATAACAAACCGGATCCAGCAATATATGAAAAAAATCAAACACCATGATCAAGTGGGATTTATTCTTGGGAGGCAAAGCTGGTACAATATTCACAAATCAATAAATGTGATTCATCACATAAACAAAAGGAGAAAGAAAAATCACATGATAATTTCAATAGATGCAGAAAAAGCATTTGATAAAATCCAGCACCCATTCATGATCAAAATTCTCAGCAAAGTGGGAATACAGGGAACATACCTCAACATGATAAAGGCCATCTATGACAAACCCACAGCCAACATCATACTCAATGGGAAAAAATTAAAAACAATCTCCTTAAGATCAGAAACAAGGCAGGGGTGCCCCCTTTCACCACTCTTATTCAACATACTTCTGGAAGTCCTAGCCACAGCAATCAGACAAGAAAAAGAAATAAACGGCATCCAAATTGAAAAAGAAGACGTAAAACTATCATTATTTGCAGATGGCATGATATTATATATAGAAGGGGTGGGGGGGAAGGAGGGAGAGGGGGAGGGGGAGGGGCACAAAGAAAACTAGATAAAAGGTGATGGAGGACAATCCTTTGGGTTTTGGGTATGCAACATAATTGAATGACAAGATAACCTGGACATGTTTTCTTTGAATAAATGTACCCTGATTTATTGATGTCACCCCATTAAAATTAAGAAAAATTTATTTATAAAAAAAGAAGGAAAAAAAACCCCTAAAGTCTCAGTCAAAAAACTACTAGACCTGATAAATGAATTCAGCAAGGTGGCAGGATATAAAATTAATACTGAGAAATCACAGGCAGTTTTATACACTAACTGTCAGAAAGAGAAATTAAGGAAGCAATCCCCTTTACTATTGAAACCAAAAAAATAAACTACCTAGGAATAAATTTAACCAGGGAGATTAAAGACTTGTACTCAGAAAATTATAAAACATTGATAAAAGAAATCAGGGAAGATACAAACAAGTGGAAGCATATACCGTGCTCATGGTTAGGAAGAATAAACATCATTAAAATGTCTATATTACCGAAAGCAATTTATAAATTCAACGCAATACCGATTAAAATACCAATGACTTACTTACAAAGATATAGAACACATATTCCAAAAGTTTATATGAAACCAAAAGGAAACTCAAATAGCCTCAGCAATCTTGAAAATGAAAAATAAAGTGGGAGGTATCACACTTCCAGATATCAAGTTATACTACAAGGCCATTGTACTCAAAACAGCCTGCCACTGGCATAAGAACAGGCATATAGATAAATGGAACAGAACAGAGAACCCAGAAATAAACCCACAGCTCTATGGACAACTGATATTTGACAAAGGAGGTAAGAGCATACAATGGAGTTAAGACAGCCTCTTTAATAAATGGTGTTGGGAAAACTGGACAGCTACATGCAAAATAATGAAACTAGACCACCAACTTACACCTTCCCCCCCAAAAAAAACTCAAAATGGATAAAAGACTTAAATGTCGGCCATGAAACCATAAATATCTTTGAAGAAAACATAGGCAGTAAGCACTCAGACATCTCTCGCAGCAATATATTTGCCAATTTATCTCCACGGGCAAGTGAAATAAAGAAAGGATAAACAAATGGGACTATATCAAACTAGAAAGCTTCTGCACAGCTAAAGACAATAAGAACAGAATAAAAAGACAAACTATGCAGTGAGAGAATATATTTGACAATACATCTGATAAGGGGTTAATAACCAAAATTTATAAAAAACTTGTAAAACTCAATACCATGAAGACAAACAATCCAGTCAAAAAATGGGCAAAAGAAATGAATAGACACTTCTCCAAAGAGGACATACAAATGGCCAATAGGCATATGAAAAAACTCTCAACATCAGTAATCATTAGAGAAATGCAAATTAAAACCACAATGAGATATCTCCTCACACCAGTCAGAATGGCGCTCATTAACAAAGCAACACAGAATACGTGGTGGCGAGGATGTGGAGAAAAGGGAACCCTCGCGCACTGCTGGTGGGAATGCAGACTGGTACAGCCATGGTGGAAAACAGTATGGAGATTTCTTAAGAAATTAAAAATCGAACTGCCTTTTGACCCAGCCATACCACTTTTAGGAATATACCCCAAGAACACCATAGCAGTGTTTGAAAAGAAGAAATGCACCCTCACGTTTTTGGCAGCATTGTTCACAGTAGCGAAGATCTGGAAACAGCCTAAGTGTCTGTCAGTGGACAAGTGGATTAAAAAGCTTTGGTACATATATATTATGGAATGCTACTCAGCCATAAGAAATGATGACATTGGATCATTTACAACAACATGGATGGACCTTGATAACATTGTACTGAGCAAAATAAGTAAATCAGAAAAAAACTAAGAACTGTATGGTTCCATACTGAAGGTGGGACATAAAAATGAGACTCAGAGACATGGACAAGAGTGTGGGGGTTATGGGGTGGGGTGTAGAAAAAGGAGGGAGTTGGGGGAGGGGAGGGGCACAAAGAAAACCAGTTAGAAGGTGACGGAAGACAATTGGACTTTGGGTGATGGGAATGCAGCATAATCAAATGTCAAAATAATGTAGAGATGTTTTCCCTAAACATATGTACCCTGATTTATCTATGTCACCCCATTAAAATTAATTTAAAAAAGGAGTTCCACAGGGGCAAACCTGGGATACAGCACTACCAGGTAAAAAGAAAAAAGAAGATAACTTCTCAAAACCAGAAAAAGAAATTTTATAACTTTTTTCCATTTTTTCTTGTATTTTTTATCTTTTTTTCCCCACCTTCATCATTTTATCCTTTTTCAGTTTTATTCTTTTATTATCATTATCTGTAGAAAATTTTCCATTCTTGTTTATTTTTTATGAACATTACATTTCAAAAACCTTAACTCTTTTTTTTATTTTTCTTTTCTTTTTTGTATTTTGTTTCTACTTTTCTCTTCTTATTTCTTCTTTTCTCTTTCATTTCTTCTCTCATTTGATGGTCATTCGCAAACAAATTATTTTATTCTGGATTCAAATTTTTGTGTGTTTTTACTTTGTTTTTATATCTTTGGCATTTCCTTCCAACTCAGGCTCTCCCGTTCTATGTAGTTTTTGTTTCATTTAGCAGAATACAATTTTCATTTTCTCACTGTATTTTCTCAATTTTTAAATCATCTCTTATTAGTGTTATTAATAATACCATTCTCAAATGCCATTAAGGGAAAAGAAATCAAATATAGACACAAAAGACAGAGATATAGTTCAGATAGATAAGAAAAAATCTATAGAAAACATTCCAATTGCTTGGAAACCTTGGAGTTAAATGACAGAAAATATAAATTGAAGTCCTAAAAATACTCAAGGAAATACAAGAAGGCAAAGAAAGGTAATTTAGGGAGCTCAAAAAACAATTCAAAAAACAGAAAGAATACATCACCAAGGCTAATTAAACTAAGAAAATGAATCAAACATAGATGAAAAACTCAATTTATGAACTGAAAAACGAGGTAACAAGCTTAGTTAATAGAACAGGCCAGATAGAGGAGAGAACTAGTGACATAGAAGACAGACAACTAGAGACACTACAGAGAGAAGAAGAGAGAGATTTACAAATTTAAAAAAATGAGAAATCCCTACAAGAATTGTCAGACTCCATCAGAAAGAGCAACATAAGAATAATGGGTATATCAGAAGGAGAAGAGAAAGAAAATGGAATGGAGAACTTATTCAAACAAATAATAGATGAGAACTTCCCAACCTGTGGAAAGAATTAGAACCTTGAATCAAGAAGCAAACAGAACACCGAGTTATATTAACCCTAACAAACCTACTCCAAGGCACATCATAATGAAATGATCACAAACCAATTGCAAAGAAAAATTCTCAAGGCAGCCAGGGAAAAGAGGAACACAACATATAAAGAAAGGCCCATTAGATTATCATGAGATTTCTCAGCAGATAATCTACAAGCCAGAAGAGAGTAGACCCCAATATTTAAAGTTCTGAAAGAAAGGAACTTCCAGCCAAGAATACTGTATTCATTAAAGCTATCCATCAAATACGAAGGAGAAATAAAAACATTCACAGATACAGAAAAGATGAGGAAATTTATCACCAGAAAACCCCCACTTCAGGAAATACTAAAGGGGATTTTCTGACCATATACAAAGAATAAAACAAAACAAAACTACAAGGAAAAGCTTCATCAAGATCACAATAAAAACAGGATTAATCTGTGACCACAAAAACAAAAAAGGGGAGAGGACAAATATTAACAGTAGCAAAGGAGGATGGAGTACAGAAGCACTAATGAGATAATGTACTACAATGAACATGATATGTATCTTTTTTGTTACTTAATGGTAACCACCCCTGAAAATATCACCACAAAACACATGGCTTAAAAAAGAAGTAACAGACAAAAGAAGTATGGAATACAAACAAACAAAAACAAATGATAGAAAAACAAAAAAAAAAAAGTACCAAACAAGATACAGAGCTATCAGAAAGCAATATATAAAATGGCAACAGTAAACCCTCAAATGTCAATAATTACACTAAATGTAAATGGATTAAACTCACCAATAAAAAGACACAGAGTAGCAGAATGGATTAAAAAAGAAAATCCAACTCTATGCTGCTTTCAAGAAACACATCTAAGCAACAAGGATAAAAACAAATTCAAAGTGAAAAGTTGGAAAATGATTCTCCAAGCAAATAACATCCAAAGAAAAGCAGGTGTAGCCATACTCATATCTAACAATGCTAACTACAAGACAGTAAGGTAATCAGAGACAAAGATGTTCATTTCATAATGATAAAAAGGATATTGAATCAAGAAGACATAACATAACACTTCTTAATATATATGCACCAAACCAAGGAGCACTAAAATATATAAGACAGCTACTGACTGACCTAAAAACAAAAACTGACAAAAATACAATCACACTTGGATACCTCAATGCTCCACTGACTGCTCTATATCATTCATCCAAACAGAAAATCAATAAAGAAATATTGGCCTTAAATGAAACACTAGAACAATTGGATATGATAGATATCTACAAGACATTTTATCCCAAATCACCAGAGTATACATTTTTCTCTAGTGTACATGGAACATTCTCAAGAATTGACCATATGCTGGCCCACAAAAATAATATTAACCAATTCAGAAAGACTGAAATTATATCAAGCATATTCTCTGACCATTAAGTTTTGAAACTAGAATTCAACTGCAAAAAAGAAGTAAACAAACCCACAAAAATGTGGAAAGTAAAAAACATACTTTTAAATAATGAGTGATTCAAAGAAAAAATAAAAACTGATCAAAAGATAAATATAGACAAATGAAAATGACAATACAACACATCTGAATCTCTGGCATGCAGCAAAAGCAGTAATAAAAGAGAAGTTCATATCACTACATGCCTATGTAAACAAACAAGAGAGAGTTCAAGTAAACAACTTAACTTCACATCTTAAAAAATTAGAAAAAGAAGAACAAAGGCAACCCAATACCAGCAAAAAAGAGAAAAATAATAAAAATCAGAGCAGAATAAAATGAAATAGAGAACAGAAAAAGTATAGAAAAAAATCAATAAAACAAGGAGCTGGTTCTTTGAAAATATCAACAAAATTGACAAACCCTTGGCAAGATTCACTAAGGAAAAAAGAGAAAGGACTCATATAAACAAAATCCAAAATAAAAGAGGAGAAATCACCACAGACATCATAGATATACAAAGAATTATTGTACAATACTATGAAAAACTATATGCTACCAAATTTAACAATCTAGAAGAAATGGATAAATTTCTAGAACAATACAATCTTCCTAGACTGAGTCATGAAGAAGTAGAAAGCCTAAACAGACCAATTAACAGGGAGAAAATAGAAAAAACTATTAAAAACCTCCCAAAAAATAAAAGTCCAGGGCCAGATGGGTATACTAGTGAATTCTATCAAACATTCAAAGAAGACTTGGTTCCTATTCTACTCAAAGTCTTCCAAAAAATAGAAAAAGAAACAATACTTCTAAACACATTTTATGTGGCCAACATAACCCTCATACCAAAACCTGGCAAGGACAACACAAAGAAAAAAAAACTACAGACCAATATCTCTAATGAATACTGATGCTAAAATACTGAACAAAATACTAGCAAATAGTATACAACAACACTTTAAAAAATAATTCAGGCCCTGGCCAGTTGGCTCAGCGGTAGAGCATCGGCCTGGCATGCGGGGGACCCAGGTTCGATTTCCGGCCAGGGCACATAGAAGAAGCGCCCATTTGCTTCTCTACCCCCCCCCTTTCCTCTCTGTCTCTCTCTTCCCCTCCCGCAGCCAAGGCTCCATTGGAGCAAAGATGGCCCGGGCGCTGGGGATGGCTCTTTGGCCTCTGCCCCAGGTGCTGGAGTGGCTCTGGTTGCGGCAGAGCGAAGCCCCGGAGGGGCAGAGCATCGCCCCCTGGTGGGCAGAGCGTCGCCCCTGGTGGGCGTGCCCGGTGGATCCCGGTCGGGCGCATGCGGTAGTCTGTCTGACTGTCTCTCCCCGTTTCCAGCTTCAAAAAATAAATAAATAAATAAAATAATTCATCATGATCAAGTGGGATTCATCCCAGAATCACAACGATGGTTCAACATACGTAAAATGGTTAACTTAATACATTATATCAACAAAACAAAAGACAAAAAAACATGTCATCCTATCAATAGATGCAGAAAAGGCATTTGATAAAATACAATACCATTTTATGTTTAAAACACTTAACAAAATGGGTATAGAAGAAAAATATCTGAACGTAATAAAGGCCATTTATGATAAAACATCAACTAACATCATATAAAATGGCATAAAACTAAAGACTTTTCCTGTAACATCAGGAACAAGACAGGGTTGTCTACTCTCTCTACTCTTATTCAACATCGTGCTGGAAGTTTTAGCGAGAGTAATCAGACAAGAGAAATAAATAAAAGGCATTGGGATTGGGAAACAAGAAGTAAAGGTTTCACTTTTTGCACATGATATGATCCTATACATCGAAAGCCCCAAAGACTCCACAAAAAGACTATTAGAAACAATAAACCAATACAGTAAGATTGCAGGATACAAAATTAATATACACATGTCTATTGCCTTCCTATATGCCAACAATGAAACATCAGAAAACGAACTCAAAAAAATAATCCCCTTCATGGTTGTACAAAAATAAAATAAAATAAAATAAAATAAAATAAAATAAAATAAAATAAAATAAAATAACTAGGAATAAACATAACAAAGAATGTAAAGGACCTATATAATGAAAACTACAAATCATTGTTAAGGGAAATCAAAAAAGGTACAATGAAATGGAAAAATATTCCTTATTCTTGGATAGGGAGAATAAATATAGTCAAAATGACTATATTACCCAAAGCGATATACAAATGTAATGCAATTCCCATTAAATTCCAATGTCAGTTTTCAAAGAAATGGAACAAAAAATCATCATGTTATATGGAACTATAAAAAAAACCAAATAGCCAAAGTAATCGTAAGAAAAAAAAATGAAACTGGAGGCATTACAATAACTGATTTCAAATTATATTATAGAGCCACGATAATCAAAACAGCACAGTATTGGCAGAAAAATAGACACTCAGACCAACGGAACAGAATAGAGAGCCCAGAAATAAAACCTCATATATATGGTCAAATAATCTTTGATAAAAGGGCCAACAACACACAATGGAGAAAAGAAAGAAAGCCTCTTCAATAAATGGTGCTGGGAAACCTGGAAAGCCACATGCAAAAGAATGCAACTCAACTACAGTTTGTCCCCTTGTACTAAAAATAATTCAAAATGGATCAAAGACCTAAATATAAGACCTGAGATAATAAATTACATAGAGGAAAACATAGGTACTAAACTCATGGACCTTGGTTATAAAAAGCACTTTTTGAATTTGACTCCAAAGGCAAGGGAAGTGAAGGTAAAGATAAATGAATGGGACTAAATCAGACTAAGAAACTTTTGCATAGCAAGAGAAACTGACAACAAAACAAACAGACAGCCAACTAAATGGGAAATGATATTTTCAAACAACAGCTCAGATAAGGGCCTAATATCCAAAGAATTCATAAAACTCAACAACATTCAAGCAAACAATCCAATAAAAAAAGTGGGAAGAGGACATGAACAGACACTTCTCCCAGGAAGAAATACAAATGGCCAACAGATATATGAAAAGAAGCTCATCTTCATTAGCTATTACAGAAATGCAAATCAAAACTACAATGAGGCCTGGCCAGGTGGTGGCGCAGTGGATAGAACGTAAGACTGGGATGCGGAAGACCCAGGTTCGAGACCCCGAGGTCGCCAGCTTGAGTGCAGGCTCATCTGGTTTGAGCAAGGCTCATCAGCTTGAACCCAAGGTCACTGGCTTGAGCAAAGGGTTACTCGGTCTGCTGAAGGCCTGCGGGCAAGTCACATATGAGAAAGCAATCAATGAACAACTAAGGTGTTGCAACGAAAAATTAATGATTGATGCTTCTCATCTCTGTCCATTCCTGCCTGTCTGTCCCTGTCTATCCCCCCCCTCTCTCTGTCCCTGTAAAAAAAAAATTAAAAAAAAACTACAATGAGATACCACCTCACACCTGTCAGATTAGCTATTATCAACAAGACAGGTAATAACAAGAGTTGGAGACACTGTGGAGAAAAAGGAACCTTCATCCACTGTTGGTGGGAATGTAAAGTAGTATAACCATTATAGAAGAAAGTATGGTGGTTTCTCAAAAAATTAAAAATAGAACTACCATATAACCCAGCAATCCCTCTACTGGGTATAAACCCCCAAAACTCAAAAATGCTGGTAGATAAAGACACATGCAACCCCATGTTCATTACAGCATTATTCACAGTGGCCACGACATAGAAACAATCAAAAAGCCCCTCACAGATGATTGGATAAAGAAGACTGGTACATATATATTATGGACTACTACTCAGCCAGAAGAAATGATGATATAGGATCATTTACAACAGTAGTCCCCAACCCCCGGGTCGTGGACCGGTTCCAGTCCATGGGGCATTTGGTACCAGTCTGCAGAGAAAGAATAAATAACTTACATTATTTCCGTTTTATTTATATTTAAGTCTGAATGATGTTTTATTTTTTAAAAAATGACCAGATTCCTTCTGTTAAATCCGTCTAAGACTCACTCTTGACGCTTGTCTCGGTCATGTGATACATTTACCGTTGTATGTGGTTTTAGAACTGTTTCTATATACTTCTGTATTGTTGATTCCAATTCTGAAATCCATTTTTTGGTGCATGCTCTAGTTTTTATGCAATTTTAATTTCTTTTTGTTACAGTTAATGGCATGCATTGGTTTTTAAATTGGAGTTAAAGAGCAATGACTCTTGGATTGAACATAACCACAAGGCAATTAATGTTTTACAAACATCACTTTTACATAATTGTAGTTGTTTTTAAATGTAAAAAATTATTATCTGACAAAAACACACTCTTATTTTGTTTTAAGATTTAATCATAGCTTCTTTGAGTAGGTATAAATGTAAGAATAGTCCTGACACCTTCTGTTATATATGTGGCTGTTACACACTTCAACGTCAAAGGCGTAATATTTCATCATTGTAACATCTGCATATATTGCCTATTTTCAGCAGTTCCAATTGGTTATTTAACTCATCTGCAAGAAGATTATAATGACAGAAAAATTGTCCTCGACTTACTGAAGTATGAGGAGCATAACTGGATCATTTCTGTGGATCTTAAAATGGTAAATTTCCTCCTAGGACAACAGAGAGGTTTCATGAAATATCCTTGCTTTCTGTGTTTGTGGGACAGCCGAGCTCGGGAGAAACACTGGACACAAAAGGAGTGGCCAAAACTTGAAGTTCTGGAAGTAGGGATGCAAAATATTGTGAATAAACCTGTAGTTAATCGAGACAGGATCATTTTTCCCCCACTTCGCATCAAACTTGGCTTAATGAAGCAGTTTGTTCAGGCTTTGTTTTTTTTTTGTTTTTTTTTTTTTTAATTTTATTTATTCATTTTGGAGAGAAAGAGACAGAGAGAGAAGGGAGGGAGGAGCAGAAAGCATCAACTCCCATATGTGCCTTGACCAGGGAAGCCTGGGGCTTTGAACCGGCAACCTCAGTGTTCCAGGTCGATGCTTTTACCCACTGCGCCACCACAGGTCAGGCTTGTTCAGGCTTTGAACAGAGAAAGTGAATGCTTTCAACATATTATTTTTGCTTTTTCTGCCTTGTCTTTCAAGAAGATAAAAGCAGATGTATTCGATGTACCTCAAATTCGAACCCTCATACGTGACAAAGAATTTGCCAGGAAGATGAATAAGGAGGAGAAAGCAGCATGTCAGTCTTTGATGGAAGTAACAAAGAACTCCCTTGGCAACAAAAAAGCAGAAAACTAGGAACTTCTGGTTCAAAGGATGCTGTTAGCTTTCCACGACATTGGATGTAACATGAGTGTTAAGATTCACTTCCTGAACAGTCACCTTGATAAGTTTCCCGAAAATCTTGGATCTGTTAGGTGAGCAGACTATTGCTGGAACATCAAACGAGATTGTCTTCAACAAGTACACAAACGCGAGAGCTACAAACGCAAATTTTTGCCTGAACAGAATTTAAATAAGTTTTGCACAAATTTTATGGTTAAAATAAGTGTCTTAATATGTTCCATTTTGAAATTGTAGACAAATTCTCATGCAATCATATCTTTTAGTGTATTAGTGTATTTACTGCATTATATAAATTATTATATTTTCATAAAGATGATGCCCAAGAAGACATTCTACTTCATTATTTTAAACTAAATGTGGCACATATACACTATGGAATACTACTCGGCCATAAGAAATGATGACTTCGGATCATTTACAACAAAATGGTGGGATCTTGATAACATTATATGGAGTGAAATAAGTAAATCAGAAAAAAACAAGAACTACATGATTCCATACATTGGTAGAACATAAAAACGAGACTAAGAGACATGGACAAGAGTGTGGTGGTTACCAGGGGTGGGGGGAGGGAGGACATGGGAGGGAAGGAGGGAGAGGGTTAGGGGGAGGGGGAGGAGCACAAAGAAAACTAGATAGAAGGTGACGGAGGACAATCTGACTTTGGGTGATGGGTATGCAACATAATTGAATGACAAGATAACCTAGACATGTTTTCTTTGAATATATGTACCTTGATTTATTAATGTCACCCCATTAACATTAATAAAAATTTATTTAAATAAAAAAATATTGAGTTGCAAAAAAACTGTAGCTTACAGAGAAAAAGTAATGTCACATTTGAGATCAGCACACTTGAATTAGGTAAGAACAAGTGTTATTGTGGATGCAACAAAAATTTTGTTCCCCAGTGTTATTGAAAAAAAACTGAAAAAGTCACAATATATTTAAAACCTATCTAATTTAAGTACTTTTTAAAAGACAAAAAAAAAAAAGAAAATCTTCAAAATCCTCTCATCTCTACATCTTAAATATTTTCCATGTTCTCTGACAGTTTTTATTTCTTTGCACACATATTTCACACAGTTTAATCACACTGTATATTAAGCACTCATTCTGCTACTATACTGGATAACATATTGTTATTATGTCACCCTTGACATACTACAATAATCTCTTACCTGTAATTCCAAGTATAGGTTTTGACCTCTCCAATTGGCCTAGCATAGTATCACCAGCAATCTATTACCTAAAAAACATGTATACATTTTTGCCTCACTCAAAATCTTTCAGTGGTTATTTATGACCCTCAGAATAATGTTCCGGTATGTAAGAATTTAAAAAAAATCTGTATTCAAATCTCAGCTTCTCATTTTAAAAGCTGTGGGATTTGAGGCAAGAATCTCTGTTTTCTTCACTTTGAAATGAGTATCTTAATACCTAATTTGGAATTATTATAAAAAATAATAATACACTTATCAGAGCTCAAGGAAGAGATAAAAGTCTCTATCATTCCATAGTATAGTTTAGCATTTGCAAATATATACCAAAAGGGTCCTTGGTGTTGTAATCCACAGCCCACCACAAATTTCTACTACTTACTTGCAGAGCTCTAACTTTGAAGGCAAAATATAATCTCTCCATGCAGTCTTTAGCTAGTGATAGGATGAAACATGCAAGATACATTTTGTCCTTCTAGATCTTGCATCAGCCAATATTTCCTAACTTTTCCTTCCATGTTCTCATGAAGGTATATGCTAATAAAATGAATCTACTTGACAACCTGAACATGTTTCACATACTTCCATTACCATGACTTTGTTCAAGCAAATTTCTTCACCCAAAATATTATTCACTCCATTTTGTGTTTCTCAATATTTTCTTCATCTTTCAGAATCTAAATAGCCTTCTATATGTTTTATGAATCATGTTTTCTAATTGTTATCAGATTTTTTCTTCCACTTTTGAACTTCTTTTGGTAGTGTATACATCTTTTCTTCTATTTGTTATTTTTCATTGTGGCTTTTAGGTTAAGTAATTTTTATTTCCATTTTTAAAATACCAAAGGCCATTCATATGAAAACACAGGATTTTATAATTAAAATGAGGAGAAGAAAGAGAGAAGTTTACCAATGAAAGAAATGGTAAAAGGACAAAAGCCAAATTGGCAGCTGAGTGGATCCTAACCCTTTTTGAAGCTCAGCACATCTGAGAGATTTAACTCTCGTCAATCAGAAATAGTTGTTAACCACCCACTGTGACAGTGATTTTCATGTTAATTATGGTGGTAGTGATATAAATGGGGTGCTCAAAAGAAATATAAAGTTTTATAAAGCCCCAACTGCTTCCGATATACTCTCTGTCAGGCCTCAGGTTTGATTTTACTTTATTTACAAGCTGCTATTAACCTATAACTATTTCATGAATGGTGGCAGAACGTATACAACTCCTGGAAGAAAGAGAGCAGAATTTATTACTCATGACACAGTAAGCAGCATGAACATTTGTATTTTTACATGGGTTTTCTTTACTCTCAAGATTCCCAGGGCAATGCAATATGCTACTAAAGGTTACACACAGAGAGTTTGCATCACTGTTGGAAACAGAATTGAGAACATCACTACTTATATGTCAAGCAGTGTACAAGCATACTCTTTGGAGGTTTGTGGAGGAAAGGTTATATTGTGAACTTAATCCTAATAAATGGCCTGGTTAAAGAGCAGTTGGAGCTTGTCATTCTTATGAACCCCACCGGAGCATAAGAAGCCCAAAGAAGACTCTTTTGCAACAGTCCCCTCTGCAGTTTCAAACACTGTTTCAGAGTCACTCTTATCCCCATGGACTAAAACTGCCACAGAACTAATCCTGTGGAAAATGATATATGAATGGAGAGTGTGATTGTAGATCATCTCAATGCTTTTTCACTTAGCTTTATGGAAGGTGAGCTCATAAAAAGTGTTTTGCCTACAATTTCATCTCTGAAATGTGAGACGTCATTTATATGTTTCTGTTTGATACTGAGAAAAGTGACCCACAGTAAGTTAAATTAGCAGTATATCATCAAAATGTATTTTGCAACTGTAAGTATAGATATGCCATTAATTTACCAAATTAATACTTTGGTACTTTGTGGCAAAACTGTTTTGTACCTTGCCTGTATCAATGCCGATATCCAGTTGTCTTATAGTTTTGCAAAATGTTCATTTTAGCCTAACTGGGGAATAGATACTGTGAATCCCTGCATTATTTCTTATATCTGCAAATTAATATATGACTATCTCAAATAAAAGAAGCTTAATAAAGAAGTGCATGAAAAGATGTCACAATGACCTTTAGTTTGAATAGTTTTTTTTTTATTATCCCACACATTTCATCTCATGGACCCATGTGTTGAGTGAGCTGAAGAAACGCTAAAACATTACAAACTCTTTTGAGGTGTCTGAACCTATTTATTTATAAACAGAAGGAATCACTACATTTTGAAAGACAGTAATAAAAACCACTAATTTATGGATCTCTTCTGTAACACAGAAAGTCAAAATGTATTTACTCTGTACTGTAAAGTAGGATTATTAAATACACTGAAGGTACATTTTCACCATTGCAATTGAATGCATCCTGCTAACTTAACCTGATAGCTTTTTTGAGCTTATATTCACAAAATACCCTTTCTTTCCGATTTGCTTCCTGAAAATGATTTACCCATATGAAAAAGCGCTCTTCATGGATTCAAAAGAATGCACAGCAGTTATATTTTTATATAATATTAATATAATGACATTCTGATTTAATTTATAAATCTCATTAAACTTGGTTGATTCCCTTCCTAGAAGTCCATTGCATTTGACTGATTATTCCCTTATAGAAGAAATTTGTTATCAGTGGTATATCAGACTCTGGATTCTATGTAAAATATGTGAATTATCAACTGTGCTGAAATAGCTTAGTGTGCAACATCCTGTCACCAGTCTACATCCCTGAACACTATCTGTTCAAATTTCTACTGGAATTATATAAGAATTTTTATAAAATATTCTAAGTTATAAACTCTTTGAGAAGAGAATTCATATTTTTCTATGACTGCCCACCCACATGTAGCACAGTTTCTGGTACATACTAGGCACTTAGTACATATTGTTGAATAAATGAATGAATTCATTAATATAAATATTTATCATTTCTACATTTATTTTTATGTAAATTTACATAAGCCACTTAAGAGCTTAAGTTTTAAAATTTGAATTCCTGGTAACTTATTATAAACACATATAACTCCACTTGTAAAAAAATAAAAATTCTCAACTAAGAGTTATATCCCCAAAGAAAACTCTTAGTCATCATTTCAGCATATCCATTTACTATCTGCTTTCTGTCACAGATGTGTTTGGTTCAATGAAAGAATGGTGAGAAATTCTATCATTACATAACATTACACCATAGACTGGAAAATCTCATGATACTGTTTTGTTTCCACTGTCAACAATTCCCTGCACTCCCATTGTTCTTTTGTAACCAGCTTTGTTATTTCAGGGAACAGGCAATCAAAGGCTAGTTCCCCAACATATATCCTATGGTAGTAAATCTTTGTCTAAAATGTCATTCATAAGTTTGCAATTGTATTTCCCTTGGCTTTTTAAATATGTTGTCTAATTCTTAATGTTTACAATGACCTTTCACTCTGGAATTGTAGTCAGGATGACATCAGAAACTGCTGATTATTTCATTTGTTTTTAAATTGCCTTATATCCTTTACTAACCCCAGATTTATGGGAGATTATATGTGTAGTGCCAGAAAGATATAAGTTTTAGGTGAACTCTGTAAGACTTAAAGTTTAGTTTTGACTCATAGAATTTGAGTCTGCCAAAAATTTATTTGAAAAGCTGTTACAAAGAAAATTTCCTGGCCAACCATGTGGAAAATATAATTACATTTGGAACCTTACTCTAATACCATCTTTCAACTTCACAATTGTTAGTTGTGTTATAACAAAATTTTCTAATGTTTGATATCAAATTTCATTATATTAGATTTTAATAGTCACATAGTTGTACATATTATCTAAAAGTCAATAATACTTAGCATACTCTAACTTTTCAAGAAAAATATATGGTTTAATAAAACAAAAATAAGATTTTTCCTGAATTTCTCTTTATGTATGCTAATCTTTGCACGATGCAATGCAAATAAGTATCTCAGAGCTAAAAGGTTGATTTTTACTTTTTTTTTTTTAATATGTAGTACCTTTCTTTTACCTTACCCCATTCTATATTGAAACATTGCCACTTTGGCATTTAGAGTAACAGTAAATTTGAAACATTTTCTATTTCAGTTCTAAGCATTACCTTCAAAATCTGGGAGGAGAGGGAAAGTAGACACCAGAGGTATGAAGATTGAGGTAGTATATATGTCTCAGATTCTCACATTTTTTGGTATACATTGCAATCTTCTGCTAGTACTTACTGTTTCTGGTTTTCACATAAAGTAGAAGTACATGAAGAAAAGAGGTAGCTAAAGTAACTGTACTTTATTAGAGTTTATCAAATTTTATCTGTACTCATAAGCGTCAGAGTCAATATTAGATGGCTGGTAATGGACAGTATTTTGTTTCAGTGTCAACAGAGATAATTACAGTTGCATGATTTTTTTTCTTTTTCTTCAGAGTCTGCCATCAGAAATAATAAATAATTTATTTATTTTGCTACTTAAAAAAAATTAGGCCCTGACTGGTTTGCTCACTGGTAGAGCATTGACCTGGCATGTGGAAGTCCCAGGTTTGATTTCTAGTCAGGGTACATAGGAAAAGTAACCATCTGCTTCTCTTCCCCTCTCCCTCTCACCTCTCTCTTTCTCTTCCTCTACCTCAGTCATTGCTCATTTGATTTGAGTGTGTCAGTCCCTGGCCCTGAGGATGGTTCTGTGGAGCTTCCTCATCAGGTGCTAAAAATAGCTTCATTGCAAGCATTTGCCCCAGATGTGGTTTGTGGGATCCTGGGTTGGGGTGCATGCAAGAGTCTGTCTCTCTATCGCCTTTCCTTTCACTTAAAAAAGTTCAAGAATATATTATAATATATTATCTTTCCTTCTTGTAGGGGTGAACTGATTTAAATTCTTATAATCTTTCTTGTAGATTCTCTTTCTTTCTTTCATCTTTCTTTCTTTATTTTGAGAGAGGAACAGACAGAGACAGACAGGAAAGGAGAGAGATGAAAAGAATGAACTCGTAGTTGCAGCACCTTAGTTGTTCATTGATTGCTTTTGGACTTACATTTGCTATTTTCTTGATATACTCAATGTCTAAGTATATTAACAGCATGGATATATTCTGAATATTTTAATGTCTTTCTCATTCTATTCTATTAGGAAAAAATTATATTTCTCTTTTAAAACTCATTTTGATGTGAAACTTATTTAAATTTTTCTAAAGATTTAGATAAACTAGTACAAACATTATCAAAGAAAATATGATGGTTCCTTAAAAATTTAAGAATAGAACTACTATACGATCCAGCAACCTTTCTACTGCATATCTACTCAAAAAACTTGAAAACATGGTACATAAAGATACATTCACCCTCATATTTATCACAGCATTATTCACAGTGTCTAAGACATGGAAACAACTAAAGTGTCCCTTGATAGAAGATTGGAGAAGATGTTGTACATGTATACAGTGGAATACTATTCAGCCATAAGAAAGGATGACATACTGTCTTTTACAACAACACAGATGGGCCTTGCGAATATTATATTGAGTGAAATAAGTAAATCAGAAAAATCTAAGAACTATATGATTACACTCATAAATTGGATATAAAACTGAGACTCATGGTCATAGATAAAAGTGAAGTGGTCACCAGGGGGAGGGGGATGTAGAGTAGGGAGTGGGGGCAGAGTTTAAAAGAGGGACATATATAAGGTGAAGGAAAATGATTTGACTTTGTGTGGTGGGTACACACCATAATCAATAGTTGAAGTGCTATACAGATGTTTACCTGAAACCTATGTACTCTTACTGATTAATGTTATCCTTTTAAATGTAATTTTCTAAATAAAATTAAAACCATTTCTTAAAAGGCAAAACAAATGAAAGAATTATAAATTGTGTATACTTCTTAATCTTCTTCCTTAGATCCCCAACCCACTGTACCCCACCCCTCTGGTAAATACCAGTTTGTCTCTGTATATATGAGTTTGTTTTTGTTTTTATTTTATCTTATTATTTTTCCAATTATTTCTAATTGCATTTATTAGAGTGACATTGGTTAATAAAATTATACAGGTTTCAGGTGTATAATTTTATAATAGATCATCTGTATATTGTATGATGTGTTCACCTCCCCTAATTAAGTCTCCTGTCACCACTTATCTCTCATTTATTGTCTTCACTTTTCCTAACTCCCTTCTTTCTCTAGTAATCACCATAATGTTGTCTGTATATATGAGTTGTTGTTTTCTTGGCTTAATCACTTCATCTTATTCACCCACCCCAACCCGCTTCCCCTCCTCCAGATATCAATCTGTTCTCTGTATATATGAGTCTGTTTCTATTTTGTTTGTTAGTTTATTTTGTTTGTTAGATTGTACCTATAAGTGAAATCATGAGGTACTTAACTATCTCTAACTGACTTATTTCACTTAACATGATCTCACCATGCTATTGCAAAAGGGAAGGATATGATTGTTTAAGGTGTACAACATAGAAATACAACATTTATAATTGTTATGGAGAAATGTCTATTCAGGTCCTCTGCACATTTTTTATGACCTTGTAGTATTCTATTGTAAAAATGTACAACAGCTTTTTTTTTGTACAGAGACAGAGAGAGAGTAGGAGAGAGAGGGATAGATAGGGACAGACAGACAGGGATGGAGAGAGATGAGGAACATCAATCATTAGTTTTTTGTTGCGACACCTTAGTTGTTCATTGGTTTCTTTCTCATATGTGCCTTGACCATGGGCCTTCAGTAGACTGAGTAACCCCTTGTTCGAGCCAGTGACCTTGAGTCCAAGCTGGTGAGCTTTGCTCAAACCAGATGAGCCCGCACTCAAGCTGGCAACCTCGGGGTCTTGAACCTCGGTTCTCCGCATCCCAGTCTGACACTCTATCCACTGCATCACTGCCCAGTCGGGCTGTACCACAGCTTTTTAATCCACTCATCTGCTGATGGGAACTTGGGCAGCTTCCCAATCATGGCTATTGTAATTATGCTGCAATGAACATAAGGGTGCATATATTCTTTCAAATTAGTGTTTTGGGTTTCTTTGGATATATTCCCAGAAGTGAAATTGCTGGGTGATGAGGCAGTTCATTTTTTATTTTTAAAGTAACTCCTAACTGCTTTTCAAAATGGCTGCACTAATCTGCATTCTTACCAAAAGTGCATGAAGTTTCCCTTTTCCTCACATTCTCACCAACATGTGTTGTTTGTGGATATATTGATGATAGTCATTATGACAGGTGTGAGAGCTGCTTCTCATCTCTCTCCCTTCCTGTCTGTCTCTCCCTATCTGCCCCTCTCTCTGTACCTCTCTCTGTCTCTGTCACAAACACAAAAATCTCATTGACCAAGGCAAATAATAAAATCAGTTAATCAGCTAACACTAAAGCTAATACAAAGTTTAAAAAGGAAAATTATGAAAATCATGTGTAATTACTACAATAAATTTAGCAACACACACATACACACACACACACATACCAGAAATAAAAAAAAATTACAAAAACAGAAACATGGAGGGGTGAATAAAATGGTAGCTATCTTAGAATGTATTTGAATTTATGTAACTATTAACTTAAAATAACCTGCTATGAACATGACTTGATATATATGAAGCACATGATAAACACAAACCAAAACTCTACAAAAGAAATGAAGAGAAAGGGATCCAAACACAACACTAAAGAAAGTCATCAACATACAAGAGAAAACCAAAAGAATAACAAACAGAGAACTAAAAAGACAATCAAAAAGCTTTGGCCAGTTAACTCAGTGGTAGAGCGTTGACCGAGTGTGTGGAAGTCCCAAGTTCGATTCCTGGTCAGAGAACACAGGAAAAGTGACCATCTGCTTTTCCTCCCCTCCTGCTTTTACCTCTCTCCCTCTTCCCCCTCTGGAGCCATGGCTTGATTGATTCAAGCACATTGGCCCTGGGCACTGAGGATGGCTCTGTGGAGTCTCCACCTCTGGTGCTAAAAATAGTTTGGTTCTGAGCCTGGGCCCCAGATGGGCAGAACATCAGCCCAGGTGGGGGTTACTGGGTGAATCTTGGCCAGGGTGTATGAGGGAGTCTGTTTCTCTATCATCCCTCCTCTCACTTAAATTAAAAAATAAATAAATAAAAGAAATAATCAGGAAACAATAAAATAAAAATAACTGCATATCTATCAATACTTACTTCACATGTAAATGGATTAAATGTTTCAATCAAAAGATAAATATATATAAGAAAGTGAAACAAATATACAATGAAATATTACTCGGCCATAAAAAGAATGAAATCTTACCATTTGCAACAACATAAATGAATTTAGAAGGTGTTACTATAATTCAGACAGAGAAAGAAAAATACTATAAAATTTTCTTTTTTATATATAGTATAAAAAGATAAAGGAATAAACAAAACAGAATCAAGCTCATATATAGAGAGAGCAAACTGATGATTGGCAGATGGGAGGAAACTCAGGGGATGTTGGGTAAAAAAAAATGTGAAGGGATTAAGAAGTACAAATTGGCAGATACAAAATAATCACTCAGACATAAAGTACAGCTTAAACAATATAATCAATAATATTTTAATAACTACATATAGTGTCAGGTGAGTGCAAGACTAATTAATGTATTTGATACCTGAAGCAAATATAATACTAAATGTCAACTGTAATTAAAAAATAAAAATGGAAAAAAAAAAACAGTGAAAATAAATTAGATTTAATGATTTGAATAACATTCACAGGCTTAAATTTTCCTTTTATCTAACTATGTTTTAAAGAACCATTGACATTTTTGTTGGAAATATCTATGCATTCTTAAGATTTCAGTGACCTATGTTATTTTTTATATGAAAGCCAATACTAACTGACTATGAGAAAAGCCATCAGTAACAGTTTCTTCCCCCAGCTATTTTGATGGGTCTGTGCTATTTTTGTCATTAGACTTTAAACACTATCCCTTGTGATGAACAGTATGTATTTTTTTATCAGTATGTATTTTTTATTGATTTTAATTTATTGTGTTTACATAGATTCAAGTGTCCCACTGAATACATCCCTCCCGTGTTCCCCTCAACATCCCCCTGACCCCCCTCCCCTCAATGCCCTCCCCCTTCCCTCTAGGATTTGCTTTCTTGCCCTCTATAATGCTGTGTTATAACAGTATATATTTCTGAAGTATTTTTCAAATGTCTAGTATGGTTCGTGGTCATGGTACAGTTAAATTAAATGGACCACACAAGGATTAAACCAACAATTCTGGTTCACCAACAATGTGAGCAATGAGCACAAATAGTCATACTAAATTAAGATATTTTTTCCTTCTGAAAACATATTTCACATTGAGAACTTCAAACAAAAAAGGTTATTATTCACTTTTAAAATTATAATATTACAAGTCGCAGAAATAGAATAAATGAAACTGAATGAAACCTTTACAAGTATACAATGTAACTGTAATGCCTTTCATACTTCTCTGGAGAAAGTCTAATATAATATTAAAAAAATAAATTCAAAATAGTTTGAAAGAGTTATGTATACAAAGAAAAAAGAAATAGTGGTCTGACCTGTGGTGTCACAGTGCATAAAGCATTAGCCTGGAAAAGCTGAGGTCACTGGTTTGAAATCCTGGGCTTGCCTGGTCAAGGCACATATGGGAATTGATGCTTCCTGCTCCTCCCCACTACTCTCTTTCTCTCCTTTCTCTCTAAAAAATGAGTAAATAAAATATAAAATAAAAAAATAAGACATTGTGATAGGGAAGAAGAGAGCTTAGAAGGGAAGAACTCAGGAAGGAAAGAAAGAAGAAAAGGACAGGAACCTAGCAAAGACAACAATAATGACTAGAATAAAGTATCTACCTGAATATCTCACCTTTAAAATATATATCAATTCACCAAGAGCAGTTGAATAATCAGAAAGGAGAAATACTCTTTGAGAAGTTAAGAAGTAAATGTCTATTATAAAAATATAATGCTCAGAAAAGGTAAAAACATGATTCATGCAAATATGTAATGAACACATGCTAAAAATATGTTAATTTATTAGTAAAAAATCCATGAAAATGTTAAATTTATTCCAAGATCATTTCAGGAACAGAGTACTTATAGGCATAACAAAAAGATACTAAGAATTAAAATTTACGATAGATACAAAAACTAAGTAATGTCCAAAAAGACAATTTAGTCATAACCATTAAAGATATCTTGGCCCTGGCCGGTTGGCTCAGCGGTAGAGCGTCGGCCTGGCATGTGGGGGACCCGGGTTCGATTCCCGGCCAGGGCACATAGGAGACGCGCCCATCTGCTTCTCCACCCCCCCTCCTTCTTCTCTGTCTCTCTCTTCCCCTCCCGCAGCCAAGGCTCCATTGGAGCAAAGATGGCCCGGGCACTGGGGATGGCTCCTTGGCCTCTGCCCCAGGCGCTAGAGTGGCTCTGGTCGCGGCAGAGTGACGCCCCGGAGGGGCAGAGCATTGCCCCCTGGTGGGCAGAGCGTCGCCCCTGGTGGGCGTGCTGGGTGGATCCCAGTCGGGCGCATGCGGGAGTCTGTCTGACTGTCTCTCCCTGTTTCCAGCTTCAGAAAAATACAAAAAAAAAAAAAAAAGATATCTTATCTACAGTACAGGAACCTACAGTTTAACATAACTTTACAGTGTTTTAAATCTATTAAAATAGAAAGTTGCAAAAAAAAAAAGACACAAAGTTATGATCCAAGGGAATTAAAAAATTCTTGGATAACCTTATTAAACAATGTTTCAGTATGACACTGACGAAGATGTTTTATACTCCATTTTGTCTTTTTTTTTCCAAGTTTTGGTAAAATTTTCTTAATACTGTACATGAAAAGCAACAAAAGATTTTGGAAATAATATTTGCCTCAAATTGGACATATCAGGAATTATATCGCCTGACCTGTGGTGGTGCATTGGATAAAGTGTCGACCTAGAATGCTGATGTTGCTGGTTCAAAACCATGGGCTTGCCTGGTCAAGGCACATATTGGAGTTGATGATTCTTGCTCCTCCCTCTTCTCTCTTTCCTCTCTGAAATGAATAAAATTTTAAAAAAAGAAATTATATTATTAAAATTTCAAAACGGTACATTAAAAACACAAAACTTCAAATGAAATACCAAACCAACAAACAAAAAATAAAAATATAGAGAAGAAAAAAATAACATTTAAAAATACATTGGAGGATCCAAGATGGACCTTCCAATTGACTTCTCTCACCACCAAGCTGGAGTTATTACTAAATTTAAAAACCAACTAAAAACTAAAAGAAGGGGAGTCTCATAACTAAGGAATTACAGAAGAAACCACATCGAGACTGGTAAGAAGGGCAGAGACACAAAAAAAGGCTGCCCCATTACCATGAGCAGTGATGAGGTTCTCAACTGTAGGGGAGATTAATCCTGAGAGATGTGGGTCCTAAGCCCTAGACCGGGCACCCCGACTAGAGCCTCAGAGCTTAGAAGATGTGCCCACATTGCATTTGGCAGTGAAAAGAGGTGAGATTTTTGTCTGTCAGAAAGAGAGAGGAGTTCTCAGAGACACAGATAATCTCTTAAAGGGTCAACAGAGAATATCTCATTCACAGCCACTTACCCTGGGATACGGTGCAGAGAGGACTGAGAGGACTAGAAATGTGGCAGGATAGTCTGAGATTGGTGGACCTGGGGAGAGACACGGTAGGGAAATAGCCACCAATACCCTAGTGCTGCCTGACCAGACAGCGGTGCAGTGAATAGAGCATCGGACTGGGATGCAGAGGACACAGGTTCGAAGCCTCGAGGTCACCAGCTTGAGCGTGGACTCATCTGGCTTGAGTGCTTGCTAACCAGCTTGAAAGCAGGGCTGCTGGTTTGAGCATGGGGTCATAGATATGACCCCATGGTCACTGGCTTGATCCTAACTATCGCTAGCTTGAGCAAAGGGTCACTAAGTCTGCTGTAGCCTCCCAGTCAAGGCATATATGAGAAAGCAATCAATGAACAACTAAATTGCTTCTTAGAAGATCTGATGCTTCTTATCACTCTCCCTTCCTGTCTACCTTATTTGTCCCTCTCTCTGACTCTCTCTTTGTCTCTGACACACACACACACACACACACACACACACACACACACACACACATGCCCCAAATGCTGAATTATTCCCAATACCTCAGTCATAATCTTTCTTGGGTGGAGCATTCTCCTCAGTGTTGGTTATTGGTGTGTTGAATATGGCTTTTATTATGTTGAGGTATGTTCCCTGGATTCCCACTTTGCTGAAAATTTTAGTTGAATAAATGCTGGATTTTATAATTTTTTTGCATTTATTGACACAATTATGTGATTTTTATCCTTCATTTTGTTTATGTGATGAATCACATTTATTGATTTATGAATATTGTACTAGCCTTGCTTCTCAGAATAGATCCCATTTGGTCATTGTGTATGATTTTTTCAATGTATTGCTGTATCTGATTTGCTAATATTTTGTTGAGAATTTTAGATTCTATGTGACTACTTTTTTTAATGCCAGTCCCTTATTGTTTAGAATACTGTAGCTTGGTAATATGTTTTGAAATCAGAAAGCATAAAGTGTCTTTCTCTCTTAAAATTATTTTGGCTACTCTGGGTCTTTTGAGATTCTATATGAATTTTAGGACAGTTTTAAAAAATTATTTCTGCAAAAATATCATTAGGATTTTGAGGAGAATGACATTGAACCAGATCAAGTGTAAAATGAACATTATAATAATATTAATTTTTATATTTATAAACACAGGATATCTTTCCACCTGTGTGTCTAATTTAATATCTTTCAGCAATGTTTTGTTTTTTTCAGTGTATATCTTTCACTTTCTTTTTTATTTCTAAGTATTTTATTATTTTTCATGTTATTGTAAAAAGGGTTTGTTTTCTTAACTTGGTTTCTGATTGTTCATTATTAGTACATAGAAATTCAACTGATTTTTTTTCATTACTGATTTTATATCCTGTAATTTTTCTGAATTAACTTAGTTATTTCTAACTGTGGAATTTTTGTGGTTTTCTACACTTAAGACAGAATCATATAAAAACAGGTTAATTTGTCCTTCCATTCCAATTTGGTTGTGTTGTTTCCTTGCTTAATTGCTTTGAGTAGAACGTCTAGTACTATGGTGAATAGTAACTGCAAAAGTGAGCATGCTTGTTTCATTAAAGATTTTGAAAAAAATACTTTATTCTTTAATTTTATATTGAGTTTATTGGGGTGACATTGATTCACAAAGTCAGTCATACAGGTTTCAAGTGTACAATTTAACACAACATCATCAGTACACTGTATTGTGAGTCCATCACCCAAAAGAAAGTATTTTTTTTTTGTCCCCATTTGTTTCCCTTTGCCCACCTCCACTTACCCCATCACCCTTTTCCCTCTGCTATAACTACACTTTAAATTTTCCACTGTCAAGGATATTACCTATAGACTTTTCATGTATAAGCTTTATTATGTTAGGGTAACATCATTCTAGTTCTAGTTTGTTGAGTGTCTTTATCATGAAAATGTGTTGAATTTTGTTAACTGTTACTGGTGTATTAAGTGAGATAAACATGATTGTTTTTTATTCTTTGTGCTTTTATGTTAGTGTATTGTAGTGATTACTTTTTATATGATGAACAATCTTTGCATCCTAGAGATATATTCCACATGGTCATGGTTTATAGTCCCTTAATACACTGATGAATTCAGTTTGCTAGTATTTAGTTGAAGATTTTATTAATCAGTATTCATCAAAAATATTAATCTTTAGTTGTTTTTTCTTATAGTATTTTTCTCTGGCCTTGATAACATAATGCTGATCACAGTTTGAAAGAATTCCCTCATAATCAACTTTTAAAGGAATTTTAGATCGGCATTAATTTTTTATATTGTTTACTAGAATTCTGAAGAGAAACAATCTGTTCCTCAGTTGTTGTTTTTTTGTTGTTGGGAGTTCTTTGATTAAATATTCAATATTCTAGGCAATTTACCTGTGTTATTGATTTCTTTATGATTCATTGTTGGTAGGTGGTTTTGTTTCTAGTAATTGCTCTATTTTCCTATTTTATCCAATTTGTAGGTGTATAATTGTTGATAGTAGTCTCTTATGGTCCTTTTAATTTTTTTTGTCAACAGTTATAATGTCTCTACTTTCATTTCTGATTTTAGTCATTGGGGTCTTTTTTTTTCTTGTCAGAGTTGTACTGGCTAAGGTTTTGTCAATTTTGTTGATTTTCTTCAAAAAATTTTTATTTTTATTGGAGATTTTTTGTCCTCTATTTCTTTTTATTCTTCTCTTCTCTTTGTAATTTTTTTTATTTTTTCTTCTTTCGGCTTAGTTGTTCTTGTTTTAGTCCCTTGAGGTGGTATTAAGGTTGTTGACTTGAGATCTTTCTTTTTTTATTGTAAGTATTTACAACTGCAAACTTTCCTCTTAATTATTTTGTGGCACTTTATAAGTTTTGATATAGGATATTTTTATTTTTGATTGGTTCAATATATTTTCTAATTTTCCCTCTTACTTCTTTGTATCACTAGTTTTTCAAAAGTATGTTAATTTTCACATATTGTGATTTTTGTTTCATTACTGATATTGATTTCTAGTTTGAATCCATTGACATCAGAAAACATTTAATATGATTTCAATTTTCTTAATTTGGTTAAGGCCAATTTTGTGGCTCAAGATATGGTCGATTCTGGAAAATATTTCATGTTCATTTTGGAAGATGGGTATTCAGCTAATATTGAGTGGATTATTTTGCATATATCTGTTAGTTCTAGTTGTATTATAATCTTGTCCAACTCCTCTGTTTTCTTTTTTTTTTTTTTTTTTTTTTTTTTTTTTTTTTTTCATTTTTCTGAAGCTGGAAACAGGGAGAGACAGTCAGACAGACTCCCGCATGCGCCCGACCGGGATCCACCCGGCACGCCCACCAGGGGGCGACGCTCTGCCCACCAGGGGGCGATGCTCTGCCCATCCTGGGCGTCGCCATGTTGCGACCAGAGCCACTCTAGCGCCTGGGGCAGAGGCCACAGAGCCATCCCCAGCGCCCGGGCCATCTTTGCTCCAATGGAGCCTCGGCTGCGGGAGGGGAAGAGAGAGACAGAGAGGAAAGCGCGGCGGAGGGGTGGAGAAGCAAATGGGCGCTTCTCCTATGTGCCCTGGCTGGGAATCGAACCCGGGTCCTCCGCACGCTAGGCCGACGCTCTACCGCTGAGCCAACCGGCCAGGGCTTGTTTTCTATTGAGTTTTTATCTGGTTGTTCTACCTATTATTAAAATGGATGCATTTTCTTATTAATTTTTTAACTATCTAGTTTTCCCTTTGTTTTTGTCAATGTTTGGATAATATATTTGGGTGCTTGGATGTCAGGTGCAATTTATAATTTTTATGCCTTACTGGTGAATTATTCTATTTATCATTTTATAATATCATTCTTTATCTCTTGTGACAACTTTGTCTTAAAGAGTAGCTTTTCTGATATAATTATGGCCATCCCTGCTCTCTTTTGTTTACCATTCTCATGAAATATATTTTTCTATTCCTTCATTTTTGGGCTATGTGTATCTTTATATCTAAGGTAAATGTCTTGTAGACTGTATAGAATTGAATCTTTTATATATTACCCCTCATATTTGTGGTAAATATGTCCCAAGATCCCCAATAAATGCATGATACCTAACAGGTAATACCAAACCTTATATATGCTATGCTTTTCTTATACATGCATACCTATGGTAATATTTAATTTGTGATTTAAGCACAATAAGGGACTAATAACAGTAGCTAATAATAAAATAGAACAGTTATAACATATGCTATAATGAAAATTATGTGAATGTGTCTATTTTTCTTTTCCTGATAACCAATCTGATAACTGAAATGGCTACTAAGAAACAAACAAGCCAATAGCATATGTATAGTGGATATGCTGGATAAAGGGATTAACCACATCCCAGTCAGGACAAGGAAGAACAGATCAAGATTTTATTTTTTTACTCAAAATGATGAAAATTTTAAAACATACAAATTGTTTATTTCTGGAATTTTATATTTAATAATTTCAGACCATGGTTAATGCCAGGTAACTAAAACTGTGAAAAGTGAAACTGCAGGGACGTAGAGCATATAATTCTATCTATTCAGACATCCTATTCCTTTTTATTTGAAAATGTAATCCACTTATAATTAAAAAGTAATTACTGATAAAAATACTTATTATTGTCAGTTTTTAACTTTTTTGAAAATTTCATAATTATTTTTTCCCTCTTTTCTTCTCTTGCTTCTTTCCTTTGTGTTTCATTAATTTTTTGTGTTGAAATGCCTTAATTTCTATATCATTTTTTGTATCTTTTCTATAGATATTTTCTTTTTGATTATCATGGGACTTACATAAAACATCTTATAGTTATAACAATATATTTTAATCTAATAACTCAAATCCAATCAGATATAAAAACTATTTTTACATTTTGTTACCTTTCTTTTAATATCACAAAGTACATATTTATATATTATATATCCATTCATATAGTTTTATATAATTATTTTTATACTTTGTCATTTAAATTCAATACAAAACTTAAAATTACTTTATGTCCCACTGGTACTGTACTTTGGTATTCTGTGAATATATATATATATATATATATATATATATATATATATATATATATATATTATATTTACCTTTACCAGCAAGTTTTATATTTTGTATGTTTTTGTATTACTATCTAGCATCTTTTCTTTTCCATTTTTAGAACTAACTTTAGTACTTCTTGTAATGTAGGTCTAGTAAGGATGAACTCTCTCAACTTTTGTTTATTTGGAAAATTATTTCTCCTTTATTTTTGAAGGAAATTTGGCCAAATATAGTATTCTTGGTTGGCCATGTTTTTCTTTCAGGACTTTGAACATATCATGTGTCATTCTACTCTTTTCTGGACAATGAAGTTGTTGCTGAGAAACCTGATCATGAATTTATGGAAGATCCCAGTATGTAACAAGTGACTGTTCTCCAAGAACCTGGAAGGCTCACTCTTCTCTCTCAAATTTAAAACATACAGAAAAGTAGAGAAAATAATAAAACAAACATTCCTATAACCACTTCACATATTCAAATAGTTTTGCCATTTTTGCTTAAATTTCTCCTTAAAAAAATTAATAAAGACACTTTCAAAGCCTTCCACAAACATTTACACTGCGCACTTCCTTCTTTTATAATAAAACCATGATCTTGAGGCTGGTATGTGTCATTCACAGGTATATTTTGATATATATGTTATATTTATACCAGATACTATAAATAGCTGGCAATTGTTTACCATATTTTAAAGATTATATAAATGATTTATATTATATGTATGTTTTAGCATTATATATAATTAGAGGTAATATATGTTATATATTACATAGAGAAAATATATATCATCTCATATATCTCTGATTCAGAGCTTACTATTTTTATAACTTTGCATAATTTACTTAAATTATGTGACCATTCTGCCATATGTAATTAGGCTTAATAATAGTGTTAACCTTATAGAGTTTTAAGGATTCAATGAGTTGTTTTTTTAAGTAAAGTCTTTAAAAAAGTATCTGGAAATGGAAGGCAATCAATAAATATCAGTGATTACTTTTATGCAATCAAATTTTCACTCAAAATATTATTTATCTGCATTAATACATATAACTATAATTTATTCATTGCAAAATTTGTATTTTATTTTACTGTAAGAATAAGTTATTGTTTACTCAGTCTCTGATTGATGGAGAGTTAAGTGGTTTCTACTTTCACATTAATAAAAATAGCACAACATGAACACTTTTGTACATGTTCTTTTGTGACCACTTGCAAATGTTTATAGCCCATAATTATTATTGTTGGATTAAATTCATAGATATTTTTTACAAAACATTTTCAAATTATCTTATTTATAATCCCATTAGAAATAATTAATAGTTTTTATTGCCCCATTTCTTCAACAATACTTGCTATTACCAGACTTTATCTGCCTGGTGAATGTGAACTGTTATATAGTTTTTAATTTTTTTATTTCCATGACTACTATATGTTTATTCATTATTTGTGTTTTTATTTCTATTTTTTCTTTTATGGTATTGTGCATTTTTTGCTACTGTGTTATTTTTTCATCGTGAATTTGCAAAACGTTTTAATGTATTCTCTTTAGTCATTGTTTTTGTTGTTATGTGGTTTACAAATAGTTTCTCCTACTCTATGGTTTTAATTTTCCTTGTTTATGGTGATTTTGTTTTTTGAATTTCTTACTATTTAATGCAGTTACATCCATGAAGCTTTATGCTATAATTTATACTTTTTATGATTTTTAAATATTAAATATTTTCATTTTCTAATGAAATAGAAATAGTCAATGACAATAGATAGATAGATGATTGATAGATAGATAGATAGATAGATAGATAATAGATACATAGATGACAGAAAGATACAGAGATAGATAAATAGATATTGTCACATTTGGAGCTTATATTTATAGTATATTATATACTTTATAGCATTTATATTTACAGTGTGAGATATAATATTCTATTTAGAGTATGGATGCTGAAATATTTCAGCATTATTTGTTCAATTTACATTAGGGATTACTGTATCACTGAAAGTAGAAAACACTCAATGTCTGATAGCAAAGGCTTTGTTTTTTCTGGAAGTATAATGCTCATAAAAATTAGATGATATTTCAAAATGAATATGAAGCAATAAAATATCTCCTAATTCTTGTGAACAGTATATTTATAGTCACTTCCATTTCTTAACATGTGTGATTAATTTCCCCTCGTGCTTGGCACAGACATTCTTTGAATGATATAAATTATTGAAAATGGACATTATTATGTCTGCATTCAATGAATGTTTTTTAAACTTTGGCATGTATCAGAATCACATGGAGAACGCATTAAAAATTTTGAAAGTCACCACTTATAAAAATTAAAATTCAGTGTAATTATTATCTAGTACTACATAAAAAGTTACCTTAAAATTTAGCAGGTTAAAGCAGCAAGTATTTATTATCTGACATGATTTCTATAGGTCAAGAATTCAAGAATAGTTTGGTTGATCATTTGTGTCCCTTATGAGGATGCCGTCAAGCTGTTAGCTGGAGCTGTGGTCTTTTAAAGAATCACTGGACTAGAGAATATGCTTACTAGATGTTTCACTTACATGATTGTTGGGATAAATTCTCAGTAATTTGCTAAGTGAGCTTTTTCATTGGTTGTTTAAATGCCCTCATAATGGGTCAGCGGGCATTCCTCCGAGCAAGTAATCCAAAGGAAAGCAAAAAGAAAATTATAGCCTCTTGTGACATAGTCTCTAAAGTCATACACCATCACTTCTAATTTTGGTTTATTTGTTAGAAGCATGTCACCAAATTAGCCCATATATAAGAGTAGGACTAGGGAGTGTCAATGACTCTGTGAACTTATTTTAAACCATTATAATAGTCCTAGGATGAATCTTTGAAATTTTAATTTTTAACAAGATCCCAAGTGATGTTAATATGTAGGCCCAGCTCGCCCTTTTCATAGCAGGACTTTAGATTAGTTTGCACACAGTTCAGTTAGCAAATTTAGCCATCTCTCAAAGGGAAATTTATAATCACTTATTCTTTGGTAGTTCATCTAGTCATGTTGAAGTCTTTAAAGTTTCCTAAATCTGTATCTTCCTCTCATTACTTCACTGTTATCTTTCTTAAACAACTCCTTTGTCACTAATTGCAACTTCTTTCAATTTTGTGGTCACCCTGCCATAGTTTTCTAAAATATTATTCTCCCTACCTCTAACCCATGACCTAGCCATAATTAATTTCAGGACCAAATCAGATCTTTTGAGACAGAAAAACTATTTATCTACTGTATTATGTTACTTTTGCAAAGACTCAGTGTTCCCATCCCCAAAATGTGGGTATCAGTGCTGATTTTAAAAGGTTATGTTAAACATTAAATGATATAATGTTTGAAAACAATGGTTGGTATGTCAGTATTTCCTCTTTCCTTCCTTTTTAATTCAAAGACAGTGTCTGTTAAATTAATTGAGAAAAACAAAGGAAAAAAGAGAAAAACCTTACTTAGAAAACACAATGCATAGTAACCTGAAGGATATAATTGTAAAAATCTCTTATGCTAAATATCTTGGCCTTTTAGAAAACTATAGTTCCAGTTCTAGGTTTATCTTTAAGGGTTAATATTAAGATGAAAAGCCAAAAAAAGTGGGGAAACACTCCAGATTTATTCACTTGATTGAAGAGAAGGATGTGGAGCTATTGAATAAGACTTGAACAAAAACAGAACGACCTTTTGTTTTCAGGTTCCATTAATGGGGAAAAAAAAGTAGAAATGCCTTCCTCTGAAACTGGATGAATCTCACAGATTTATTACTCAACAGTAAAATACTTATAAGAAGTAAATATGGTTAAAGAATAATTTCTAAAAAGGCAAAAAAAATGAATCATACAAATATGCCATGAACATATATTAAATATTTTCTTTAACTCATTGATTAACTAAAGAACCAGTATAAGATTAAAAATATTTCAAAGACTATTTGAAAAGCTGGAAATTTATAAATAATATTAGGATAAGATTTGGGTTAGATAAAAATTGGTTAATGTCCATCAGGCCATAAAATATAATCCTTTTCATTATATACAAATCATTTCTATTTCTGTGGAACAAAAATCTATGTTAATATATAACTTTACTGAGTCTGAAAACTTTAATAGATTATAAAAAAGGAATGGAACTAAGTATATTTCCCCAAGAAACCTTAGTTGATCTATGCATTTATGTGTCATTAAAAGGATATTTTCCTAAACTTCTTCTTTTTTTTTTTGGTCCCAAGAAATGTTTTATTCTTTGACTTTTTCAGTATGTATTTAATGTGACCTGAAGAGATGAATATTTTATTTAGAATCATTGTTTTAATTATAGTATTGTGCTTAATCTAGAAAAGGCATGATGCTTTTTAATTCAAGAAAGAAGTGACTGTATGTAGAACTAATTAATAAGATTCAATTGGTTACACTGTTGTTAAGTGGCAATGCATCATTCAGTGGTCTTAGTTTGGTAGATGTTTCTAAGATCTAAGTGGAAATGAGTCCTTAGAATACAAATACTGAAGATAAAATATCATGAATCATGTTACCAATGACACACAAAAGAATGATACAATAATATTCCCTTAAGACAACAAACATCTGTTGAACATATATCAGTCACTATTAAGCACACAATTCATTAATGAAATCATCATAATAACTCCACAAAGTAAAAATTATTATCTCTAGTGTAAAATTAGTAATCAATGTTAATTGGAAACTGTTAAAAACTTTCTCTGCCCTCCATGTAATGCCAGATAAAGTCCCCAACCCGAGATACAGAAAAGAAAGAAACTTTATCTACATAAATAATTTGCAAAATAAAAATATGCAGCCTCTGTCAGAATCTGAAAGTTTTCTCGCCTGAGAAAATGAGAAGGCCAGTTTTACAGAAAAAGTTCAGGCTGTGGTCCTGTATGGTACAATTTTATGCAAATGAGAAATCCAAATTTACACAGTTTGATTGGCTCAAACAACATTATCTTGATTGGTTTGAATTTTAAATTCTGATTGGTCATTATAGAGCTGCTCTACTTGGTCTGTAAAGATGTAAATAAGGCTATAGCTGTACAGTTCCAACTGATCAAGGCAGTCTCAACCTATTGGTTGAAAGACAATTTCAAAAACTCCTTTATAAGGATCTACTCAGAAGAGAAAGTCACAATGCAGCCACCTAAAATTTCAGTCTGTAACTTTTGCTTGAAATGCAGCATTTATGAGAGGCCTCTACCCAGCAATGGTTGCTCTGCTCTGGTAATTAACTTAGCCCAATTAACCAAAAGGAATCCTTCTTGGAAAATATATTACTTCTCATTGTCCACAAAACTTACCACCTATTGAATTTATTCTTAATTATTTCCATTCTGAATAAATTCCACTTAGCATTCAAAAAAATAATGTGAGGTAGATATTACTACTATTTTTATTTTAAAAGGTCAGAAAACAGACTATCAGAATAATTAAATACCAGATAGAAAAGTATTGAATTGAAAAGTGCTGAACTGAATGAGCCTTAAACTGCTGTATTTAACCTTATTTCAAAATTCAATAAGCATTAGTGTTATTCAAGTTCTACACATTATTCCTCTATGAGCTATGATTCTCAACAATGATGGCATATCATTACCAGTGGAACTACCTAAGCAGACAGATAACTTAATTCCATCCCAGACTAAATGAATCAAAATCTCTAGGGCTTTAATTTTGTAACTGTGTTTTTATAAATTAAATTTATTTAGGTATTATTGCTTAATAAGATTATAGAAGTTGCAAACATACAACTTTATAATACATCATTAGTATATTGTGTTGTGTATTCAATACCCAAAGTCTTGTCTCTTTCTGTCACCATTTATGATGATTGTGTTTTTTAAATCTCTGAGAGCAAGGCGTTGGCCAGTTGGCTCAGTGGTAGAGCGTTGGCCTGGCATGGGGAAGTCTGGGTTTGATTCCTGGTCAGGGCACACAGCAGAAGTGTCCATCTGCTTCTCCACCCTTCCCCTTCTCCTTTCTCTCTATCTCTCTCTTCCCCTCCCGCAGGCAAGGCTCCATTGGAGTAAAGTTGGCCTGAGCACTGAAGAAGGCTCCATGGTCTTTGCCTCAGGTGCTAGAATGGCTCTGGCCTCAGAGCATCGCCCCCTGGTAGGCATGTCAGGTTGATCCCGGGCTGGTTCATGGAGGAGTCTGTCTGACTGCCTTCCTGCTTTTAACTTTGGAAAAAATACAAAAAAAGTAAACAAACAAAGACAAGAACAACAAAAAAAACTCTGAGAGCATTAATCAGGTTTTAGATTTTGTCAGGTGAGTACAATGAAAGAGGAGAGTCAAGATAATTAAGACATATTTGGTTCAAATCATGCATAGCCAGATTGAGAAATATTTAACACATATCTGTGATTATTAATATTGGCTGCATATTATAATTAACTGTGGAATTTTATAATATAGCAAATCCATTGGTATAACCGTAGCCCAGTTAAATCAAATCTCAAAGAGTAGGGTGCTGACGTAAGTAATTTTGATATTATTATTATTATTATTATTATTTAGTGAAAGGAAGGTCAGGAAAAATGAACAAGTTATGGACAATGAAGAAATAATTCAATTATTATTAACAATACACCATTATATTTTCAATATCCCAGAAAAATACATTTGCATTTGTTTGAAATATTTTGTATTCCATAAGAAATAGCTAGTGTTGAATCTGTAAAAATATAGACCATATATTGTCTAATATTTTAATTATCATGGTGTAAACCTTTAATTGTTAATTTATACCTTCTAAAATTTTCAGTAGAAACAAAACTTGATTGAAATTTTAATTATATCACCTAAATGACTGACCCTAGACCTAAAGAAAAATATTTTTCTCAGTAAGAGTACCACTTTTCTTATAGGAAATATCTTTATATTTTCTCCTTTATCACAGCCTAATGAATGCTATTTTTTATGTTACTTGTGTTATTTTAACCTACAGATACAGCCTGAACAGGTGATGACGCAGTGGATAGAGCATCCAACTGGGATGCAGAGGACCCAGGTTCGAGACCCCAAGGCTTGAGTGAGGTCTCATCTGGATTGAACATGGGCTCACCAGCTTGAGTGCAGGATCACTGGCTTGAGCATGGGATCATTGACATGACCTCATGGTCACTGGCTTGAGTCCAAGTTTGCTGGCTTGAGCAAGGGGTCATTCACTCTGCTGTAGCCCCCCTTGAAGCCCAGAGTCACTGGCTTGAGCCCAAGTTTGCTGGCTTGAGCAAGGGGTCATTCACTCTGCTGTAGCCCCCCAGTCAAGGCACATATGAGAAAGCAATCAATGAACAACTAAGGAACCACAAAGAAGAATTGATTTTTCTCATCTCTCTCTCTTCCTGTCTGTTTCTGTCTGTCCCTCTCTCTTTTTCTCTTTCTGTTTTTTTCACCAAAAAACTAAATAAATAAACTACATATACAACAAACAATGCTATCAAAACTACTGCAGACTCATTAGGGATTTGATAAGAACTGCAGATGGCTTTGATGTATTAGGTCAACATGTAATATTGAACCATAAAACTAACTACTGGCATCAGTGTTTGAAACAGCATTTATGTTAAGACACTATAAGATTATAGATTGAAAGAAGTACAGTATATTAAAACCAAACAGTTTATTTCTTATCAATTGCAGGGTGATATTAGATGACTAAAAGAAAAGTTCTTGTGCAATTTCATTAATTGAAACAATATTGTTTCGTTACTTTAGGTCAGAAATAACCTTATATTTCAAAAATGTTGTGTAGACTCCAATTATCCCTAAGTTTAAATAGAGACTGACCTTGAGGCAATAACACTTATGAAATAAGCTATTTAATTTGTAATTTGTAACACATTCATATTTTATAATTATAGCTATCATTGAGTTCTTTTCAGTGTGTCTCATGAAAATATATAGTAGAAAACTAGTCCTATACCCCTTATGATTCAGTATAGTTATATCAATATATAATTGCCCTCAGATCAATGTAGATAGTTATATGCTTTAAAAATCAGGGAATTTTTACATAAAACCTGTTTATTTTGATACTTTTTCACTCCTAAGGTATTATTTCTCTCCGGAATAAGTTGCAGAACTGAAGCCTGTTAATATAATGTTATAAGCTGTGCTTTCTTCACCATTATGAATATTTTTTCATATTTCAAATTGAAGAACTCATTCTGTCATTTGTTTCAATATTGTTCTTTTTAAATCAACAAGTCCTAAGAACAAGACAAATATATGTGGATTTAAGAAATATTCACCATAAAATCTAAAGAGATAATCATAATGTCAGAAGTTCAGAAAAAAACGATAAAATTCCATTAGAAAAACAGAATGATGTCACAGAGATAGTAGACCATCCTCCAACTACCCTCAAATATCAAACATTAGACAGCTATCTATCAACAAAAACAGCTCTAGAAGAGCTCTATAGTATAGCTAAGAAACTTCAGCCATACAATGAAACAAAAATATTGAGAATAATTGCAAAAAAAAGGAAGGGAGGAGAACTTAATTTTCCACCCTCAAGCCAGCATTGCTCAGAATCAAGAGGACTCAAGTAAGAAAGGATTCCTCTCACTGTAATTGGGAAATCAGGATGTGTGATCACTTTCCAAGTTGTTTTGAACACTGCACAAAGGACCCACTTTGAATTCACCCCATTTAGAGACTGGCAAAGCTGAGACATACAGAGGTGGCTAGAAAGAAGAAAGAAAAGCACAGTCCATCAGTATTAGCCACTTCCTGAGAATGACCACATTTTCTAGTCACTTGCCTTCCAGACAACCTCAGCGGCTTTCACCACTGAAGAAAACAATGACCAGGTAATGGCGGAGTAGGAAGCGATACCGATAAATCTCCCCCAAACCTCAACAAGATCTTCAACCAGAAACAGAAAAACATATCCTTGGAGCCTCCAGATGTTTCGCAATACACCCAAAGGTATGAACGAGCAAAAAATTGGCTAAATATATAACCAAACCCCGAAGGAAATAGGGAGTAAGAAATGTTCCACCTTCCTCACTAACCTAAACAGGGCAATTTTCACTGGAAACTGAGAATATAGAAACTAAGGTGGGCAAAGGGGGTGAATAGATCCAGGCCGCGGCACAAACGGCCGAACCAGGCTGTGGCACGGAGATCTAAGCCAAGGAAAAACTGTTCCTGTGACAACCTGGGCAATACAGCTAACACTCGCGCCAAACCCAGAAAAGAAAGACAAGCAGCGCAGCCATTTTACCTGATCCCCTGGTAGGCGCATAGTGGGCGAGAGATTCCTTCCAAAGCCCCTGGAGGGTGCGCCCATGTTACTCCACAGAGAGGCAGAGTCAGAGGCCTTTGTGTGGGCCAAAAGTCTCCGGGCTGCCCCAGAACCCGGGGAGAGCCGCACACGGGGAGGAAGCGAGAGCTAATTCCAATGCTGGAACTTTTCAGTGCGGGCCGGAGATTTCACTCAGAGGGCGAGACTCTGGCCTCACATCCTGGTCTGCGCGCACGGAGAGTGGGAAGGAGACTCCTCCCAGCACCTCCGGAGTGGGAGCCTGTGTTGTCCCACGGAGGGGCAGAGTCGGGGGCCTTTGTGTGGGCAGACGGCGGAGTCACGGACCGCCCCAGCGCCTTGAAAGAGCGGCACATGGGGACAAGTGAGAGCCAATTCCAACATTGGAACTTTTCAGTGCGGGCGGGGGGGTTTCACTCAGAGGGCGAGACTTCTGGTCTAACATCCTGGTCTGCGCGCGCAGACCCACCCATGTTACCGGACAGAGTGACAGAGCCAGAGGTCTTTGAGTAGGTGAAAGCCTCGGCTGATTATGCTAGCAGCTCTGACTGAATGAGCCTTACCCAGAGCCCTGTGCTGAGTGGAAATAAGAGTAGGGAGTTGCCCGCTCTTTGAGCCTCTTACTATCCAGGCAGAGGCAGCAGCAACCCCATAGCTGGATTCTCAGGCTACTGGTTGAGGAAGGAAAGACTAGGAGAGAGGCTCCTGGAACACGGACTCTCTCACTGTTGGAGCCTATAAACGCTAATGAGCCTCGACTGCCAACAAGACTGAAGCACAATACATGACATCGCCATAGAGACTTATCAACTGCAAACCTCTACCTGAGCGTGCCAAAGGGGCAGAACCCGGGGTACAGAGTCACTGACCAGGAAGAGAGAGAGAAAAGAAAAAGCAAGAAGATAACCTCTCAAAATCAGAATAATCCGCAGACTTTATAACCTATCCCATTTTATTATATTTGTTCGTTTGTTTCTCTTATCTTCATCCTTGATTTTTTTTTTCTTTTTTCTTTTTTTTTTCCTCCTCCAATTTGGTCGTTTAACTCCCTACCAGTCTTACTCTCTCCTCTCCTTGAACTACACTACCCATAAGTGTTACATCTCCCATTATCTTTTCTCTCCTCTTCCTTTCTCTCTATGAGGGTTGCACTCCAAAACCCTTAACTCCCTCTCTCTCTCCTCTTTTTTTCTTTTTTCTTCTTTTAGTGGTTCCCTCTTTTTTTTCTCTCTCTCTCTTCTTTTCTCCCTCTATATTAGTTTCTTCCTTTTTCCTTTACATCTGCTCTCATTCAAACCTCAATAACAAACAAATTATTTTATCTGGGACTCAAACTTATGTTTGTGGCATTTTGGGGGTTTTTTACTTCACCTTTTTAACTCACTAGCAGTGCTCCCATCCCTGGCTCTCCATTTTATCAAGCTCTTGTTCCACTAAATACAATAGTAATTTTTTAATTTGTCCCCCCATTTTCCTGTTTCCCTCTTACTCCTCTCATCATAACTCTTAGTCAACCAACACCTAAACGCAAATCATTTTATTCTTGATCTAAATTTTTTCCTTATTTGCTTTTTGTGGGTCCATACCCCCACCCCTTATTTTTTTTTAATTTATTTATTTATTTTTCCTTGCCCCTTTATTACTTTTCCCAATTCAGGCCCTCCATTACAGGCATTGTTTGTTCTATTAAATACAATATAATTCACAGTTCACCACAAGATTTTCTCAAGAAAGAAGGGAGAGGAGAGGAGAGAAAAAAAGGAGGGGGGGAATAATTTCCTTTTTTTAAATTTTTATTTTATTTTATTTTTCTTTATTTCATTATTAATTTTTTTTAAAAAAACAACTTTTTTCAATTTTTTATTTTTTAACTTTTTATTTTTTATTAAACCTCATTAATACTATCAACAAAACCACCCTCAGATGCCATTAAGGAAGAGAAAATCGAATATCATGGATACAAAAGAAAGAGAGGTAACACAGCTAGATGAGGAAAAATCTATGGAGAAAAAATTTAATATATTGGAAACCTTGGAGTTAAATGACAGAGAATTCAAGATAGAAATCCTAAAAATACTCAGAGATATACAAGAAAACACAGAAAGGCAATTTAGGGAGCTCAGAAAACAACTCAATGAACACAAAGAATATATGTCCAAGGAAATTGAAACTATAAAAACAAATCAAACAGAGATGAAAAACTCAATTCACGAGCTGAAAAACGAGGTAACAAGCTTGGCTAATAGAACAGGCCAGATAGAAGAGAGGATTAGTGAAATAGAAGACAAGCAACTTGAGGCACAACAGAGAGAAGAAGAAAGAGACTCAAAAATTAAAAAAAATGAGATAGCCCTACAAGAATTATCTGACTCCATCAAAAAGAATAACATAAGAATAATAGGTATATCAGAGGGAGAAGAGAGAGAAAATGGAATGGAGAACATACTCAAACAAATAATAGATGAGAACTTCCCAAGCCTGTGGAAAGAACTAAAGCCTCAAATTCATGAAGCAAACAGAACTCCGAGTTTTCTTAACCCCAACAAACCTACTCCAAGGCACATCATAATGAAATTGGCACAAACCAATGGCAAAGAAAAAATTCTCAAGGCAGCCAGGGAAAAGAAGAATACAAGATATAAAGGAAGGCCCATTAGATTATCATCAGATTTCTCAGCAGAAACTCTACAAGCTAGAAGAGAGTGGACCCCAATATTTAAAGTCCTGAAAGAGAGGAACTTTCAGCCATGAATACTATACCCTTTAAAGCTATCCTTCAAAAATGAAGGAGAAATAAAAACATTCACAGATACAGAAAAGATGAGGGAATTTATCATCAGAAAACCCCCACTCCAGGAATTACTAAAGGGGGTTCTCCAATCAGATACAAAGAACAAAAAAAAAAATAAAGCCACAAGTAAAAGGTCCAAGAAGAACACAATAAAACCAAATTTAAACTGTGACAACAACAAAAAGAAAGGGGGGAGAGGATAGAGATTAACAGTAGCAAAGGACGATGGAGTGCAAAAGTACTCACAAAATAGTGCACTACAATGAACAGGGTAGGAACCCTTTTCATTACCTAAAGGTAACCACCATTGAAAAAACCACCACAGAAGCACATGAGATAAAAGAAATATCAACAGTGGAAAGATGTATGGAATACAACCAAATAAAAACAAAAGATAGAAAAATGAAAGAGAAGGATCAAACAAGACACAAAACTAACAGAAAGCAATCTATAAAATGGCAATAGGGAACTCACAAGTGTCAATAATTACACTAAATGTAAACGGATTAAACTCACCAATAAAAAGACACAGAGTAGCAGAATGGATTAAAAAAGAAAATCCAACTGTATGCTGCCTACAGGAAACTCATCTAAGTAACAAGGATAAAAACAAACTCAAAGTGAAAGGCTGGAAAACAATACTCCAAGCAAATAACATCCAAAAAAAAGCAGGCGTAGCAATACTCATATCTGATAATGCTGAATACAAGACAACAAAAGTACTCAGAGACAAAAATGGCCATTTCATAATGGCTAAGGGGACACTGAATCAAGAAGACATAACAATTCTTAATATATATGCACCAAACCAAGGAGCACCAAAATATATAAGACAGCTACTTATTGACCTTAAAACAAAAACTGACAAAAATACAATCATACTTGGAGACCTCAATACACCGCTGACGGCTCTAGATCGGTCATCCAAACAGAGAATCAACAAAGATATAGTGGCCTTAAATAAAACACTAGAGCACCTGGATATAATAGACATCTACAGGACATTTCATCCCAAAATGACTGAGTATACATTTTCCTCCAGTATACATGGATCATTCTCAAGAATTGACCATATATTGGGCCACAAAAACAACATCAGCAAATTCAGAAAAATCGAAGTTGTACCAAGCATATTTTCTGATCATAAATCCTTGAAACTAGAATTCAACTGCAAAAAGGAAGAAAAAAATCCCACAAAAATGTGGAAACTAAACAACATACTTTTAAAAAATGAATGGGTCAAAGAAGAAATAAGTGCAGAGATCAAAAGATATATACAGACTAATGAAAATGACAATACGACATATCAGAATCTATGGGATGCAGCAAAAGCAGTGATAAGAGGGAAGTTCATATCACTTCAGGCATATATGAACAAACAAGAGACAGCCCAAGTGAACCACTTAACTTCACACCTTAAGGAACTAGAAAAAGAAGAACAAAAACAACCCAAAACCAGCCGAAGAAAGGAGATAATAAAAATCAGAGCAGAAATAAATGAAATAGAGAACAGTAAAACTATAGAAAAAATTAATAGAACAAAGAGCTGGTTCTTTGAAAAGATCAATAAAATTGACAAACCCTTGGCAAGACTTACCAAGGAAAAAAGAGAAAGAATCCATATAAACAAAATCCAAAATGAAAGAGGAGAAATCACCACGGACACCGTAGATATACAAAGAATTATTGTAGAATACTATGAAAAACTTTATGTCACTAAATTCAACAATCTAGAAGAAATGGATAAATTCCTAGAACAATACAACCTTCCTAGACTGAGTTAAGAAGAAGCAGAAAGCCTAAACAGACCTATTAGTAGAGAAGAAATAGAAAAAACCATTAAAAACCTCCCCAAAAATAAAAGTCCAGGACCTGACGGCTATACCAGCGAATTTTATCAAACATTCAAAGAAAACTTGGTTCCTATTCTACTCAAAGTCTTCCAAAAAATTGAAAAAGAAGCAATACTTCCAAACACATTTTATGAGGCCAACATAACCCTCATACCAAAACCAGGCAAGGATGGCACAAAAAAAGAACACTACAGACCAATATCTCTAATGAATACAGATGCTAAAATACTAAACAAAATACTAGCAAATCGAATACAACAACATATTAAAAAAATAATACATCACGATCAAGTGGGATTCATCCCAGAATCTCAAGGATGGTTCAACATACGTAAAACGGTTAACATAATACACCATATCAACAAAACAAAAAATAAAAACCACATGATCTTATCAATACACGCAGAAAAGGCTTTCGATAAAATACAACACAATTTTATGTTTAAGACTCTCAACAAAATGGATATAGAAGGAAAATATCTCAATATGATAAAGGCCATATATGATAAACCATCAGCTAACATCATATTAAATGGCACTAAACTGAAGGCTTTCCCCCTTAAATCAGGAACAAGACAGGGTTGTCCACTCTCTCCACTGTTATTTAATGTGGTACTAGAGGTTCTAGCCAGAGCAATCAGACAAGACAAAGAAATAAAAGGCATCCATATCGGAAAAGAAGAAGTAAAGGTATCACTTTTTGCAGATGATATGATCCTATACATCGAAAACCCCAAAGAATCCACAAAAAGACTACTAGAAACAATAAGCCAATACAGTAAGGTCGCAGGATACAAAATTAACATACAGAAGTCAATAGCCTTTCTATATGCCAACAATGAAATATTAGAAAACGAACTAAAAAAAATAATCCCCTTCACAATTGCAACAAAAAAATAAAATACTTAGGAATAAACATAACAAAGAATGTAAAGGACTTATATAATGAAAACTATAAACCATTGTTAAGAGAAATTGAGAAAGATATAATGAGATGGAAGAATATTCCTTGTTCTTGGTTAGGAAGAATAAATATAATCAAGATGGCTATATTACCCAAAGCAATATACAAATTTAATGCAATTCCCATCAAAATTCCAATGACATTTTTTAAAGAAATAGAGCAAAAAATCATCAGATTTATATGGAACTATAAAAAACCCAGAATAGCCAAAGCAATCCTAAAGAAAAAGAATGAAGCTGGGGGCATTTCAATACCTGACTTCAAACTCTATTATAGGGCCACGACAATCAAAACAGCATGGTATTGGCACAAAAATAGACACTCAGACCAATGGAACAGAATAGAAAGTCCAGAAATAAAACCACATATATATAGTCAAATAATTTTTGATAAAGGGGCCAAGAACATACAATGGAGAAAAGAAAGCCTCTTCAATAAATGGTGCTTGGAAAACTGGAAAGCCACATGCAAAAGAATGAAACTGGACTACAGTTTGTCCCCCTGTACTAAAATTAACTCAAAATGGATCAAAGATCTAAACATAAGACCTGAAACAATAAAGTACATAGAAGAAGACATAGGTTCTAAACTCATGGACCTGGGTTTTAAAGAGCATTTTATGAATTTGACTCCAATGGCAAGAGAAGTCAAGGCAAAAATTAATGAATGGGACTACATCAGACTAAGAAGTTTTTGCTCAGCAAGAGAAACTGATAGCAAAATAAACAGAAAGCCAACTAAATGGGAAATGATATTTTCAAACAACAGCTCAGATAAGGGCCTAATATCCAAAATATACAAAGAACTCATAAAACTCAACAACAAACAAACAACCAATCCAATAAAAAAATGGGAAGAGGACATGAACAGACACTTCTCCCAGGAGGAAGTACAAATGGCCAACAGATATATGAAAAGATGCTCATCTTCTTTAGTTATTAGAGAAATGCAAATCAAAACTGCAATGAGATACCACCTCACACCTGTTAGATTAGCTATTATTAACAAGACAGGTAATAGCAAATGTTGGAGAGGCTGTGGAGAAAAAGGAACCCTCATACACTGTTGGTGGGAATGTAAAGTAGTACAACCATTATGGAAGAAAGTATGGTGGTTCCTCAAAAAACTGAAAATAGAACTACCTTATGACCCAGCAATCCCTCTACTGGGTATATACCCCAAAAACTCAGAAACATTGATACGTAAAGACACATGCAGCCCCATGTTCATTGCAGCATTGTTCACAGTGGCCAGGGCATGGAAACAACCAAAAAGCCCATCAATAGACGACTGGATAAAGAAGATGTGGCACATATACACTATGGAATACTACTCAGCCATAAGAAATGATGACATCGGATCATTTACAGCAAAATGGTGGGATCTTGATAACATTACACGAAGTGAAATAAGTAAATCAGAAAAAACCAGGAACTGCATTATTCCATACGTAGGTGGGACATAAAAGTGAAACTAAGAGACATTGATAAGAGTGTGGTGGTTACGGGGAGAGGGGGGAAAGGGAGAGGGAAAGGGGGAGGGGGAAGGGCACAAAGAAAACAAGATAGAAGGTGACAGAGGACAATCTGACTTTGGGTGATGGGTATGCAACATAATTGAAAGACAAGATAACCTGGACTTGTTGATCTTTGAATATATGTAACCTGATTTATTGATGTCACCCCATTAAAAAAATAAAATTATAATAAAAAAAAAAAGAAAACAATGACCAGCCCAGCTGCTGTGGATGCTGTACAGATTTTTATTCTTTTTCCCCTCACAGGTATTTGCATTTGCTGATGCAAAGTACCCAGTTCTCTCCACTACTCCCTTCCCATACCTGTAGCGAAGTCCAAGCTGTCAATTTATAACCAATCCAGTTCTCTGCAGTGGAGCAAGTGGAAAACTCCAGACCAGATCCCCGTGGTTGTCTCCCACTGCATGTGTGTTCTCATTGTTAACCCTTCCAGTTGGGCACTTGCATGTCACTATCCTGATGACTAACACAAAATTTCATGTGCTCACCCATGGCAAGAACTTTCAGCCAAAAAATGTATGCTGGTGATCAAGGCTTCCTTTACAACCTGTGGGCCTGTATTAGGGCCTATCACTGTTTTACACCAATGGGTTTATGTGCAACCAACCTTCTCCCAGTTGTCCACCTGCATACTTCCAAACCATTGCCCATCACCAGTCTCCACTGTTCTATACACACCTGTGTGGAGACATTGTAGCCATAGAAGTTCATGCAAGCTGTCAGGGCCCATGCAGCCCCTTGTGAGTCTGATGCTAGCCCTTACTTAAGTTTGTGGTCTGCACCATTGGGATCACTTGCTGCTAGTCCCTCCAGCTGTTTCCCTGTATGATACTGGCCCAAATCCCAACACTGTCTTCCACTGATATGTGCACATGATGAAAACCAGCACCCACAGTAATAACGGTCAACATTCAGGGCCCCCACAGCTGCCAGTTCACCCACAGTTAACGTAAGACCTTTCTGCTTACTTTGGCCCCCACTACTCTGTATGGGTTTACAACTGATCCCTGCCACTACACTGGCATTTACAGTTGGCCCTTAAAGCCAAGTGTGTGTATATCAAAGCTCCAGCCACCTGCACACCTATATAAAGAGAGTTTCTCAAACTTTTTAATTTCCCATTTGTTTCCTTAGAAACCCATTTGTCTTTTCTAAAGAAACCATTTCATCTTTCCATAGAATCCCTTTCCCAACCTTCCTTTCTGTTATTATGTTAGTTATATAAACCATTGTCTTTATTTATTGATCAAGAAACTTCTTTTGTACACTCCCACATGCATTTAATAAACTTTGTCTTTTCTCCTGTTATTTTATGTTTTGAGAAGTTTAATACACAGGCCAACAGTGACTGATGATAAGAGGGTAGAATAAAAATTTTTCTCTTCCACAGAAGTAAGTTTGGAAATCAGAAAGCATAAAACCTACAACATTCTTCTTTTCAATATTGTTTTGTCTACCTGGTGGTCCATTGAGAGACCAGATAGGTTTTAAGATGACTTTTTCTATTGCTACCAAAATATGCCTTTAAGATTTTGATAGAGATTACTTTGACTCTGTAGAGTGCTTTAAGTAGTATGGGCATTATAACAATATTAAGTCTTCCAATCTATGAACAGGGAATGTCTTTGCATTTATTGGTGTCTTGTTTGACTTTTCAGTCACATTTTATAGTTTTCAATGTACAATTCTTTCATCTCTTTTTAATTTTTAATATTATTTTTCTTTAATGGTGACATACAATATTATATTAGTGACATGTGTACAAAATCATAATTAGACATTTATATAACTTATAAAGTCATCATTCCAATAAATCTAGAAGTTATCTGACACTTTATATGGTTATTACAATATTATGGTGCACTTTATATCCCCATGCCTGTTTTGAAACTACCAATTTGTATTGTTTAATCTTTTTACCTTTTACACCCTGCATCCCAATTTCCCTCCCCTGAGGCAACCCTCAGTTTATTCTTTGTATCTATGAGTCTGTCTCTGTTCTGCTTGTTTGCCTATTTTGTTTTACAGATTCCACGTATAAGTGAAATTATCTGGCATTTATCTTTCTCTGACTTATTTTATTTCATATAATAACCTCTATGTCCATCCATGTTGTTGCAGATTGTAAAGTTTCATTCTTTTTTATGGCTCAGTCATATTTCATTCTATATATGCAGTACTTCATTTTCCATTTATGTATTGATAGGCACTTCCATATCATGATTATTTTAAATAATGCTGATGAACACATAGGTTTATATACAGTGTGTCCGTAAAGTCATGGTGCACTTTTGACCGGTCACAGGAAAGCAACAAAAGATGATAGAAATGTGAAATCTGCACCAAATAAAAGAAAAACCCTCCTAGTTTCTGTAGAATGATATGGCAGCATATGCACATGCGAAGATGATGAAGTAACACCGTGTATACAGCGGAGCAGCCCACGGCCATGCCAGTTGAGATGTGGACGGTACAGAGGAAAGTTCAGTGTGTTCTGCGGCTCGCTAAGTTCGAATCCATGACCAAAGTGCAACGTGATTATAGGCACATTTATAACACAGCACCACCACATAGGAATAACATTACTCGGTGAGAGAAGCAGTTGAAGGAAACTGGCAGTTTGGTGGAGAAACCCCGTTCTGGTAGGCCATCAGTCAGTGACAAGTCTGTAGAGACTATACGGGATAGCTACCTAAGGAACCCTAAAAAATCTGTGTGTGAGCCACATCGAATTGCCCTGAATAGGTATGAAACTGGGAGAGTTTTCCTTTTATTTGGTGCAAATTTCACATTTCTATCATCTTTTGTTGCTTTCCTGTGAGGAGTCAAAAGTGCAGCATGACTTTACGGATACACTGTATATCTTTTCAATTTAGTGTTTTGGGTTTCCTCAGATAAATGCCCATAAATAAAATTGATTGGTCGTTCTTTGTTTCTTGTTATATAGCTTTGTTGTAAAGTCTATTTTGCTTGGTGTAAGTATTGCTACTATAGCTTTTTTGTTTCTTTGTTTCCATTTTTAAGAAGCGTCATTTTCCGTCTCTTTATTTTCAGTGTGCTTCTTTTGATCTGAAGTGAGACTTGTTTTTTTTTTTAATCCTCTTCATCTTTCCTACTGTTGCTTCTCTGTAACGTATTCTTCATTTTATTTAGTGTATTTTTTTATTTACAAATGTTTCTCTTTTATGTTTTCTATCTCCTTTTGTATGTTTTCTATCTCTTTTTTGAAGTTCTCACTAGTTCACTGAGCATATTTAGAACCAGTGTTTTTATTTATGATATTGTAGTCTTTATTTTTTTGTTCTCTATTTCTTTTTACTTTTTTATTTATTTTAATTTATTGTGTTTCCATAGATTCTAGTGTTGCCCAGAATGCATCCCCCCTCCCCTGTATTCCCCTCAACATCTCCCTTGCCACCCTCCCCATAGTGCCCTCCCCCCTTCCCTTCAACTTTATCCCATCCTATCATTCCTTTTTCCCTCTGTTCTCTTTCCCTCTGGTCCCTTTGATCTCTCCTCTGTCTCAATTCCATTCCTCAGCTCACATTGTTCATTGGATTCCTCAAATGAGTGAGGTCATATGATATTTTTCTTTTTCTGCCTGGCTTATTTTACTTAACATAATAGTTTCCAAGTCCATCCATGTTGTCGCAAAAGGTAAGATTTCCTTCTTTTTCATAGACCCATGGCATTCCATTGTATATATGTACCACTGCTTTTTAATCCACTCGTCCACTGAAGGACACAAGGGCTGTTTCCAGATTGTAGTTCTTATAAACAATGCTGCAATAAACATGGGGGTGCATTTCTTCTTTGGAATCAGTGATTTAGTATTCATAGGATATATTCCTAAAAGTGGGATAGATGAGTCAAAAGGCAGTTTCATTTTTAATTTTTTGAGAAATCTCCATACTGTTTTTCACAGAGGCTGCACCAGTCTGCATTCCCACCAGCAGTGTAGGAGGGTTTCCTTTTCTCCACATACTCGCCAGCACTTATTCTGTGTTGTTTTGTTGATGAGCGCCATTCTGACTGGTGTGAGATGATATCTCATTGTGGTTTTAATTTGTATTTATCTAATGATTAGTAATGGTGAGCATCTTTTTATATGGCGATTGGCCATCTGTATGTCCTCCTTGGAGAAAAGTCCATTCATTTCTTGTGCCCATTTTTTAATTGGATTCTTTATCTTCCTGGTGTTGAGTTTTACCAGTTCTTTATAAATTTTCGTTATTAACACCCTATCAGACGTATTGTCGAATATGTTCTCCCACTGTGTAGTTTGTCTTTTTATTCTGTTCTTATTGACTTTAGCTGAGCAAAAGCTTTTTAGTTTGATATAATCCCATTTGTTATCCTGTTTTTATTTCACTTGCCCGGGGAGATAAATCAGCAAATATATTGTTGCAAGAGATGTCGAAGAGCTTACTGCCTATGTTTTCTTCTAAGATGCTTATGGTTTCATAACTTACATTTAAGTCTTTTATCCATTTTTAGTTTATTTTTGTGAATGGTGTAAGTTGGTGGTCTAGTTTCTTTTTCTTTGCAGATAGCTGTCCAATTTTCCCAACACCATTTGTAGAAGACGCTGTCTTTACCCCATTGTATGCTCTTACCTCCTTTGTCAAATATCAGTTGTCCATAAAGTTGTGGGTTTATTTCTGGGTTCTCTGTTCTGTTCCATTGATCCCTGTTCATATGACAGTACCAAGATGTTTTGAGTACAGTGGTCTTGTAGTATAACTTGATATCAGGAAGTGTGATACCTCCCATTTTATTCTTCCTTTTCAAGACTGCTGTGGCTATTTGTGTTTTGTGCTTTATTTTTGGTTCCATTTAAATTTATGGAATATGTGTTCTATATCATTGAAGTATGTCATTGGTATTTTTATTGGTATTGCATTGAATTTATAAATTGCTTTGAGTACTATAGACATTTTAATAATGTTTATTCTTCTTAACCATGAACATGGTATATACTTTCACTTGTTTGTATCTTCCTTGATTTCTTTTATCAGTGTTTTATAATTTTTTGAGTACATATGTTTAACCTCTTTGGTTAAATTTACTCCTAGGTACTTTATTTTTTTGGTTGCAGTAGTGAAGGGGATTGTTTCCTTAATTTCTCTTTCAGACAGTTCATCGTTGGTGTATAAAAATGCCTCTGATTTCTGAGTATTAATTTTATATCCTGCCACCTTGCTGAATTCATTTATCAGGTTCAGTTGTTTTTTCATTGAGACATTAGGATTTTCTATATACAATATCACATCATCTGCAAATAATGATAGTATTACTTCTTCTTTTCCAATTTGGATGCCTTTTATTTCTTCTTCTTCTCTGATTGCAGTGGCTAAGACTTCCAGGACTATGTTGAATGAGAATGGTAAAGGGGGACACCCTTGCCTTGTTCCTGATCTTAAGGGGATTGCTATTAATTTTTGCCCACTGAGTATGATGTTGGCTGTGGGTTTGTCATAGATGGCTTTTATCATGTTGAGGTATGTTTCCTGTATTCCCACTTTGCTGAGAGTTTTGATCATGAACAGGTGCTGGATTTTATCAAATGTTTTTTCTGCATCTATTGAAATTATCATGTGATTTTTTTCCTTCCTTTTGTTTATGTGATGAATCACATTGATCGATTTGCGAATATGGTACCAGCCTTGCCTCCCCAGAATAAATCCCACTTGATCATGATGTAAGATTTTTTTCATATATTGCTGGATCCGGTTTGCTAATATTGTATTGAGGATTTTAGCATCAAGATTCAGCAGGGATATTGGCCTATAATTTTCTTCTTTTGTGTTGTCTTTTCCTGGTTTTGGAATCAGAATTATGCTCACCTCATAAAAGGAGCTTAGACATCTTCCTTCCTCTTGAATTTTTTGAAATAGCTTGAGAAGGATAGGAGTTAGTTCTTCTTTGAATATTTGGTAGAATTTACTTGTGAAGTCATTGGGCCTCAGGCTTTTGTTTGTTGAGAGTTTTTTGATAACTGTTTCGATCTCATTTATTGTAGTCCATCTGTTTAGATCTTCTGATTCTTCCCAATTGATTTTTAAAATATTATATATTTCAAGGAATTTGTCCATTTTATCTAGGTTGTTTAACATTTGGCATACAGTTCTTCATAATATTTTCTTACAATCCTTTGTATTTCTGTTGTGTCAGTTGTTATTTCTCCACTTTCATTTCTAATTTTATTTATTTGAGTCTTCTCTCTTTTTTTCTTGGTGAGTCTGGTTAAAAGGTTCATCGATATTGTTTACCTTTTCAAAGAACAAGCTACTGGTTTCATTGATCCTCTGTATTGTTTCTTTAGCCTCTATGTCATTTATTTCCATTCTGATCTTTATTATTTCCTTCCTTCTACTACCTCTGGGCTTTACTTGCTGTTTCTTTTCTAGTTCTTTTAGATGCAGGGTTAAGTTGTTTATTTGAGCTTTTTCTAACTTCTTAAGGTATGCCTGTAATGCTATGAACTTCCCTCTCAGTACTGCTTTTGCTGTGTCCCATAAATTTTGAGTTTTATGCCTGTGATAGCCAACCTTTTTATAAAAATGACCCACTTTTGCATTGTTGGTCAACCTGGTCCCTCCCGCCCACTAGTGGGCATTCCTTCTTTCATGGTGGGCAGTAACAGAGCAACTAAATAGTGCTATAATTGGCCCACCATGAAAGTTAAAATGCTAAGAAATCTTCACCAAGACACATCATAATTAAAATACCAAAGCTAAGTGATAAAGTGGAAAGCTGCTAGAGAAAAAAAGGCTATCACCTACAAAGGAGCCCCCATAAGGATAACACCCGACTTCTCAACAGAAACAGTAGTAGTCTTGGTTGTAGGCTCTTGTTCTGTATTACTTTGACTATTTCTTGCCATTCCCTTCTGGCCTTGAGTGTTTCTGTTGAGAAGTCGGGTGTGAGCACCTTTACTCAGCTGTGGGTCTTCACCTATTCCTGGGCTTTTGCCCTGCCCCCACTGGTGGAGCTGCAGTTGCAATTCTGGCCGCAAGCCCTGGCTCCAAGGGCCGGGTGGCTTTGTGTGCCTGTGCTCAGCTACATGTCTCTGCCTGTTCTTGAGCTTTCGTCCTGCCCTGATGGGTGGAGTTGCACTCACGCATCAGGCCACAAGCCCTGGCTCCACGGGCCTGGTGAGGCTTTGTGTCTGCACTCAGTTGTGGGTCTCTGCAGATCCCAGGCTTTTACCTTTCCCCTGCAGTCAGGATTGCAGATGGGCATGCAGTTGGCCAGACTTCTTTTGTGCACTCTTTCTTCCCCTGCTGGATGAGACTGAGCTAATGCTGGGCTTCAGTCGTGGCCAGCCTGGCTTCCATATCTTGCTGCCCCCCGCCCTCCAGTTAGCCCTCAGCAGTGTGATTGAGGGCACTGCACCTCAGACCCTAGACTCAATACTGTATTCCTTAAGTCTCCCTCCTTCTAAGTGACACTGCTCTGAGTGCTGCGGAAGACCTTGTTTGGCTGGTGTCCTGCTTCCCTTTGCTGGTATTTCTGGTTCCAGGGCAAATATTCACTTCAGATTTGGGGAGTGACTCAGCCCAGGTGTTAGGGTGGCTGTCCCTCAAAGTGTTTTTGCCTGTGCCTCCAAGACTACACTCTCTTTCTGCTGCCCTGGTCCTCTCTTCTCTCCCCATCCCCAGTAACCCCAGGTTAGTGGTTGTGAAAGAGGTTTTCTGCATGGTCCCTTTAAGAAGAATCCTGGGTCCGAGAAATCTGTCTCTTTCTCACTAACAGTATCCTGACATGTTTCACAGCTAAATACTGTCCATACACTTCTAGGCTCTGAGGCTACAGGTTGGGGCTTTATTCCTTGGGCCCAGGGCCCTCCCCTCTCTGCCAAACTCACTTCCCACCATGCAAGTCTCTCTGGGCTGCTGTTCTCTCCTAAGAGCTAGGCAGCTCTCTCCACGTTTCCACTTTTCCTACTAGTCTCAGTGTGGCTTCTTCAGTGTTCCTTGGTTAAAGACTCCTTTTAGTTTAGTCCAAAGTTGGTTTTTCCAGATGATGGTTCTTAATATTAGGTTGTAATCCATTTTGGTTCTGGGAGGTGGAAGCTGGTATGACTGCCTACTCCAGCGCCATCTTGCCACCTTCTATATCCAGTGATTTGAAGTCTTCATCTAATAGATTGTTTATCTCCATTTTGTTTAGTTCTTTTTATGGAGTTGTTTTTGTTTTTTTTTTTTTGTTTTTTTTTTTGTTTTTTTTTTTTTTGCTGTTATTTTATTTAGAACATGTTTTTTGTTTCCTTATTTTTGCTGCCTCTTTGTGTTTGTTTTTATGAATTAGATAGAGCTGGTACATCTCCCAGTCTTAGTACAGTGGTTTTATGTGGTAGGTGCCCTCTAGGGTCCAGTAGCATGTCTCCCCAGCCACCTGACCTGGGTGCTCCAGGTATATCCTTCTGCAGACTAGGTGAACCTTCCTGTTGTAGGTGAGAGTTCATTGCTATTGGCATGTCAATGGGAAAGCTGTACTCCCAGGTTGATCAGTTTAGAAGACTGGCTGCAAACACAGTTGTGGAAAGGCCAGCTCTATGGGGTACTTTAGCAGGGCTCTGGTGCCCGATGAGTCCACTCTTGAGTGTGTTGCTGGTGAAGGTTGTTGGGAGGTACTTCAATGTGGTCTGAAGCTGGCTACCCAGGGCTCTGGTTTTGTAGCCTCCCGGGATGTGCAGGCCAAGATCAGCTTTAGCTTATGCTGTGCCGGCACCACCCAACATGAGTTATAAAACAAATTGTAAGTGACTGCTATTTTTTTTCTGGGAAAAGAGGTGCCTCAGAGAGACCAAGCTGCAAACTAAAGCCAGATGTCACTAGTACCAGGCCTAGGGCCACTTAGCAAGAGGTATGAATAAAAAAATGTATGGAGCATGCTGAGGCCAGATGCTATTTATCTGAGAGAGTTTAGGGAAGTCTGAAACATGAGCCAAGAGAGGCTGGGTTTTTATTTTTGTTTCCTTGTTTGATTTTTGTTTTTTAAAGAGGGCACTGGAAACAGCTTGGTTGGCCTTGTAAATTCAGTGGAGAAAAGTCTAAGAATTACTCAGGCAAGGTGAACAGTGATAGACAGGTTGAGGAAGAGTCAGATCTGATGTCTGTCTGCTGGCACTTTGGGGTAAAGGCTCAGCATAGGAAAAATGGCCTCTGCCAGCACTCCTTTCTGGAAGAAAGCCTTCAGTCTTCAATTCAAAGCCAGACAATTCAGCTTAGTGTTAGTGTATAGACTTTTGTGTATTGAATTTTCATCTTCCAATTTTGCTGAATTTATTTATTCTGCTATTAGTTTTTGTGGAATCTTTTGAGTTTTCTACATATAAGATTATTAAATCTGTGAACAGATATAATTTCACTTCTTCCTTACCAAATTGGATGTATTTTAGTTTTGTTTTGTTTTTTTGCTTAATTGCTCTGCCTAGGACTTTCAGTTCTATGTTGAATAGAAAGAATGCTTCATAATTTTCAATAACATTTACAAGCTAAACTCTAAGAGAGTTCAAGAAGAGGAGGACATACCTTAAAAAGGAAAAAAAGATTTTTCTTTTTCCCCTTTGACTGTAATTATCTGCTCTTGTACAAAGTAAATATTTTTTAACTATGCATTTCATCCTATTTTTTAGAATTTACCCTGAGTGCAGTTGCAAATAATTAGCAAAAATTAAATGCGAAAAATTTTATATTTATTTCATCTTGCATACTAACATTGATTACTAAGAAGTGTATCTATTAGAGCAGAATATTAAGTACAGAGTTTAAAATGTACCCTTAAGGTACTTTTCAGATCTATGAGAAAAATCATGCTTTAATGTGTGTCTAAGTACTTTCAATATATATAGTATATATATATTTTACTTTTTTGCTTTCTGGATGTAAAAATGTTCTTTTCAAACTTCATGCTTTTATTGAATAGCTGTTTCTGTGAAGCAGGCTTATCATGTGTAATGGATGTATCGTGTTTAATGTCACTTAATGCCTTTTATTTGAAAGCCTCAAACATTTGTTCCTAATACACTTATTTTGTGAGTCCTCTTTGATGAAAGTCAAAATATACTTTATGAAGTAAAATTAAAAAAGAAACACTATCTTAATTGCACATTTTCATAAGTATAGTTCCTTTTTTGATGTGTTTCTTTAAAGTAGGCAACTTTAATAAAGGCCATTTTGTGGGGAGTCATGGAAACTAATGGACACTACCAGTACCCACAAGTTTATTTGAAAAATATCCAGCTTAGCAATTTTCTGCAAGAGTGTAATAAGATGGTTATATGTATGCTATAGTATAATAGGATGACTAGACGATGTCTTGTTATAGTCTGAAGTTAAGCACAAAACTATCAGTACCCTGATCTGAAACAAAGTGCACCAAAAGGAAAAGCTACTTTAGTGAGAGTATCAGCAATATTGAGAATAAGACAGCCTGTCATTAACTTTTTGTTCACTAATCTAACTTAATATGTGTTAATTTCTTTTTAGTTTATTTCTATTTTTGTGAAATATTACTTTCAAAATAATGAACCATTTTCAAGGCATGTTCCCACACACTGTACGATAAAATAAAATATTTGCATAATAAGAATATAAATAGATAATAATGTTTATATTTACAGATTTTTAACTGAATTATTTTCTTTCTCAACTGGAACTACAATAACAAATTGCCAATATACTGGATGGCTTGCAAAGCAAACACTTATTTTTCATAACTCTGGAAGCTGAGAAGTCAGAGATCAAGATGCCAGCCAATTTGTTATCTAGTGAATACTATTACTGTTGTGTGGACAACCTTTTTGCTGTATCTTCTAATAGTGAAGCAAGAGAAGATTCTGGTCTCTTTCTCTTCTTTCTTTCTTTCTTTCTTTCTTTCTTTCTTTCTTTCTTTCTTCCTTTCTCTCTCTCTCTCTCTCTCTCTCTCTCTCTCTCTCTCTCTTTCTCTCTTTCTTTCTTTCTTTCTAGAGGCAGAGAGAAAGACAGGAACATCAAGCTGCTCCTGTATATGCATTGACTGGGGAATCGAACTGGCAAACTCCATGTTTCACACTTCGGGAAGAAACTCCAATCAACAGAGATTTTTTTTAAGAGACAGAGAGGAAGGGAGAGAAAGGGAAGAGGAAAGGAAAGCATTCATTTGCTGTCCCACTAAGTAGTGCATTCATTGGTTGCTTCCCGTGTGTGCCCTGACCAGGGATCGAACCCACAACCTTGTCATGTCTCCACGACGTTCTTTCTTTTTAAATGTTTTTATTGATTGATTTTTAGAGAGAAAAAATGAGAGAGAAAGAGACAAAGACAGAGACAGAATCATCAGTCTATTCCTGTATGTGTCCTGCCCGGAGATCAAACTGGCAACTTCTATGCTTCAAGACGATATTCTAACCAACCGAGCTATCCTAACAAGGCTACACAATGCTTTTAGCCAACTGAGCTAATTGGCCAGGGCACCGCCTTCTCTTCTTAAAAAAGCTCATTAATTTATTTCACTATGAGGGTTCCACCCTTATGAACTCATCATCTAAACCTAATTATCTCCCAAAGGACCAACCTCCAAATACCATTACATTGGGGATTAGGGTTTCAACATGAATTTTGACGGGAGAAAAACATTCAGTCCACAACAATTATCAATATTATAAATGCATTGACAAAAATATGAAATAAGATGATTTATTTATAATGACTAACTATAATGTGATAAAATTTAAACAAATGACTATTTAAAGAGTTGTTTTATACTTAAAATTGGACAGAAGAAATTTCTGGATGTTGTGGGCATTTTTAGCAAGTCCTCCTGTGATTATTTAATGTAAGAGAAGTTTTAACTTTGATTTTTCCATTCACTAAGTTACTTCCTATTTTGAAAAGCTAGAGGTTATCTTGTCGATAACTGAGAGTAATGCAGGTAATTTTTCTTGTAAGCTTTACAAAAGGGTTTTAGTCAGTAAAAATATATTTGATAGCCACCAAGGGGAAAAAAAAACCCACACATTATCTTTTATTGTTTTATAAGATAAACTCATTGTGCATATTTTAGCAAATTTATTTTAGTATTTCTACTGAATCTTTGTGTGTCTTTTCTTTATGTTCTCCTTTGAATCTGTCGTGCTATATTACTGGTTCTTTCATTAACTAAAGTGTTAAATACAATTTTTGACCCATGCTCATTTTATGTTTGCATATGACTTATATTTTCAAATTTCTGAAAATTATACTTTTGCAGATATATAAAATATAGTTAACACTAAATGCCTCATTTAGGCACTATTCTATATAGCGTGCTGTTAATCTGGTTTGATTTTTTTTTCCATAAAGATCATCTTTGTAGTTGCTAGTTGTGTCCTTTCAGTGATGATACTATTTTAAAATGACTGCAGTGATTATTTTACCTGTCATTTAGTATAATCTCACATTATAAAATAAAAGCTGAGCCCATGGTACAAGAACAAAAAAAATGTGTAAAACATACTTATAGTTAATTTATTTATCAAAGTGTACATACAACAATTTAAATATATATATATCTATCTTCTGGTCTTTTAGGTATAGTTACAGGAGATGGTTTTGTACTGGTCCTCTGTAGCTTATCCCTTTATTTGTGTTCCTGACTCTGTAGGGTTTACTTATCATCTTCTCTTTCCCAATACATTTCAAATTCCAAAATGTTAAAATAAGCATGATTTTGTATATGGGTTTTTATATTAGTCACAGAATATTTTCAATATTCCTATCTACAATTCCATTAAGTTTAGAATTTACTACAAAATTATGACTGTTTTGTATATCTATGTTATATTTGGGTAGAAAAAACAAAACCTAAATAAGATAATTGGCTATTAAAGAATTTCTGTGTAGGGGTTGCTTAAGTAGGTATGAAACACTGTAAGAAGGGGACCAAGGAATTTTTCTTAAAACTGCATTTAAAGGGTAAGCAAACTGTGTCTACTGAGATTATTTACAGTATTTGGAACAACTATGGAAAGGCTGATGAGATTATGGGGAAAATTCCTCAAGCAAGTTCTTAAGAATGCTATGGGATAAGATATACAGTGATCTAAATAAGACATACCTATTAGTTATCAAAATAAAAATACTATATTAAAAATTGTGCCTGATATGTCCTTCCAATTCTCTTGGTTAAATCAATTAACCTAACATGCTGCAGCATACTGGTGTGCAGCAAGAGGCACACTGGTATCCTGTAAAAATTTTTAGAACATATAATACTCGTACCAACCTTTTCCCCCTTAGAATGTCAAATAAAAAATGACAACAGCCAACACAGTAGCTGTGCGGTATTAATGCATCAAAAGTATTCCTATTTTTTGTTATATTAGCACAAAAGTAAAAATATTTTTTGGTGTTCCAAAGAATTTTAGTAATTAGTTTATGTGTGGCATGAGATGAGAAAGGTTGCAAATCTCTGAATTAATGTAATTTTCAGTTTCCTGAATTTATAAAATTGACTTTTTTCTTTTTTTTTTTTTTTGTGACAGAGACAGAGAGAGAGTCGGATAGGGAGGAATGAAGAGAGATTAGAAAAATCAATCCTTCCATGCAGCTCCTTTAGTTGTTCATTGACTGCTTTCTAATGTATGTATTGACGGGAGGGGGGGCGGGGGCACTACAGTATAGCAAGTGACTCCTTGCTCAAGCCAGTGACCTTGGGCTCAAACCAGAAACCTTGGGCTACAAGTCAGGGACCTTTCTTGGGCTAAAGCCAGCGACCATGAGGTCATGTCTATGATCCCACGCCCAAGCCAGTGACCCTGCGCTCAAGCTGGCGACCTTGGGGTTTCAAACCTGGGTCTTCCACATCCCAGTTCAGCGCTCTATCCACTGCACCACTGCCTGGTCAGGCTATAAAACAGACTTAATGACCCTTTATAGCTTTATTGTAAAATGACATAAGTGACAAATTTGCGAATAAAGTTTTCTATATAAATATAAGTACAGTAATTAAGTAGGTCAGATTGAAAAATTACTTTGAAATTGCTACAGAACTGAAGATTTATTTCTTTATTCATATTACTAAAACCACCATAATAAAAAGTATTGTATTTAACTATATGCTAGACCCTGGGTAAATTTTGTCCTGCTATTTTGCCATAAGATTTCCTCCCCACACTATGGTGTTTTAACTGCATCTCCATTGCCTTCTTTAAGGTCTTTGTTGTTAGAGAATAAAAAAAAAATCTCACAATAGGTTTAAGACATCTTTATAGGTATAATTTTGCCATTCTCCACTTTTAGTGAAGGTAATTTCACTGCAACTTTTTAAACTGTATCAATTTTCCATCCTTAATCTCTAACCATCTTTTTTTATTTTACCTATGATTAAAGTAGTTGCTAATATGGAAAAGGGATATCAAGAAAGTTAATTATGATGACAGGTAAACCCACCCTGACTGAGAAAAGTTTACTCTTCCTGAATATTTGTATAGTGATTATTTATACTCATTTTAAGTGGTAGGAAATCATAAAATTAAGTATAGATTTTTATAAAGACAGATACTTTGCAAATATTATTGCCATATACAATGAATAATAATAGAGGGTGTCTGTTACATTTGAATCTGAGATAAGCAGTGAATATTTTTAGTCTAAGCATATCTAATATATTTCATAAGATTTACTCATGACTAAAATCTTATTCATTATTTATCTGATGTGAAATTGTAACCCTCTGTTTTATATTTCATCTGGTAACCTTATCTGCATTGGCCAAGTAAAGAATTTTTCAGAAGGAAGCAGTGTTCAAAAACCAGAATCAACCCTCACTGGCTCTAGTATATGTTAAAAAAAAAGATTATTTACTAATGAGAATATGATTAGAGCAGAAACCATGCTGAAGGGGTCATTTTCTGGAAGCTGGTGATAGCTGAAAGAGAATGCCACTATTTGTTAAGGGAAGAGGGAGAATAAAAATATTATAATCTAGTGATTTAACTGAGTATAATCCTTCTTATCTTGACAACAACTGATGATACTAAATGAATAAACTGATACTTAATAAAGAGGTGACCTGATTATTTCCTACCTGCTACTATAATAGACGAAATAAAGAAAATGGCAGGAGTGAGATTAAGTTGCTGAAGATATTGATGGACATAAAATTTTAGAGAGAGTTGAAGCAAGGCAGATAAATACCTTATATGGGGTTTGCAGGAATCTTAGAACCAAATTAACAAAATTTACCTGAAGTGTAGAGGTCAGGTACAGACAGATGGAAATACCTGAGGAATAATTTTTGGAACTAAACCTAGAAGATGACAAGCTGGGTTATAAATAAAATTTAAATTGTACAATGTCTAAAAATTGGCTGTTTTGGTAATGGTATCAGGCAGGAAAAATTTAAGTAAAGATGCCATGAATTTTAACTTGATTTTTACTTTTACTTACTTTTTTACCTTTTTGGAAATAAATTTTCATACAGTTCTTTAAAAAATTTCTTCTTAAAAATATTAGCCTTATCCATATCGGAAAAGAAGAAGTAAAGGTATCACTTTTTGCTGATGATATGATCCTATACATCGAAAACCCGAAGGACTCCACAAAAAGATTATTAGAAACAATAAACCAATACAGTAAGGTCGCAGGATACAAAATTAACATACAAAAGTCCATAGCCTTTCTATATGCCAACAATGAAATACTAGAAAACGAACTCAAAAAAATAATCCCCTTCACGATTGCAACAAAAAAAATAAAATACCTAGGAATAAACATAACAAAGAACGTAAAGGACCTATATAATGAAAATTACAAAGCATTGTTAAGAGAAATCGAAAAAGATACAATGAGATGGAAAAATATTCCTTGTTCTTGGATAGGAAGAATAAATATAATCAAAATGGCTATATTACCCAAAGCAATATACAAATTTAATGCAATTCCCATCAAAATCCCTATGAGATTTTTTAAAGAAATGGAACAAAAAATCATCAGATTTATATGGAACTATAAAAAACCCCGAATAGCCAAAACAATCCTAAGGAAAAAGAATGAAGCTGGGGGCATTACAATACCTGACTTTAAACTATATTATAGGGCCACGATAATCAAAACAGCATGGTATTGGCAGAAAAATAGACACTCAGACCAATGGAACAGAATAGAAAGCCCAGAAATAAAACCACATATATATGGTCAAATAATCTTTGATAAAGGGGCCAACAACACACAATGGAGAAAAGAAAGCCTCTTCAACAAATGGTGTTGGGAAAACTGGAAAGCCACATGCAAAAGAATGAAACTCGACTACAGCCTGTCCCCGTGTACTAAAATTAATTCAAAATGGATCAAAGACCTAAATATAAGACCTGAAACAATAAAGTACATAGAAGAAGACATAGGTACTAAAATCATGGACCTGGGTTTTAAAGAACATTTTATGAACTTGACTCCAATGGCAAGAGAAGTGAAGGCAAAGATAAATGAATGGGACTACATCAGAATAAAAAGTTTCTGCTCAGCAAGAGAAACTGATATCAAAATAAACAGACAGCCAACTAAATGGGAAATGATATTTTCAAACAACAGCTCAGATAAGGGCCTAATATCCAAAATTTACAAAGAACTTATAAAACTCAACAACAAACAAACAAACAATCCAATAAAAAAATGGGAAGAGGACATGAACAGACACTTCTCCCAGGAAGAGATACAAATGGCCAACAGATATATGAAAAGATGCTCAGCTTCATTAGTTATTAGAGAAATGCAAATCAAAACTACAATGAGATACCACCTCACTCCTGTTAGATTAGCTATTATCAACAAGACGGGTAATAGCAAATGTTGGAGAGGCTGTGGAGAAAAAGGAACCCTCATTCACTGTTGGTGGGAATGTAAAGTAGTACAACCATTATGGAGGAAAGTATGGTGGTTCCTCAAAAAACTGCAAATAGAACTATCTTATGACCCAGCAATCCCTCTACTGGGTATATACCCCAAAACCTCAGAAACATTGATACATGAAGACACATGTAGCCCCATGTTCATTGCAGCACTGTTCACAGTGGCCAAGACATGGAAACAACCAAAAAGCCCTTCAATAGAAGACTGGATAAAGAATATGTGGCACATATACACTATGGAATACTACTCAGCCATAAGAAATGATGACATCAGATCATTTACAGCAAAATGGTGGGATCTTGATAACATTATAAGGAGTGAAATAAGTAAATCAGAAAAAAAACAAGAACTACATGGTTCCATACATTGGTGGAACATAAAAATGAGACTAAGAGACATGGACAAGAGTGTGGTGGTTACCAAGGGTGGGGGGAGGGAGGACATGGGAGGAAGGGAGGGAGAGAGTTAGGGGGAGGGGGAGGGGCACAGAGAACTAGATAGAGGGTGGCGGAGGACAGTCTGACTTTGGGCGAGGGGTTTGCAACATAATTTAATGACAAAATAACCTAGACATGTTTTCTTTGAATATATGTACCCTGATTTATTAATGTCATCCCATTACCATTAATAAAAATTTATTATAAAAAAAATAATAAAAAAATAAAAATTTATTATAAAAAAAAAATATTAGCCTTAGGAATTTCATAAAGTCTCTTCTAAGGGTAGTTTTTAAAACTACGAATAACAATTCCTACAAGAAAAAAGAATTCTGGGAAAAATTACTCTGCCCTATCCGGAATCTTTTTCTGTATAGCATAATAGTGTTACACTAAAACATCCTAAGCCAAAATAGAGAATATTTACAAATATTTAAAAAAGTTGTGGCTGTAAGTGAACTCGGATAACTAAATGCTTTACAAATTTTTGCATATTGTTCTTCTAAAAGTAGAAAATTAAATATATTTTAGCATTCTACCATATAAGAGGAAGCATATTCATGAGTTAAATTGTAAAATTCATATGATTTAGTTTGTCTAAAGGTTTCCTCAAAATAGGCTCAATGTACTTACAGTTAAAACAAATTCTCAAATGCAGATATAAGCCTCTACTACTTGACTGTGACATTCTACTTGGCAAAGCTTTTTCTTGTTAAGTGCTGTGGTTTGTTTGGTTTTCTCCTTAATAATACTTATAAAATACATTTTCACCATAAGCTTTTCTTTAAATGAGTCTAATTTTTCCTGACACATTATATTCTACACCATAAGAGCCAAAAATGCCATCAATTGCTCATTTTTGTGGTTGATAAAAGAGAAGTGCTAGAAAGTAGAATTTAGAACAATGTAGCTGATTTGCAGACACCACAATGTGAAGAAAACTTTCATCACTGTTTTTGTGTACACAATGTGAGAAACTTACCAACAAAGTTGAAATATTTTCTTTTCTATTTTTGTAAGTCTTGCTAAACAAGTCTTTCTACTTAGAAAACGTTATTTTTCAGTTTTTGTAAAAGATATATTTAGAAGTTTTAGGAGATGTAGGAAATTAAGAGAGAGATCTTATGGTTCTGCTTCTTAAGACATATTTTCTATATTCTTCTGTTAGCATTGGAGTATCACTCACATGAACTTCAAAATGAATCCTCTCAATCCCAAGACCAGCTGTTAAACAAGAAGGTGAAAAGAAAGCACTTCCTTTGTGGTTTAAAAATAGGTATTGTAATCTTTGGATCTAAAATATAATTTCCCTCTGCCATTGGCCATGACACTTGAAATTGCAATCATTAAAGTGTTATCTTTTATTTGTTTTAGAAGTAGTAAAACCATTATAGAAGAAAGTATGGTGGTTCCTCAAAAAACTGAAAATAGAACTACCTTATGACCCAGCAATCCCTCTACTGAGTATATACCCCAAAACCTCAGAAACATTGATATGTAAAGACACATGCAGCCCCATGTTCATTGCAGCATTGTTCACAGTGACCAAGACATGGAAACACCTAAAAAGCCCTTCAATAGAAGACTTGATAAAGAAGATGTGGTACATATACACTATGGAATAATACTCAGCCATAAAAAATGATGACATCAGATCATTTACAACAAAATGGTGGGATCTTGATAACATTATACAAAGTGAAATAAGTAAATCAGAAAAAACCAAGAACTGTATTATTCCATACGTAGGTGGGACATAAAAACGAGACTAAGAGACATTGATAAGAGTGTAGTGGTTAAGGGAGGGGGAAGGAGAGGAAATGGAGAAAGGGGAGGGGAACAAAAAAAACTAGATAGAAGGTGACGGAGGACAATCTGACTTTGGGTGATGGGTATGCAACATAATTGATTGACAAGATAACCTGAACATGTTTTCTTTGAACATATGTACCCTGATTTATTGATGTGACCCTAGTAAAATTAATTTAAAAAATTTTATAAAAAAGAGTAACATTTAACTAGACACAGGATGAGAATAATTGAACAAAATCATATCAAAATCTCATAGACCAGGTGAAAAAAAGAATATTTACATAATTATTAAAAATATATAGAAAATTGTGGAGTATTAAAGTATTTGAGAATGACTGGTTACCTATTGGCAGAAAATAAAAATAAACCTATCTACACACTATTTATACAGTAATTGCAGGTAAATTAAAAACAATTTAAAAATCATATAATATTATAAGAAAATAAAGAATATTATTTGTCTAGTCTTTATATATATTATCTAAAGGTATTAATGGCTCACATATTGCATAACTATTTGGTATTAAATATACCTTTACAACATTTTTGAAATGCAATTCATCAATAATTTTTAAAATTATGAATTCACATCCTTTTTTAGTCCCATATTGGAAAATTTATCTAAAGAAATAAAAGTTATCTTTATGAAAGAGATGTAAACAATGTATTTATTTCCATGTTTTTTGGTGCAATAGTAGAAAGCCCTTTATGTGCCTTTAAAATCTATTCATAAAGAAATGTGATGATAAAATATGGCATAGTTGCAATGGAATATAATCAAGTTATAAAAAAGATAAGGTAAATTTGTATGTAAATATTTGAAAGAATGTCAACAATGTTTTGTTAAGTGAATAAAACCAGTATATGATAACATGTATAGCACACAAAAAAACTAGCATCTACATGTACATATATAATATATGTATGTTTGAAAAAATGTATGAAAGAAAGAGGCATCAAGTTTCAGACAATAATTATTTTTGTTGATTAAAAGGGAACCTGTTGATTTTATTTTGGGAACTTCCAGTTCCATGAAGACAGGGCTTTACATATTTTATTTGCTGCTGTATCTCAAGTGCCCAGAAATAAGTATTTTTAAATGAATAAAGAATTATAACTTGAATTGTCATAAGAGTATACATAACACTTGTACCACAATTTGTGTCTTAGTGTTTTGTAAACCATAAAGTACTGTAAAAACATGTTATTATTACAACCACAGCTTTGATGATAACTTTTGTCTAATTTATGACATTTGGGATTGATTCTACATCTTTCAAATATCCTGTCTTATCTTCTTTAAGTACAGAATACAACCTAATATGCATAGTACTTTATACCAATCATCTGATAAATTAGTAAGACCTACAGCAATGTGTTGGATTCAAATATTAAGTTCAATCTTACTTAATATTTGTAAAAGACAAACATTTTAATGATCCTTGTTAAATTTTTCCATTTTAGAAACTACCTATGTCATCTTATTAATTGTATGATAGTGTTTCTTAGTGTTACTAATTAAAGGGTTTATGTCATTGTATTTGGGGCCTTGGAATTGCCAAGTATTTTCATATGCATTCTCCCATTTGAGCCATATACAAATTTTTTTCATCTACTCCACTTTATAACAAGAAAAACTAAACTTCTGAAAAGTATTTTGTCCACAACCTCACAGGTAATAACTATTTCAAAAAGTACTCCCAAAAGTATAACTTGCAAGGTTATCATTGAAACTTCTTGTCAATATTGTCTGCTCAGAAGGTCTAGAAATGGTTTCTGGTTTGTAATGCCATACATTTATTTAAACAGTGCTTTTTGATTTTCTCCTTTCTCAAATCAAACTAATGTGCCTATAATACAATATAGAAATTAAATATTTAAAGAAAGTTGGTATGGCATGAGGCACTGCATTTTTTTTATTTCTCATTCATAGATAACATATATGAAAATAAAAATTAAATCATAGAAGATTTTATACAGTGGAATCACATTTAATGGAATGCACAATATATTTTCATGAAGGAACTGTTCTCTATGTTATATGCAAAATTCTGTGAAAGTTGTACTCTGTGTTATATATATTTGGGCTGTAAGCAATTCACCTACAGCTCCATCAAATAATATGCTTATGGAAACTTTATATTTTGCTTTTCTTATTTAATATCTTCCATTTTGGCATGTATAGCATTTATTTTTTGAGTTGATTTACCAGAAGCTGACATTTTATATGATGAATAAAGCATGATCGAAAAATTTTCAGGTTAATTAGAATGCACGCATTCTTGAAGAAAACAGAAAAGAAACAGAATCTCTATATACTGGGATTCCCATAAATGGTCCATGTTTTCTTTTGTGTAAGTTTTTTAATACTTATTACCAACGTTTTCTTTTCATATTTTAGACAAATAGAAGTCTGAAAGAAGCTTTTCTTTACTTCCTGACTGTATAACAATACCTAAATAGTATAGGTAGCAAATAGACCCCAACTTTAAGGCTTTTCAAAATTCTATTTATAACCAAAACTTCATTCTTTTTCAGAACAATGACTCTACACAACATGAAGAAGCAATATATTTTCATAAATATTTGTTAATACTTAAACTTTGGCATTCAAAATGGAAATCACTATTTAGGCACTGAAAATACAACCACATAGGTTTAGAAAGAGTGTAAATGGAATAATTATATTATATTTTATTATAAGGTGTTTTTGAGATAAAAATATAAGCATTACAACTCAGTTTAGAATAAATTGCAAAAGTAAATAGCAATATTGCTATTGATAAGACTGATAATTGAGGTATAAAGGTCATAGTAAATAATATATTTAGACATTAAAATGCTTTCTTAGCTCACAAATTAGTCAACAGTTACATGAAAAGTTTAAAGATTTAGGCAGTCCTTCCTGACCTATGAGCATCAAATAATATGCTTATGGAAACTTTATATTTTGCTTTTCTTATTTAATATCTTCCATTTTGGCATGTATAGCATTTATTTTTTGAGTTGATTTATCAGAAGCTGACATTTTATATGATGAATAAAGCATGATCGAAAAATTTTCAGGTTAATTAGAAAAAGTCTCAAAAGCTTTAAAACTATTTGACACAGAAGTTTGAACATAATCACTGAGACTCTTAGATCTGTTTAATGGTTGTGATTTTTTTCAGAGCAGATTTTTTGTAGAAATATATGTCTTCCACATCTTTCATTGGTGATGGTGGTGACGGTGGCAGTGTGTGTGTGTGTGTGTGTGTGTGTGCGTGTGCATGCGCGCACACTTAAAGGTTGTTGGGGTAAAGATCAAGAAGGTTATTCAGTTATCTTTCTTGCTTTGTTAAGATTCAGAAAGACATATATATGAATTCAGATAAACTCAGGTTTTGAAGTTTTGATGGGCTCTATTCTCCACTACAAGTTTATGTCCAGATTTTATCTCCTTTTGCCTCTCCACCTCATTCTATTATCACTTTGATACTTATGTTTCTGGCCTTTGTTATGGAAATCTGACTTTCATTAGTGATGTTGCTTTAGCAATTAAATTTGATGGGTTTTGTCTCAAGCAATTTCACAAGAGCAATTAAACAGGACAAGTTGTTCAGTTACTAGAATTTAAGTCTCTTCTGTTACATTCTAGGATTTAGATTGTTCAATCTAACATCTTTTTTACTGTAAAAGTAAAAAAAAAAAAAAAAAGATATTTTGTATATATGTGTTTCCATGTCCATGGGAAGCAGATTAATATGGTGAAATGAGACCAGGGATAATGCATTCTCTGAATATAAGATTAAGCCATCACTTTGTCTTCTGAGACACACTGCTCACAAAAACTAGGGGATCAGGGAAAGTGCAGATATCCTAGTACTTTCAGCCTTTTGTATAGTGCATTTTCACCAATGAAATAAAAGTTGTTTTGCATCTCATTTTCATAATTGAACAATTTTCTTTGATTTGTCATTTGCTTTTCTGATGTTCTTGTTTATTAAAAAAAAATCAAATGTTTCTTTTTTTACCACTTCATGTTCATTTTGAAATATCCTCTAATTTTTGTGAGCAGTATATTATGTAACTTTGGGCAATATTTACCTATTTCAAGGTCTAACATAAATAATCATAGGCATCCAAATAGAAGCAGTAGAGTATAGCTATAAATACTGTGGACCCCAAAGTCATATTGTTTTGCTTAAAATCCTGGCTATGCCACTTACATTAAATGTAACATTAGAAAATGTTACTTCATTGCCCTTCAGTTTTCTCATCTGTATAACGGAGCATTAGTATGGCATAAAGGATAGTATAAGCCTGCTGTGTCCACATCCATTGCCATTGTTTTTGCCATTACACCATGCTGAGATAATGTTTGTGAAAGCTCATTGTTATGGACAAATTAATATGGGTTATAAATATCTACAGCATGAGAAGAAAGTGTAGTGATCAAAAGAATGAATAAATAATAAAAAAGCAGCATTAAAAAAAAACTCATCTGGCTACCTCACTAAGGTAAGCCAGCTATTTCAAGAGATCTTTTTTTAAAAAAATTAAAAACAAAAACGAATTATTTGTCAAACCATAGCAGGCAGGAAATGCCAAAGATGTTGACCTTCCCCTGGAAACACGTGATTTCCATTGTTGTCAGTGTAAATCTGGGAACTTTCGTAGGAAGGACATGAGAGTATCTTATTTATCATGAGGCCCCATAAGTATCCAGGTTTAAATCATGTGAGATTTCATAAGTTACAGTCAAAATTGCAGAGATAGTAAATTAAGTTAAAGAGAGAGTAAACTTCCTTTTGAAATAATATTTGATCTACCACCTACTGAAGCCTTGGTTCTAAGGGAGGTGTAAACTCAAATAAACAGCAAAAACTATATGCTTGTGTAACTGTAGGACATCCAAACGACTGATTGATTCAGTCAAATAAGAAAAAAATGTTAATTTTTAAAATTTTGAAACAAAAACTAAAGGAAATTGCTTATTTGTGTTGAATTGATTAAACTGGTTAAGTGAACTTTCAGTTTCTTTTTTTGTTTGTTTGTTTCAATTTTTTATTAACACTGTTTTCTTATTTGACAGTCAGTCAGTGGTTTTCACTGGTAAGGAACTGAACTCAAGTGCATGACTGATCCCTGTCTGTGGTGATCTCATTCATTTCCTCAGTTTGAAGTATCTATATCAGGGGTCAGAAACCTATGGCTTGTGAGCCAGATGTGGCTCTTTTGATGGATACATCTGGCTTGCAGACAAATCTTTAATAAAAAAATAATGTTAAAAATATAAAACATTCTCATGTATTACAATCCATTCATTTCCTACCACTCATGTTCATGGTAGCGGGTGGCTGGAGCCAATCACAGCTGTCCTCCGGGACAACATCAAATTTTTATTGGATAATACCTAATGTACACGGGTCATTGTATGGCTCTCACTGAATTACATTTTAAAGTATGTGGTGTTCATGGCTCTCTCAGCCAAAAAGTTTCCCAAACCCAATCTATATGCTCCAAATGTATAGGTTCAGACCTAACTTACCTAAGCATGATTTGCATATCCAATTGCCTGCTTAACCTATCTGGATAAATGACTTATAAGGCATCAGAAGACAAGACATCACAAATTTGTCCAAAAAGGTGCTTAATTTTTTCCCTTTCCCTGCCCTCCTTTCTCATTACAGTAAATGGGAATGCCATCCACAGTGTTGCTCGAGACAAAAACTTAAAAAAGAATCCTTGATTCCTTTGGTTCCTACCCTCTGTTGTTCATAACTAATTCATCACCAATTCTTGTAGGTTTTACCTCTGAAACAAGTATCTTTTTTTTTTTAAATAAATTTTTATTAATGGTAATGGAATCTTAACTCAGGCCACTACCCTGATATCCTGGTCTGCACGCGCAGATAGTGAGCGAGAGATTCCTCCGAGTGCCTCGGCAGTGTACGCCCGTGTTATCCCACAGAGGAGCAGAGTCAGAGGCCTTTATGTGGGCCAAAAGCGGAATCTTGGGCCGCCCCAGCGCCTTGAAAAAGCCGCACACGGGGACGGAGCGAGAGCCAATTCCAACGCTGCAACTTTTCCATGCAGGTGGGGATTTCACTCAGAGTGTGAGACTGCCGGCCTGATATCCTGGTCTGTGCGCGCAAATAGTGAGTGAGAGTTTCCTCCAAGCACACCGGAAGTGGGTGCCCGCCCGTGTTACCGGACAGAGTGGCAGAGCCAGAGGTCTTTGAGTGGGCGGAAACCCCGCCTGATTATGCTAGCAGCTCTGACTGACTGAGCCTTACCCAGAGCCCTGTGCTGAGTGGGAATAGAGTGGGGAATTGCCAGCTCTTTGAGCCTCTTACTATCCAGGCAGAGGCAGCAGCAACCCCATAGCTGGATTATCAGGCTACTAATTGAGGAAGGAAAGACTAGGAGAAAGGCTCCAGGAACACGAACTCTCTCACTGGTGGAGCCTATAAATGCTAATGAGCGTCGACTGCCAACGAGACTAAAGCACAATACATGACATCACCATAGAGACTTATCAACTGCAAACCTCTACCTGAGCATGCCAAAGGGGCAGAACCTGGGGTACAGAGTCACCGACCAGGAAGAGGGAGAGAAAAGAAAAGCAAGAAGATAACCTCTCAAAATCAAGAATAATCCACAGACTTTATAACCTATCTTATTTTATTATATTTGTTCATTTGTTTCTCTTATCTTCATTCTTGATATTTTTTTCCTCCTCCAATTTGGTCAATTAACTCTCTGCTGGTCTCACTCTCTCCTCTCCTTGAACTACACTACCCATAAGTGTTACATCTCCCATTATCTTTTCTTTCCTCTTCCTTTCTCTCTATGAGGGTTGCACTCCAAAACCCTTAACTCTCTCTCTCTCTCTCTCTCTCTCCTCTTTTTACTTTTTTCTTCTTTTAGTGGTTCCCTCTTTTTTCTCTCTCTCTCTCTTTCTTTTCTCCCTCTATATTAGTTTCTTCCTTTCTCCTTTACGTCTCCTCTCATTCAAACCTCAATAACGAACAAATTATCTTATCTGGGACTCAAACTTATGTTTGTGGCATTTTGGGGGGTTTTTACTTCACCTTTTTAACTCACTAGCAGTGCTCCCATCCCTGGCTCTCCATTTTATCTAGTTCTTGTTCCACTAAATACAATAGTAATTTTTTTAATTTGTCCCCCCATTTTCCTGTTTTCCTCTTATTCCTCTCATCATAACTCTTAGTCAACCAACACCTAAAAGCAATCATTTTATTCTTGACCTAAATTTTTTCCTTATTTGCTTTTTGTGGGTCCATACCCCCTTCTTTTTTCTTTTTTTTTTTTTTTTTTTTTTTTTTTTTGCCCCTTTATTACTTTTCCCCAATTCAGGCCCTCCATTATAGGCATTGTTTGTTCTATTTAATACAATATAATTCACAGTTCACCACAAGATTTTCTCAAGAAAGAGGGGAGAGGAGAGGAGAGGAAAAAAGGAGGGGGGGAATAATTTCCTTTTTTTAATTTTAATTTTATTTTATTTTTCTTTATTTTATTATTAATTTAAAAAAAAACTTTTTTCAATTTTTTATTTTTTTAACTTTTTATTCTTTATTAAATCTCATTAATACTATCAACAAAACCACCGTCAGATGCCATTAAGGAAGAGAAAATCAAATATCATGGATACAAAAGAAAGAGAGGTAACACAGCTAGATGAGGAAAAATCTATGGAGAAAAAATTTAATATATTGGAAACCTTGGAGCTAAATGACAGAGAATTCAAGATAGAAATCCTAAAAATCCTCCGAGATATACAAGAAAACACAGAAAGGCAATTTAGGGAGCTCAGAAAACAACTCAATGAACACAAAGAATATATTTCCAAGGAAATTGAAACTATAAAAACAAATCAAACAGAGATGAAAAACTCAATTCACGAGCTGAAAAACGAGGTAACAAGCTTAGCTAATAGTACAGGCCAGATAGAAGAGAGGATTAGTGAAATAGAAGACAAGCAACTTGAGGCACAACAGAGAGAAGAAGAAAGAGACTCAAAAATTAAAAAAAATGAGATAGCCCTACGAGAATTATCTGACTCCATCAAAAAGAATAACATAAGAATAATAGGTATATCAGAGGGAGAAGAGAGAGAAAATGGAATGGAGAACATACTCAAACAAATAATAGATGAGAACTTCCCAAACCTGTGGAAAGAACTAAAGCCTCAAATTCAAGAAGCAAACAGAACTCCGAGTTTTCTTAACCCCAACAAACCTACTCCAAGGCACATCATAATGAAATTGGCACAAACCAATGACAAAGAAAAAATTCTCAAGGCATCCAGGGAAAAGAAGAATACAACATATAAAGGAAGGCCCATTAGATTATCATCAGATTTCTCAGCAGAAACTTTACAAGCTAGAAGAGAGTGGACCCCAATATTTAAAGTCCTGAAAGAGAGGAACTTTCAGCCATGAATACTATACCCATCAAAGCTATCCTTCAAATATGAAGGAGAAATAAAAACATTCACAGATACAGAAAAGATGAGGGAATTTATCATCAGAAAACCCCCACTCCAGGAATTACTAAAGGGGGTTCTCCAATCAGATACAAAGAACAAAAAAAAAAACAAAGCCACAAGTAAAAGCTCCAAGAAGAACACAATAAAACCAAATTTAAACTGTGACAACAACAAAAAGAAAGGAGGGGAGAAGATGGAGATTAACAGTAGCAAAGGACGATGGTGTGCAAAAGTACTCACAAAATAGTGCGCTACAATGAACAGGGTAGGAACCCTTTTCATTACTTAAAGGTAACCACCATTGAAAAAACCACCACAGAAGCACATGAGATAAAAAAGATAGCAACAGAGGAAAGATGTATGGAATACAACCAAATAAAAACAAAAGATAGAAAAACAAAAGAGAAGGATCAAACAAGACACAAAACTAACAGAAAGCAATCTATAAAATGGCAATAGGGAACTCAGGCCACTACGTTTCATCCCTATTGCCACCAACATGTTCCAAGCTACTGTCATCTCTAGTGTTGAATATCCTACAAGTCTCTTATATATTCTCTTTTTTTATATGCTTCTTTTGTGACCTTCTCTGATCCATCCTCTAAATCAGGGGTCCCCAAACTTTTTACACAGGGGGCCAGTTCACTGTCCCTCAGACCACTGGAAGGCTGGACTATAAAAAAACTATGAACAAATCCCTATGCACACTGCACATATTTTATTTTAAAGTAAAAAAACAAAATGGGAACAAATACAATATTTAAAATAAAGAACAAGTAAATTTAAATCAACAAACTGACCAGTATTTCAATGGGAACTATGCTCCTCTCACTGACCACCAATGAAAGAGGTGCCCCTTCCGGAAGTGCGGTGGGGGCCGGATAAATGGCCTCAGGGGGCCGCATGCGTAGTTTGGGGACCCCTGCTCTAAATAGTAGATTTATTTATTTATTTATTTATTTATTTATTTATTTATTTATTAGTAAGAGACAGAGGGACAGATAAAGACAGACAGGAAGGGAGAGAAATGAGAAGTGTCAATTCTTTGTTGCGGTACCTTAGTTGTCCATTGATTGCTTTCTCATATGTGCTTTGACTGGGAGCCAAGCCAGTGACTCCTTGCTTAAGCTAGTGATTTTGGACTCAAGCCAGCAACCTCTGGCTTCATGCCAGCAATCTTTGATCTCAAGCCAGTGACCATGGGGTTGTTTCTATAATTCCATGCTCAAACCAGTAACCTGGTGCTCAAACAGTTGAGTCCTTGCTCAAGCCAGCAACCTCGGGGTTTTGAACCTGCATCCTCTGCATACCAGGTCGATGCTCTATTCACTGTACCACTGCCTGGTCAGGTGAGAGATTTATTTTTTAATGTAAATTATACTCAGTTATTTCCTACCTTAAATGTAGTTCTTCCATTGCAATCAATAAAATCCAAATTCCTGTCTGTGGCCCTCCTTGGTGTGAATCCTACTTCTTTTCAAATCACCTACTTTTGGCTCCTGATGCTCTAACCTGCATTTCCTTGAATACATTAGGCTCATTCTTGCTTAGTCTTTGACATTGCTGTGCCATTTTCTTCCTTCTGCGCTGCTTCACATAACAGAGCTGGTTCATGCTCCTCTTTTAGGTCTCAGCTTATATTTCACCTAACTGAAACCTCTCTGAACCATTCCATATGAAGTAATCCCTATCCGCTATTTTCTATAACTGCATCTTGTTTGCTTCCTTCATAGTACTTAATAAATACTCTAATTATATTTTAAATTATTTTATTATTTACTACCCATCTTTTTCACTAAACCTTAAAGCTCACGAGGACAAGGAATATGTCTGAATTATTTTCTAATGATTCCTTAGTGATTAACAGAGTTTGGTATAGATACACAATGTGTTTAAAATCAATTCTTTTAATTTATCCAATCCATCTCAGCATCCTTGTGGGAGAATAAAAATCGTCCCAAAATATAAAGTAATTTGGAAGGTAATATGGACAATTTTGACTTAGAATTTCACAAATTACTTAAGATATATGATTCACTAAAGGTTTAAGGAGAAGTTATTTTCAGGGATTTTGCATCAATAGTTACACAAACATCCTTTGGTAATTTATAGAAGTAGATCCTAAACCTTCTAATTTCTTTCTCCTCTTATTGGATTATGCTTACTTGGAGGCATGCTTCTCTACCACAGAATTCCTAGATCAAATTTTTGTTTGTCATAGATGCCCAATAATAACATTTGATCGCTACAACCTGCAAGTTGGAATCAACTGCAAAAGGGAAATAAAAAACAACTAGGCAGATTAATATTTTACATTAATATTAATAACATAAAATTATTATCTATTGAAAGAAAACCCAAATGAAAGCCTAAATGAACTTATAATTTATGAAGAATACTAGTTAGAACTTTGGCAAAGTATTTCAGAAATTTTATGGCCTTTATAAATCAAATATTCAAAACCAAGGTAAAAAGAGATTACAAGGCAAATATTGCTCTCCATCACCTGTCACTTATCAAATTCATTTTTGTTTTAGTGAGAAGAATAGGAATCTAGTTAATATAAAATAATTTGATGCTAAAACAATTTTATATGTTCAAATAAAATAGAATCAAACAGGAGATATTTTTGCAAAGAGCTCTATAAAACACAAAATACTCTGGGTATAGAAAGAAGGTAGAGAGTGTTGGGATGAGGGGAGAGCTGAGGGCAGAGAAAGAGGGAGTCACGTTAAAAGGATTCTGAATTCATTATTCAAACTTCAAGGGTGAAAAAAAGACAGAAGTTAAGAGGAGTTTATTGACTATTGGTTTTTCTATGCATAACTGGGCCAGCAGCTCTAGCTTTAGGTAGGGCCCAATACCAAATAATTGCATCAACATTTTAAACAATATATTAATGGCTGCTAAAATTTATATTTAAATATTTTTGACAAAATGAATTACTCAGGTTTCTACCTTAAGTCTTCATAATTATTCTTAATACCTGCTAGTGCTCAAAAATTATTTTCATTTTTTTCCTTTTTAAAATTTTGTGGTTTTTCATTTCTTTCATTTGAGACATATCTCTTTATCTCCCCACTTTGGCTACCTCTTTCTGCTTTTTCTTTGTATTAGGTGTATATGCTGTCTCCCAAACTTAGTAAGATGGCTTTATGTAGTTGGTATCCTGTGGGGCTCAGTGGTGCAGTCTCCTTGATTCCTCAAATTGGGTGCTCCAAGAGCGTCTCTTGTGTGGAATATGAGTGGCTCCTTTTTAGTTGATCTTTGATTGCTATTAGTAGATCCGTAGGTGGGGTTGACACTCAGGGGGACTGGGTGTTAGGATTAGACAGGACCACACTGTACAAACTGCAGTTTAGGAACGTACTCCATGAAGCAAAATTTGCCACAGCTGAGTCTGGTGCCTTTGGAGACCTCCTTTTGGATGTGCTTTTATATAGCTAACGAGGTTGTGCTCTGTTGTGGTCTGAAACCAGTTACTGGGTGTGATCTTTCTGGGGCTCTTTGGGAAGGACTCCAGTGCAGGCCAGTGTTAGAGGCTACTTGTGAGAATCCCTGTGCTACTTGTTAGGAGCTACAAAACAATCCAAGTTTTGTAGCTTCCTGTGCTAGGCTTAGGTGCACATGAGATGGGCCTAGCATTGTAGAGAGACTGGCTGCCATCAGTACAGAGTTGGGGCAACCCACCAAAAGACCAAAGGCCCCCTGATACCTGCTGATGTTTGCTAGCTGCACATTAGGCTCAGATACTGAAAGAGCCTCAAGCATTGTTTGAGTTACATGAGGAATAGTCTCCCAGAGTCACCAAGGGGGAGCAGGTAGTTTTCACTAGATCAGTACTGATTTAAACTTTGCGTCAGTGCTGGGTCTGATGCTACTCAGCAAGTTTCAGGGCACACTGAGGTCACCTACCACCTGGACCTTTGTGGTGGAGCAGGGTTTTAGGGATTTGTCAGGATAGATCTAGTAGAGTTCATCTGGGTATCACAGATTAAGATGTGACCATGCAGAGGGAGTGATTAACCAAGAAAGTTGGTGCCTGTTGGGCTTCAGGTCTTGCTATAAAGCTACACAATTATTTTTCCCTGTGTGTCTCTAACCTACCCTTCACCTTTCCTGGAATTCCTAGAGAATACTTTTTATTTTATTATTATTATTATTTTTTTTTTAGAAAACTGCAATGCAAGCTCATGTTACCAATGGCATAAATTTCAACCCTTAGTGAGTTGGGAAGGGTCCTCAAAGAGTCCAGAGTGGCACTAATGCAGCTCCCTAGGCTAATGCCTTGTTGAGAGAGGGCTTTAACACAGAAAAGGTGCTGCCTGTAGGGCTTGCAGGAAGACAGCTCTTGCCTCAAAACCATACAACTCTCTTTCTCTCTTTTGTCTCTGACAATTTCTGAACTTACTCAAAATTCTTTGAGACTTTTTGTTTTGTTTTGTTTTGTTTTGTTTTGTTTTGTTTTGTTTTAAGAGACACTGTAAAAAAGACCCTGGCTTATTTCTGTTGAAAGAACTTATAGCCTTGAGTGAGTTGGGTAAGGTGGGGCCTCTTGGACTCATCAGGGTGGGTCTAGTTAAACTCACCAGGCTAATGCTCTGAAAGGTGAGTGCTCAACCCAGAAAAGATGGTAACTGTGGATGATGAAGGAGTGGAACTCAATACAGGAACATTAGTGATTGTCCTTCCAACCCTCTCTTCAAAGCCACACGACTCAGTCGATTCCTGTAAGACTCTGGCACCCTCTGAGTCACAGTCCCTCTGCAAGAGCTCACAGTGAGTGCCTGTGAACAAGTTTTTGTGTGTTGGTTCTTTAAGAGCATGTCTGAGTTTTCTACAGCCACCCATCTTTCTCCAGGTGGACAGAATACCGTCTGATTTTTACAAAGAAGAGTGGGCTCTTCGAGACACTGGATGCTGGCATAGAGTTACTGGTATTCTTCATGGGAGACCTCTGCCGCTGGGATATCTATCCAAATTGTCAACCAACTCACATGGATGCAGGATCTGCCTGTTTTACATCTCCAGCCCTCCTATGAGTCACAATGTGGCTTTCTCTGTATATCCTTATTTATAAAAATTCTGTTCAGCTAGCTTTCAGATGCGTGTCCTGGTTGGCTGTCCTATAATTTAGTTGTAATTTTGATGTGGTAATAAAAGGAGGTGAATGCAGCTTCCATTTACTATCCCATCTTCAACTAAATCTTCTAGTTGTAATTATTTTTATATATATTTGTTGTTCTGAGTCGGGGGCACAGAGAAAGAGATCAGCAGACGAAATAATCAAGGACTAGCAAAGGACCACCACTCACTCAGGCAAATGGCCCCGAGTTTGCGCTGTGTCCTATTTTTATTCACAAGACTTCAAAAAGCTTGTTTACTGAGAAATTGGCATAACATCAAGCGTAACTTTTACTTAAAGATACATGGAGTACACCTGCATGATAGCTTAAAAACAACATAATATCAAAAGGCATTAATTGCTATTGCTTCTAAGGTTTCCATAACATTCCTCTCTTTATCTCAAGGGATTACCTTGAAAGGTACAGAAATCTTATGAGAATGTTTTACTGAGAAAAAGCCCAGCAACTGCCTTCAGTCACATAGACTTGTTTCAGTGACCGGCCTTCAAGTCACAAAACAATTTTCTTGGCAAAACATTCTTTTCTTGTTGGCTGTGTTCCCATCCAAGGCCATGCAATGGGTTATTTTTTTTTTTATTTTTTTTAAAATTTTATTTATTCATTTTAGAGAGAAGAGAGAATGGGAGAGAGAGAGAGACAGAGAGGGAGAGAGAGGAAAGAGAGACAGAGAGAGAAGGTGGGGAGGAGCTGGAAGCATCAACTCCCATATGTGCCTTGACCAGGCAAGCCCAGGGTTTTGAACTGGCGACCTCAGCATTGGGTTATTCCATTACATATATTTATATACAAAATATAACTGGTGGTGTCCTACTGTTACTCTGACCTATTTGTTCACCCTTTTAAAGTTTCCATAACATTTCTATATACATATATAGAGTCCCCAATGCATCTAAGTGTCATTATGGCCATTGTACCAATAAAGAAAACCAAATTTAGAAATGTATGTGATTGGTTTAAAGTTTTACATCTAGGTAGCCCCAGATATGACTCAATTTTGATCTGTTTTGAATCATTCTCAATGTGGATTTGTTCTCACACTCACTCTCTATCCTAAACCAAACTTAGTACTATTTAATAGTGATTTAGATGAATACTTCAATACATGAAGGGATGATACTAAAATGGAAGTTAAATATCCTGTCCAGAAGCAAGTTTGACAAATTTTGATCTTTAAGGTCATTTTCAAATTACATTCTATCAGTATTTGAATTATCAAGTTTCTAGTTTGTACACTATTTTTTTTCTTGTATCCTGGAAGAATCTAGTTCACCACAGACTATATTCTGTGATATGAGATACAAGTAATAATTTCATGAACGTGTTTGGACAAAATTAGTTTAAATTTATTTTGCTTAAATGTGATAATCTTGGTATAAATATTTGAAAACACTTGTAAGTAGATTTATGTATTATGCTAAATTAAGAGAAGCATCTACTTGGGTGGTAGGCACACAGTGCAATATACAAATAATGTATTATAGAGTTGGAAAATTGAAACCTTATTAACCAGTGTCACCTAAACAAATTTAATTTTGAAAAATCTTATATAGCCTGACCAGATGGTGGCACAATGGATAGAGCATTGGACTGGGATGCAGAGGATCCAGATTTGAAATCCTGAGGTCTCTGGTTTGAGCACGGGCTCATCTGGCTTGAATGAGAGCCCACCAGCTTGAGTGCAGGGTTGCTGGCTTAAGCTTGGGATCATAAGACATGACTCTATGGTCACTGGCTTGAGCCCAAGGTCACTGGCTTGAACAAGGGGTCACTTGCTCTGCTGGATTCCCCCAGTCAAGGCACAAATGAGAAAGCAATCAATGAACAACTAAGAAGCCACAACAAAGAATTGTTGCTTCTCCTCTCTCTCTCTTCCTGTCTGTTTGTCCCTATCTTCCCTCCCCTCTTTCTCTGTCACAAAAATAAAAATTTATATAAATAAGAAATTGAAAAATAAGAAACATCAAGTCAACCATAAACATGTAAAATAAAGATTTAATTTAAGGAATCCTACCTTAAGGAATGAATGCAGTCCAGTATTTTTATTTCCAAAGTGATAAATTGTTAAAATTTTGTATAGTTAACAGTAATTTATTATAAAGGACCTTTATAGGAATTAAATCTAATTATGTATTTTATATCATAAGTAGTGTCAAATATTCTAGGAATGTGGAACAGAAACTTACTAATTACAAAAAAGTAATAGCTATTTTGAATAGTTTAAATTAAAATATACTGGCACTATTTCAAGGTAATTAACATATTTCGCTTCACATTGCAAGTGTAAAAAAAAGTTAGTTATTATTTTTATAATTATTATGTTGTTATTACCTTAAGCTATTTCATTTTACCTTTAAGGAATAAGAATAAAAAACAACATCTGAGTTTGAAATAAAGATTTTGTGAGTAATTAAATGGTGTTAGTTATAAAGCATGCATGAAAACAGACAAAATAAATCATATTTTACTTTGAACACAAAATATTTTATATGTGTATGTGGTATGTTTACTAATATATTAATATATACATTTATAAGTATTTGACATAATTTCTATAATAACTAATCTAAATATATGAATAATCATTAGCTTCTCTTCAAATATATCAAACAATTAAATGTCATGATTAATAAATTAATATCTTACCATCATACAATCAGATATACCTTTATAAAAATACAAATTAAGGTTGACTAAAGAATCATTGTCTTACTGTAAATTGTAATTCTTAAAATTGACGATTTTCTTTAAGATAAAAATATATATTTTTTTAACAAAAAATATTAATCACAGATAACATTAGTTTATATTAAGACTGTATTGATTTTTACATTTTCTCTTGATGCGTGTAGGAAAAAATGCTGCAGTACAGCTTGCTCCTTTGATTTCCTGCTGCAATCACTTATCATAATTAGTGATATTAACATGTGGTAGAAAGCCATGTTTGTGGCATAGGTTATATAAGGCTATGGGTACTATTTCTGGGGGGTGATTTTTTTTTCCTGTTCACTAGCCTGCCTCTGCAAGAAGGAATTTCCCTTGCCTGTTTTCTCACTCATACTATGAGAATCCAATAAATGGGAATGTCTCAATGCTTTTCAGCTCTGTGGTTCTTCAGTGGTCTGCCCGAATCCAGTGTGAACCTTGTTGGCCTCGACTACCTGCTTTACACCTGGGATAGTCAGCAGGATTTAGTTTAAACCAGGATGGAGCCCCCAGTACCCTCGGAGGGTGGAATAGAAAGGTGGCATCCTTGAACATTTGGTTTTCTGTGGCTACCCTGTTGAGCAACTGTGGAGTGGATCTTTTATACCCACTCTGCAAGCAGAAACCAAAAGCTCTCTGCAAGAGGCTACCTGAGTCTGAGAGCTCCAATACAATCTGGACGCTGAGTGCCAGCAGTGGCAGGGGCTCCACTGTGAGCTGAAAGCTGAGCACTAACAGTGGCAGGTGCTGGAGGACACCAAACGGTTGCTAGAAGAGGAGCTGTATTTGTGTAAGCAGAGTGGCTCTGAGTTGGTGGTGGTAGTTGTTTCCTACTCCTCTGGCTCCTCTGAGGAGGTCAGGGACAGGGATGAAACTGCCCTTGGCAGACTCAAAGCCTGGCTAGTGGTCACTCAGAAGGTGAAAACTCAGCAGCAGAGGGTGACTTCGGGGCAGGCACAACCCACTCCACTACTTGTGGAGAACTTACACCCATACAGAGGTGATGAAGTTAGGGAAAAATTCAGACAGAAACCCACTGAGTCTCTGGCAGTTTGGTTGCTATGGTTATGAGACATAAGGGTGGATGGTATTGTGCTCTCCAGAGAAGAAATAGAGAAATTATCCATTATCACCATGCATACCTCCTTGAGACAGCATCTTCAGAACTGCCATGACAACCCAGAAAATAATAACCTATTAGAATGGGTGATGTCTGCCATTTGTACAGTCTGGCAGAATGTCAGAGACTTATCAGGGACAGTTAGTCAATGGCAGCCATATACTGAGTTGCAGCACACCCTCCGAGAACTGGGTATGAGGAATGCTGTTTTCAACCTGTAGCCCCGTGGGCCAGATGAGAAATTATTTATGGTAGGGATGAGGAACCTTATTTTTTGGAGCTTCCCATCTTCTCTTTTTGGGTCGTTGGTGGCTATCTTGGGCCCCTATGTGGGGCAACCCATCAACACTGTTACATGGATGGTAGCAGATTTGAGGGAGATAGAAGCAGTGTGACACTGTAAGGGCATGCAGGCTACTGCTCATGCTGTCCTTCTGACTAACAAGGGAAATGGGCCTGTAAAGATTACCCAAACACAGATGTGGGTAGATTTGATTATGGCCAGGGCAGATAAGGAGAAATTATATGGCAAATCTAATAAAGTCCTTTTACAGCTTTGGCAACAGTTTAAGCTGAAACAGAAGTTCCAGCCACTGAAAAAGCTGGGGAAACAAGCGACCCTCTCAGCTGCCAAGAAAATGATGGGAATTCATGTGACATGGTTGCAAGATTTCCTATTGGAGGCAACTGTCAAGAAAATAGTCGGTGACCACGCTGCAGGGCTGCAAGTTTAAAAGTTGGAAACAGTTGAGGAAGAAGAGGATCCTCAAGCCCTGTTTTTCAAATTTAAATAGGAAGAAGGCTGAGAGACAAGTCTAACAGGAATGGGCAGGGATCAGAGAGCCCATGTGGAATTGGCAACTTACTGGTCCTCTAATAATGTGCAGTAGGCATTGGTCTTAGTAGATACAGAATGTTCTCTCCTCTATGGAAACACAGAGTGGTTCCCTGGGACCCTGGTGGTCATGGACAGTTACAGGGGCCAAACTGTTCAAGTGAAACCAATAACTATTCCACTGGGAATAGAAAGACTATCTCCTAAGTCATACAAGGTATATGTATCCTTTATCCCTGAGTATATTTTGGGGACACATGTGGTTGAAATCCATAGCTGGGGAGTTCTGCCTGCAGATCCAGGTGGTGAAGGTAGTGTTGCAGGGACAAGCAGTACATCCCTCTTTGCAACTACTTGTTCCCTGGTGTGACTAACACAAAACAGTACTGCCTGCCAGGTGGTCATGAAGAAATCACGGGGACAATCTTCAAACTAGAAAAGGTGGGGATCATCTGGCCAACACACAGCCCTTACAATTCAGTGGTGTGGCCTATGTGCAACCCAAATAGAACCTAGTTAATGACAGTAGATTACAGAGAACTTAATAAATTTGTCCCACCAACCCTTTGCATGCAGCTGTTTCCTCCATGGCTGACTTGATGGATCGGTTAAGCCATGAGTTGGGGACATAGCAGTTTGTAGCAGATTTGGCTAACGCTTTTTTCTCTATTGATACAGCTGCAGAGAGCCAAGATCAATTTTCCTTCACTTGGGAAGAGTGACAGTAGACCTTTCCAGTATTACTACAGGGCTATTTGCATAGCCCCACCTTGTGTCATGGGCTGGTGGCTGCTGACCTGGCTAAATGGAAACAGGCAGAGATCATTCATATGTACCATTACATTGATGATATCATGATAACCAGTGATTCTCTTCCAGAATTTAAGCAAGCAGTCCTACCCCTGCTGTCCCATTTAGAAGCATGGGGCTGGGCAGTCAACGAGGACAAATTACAAGGACCTGGACTATCTGTCAAGTTATTGGGGGTTGTTTTGTTGGGTGAAAGGAAAGTAATCCCTGATGTTGTTATAGATAAGACCCAGGCACTTTGTGCTCACTACAGTAAAACAGTTAAAAGAATTCCTAGGTCTGTTGGGGTATTGGTGAGCATTTATACCCTATTTGGCTAAGTTACTGCACCCCCTATATAACTTTATTCAGGAGGGGATTTCCTGGGACTGGACTGAGCAGACACCAGGTGTTCTGGCAGCAGCTAAGAGAACTGTTAAGGAGGCACAGACTTTGAATGTGTTTGATCCCACCAAAACCTGTGAACTTGATGTTCCATGTGACCTCTCAAAGGTTTAGATGGGGCTTATAACAAAGGACAAAGCACTTATAGCAACCTATTGGGTTTTGGTCCCAATTATGGAAAGGTGCTGAGGTCTGTTACTCATTAGTGGAGAAAGAGTGGCAGCTGTGTATGCCACTTTCTTAGCCACCGAGAGTATCATAACCACAACTCTTGTAATGGTCAGGACAATAAACTCCATTGCAGGATGTAAGAGAGATTGGACAATAAAACCACATAATGGTATGGCCCAAACCTCCACCCTAGCCAAGTGGGGCGCATAGCTGATTCAATTCTGTGCTCTTCACACCACCGTTTTGAGGACAGAACTGCAAGAAGTCTTGGGTCCCATCACCTACGCAACCTTATAGTCAGGCACAGCTGTGGCTCAAGAGGCAGAACCTGAAGTCAGTCTCTACCAGAATGGCAAATGGTCATTCCTAATGGTGTCTGCTATATTGATGGCTCTAGCAGGGGCTAACCTTCCAGGTAGATAGCTATAATCTTCTGTTTGGTCACTGAGACTATTTGGATGGACAGAGGTATGGGCCAAAGCAGACAATGGGTGGAATTAAGTGCTGTATAGCTAGTTGCCTGTAATGAACCTTCACTTTTCGTGATTTGCACAGATATCTGGACTGTCTATCGTGCACTGACACTTTAGATAGCTACTTGGCATGTTAACCAGTGGATGGTAATGCACTGTTACCAGGTCAAGCCAGGTAGCAGGATTTATGGGAAGCAGAACACCAGAAACAGGTGACAATATATCATGTCACATGGCATGTCCCTCTAACCCAGCAGTTCTCAACTTGTGGGTCGCGACCCCGGCGGGGGTCGAACGACCAAAACACAGGGGTTGCCTAAAGCCATCGGATATAATAAATTTTCCAATGGCTTTAGGCAACCCCTGTGTTTTGGTCGTTCGACCCCTGCCGGGGTTGCGACCCACAGGTTGAGAACCGCTGCTCTAACCCATCCTGGGAATGTCATTTTGGCAAAGGCATGATAGTTGGAAACTGCACCTGCAAGTGATGTGGCACAATGGTTTCCCTGGTATCTGCTCCACACAGAGCAGAAAATGATATAGGCAAGGAACATACCTGTGTCCTATGCAGAAGTACTTACAACTTGTGACCAGGGTTCAGGGTGTTCTAAGGAGCACTCTTGGAGACAACTAGCATCATCTGGACAGATCCAGAGAAGTTGTGTTCCACTGACATGATGGCACTTAGCTTCATCGAATCCTTAACGAAATTAGACAGGTACCAGTATCATGTCTATCCTACTTGTAACCCAGACCAGAGGGCAGTCATAAAGGCTCTGGACTTCCTGCATGTTGCCTACATATGGCCACTGGTTCCTGAAAATGACAGTGGTGCCCATTTCACTGGTTTCGTGATGAAGCAATGGGATCAAGACCTGAGAAAGGACTGGAAGTACCACATTCCCTAACACTCACAGGCCTCTGGTATACTTGAGTTGTATAATGGACTCTTAAAACAAGAACTGCAACAACATAGGGGCACCAGCACCCTTGCTGGATGGATATGCTGCTTGTGGACTGTATTCCATATTTTGAATGAGAGACCCTGACTAGTGAGACCCTATAATGTGGAGGCCCTCCTATACCAGGTGGCTGCTCTAATCTAGTTGCAGATATGCACAAAGCACACTTTATTAAGCTAGGCTTTGGGCAGCAGGGAAACATGTTCCTGCCTGTTTCAATAGCCCTCCTCCTTAAAGGCCAACAGCTTTAGTGGATATGACCCTGAACTCTACAGAACCCCCACTTATGATGGGTGTCCTTGTTGGCACCATAGGGTTATTGGTTAGAAGTAGACCTCCATTTAACTTTTTGGGCAACTGGCACCTGGCCACTTAAGGTAGAATTGTATTATCTCTTGAGTGCTCAGGGAGACAGCATTATGAAGGGCATCTTTGTAATTTCCCTATGGCCTATAATGAGTTTTCCCATTTTGCTGCACATAGAACCAGAAGATCCTGGTTTACAGGCCAATAAGGTTTGGTATGCCTGCCTAGGGCAGCCTCTGGTACATGCTGTTGTGTTGTTTGTGAACAAAACTCTGGCCTGTATTCTACCAGAATGAAAGATTTGTCTCTCTTGGTACTGCTAACAATTCTCTCTTTTTGTGCATAGCTTGTTCCTTAGTAGTCTGCTGCTATAGCCTTTACTGTTTCTGTAGGATATGGATGCACAATATACCTCACTCCCCACACAGGGACCATCATGGAGATAACTATTGTGTAGATTGTGAGGCAAGCAACCCTAAAAGGGTGGAGTGTAAGGAAGAAGGCTGTAGTTAGGCTTGCTTTCTTGTTTTCTAGCTCTAATCACTTTGTATAATTAGTGATGTAAACAGGTAGCAGAAAGCCATTTTTGTGTGTGTAGCCTACATAAAGCTACATGTACCCTACCCAGGGTGATTTCTCCATTTGTTCGCCTGCTGTTGCAATAAGTTTTCCTCTGCCTGTTCACTTACTCTCCACTGCAAGAATCCAATAAATGAGGATAGTCCAATGCCTTTTGGCTCCATGGTTCTTCTATGGTCTGTTAGAATCTAGTGTGAACCTTCCTGGCCTCAATCACATACATTACAATGTGATTGTTTCTTTTTTTAGAAAAATAGTTTTTATCATGACAAAAAGACATTATATGATTTTTATGGGCCAAAATTTCTAATATATATTTGAGTTCTTTTATGCTTGTGTGGTATTACTCCAAAAATATCTTTGGGGAAGTCATGTGAACCTTTTTGCTATAGTTTCAGTAGCATAATACTCATAAAATAATTAATAATTTTAGGCTGAGTTTTATGCTATAGCTGTTTATTCTATAACTTGAAATGTATTTGTGCATTTACTTTAAAAATTAATACATATGCATGGAGGCTATATCTTTTTTAGATTGCAAATATAATCTTTCATATTTATAAAATTAATAATTTGACACTATGCACAAAGAATCACATGGGACAGATAAAGAACAAGAGAAAGTTTCTGGCCCTGGCCGGTTGGTTCAGTGGTCGAGTGTCGGCCTGGCGTGTAGGAGTCCCGGGTTCAATTCCTGGCCAGGGCACACAGGAGAAGCACCCATCTGCTTCTCCACCCCTCCCCCTCTCCTTCCTCTCTGTCTCTCTCTTCCCCTCCTGCAGCAAGGCTCCACTGGAGCAAAGTTTGCCCCTGCGCTGAAGATGGCTCTGTGGCCTCTGCCTCAGGCGTGAGAATGGCTCTGATTGAAGCAGAGTGACGCCCCAAGATGGGCAGAACATCGCCCCCTGGTAGGCATGCCGGGTGGATCCTGGTCGGGTGCATGAGGGAGTCTCTCTGACTGCCTGCCCGTTTCCAGCTTCGGAAAAATACAAAAAAAAAAAAAAGAGAGAGAGAGAGAGAGAAAGTTTCTGCTACTAAGGGGCTACTTTGAGTTATACGAAATATTTTGTCTTTTTATCTCCTCTTCAACAAAATAACTTCTCTTTGGATAATTATTTTTGATGAATACACACACATAAAAACATTGTAAATTCCATAGCTCAATGAATTTACCAGTTTTTCATTGGCTATTTGAAAGATTAGAACCAAATGTAGGACATGAGAGTAGGTCATTGTAGTACTTATCTCATAGCTATAATTTCTCTATTAATTATAAATTACATTCATCTGATGAAAATAGGACAGGGAATGTGGTATTTTATGAAAATTAAAAAAGGATGGAAGTGTTATTTTACCAGAAAAACATAATGAGATTGTCAGGATTTGGGGCAACCATCTCTTTAAAGTGTATTGTTTTGGTGGAATGGAAGTCATTAGAGACTATAGTTTAGGAAGGGCCATTACTGTGGCAATTCAATCCATCTAAGATGACTCATGGAAGAGGAAGATGAAGATACCTTCTTCAAAGTGATTTTGTAGCAATAAAAATGCTTCCTCTAACTATAAGTAGACACTAAATGAAGGAATGAAGCAAAAAACCTGAAGATGTAGGTATTTGTGTAAAAGGAAAATGAAATGATTAAAAGCAGCCAAGGCACATAGATAAAGAAAACAGACTGATGGTTGCCATAGAAAAAGCACTGGGGTACTGGGAGAAAAAAGTGAAGGGAATGAAAAGTACAGACTGATAATTGCAAAGTAGTCATTAAGATGCAAAGTACAGCATTTTGTAGTAACTATGTGTGTTGTGGTGTCATGTGGATACTGGAAATATTAGGAGAAACACTTTGTAAAGAATATAATTTTTAACTATTATGCTATAGACCCAAAACTAATACAAAATAATATTGAATGTAAATAGTAATTAAAAAATAAAAAATAATAATTAAAAAAAGAGTAGCTGAGTCAACTGTGAAGATATGTTTAAAAAAACAGTTCAGATGTGTACATTCTGGTTTATAGTAAGCTTTGTTGGCAATTTGGGAATCTAACAACCATGCAATAACTGGTTTTAAGGGAAATGAACTTTAATATGAAAGAATAAAGAGTCAATATAATTTTGCAAATTATGAATGCAATCTTCATTGAATTTTGGGAAAACTGAATGAATATCTATTATAAACTGAACATTGTGTGCAGTGTATTAGAGGTCAATAAACTTTTTTGGCAAAGAAGTAGATTATAGATGATGTCAGAGAAATGGCACCATGAGGAGTGCTACTGATAAATCTTCCCAAAATTTCAACAAGTTCTTCAACCAGAGACAGAAAAATCTATCCTTGGAGTGTCTGGAAGTTGCATACACTGAAAACAAAGGCATGATCGAGCAAAAAATTGACTAAATATATAATCAACCCTGTAGGAAATAAGATGGAGAAAGGAACACTCCGCCTTCCTCACTAACCTGAGCAAGGGCTGCTTTCACTTGAAACTGAGATAGAGGGCTAAGGGTGGGGAGGGAGCCAGGCTGCAGCATAGACGTCCAAGCTGAGGAAAGAGTGTGCCTGCAGCAACTAAGCCAACATGAGCTAATGCCCGCACCAGACCCCGGCAAAGACGGGTGAGCAGAAGCCACCATTAGCCCCGATATCCTGGTAAGTGAGTGTAGATAGTGTGCAAGAGGTTCCTCCTAGCACCCCAGGAGTGGGAGCCCATGTTCCTGGACATAGGGGCAGGGTCAGAGGCCTTTGCATGGGCTGTGACCAGAGTCTCAGTGTGGTCCCTGCACCCTGAACAGCGGCGCGCAGGGAGTGCATGAAAGCAAACTTCCCTACGCCCAAACTTTTCTGGGCAGGCGGGGAGCCACACCCAGCCATTCAAGCTAACATTCCCAGGAAGAAAAAATATGAAAGTCTTAGGGGGAGGGACACGCAAGCAGCTTGCAGTCTGTCTCTGGAGCAGATCTGCAGATACAATCGCTGAGATTAGCTTAACCCACAGTCTGCTCACCTCCAAACTGACCTACGTGGCTCTAACGGACAAGATCTCTCTCAATTCAGTGATCTAAGAAAAGAGGCATGATATTTTGAGTGCCTCTTGCTATGCACATAGAGGTGGGGGCAACTTCTGATTGGCAGAGCTTTCATACTCAGTGCTATACGTTAAAAAGAGGGACTTGGCAGCTTTTAAGACCTCCTGTTCTGGAGGCAGTGACTAGGGCATCTTCTTCCCAGCCAAAACAGGTTACAAAGTGCAAAAGCCTGGAGAGAGTGGTCCCACAGAGTGCTGAGGCATACTGGACATGCCTGGAGGCTCATAGAAAGGCACCGTGAGAGCAATTGGCTCCCAGCCCTGCCTGATTATGCTGGCAACTCTGACTGAGAGAGCCTTACCCAGAGCCCTGCACAGAGTGGGGATTTGCTAGCTATTTTGAGCCTCTTACCCTCCAGGCAGAGGCAATGGCAACCTCATAGCTGGATATCAGGCTGCTAATGCAGGAAGGAGAGACTAGAAGAGAGGCTCCAGGAAAACGGACTCTCTCTCATTGTCGGAGCCTGCAAATGCTAATGAGCCTTGACTACCAATGACACTGAAGCCTAATATATGACATCGCCATAGAGACTTATCAACTGCAAATCTCTACCTAAGCATGCCACAGGGGCAGAACCTGGGGTACAGAGTCACCGACCAGGAAGAGGAAGAGAAAAGAAAAAGGAAGAAGATAACCTCTCAAAATCAAGAAAAATCCACAGACTTTATAATTTTTCCATTTTTTTTTGTTTCTTTCATCTTCTTGTCTTATTTTTTTTTTCCTCTTCCACCTTGGTCTGTTTATTCTCTGCCTGTCTTATTCTTTCCCCTTCTTGAACTACACTACCCATAAGTGTTACATCTCCTATTTTCTTTCTTTTCTACTTCCTTTCTCTCTATGAGGGTTACACTCCAAAACCCTTAATTCTCTCTCTCTCTTTTTGTTCTTTTTTCTTCTTTTCCTTTTCCCCTTTTCTTTTTTCTCCCTTTCTATTAGTTTCTTCTTTTCTCCTTTACTTTTCCTCTCATTTAATCCTCAATCACAAATTATTTTATTTGGGACTCAAATTTTTTTTCTTTGTGGCAATTTGGGTGCTTTTGACTTCACTTGTTAACTTATTAGCATTCCCCCCAAACCTGGCTCTCCATTCTACCTAGTTTTTGCTCCACTTAATACAATAGTATTTTTTTCCTTTTTCCTGTTTCCCTCTTATCCTTCTCATTATATCTCTTAGTCAACCATCACTTACAAGCAAATCATTTTATTTTTGACCCAAATTTTTTCCTTTTTTGTATTTTGTGGATCCCTATCTCCTTTTGTTGCTGTGAAGAAAAAGGAACCCTCATTCACTGTTAGTGGGAATGTAAAGTAGTACAACCATTATGGAAGAAAGTATGGTGGTTCCTCAGAAAACTGAAAATAGATATACCCTGCAATCCCTCTACTGGGTATATACCCCAAAAACTCAGAAACATTGATACGTAAAGACACATGCAGCCCCATGTTCATTGCAGCATTGTTCACAGTGGCGAAGATGTGGAAACAACCAAAAAACCCTTCAATACAAGACTGAATAAAGAATATGTGGCACATATACACTATGGAATACTACTCAGTCATAAGAAATGATGACATTGGATCATTTACAACAAAATGTTGAGATCTTGATAACATTATATGGAGTGAAATAAGTAAATCAGAAAAAAACAAGAACTGCATGATTCCATACATAGGTGGGACATAAAAACAAGACTAAGAGACACGGATAAGAGTGTGGTGGTTACAGGGGGGAGGTGAGGAGGAGACAGAGGAAGAGGAGAAGGGGAGGGGGAGGGGCACAAAGACAACTAGATAGAAAGTGACGGAGGACAATCTGACTTTGGGCGATGGGTATGCAACATAATTGAATGACAAGATAACCTGGACATGTTTTCTTTGAACATATGTACCCTGATTTATTGATGTCACCACATTAAAATTAATAAAAATTTATAAAAAAAAGAAAAAAAAGAAGTAGGTTATAAATATTTGTGACAGTGTGGAAAGTATGGTCTCAGTAGCAGCAACTCAGCCTTGCTGTTGTAGTGTGAAAGGAACCATAAACAATATGTAAATAAATGTGGCTGTGTTCCATAAAATTTTATTTTTATTCATTGAAATTTGAATTTTCTCCTGACCTGTGGTGGCACAGTGGATAAAGCATTGACCTGTCATGCTGTGGTCGCTGATTTGAAACCTCTGGCTTGCCTGGTCAAGGCACATATGAAAGTTGATGCTTCATGCTCCTCCCTCATTCTGCCTCTCTCTCTCCCCCTATTCTCTAAAATAGATAAGCAAAAAAATAAATAAATTTGAATTTTCTATGACTTTCAGGTGTCACAAAATAACATTGTTCCTGATTCTCAAACATTTAAAAACATAGAAACCATTCTTAGTCATGGCCCCAATTTGCTTTATATAAAATCTAAATCTTGTTATCTATTTTCACTTCAAATTAAAAAAAAATGGATTAATTAAATCTGAAGAACTTAGTATATAAATAACATTGATAGTTCAGCTTTATGAACACAATTCCAAAATAGAAGAATTTATTAATTACTTTTTATTTATTTATTTTTACTGATTTTAATTTATTGTGTTTACTTAGATTCAAGTGTTCCACTGAATACATCCCCCACCTCTGTGTTCCCCTTAACATTCCCCTTGTCCCCCTCCCCCCAACACCCTCCCCCCTTCCCTCCAAGATTTGCTTTTCTGCTATCTATAATGCTGTGTTATGTATATATAATTTCATCAATCTCTTTCCCTTCTCTGATCCCATCCTTTCATCCCCTTTCCCTCTGTCCATTTTCCCTCTGGTCTCTTTGATCCTGCCTCTGCCTCTATTCAGTTCCTCGGTTCACATTGTTCATTGGATAGCTCAAATGAGTGAGGTCGTATGATACTTTTCTTTCTCTACTTTTCAACTGATGATATTATAATAGTGAGTGGGAGACAGCAGGTCTGAGCCTATTTCAGCTGCTAAGATAATTCCTTACAAATGATTCTTACTTCCTTGTATTTATGTCTTTAAGTGACCCTCTCCTATATTAAACAGAACTGACATGTGTAACCAATATGGCTTTACAGAAATAATGGTTTGTGACTAGTTACTCTAAGTCATAAAATATATTATGACTTTTTTTTTAAGTGAGAGGAGGCAATAGTGAGACAGACTCCCACATATGCTCTGACCAAGATCCACCCGGAAACCCCTGTCTGGGGTTGATAAGGTATCAACTGAGCTATTTTTAGAGCCTGAGGCTGATGCTGGGACTCACCAAGCTATCTTCAGAACCCAGGGTGATGCTAGAATCAACCAAGCCACTGGTTGCGAGAAAGAAAGTGAGAAAGAAGGGGGAGGAGGGGAGAGAAGCAGATGGTTGCTTCTCTTGTGTGCTCTGACTGGAATCAAACTTGAGATGTTTACACGCGGGGCCACCAGCATTCTATCCACTGAGCCACTAGCCAAGGCCATATAATGACTTCTGAGTTGGTCTTTCTTCAACCACTCACTCCGGTGGAATCCAGCCACCTTGCCATCGGAACACGCAAGCAGCACTATGAAGAAGTCCAGATTGGTAAGTAGAGTTGGGAATACTTTCAAAACAAAAGTAAATGAGCTACTAAGTGGCTCTCGGGTATAATATGTTTTATTTTCAACTATGATAAAAAGAGAGGGGAAAAACACAACTTTGCCTTAAAAATGAGAAAACAATCTTCAGACATTTATGTTTGAGAAAAATAAATTAGCAAAGGTCAATTTTTAGTACATAAAACTAGGAGGTGGCTTTATATGAGAAAAATATTATATCAAAAATCAAAAGGGCCTGACCTGTGGTGGCGCAGTGGATAAAGCGTCAACCAGGAACACTGAGGTCGCCAGTTTGAAACTCCTGGCTTGCCTGGTCAAGGCACATATGGGATTTGATGCTTCCTGTTCCTCTCCCTTTTCTCTTTCTCTCTCTCGCTCTCTGTCTTTCTCTCTCATTCTCACTCTCTCTCCTCTGTAAAATGAATAAATAAACAAATAATTTAAAAAAAATTTAAAAAGATCAAAAGGGCCTGATCAGGCAGTGGTGCAGTGCACAAAGCATCGAACCGGGATTGGGATGTGGAGGACCGAGGTTTGAAACCCCGAGGTCGCCAGCTTGAGTGCGGGCTCATCTTGGTTTGAGCAAGGCTCAGCAGCTTGAGCCCAACGTCACTGGCTTGAGGAAGGGATCACTCGGTCTGCTGTGGCCCCCTGGTCAAGGCACATATGAGAAAGCAATCACTGAACAACTAAGGTGCTGCAACAAAGAATTGATGCTTTTCATCTCTCTACCTTCCTGTCTATCTGTCCCTATCTGTTCCTCTCTATGTCTTTCTCTCTGTCCCTGTTACACACACACAAAAGATCAAGAGGTCTTCATTATAATTATAATTTTGTCACAAACTTTGACCAGTTTTTTTTAAATTATGAGCCCTTAGTTTTCTACGTTACAAATGTATGTTTAAAATAAGTGGGCTCCAGCAGCCTCATAAATTCATGTGTAGACTTCCTGCTTATCTTAATCCATAACTGATTTAAGTGTCATCTATTTGTCCAAACAAAGTGGACAAACAAATATTTGAAAAAGATATTATCAGAATGTTTTAGTATTTTAAAGTAATAAATTCACTACTCCAAAAATTACTGAGGATTTAGCTAAACACTCTCCCATTTAACAATAACTTCTCATTCTTTTTCAGTGAATTGCAATCCTTCCCTTTTCAATTTTCAAAGGTACTACCTTGTCTTAACTTTGCAGATTAGATTTGATTTTTTAATGACAAAAATGGTATGACATAAGATCTGAATCGATTCTTTTTTTTTTTACAGAGACAGAGAGAGAGAGTCAGAGAGAGGGATAGACAGAGACAGACAGACAGGAACGGAGAGATGAGAAGCATCAATCATTAGTTTTTTGTTGCGCATTGCAACACCTTAGTTGTTCATTGATTGCTTTCTCATATATGCCTTGACTGCGGGCCTTCAGCAGACCGAGTAACCCCTTGCTTGAGGCAGCGACCCTGGGTCCAAGCTGGTGAGCTTTATACTCAAACCAGATGAGCCCACGCTCAAGCTGGTGACCTCAGGGTCTCGAACCTGGGTCCTCAGCATCCCAGTTCGACGCTCTATCCACTGCACCACCGCCTGGTCAGGCCAATTCATTTTTTAAAATTATGATTATTTTTATGATACTGTAGAAATTTGCAGTCTCACTTACCCAACTTTATTTTACAAGCACTTAATGGAAGCTAACATTACCAAAAATATGGGGATGATCTCAACACCTACTACACATCACAATACACATTTATTCTCTTTCCTTACCCTTCTACAGGTTTGGAAACCAAATGATTTTAAGTAAGAATTCAAATATCATGACTGACTCAAGACACTTAAATACAGAAACAAAGAGGATAATATTCCTGAGTATCAACAATTGTGGTGACATGGCTGACATAGAAGATATGATATTATGACAAGTTTTAAATCTTCAAAATGTCTGGTCTCAGATAACTATTAGAAAAGAGGCCCTGACCGGTTGGCTCAGCGGTGGAGTGTCGGCCTGGCATGCGGGGGACCCGGGTTCAATTCCTGGCCAGGGCACATAGGAGAAGCGCCCATTTGCTTCTCCAACCCCCTCTTCCTCTCTGTCTCTCTCTTCCCCTCCCGCAGCCAAGGCTCCATCGGAGCAAAGATGGCCCGGGCGCTGGGGATGGCTCCTTGGCCTCTGCCCCAGGCGCTAGAGTGGCTCTGGTCGCGGCAGAGCAACACCCCGGAGGGGCAGAGCATCACCCCCTGGTGGGAAGAGCGTTGCCCCTGGTGGGCGTGCTGGGTGGATCCCAGTCGGGCGCATGCGGGAGTCTGTTTGACTGTCTCTCCCCGTTTCCAGCTTCAGAAAAATACAAAAAAAAAAAAAAAGATATGTCAACATTGTCTCCTAAAGGCTCTTAAAGAAGGGGGAGAGGCAGTTTTCAGATAAGTTTTACCTTCTTTGCTCTATCACTGGCATCAGTCCTTCCAGAGAACTATAGTTAAACTATAATTAACTATTAACTAACTGTTGCCCCTTGTAAACTCTTCTTGTTTTTTTTTTTCTTCCTCAGAAAGGAAGGATGAAGGGGCTTGACTCTTCCTTTTAAAATACTAATGTTGTTAACAATTTTTGTAATTCCTTGGTGCCTTATCACAGATATACTTACAAATTTTCCTAACTAATAGAGACACACTTCATGATTTGTTGTAGATTCTATAGAAACTCACTCTTAATACCTTTTGGGCAGTTAGTTAGAGAGTCCTTCCTGTCCACATTCTAAGGCAAATACCTCCATTATTAACCACCAAAGAAAAAAAGTGTAGTGCTTTACTTATTTCAACGACTTCTTACTTTAAGATTTCAACTAAAACTCAAAGTGAGATGTTCTCCTCTAGAAAGTTTAATGATAAACAACATATCCTTACTATGTTTCTTTTGCCTTAGTGTTTTCAATTTTGGAGATAGCATTTAAATTAATAATTGTTTCCTTCAACATTAGGTCAAGCAAACTTAACCAGGGTCTTTTGTAGTATGACTTCTCAAAACTTTTAATATGTTAATGTAAATTTTAAGTGTCCTAGAAAAGAGTGTAGTATAAATTATTTACCAAATATATCTGACCACACAGACCTTTTAATAAAAACAAACAAACAAACACCAAACCTGGCTTAGTTCACACATCGAAGCTAAGGGAAGACTAAATTACATTTGGTAACACTCAGCTTACTTAAATGGTCTGAACCATCCTTATTACTTCAAACTTTAAAAGTTTTCTGATTTTACTGAAGCTTCAAAAAAATGATGATCCCAAACTCTTTTATTTGTTTTACTATAATTTAGAAATGTTCTCTGGCCGCCTGAGCTAGGTGTCATTGATATGAAATTTTCCACTAATGATTTGTATACCCTGTCTGAAGAACTGACTGTTTCTGAAGATCAAACTAATCTGAGGAATGGTTCAAACACAGCTGTCAAGATTTTGCATTGCAATTGAAACTTCAAAATTAGCATCAGATAATTAGATAATCATTTCCTTTGAATCAGCTATAAATAAAAGGACACATTTGGTATTAATGGGAGCTGCAGTACCACAGTCACATAGCTTGTTCTCTCCGCACAAACTTCCCCAGGCTTTTATAAAAAGGTTTTTGTTTTTTATTGTATGACAGTTTCTGTTTGTCTAGGTTAATGTCAAAAGAGTTACCCAAAGAAAATCACCTTTATATTTTCTAATAGCCAATACTATGTTTACGTATAATATTTGTAAATTATATCAAGATTAAATTAGATGTTTTTATATGATCTTTGATTTGGAACTCATTTCCTTAGCCATTGGTCTTGACTGTACTAAAACTTTCTGAGAACTGATTTAGAGCCTGAATCTAAACAAAAACTTGAGGAGTGTTTAATGTTTGTAACCCAGTCTTCTCTTTCTTTCCACTTTTCCACACAAAGTGACATTTTGCCCACTTTTCTTTCTTTGGATATTATTTAAAGCTCTCTGTCTAGGAAAAACATCTCAGATATTGAATCTTTATAAATAGATGTCAAAAAATGATGGAATGATGAGAGTTGGAATGTGTGAGCTTTCTTTTTTTTTTTTTTTTTTTTTTTCTATTTCAGTTATTTTATTTTTTTTTTAAATAAATTTTTATTAATGGTAATGGGATGACATTAATAAATCAGGGTACATATATTCAAAGAAAACATGTCTAGGTTATTTTGTCATTAAATTATGTTGCATACCCCTCGCCCAAAGTCAGATTGTCCTTTGCCACCCTCCATCTAGTTCTCTGTGCCCCTCCCCCTCCCCCCAACCCTCCCCCTGTCCCCCCTCCCCCCACCCCTGGTAACCACCACACTCTTGTCCATGTCTCTTAGTCTCATTTTTATGTTCCACCAATGTATGGAATCATGTAGTTCTTGTTTTTTCTGATTTACTTATTTCACTCCTTATAATGTTGTCAAGATCCCACCATTTTGCTGTAAATGATCTGATGTCATCGTTTCTTATGGCTGAGTAGTATTCCATAGTGTATATGTGCCACATCTTCTTTATCCAGTCTTCTATTGAAGGACTTTTTGGTTGTTTCCATGTCTTGGCCACTGTGAACAGTGCTGCAATGAACATGGGGCTACATGTGTCTTCACGTATCAATGTTTCTGAGGTTTTGGGGTATATACCCAGTAGAGGGATTGCTGGGTCATAAGGTAGTTCTATTTGCAGTTTTTTGAGGAACCACCATACTTTCCTCCATAATGGTTGTACTACTTTACAGTCCCACCAACAGTGAATGAGGGTTCCTTTTTCTCCACAGCCTCTCCAACATTTGCTATTACCCGTCTTGTTGATCATAGCTAATCTAACAGGGGTGAGGTGGTATCTCATTGTAGTTTTGATTTGCATTTCCCTAATAACTAATGAAGCTGAGCATTTTTTCATATATCTGTTGGCCATTTGTATCTCTTCCTGGGAGAAGTGTCTATTCATGTCTTCTTCCCATTTTTTTATTGGATTGTTTGTTTGTTTGTTGTTGAGTTTTATGAGTTCTTTGTAAATTTTGGAAATTAGGCCCTTATCTGAGCTGTTGTTTGAAAATATCATTTCCCATTTAGTTGGCTGTCTGTTTATTTTGATATCAGTTTCTCTTGCTGAGCAAAAACTTTTTATTCTGATGTAGTCCCATTCATTTATCTTTGCCTTCACTTCTCTTGCCATTGGAGTCAAGTTCATAAAATGTTCTTTAAAACCCAGGTCCATGAGTTTAGTACCTATGTCTTCTTCTATGTACTTTATTGTTTCAGATCTTATATTTAGGTCTTTGATCCATTTTGAATTAATTTTAGTACACGGGGACAGGCTGTAGTCGAGTTTCATTCTTTTGCATGTGGCTTTCCAGTTTTCCCAACACCATTTGTTGAAGAGGCTTTCTTTTCTCCATTGTGTGTTGTTGGCCCCTTTATCAAAGATTATTTGACCATATATATGTGGTTTTATTTCTGGGCTTTCTATTCTGTTCCATTGGTCTGAGTGTCTATTTTTCTGCCAATACCATGCTGTTTTGATTATTGTGGCCCTATAATATAGTTTAAAGTCAGGTATTGTAATGCCCCCAGCTTCATTCTTTTTCCTTAGGATTGTTTTGGCTATTCGGGGTTTTTTATAGTTCCATATAAATCTGATGATTTTTTGTTCCATTTCTTTAAAAAATCTCATAGGGATTTTGATGGGAATTGCATTAAATTTGTATATTGCTTTGGGTAATATGGCCATTTTGATTATATTTATTCTTCCTATCCAAGAACAAGGAATATTTTTCCATCTCATTGTATCTTTTTCGATTTCCCTTAACAATGCTTTGTAATTTTCATTATATAGGTCCTTTACATTTTTTGTTATGTTTATTCCTAGGTATTTTATTTTTTTTGTTGCAATCGTGAAGGGGATTATTTTTTTGAGTTCGTTTTCTAATATTTCATTGTTGGCATAGAGAAAGGCTATGGACTTCTGTATGTTAATTTTGTATCCTGCGACCTTACTGTATTGGTTTATTGTTTCTAATAATCTTTTTGTGGAGTCCTTCGGGTTTTCGATGTATAGGATCATATCATCAGCAAAAAGTGATACCTTTACTTCTTCTTTTCCAATATGGATGCCTTTTATTTCTTTGTCTTGTCTGATTGCTCTGGCCAGAACTTCTAGCACCACGTTAAATAAGAGTGGAGAGAGTGGACAACCCTGTCTTGTTCCTGATTTAAGGTAGAAAGTCCTCAGTTTTATGCCGTTTAAAATGATGTTGGCTGATGGTTTATCATATATGGCCTTTATCATGTTGAGATATTTTCCTTCTATACCCATTTTGTTGAGAGTCGTAAACATAAAATTGTGTTGTATTTTATCAAAAGCCTTTTCTGCATCTATTGATAAGATCATGTGGTTTTTGTTCTTTGTTTTGTTGATATGGTGTATTACGTTAACCGTTTTGCGTATGTTGAACCATCCTTGAGATTCTGGGATGAATCCCACTTGATCATGATGTATTATTTTTTTAATATGTTGTTGTATTCGGTTTGCCAGTATTTTGTTTAGAATTTTAGCATCTGTATTCATTAGAGATATTGGTCTGTAGTTTTCTTTCTTTGTGCCATCCTTGCCAGGTTTTGGTATGAGGGTTATGTTGGCCTCATAAAATGTGTTTGGAAGTATTGCTTCTTCTTCAATTTTTTGGAAGACTTTGAGTAGAATAGGAACCAAGTCTTCTTTGAATGTTTGATAGAATTCACTAGTATAACCGTCTGGGCCTGGACTTTTATTTTTGGGGAGGTTTTTAATAGTTTTTTCTATTTCCTCCCTGCTGATTGGTCTGTTTAGGCTTTCTGCTTCTTCATGACTCAGTCTAGGAAGGTTGTATTGTTCTAGGAATTTATCCATTTCTTCTAGATTGTTGTATTTGGTGGCATATAATTTTTCATAGTATTCTACAATAATTCTTTGTATATCTATGATGTCTGTGGTGATCTCTCCTCTTTCATTTTGGATTTTATTTATTTGAGTCCTGTGCCTTTTTTCCTTGGTGAGTCTTGCTAAGGGTTTGTCAATTTTGTTGATCTTTTCAAAGAACCAGCTCCTTGTTTTATTGATTTTTTCTATAGTTTTTCTGTTCTCTATTTCATTTATTTCTGCTCTGATTTTTATTATCTCCTTTCTTCGGCTGGTTTTGGGTTGTTTTTGTTCTTCTTTTTCTAGTTCCTTAAGGTGTGAAGTTAAGTGGTTTATTTCGGCTCTCTCTTGTTTGTTCATATAGGCCTGAAGTGATATGAACTTTCCTCTTATTACTGCTTTTGCTGCATCCCAGAGATTCTGATATGTCGTATTTTCATTTTCATTTGTCTGTATGTATCTTTTGATCTCTGCGCTTATTTCTTCTTTGACCCATTCATTTTTTAGAAGTATGTTGTTTAGTTTCCACATTTTTGTGGGTTTTTCCCCCTCTTTTTTACAGTTGAATTCTAGTTTCAAGGCTTTATGATCAGAAAATATGCTTGGTACAATTTCAATTTTTCTAAATTTGCTGATATTGTCTTTGTGGCCCAACATATGGTCAATTCTTGAGAATGTTCCATGTACACTAGAGAAAAATGTATACTCTGTCGCTTTGGGATGAAGTGTCCTGTAGATGTCTATCATATCCAGGTGTTCTAGTATTTCGTTCAAGGCCACTATATCTTTATTGATTCTCTGTTTGGATGACCGATCTAGAGCCGTCAGCGGAGTATTGAGGTCTCCAAGTATGATTGTATTTTTGTTAGTTTTTGTTTTAAGGTCAATAAGTAGCTGTCTTATATATTTTGGTGCTCCTTGGTTTGGTGCATATATATTAAGGATTGTTATGTCTTCTTGATTCAGTGTCCCCTTAATCATTATGAAGTGACCATTTTTGTCTTTGAGTACTTTTTCTGTCTTGTAGTCAGCATTATCAGATATGAGTATTGCTACACCTGCTTTTTTTTGGGTGTTGTTTGCTTGGAGTATTGTTTTCCAGCCTTTTACTTTGAATTTGTTTTTATCCTTGTTGCTTAGATGTGTTTCTTGTAGGCAGCATATAGTTGGATTTTCTTTTTTAATCCATTCTGCTACTCTGTGTCTTTTTATTGGTAAGTTTAATCCATTTACATTTAGTGTAATTATTGACACTTGTGGGTTCCCTACTGCCATTTTATAAATTGCTTTCTGTTAGTTTTGTATCTAGTTTGATTCTTCTCTTTTGTTTTTCTATCATTTGTTTCTGTTTGTTTGTGTTCCATACTTCTTTCCTCTGTTGCTACCTTTTTTAAGTCATGTGTTTTTGTGGTGGTTTTTTCTAGGGTGGTTACCATTAAGTAATGAAAAGGGTACCTACCATATTCATTGTAGTACCCTATCTTATAAGTATTTCTGCACTTCATCGTCCTTTGCTACTGTTAATCTCCATTCTCTCCCCCCTTTTTTTTCCTTTGTTGTCACAGTTTAAGTTTGGTTTTATTGTGTTCTTGGTGGAGCTGTTACTTGTGGTGTTGTTTTCTTTTGTTCTTTGAATCTGGTTGGAAAACCCCCTTTAGTATTTCCTGGAGTGGGGGCTTTCTGGTGATAAATTCTCTCATCTTTTCTGTATTTGTGAATGTTTTTATATCTCCTTCATACTTGAAGGATAGCTTTGATGGGTATAGTATTCTTGGCTGAAAGTTCCTCTCTTTCAGGGCTTTAAATATTGGGGTCCACTCTCTTCTAGCTTGTAGAGTTTCTGCTGAGAAATCTGATGATAATCTAATAGGCCTTCCTTTATATGTTGTACTCTTCTTTTCCCTGGCTGCCTTGAGAATTTTTTCTTTGTCATTGGTTTGTGTCATCTTTATTATGATGTGCCTTGGAGTGGGTTTGTTGGGGTTAAGAAAACTCGGTGTTCTGTTTGCTTCTTGAATTTGAGGCTTTAGTTCTTTCCACAGGCTTGGGAAGTTCTCGTCTATTATTTGTTTGAGTATATTCTCCATTCCATTTTCTTTCTCTTCTCCCTCTGATATACCTATTATTCTTATGTTATTCTTTCTGATGGAGTCAGATAATTCCTGTAGGGCTTTCTCGTTTTTTATTATTTTTGAGTCTCTTTCTTCTTCTCTCTGTTGTGCCTCAAGTTGTTTGTCTTCTATTTCACTAATCCTATCTTCAATCTGGGTTGTTCTGCTAGCTAAGCTTGTTACCTTGTTTTTCAGCTCGTGAATTGAGTTTTTCATTTCTGTTTGATTTGTTTTTATAGTTTCAATTTCCTTGGTAATATATTCTTTGTGTTCATTGAGTTGTTTTCTGATCTCCCTATATTGCCTTTCCGTGTTTTCTTGTATATCTCTGAGTATTTTTTAAGATTTCTATTTTAAATTCTCTGTCATTTAGCTCCAAGGCTTCCAATATGTTAAGTCTTTTCTCCATAGATTTTTCCACATCTATTTGTGTTACCTCTCTTTCTTTTGTATCCATAATATTCGATTTCCTCTTTCTTATTGGCATCTGGGGGTGGTCTTGTTGATAGCACTAATTAGAATTAATAAAGAGTAAAAAGTAAAAAACAAAAAAACAAAAAAACAAAAAAAACAAAAACAAAAACAAAAAAACAAAAAACAAAAAACAAAAACAAAAAACAAAGGGTAAAACACCCCACAAAAAAAAGCAGTAATAATTTATTATTTCCCCCTTTTTTTTTCTTTGTTCTCCTTCCCTCCTCTCCCCTCCTCAGGGAAATATCGTGCCTATAATGGAGGGCCTGGTTTGTGGTGTAGAGTTCAAGGGGGCAAAAAATAAAAAAATAAATAAAAAAAAAAAAAAAAAAAGGAAGAAAATCTTAGACAAGCATAAGTTGATCTGCCTGCGGGTGACGGTCAACCAAGAGATATAATGAGAGGGACAAGAGGGAACCAGAAAAAAGGACAAAAAAAGGAATAATCAAGAAGAAAAAATAAAAATAATAAGTAAAAATACGTTGTATTAAGTGGAGCAAAGACCAAATACAATGGAGACCTTGGGTTGGGAGGACCCAAAATGCCACAAAAACAAACCAACCAGAAAAAAACAAAAACAAAACCGAAAAAGAAAAACAAAGCCAAAAAAAACCTTGAGTCCCAAATTAACTAATTTGTTCGTGATTGAGGATTAAATGGGAGGAAAGTAAAACGAGAAAAGAAAAAACAAATAGAAAGGAAAAAATAAGAAAAAGAGAAAAACGAAGGAAGAAATAAAAAAGGAAGAGAAAAAAACAAAATAAGGCAAAAAAAAACAAAAGAGGAGAGAGTGAGAATTAAGTGTACTGGAGTATAACCCCAAAGGAGGGTGAGGATGAAGAAGAGAAATAAAATGTAACACTTATGGGTAGTGTAGTTCAAGAAAAGGGAAGCATAAGATGGGCAGAGAATAGAAGGACTGAGGTGGAGGAAATAAAGGCAATAAGATAGAAGGAACAAACAACAACAACAAAAAAAAAAAAAACAAAAAAAAACAAACAGTGGAACAAGCTGCAAAGTCTGTGGATTTTTCCTGATTTTGAGATGTCAACCTCTTCCTCCTTCTCCTCTCTCCCTCTTCCTGGTCGGCGACTCTGCACCCCAGGCCCTGCCCCTGCGCCACACCCAGGCAGGGACTTGCAATTGATGGGGTTCTACGGCAATGTCACACAATTGGCTTTAGTCTTGCTGGTAGTCAAGGCCTGCCGGCGTCTGCAGGGTCTACCGACGAGAGAGTTCGCCTTCGTGGATTCTCTCGCCCAGTCCCCCCTTCCCGAACCAGCAGCCTGGCGATCCAGCCACAAGGCTGCCACTGCTTCTGTCTGGGGAGTAAGAGGCTCAAAGAGCTGGGAAATCCCCACTCTATCCCCACTCAGTGCAAGGCTCTGGGAAGGGCTCTGACAGGCAGGGCCTCCAGTGTAATCAGGCGGGGGTGGGAGTCAATTGTTGTCAAGGTGATTGTTCAGCGCCTAGCATTCCGTTGGACCTCTCAACCCAGGCTTTCCACACTTTGTAGCCTGTTTTGGCCGGTAAGAAGAGGGACTAGTCTCTGCTTGCGACTAGTGTGCTATAGATCTTATTATCTGCCAAGTCCTTCTTGTTAGCGTTTATCCCTGAATATGGAGGCTCAATCAATCAGAAGTTGCCCCCGCCCCTTTAGCGAGAGGCACCAAAAAATATCAAGCCTCTTGTCTTGGGTCGGTGAACTGAGAGAGATCTTATCAATTAGAACCGAGGGTGCGCAGATTTCACGGGTTAAGTTAATTTTAGTAATTGGGTCGCAGCTGTGCTCCCGAAGGTATTTCAGGCTGCCTGCGCGCGCCCCTCCCCCAATGCTTGATTGTTAGCTTGAATGGCTGGGTGAGGTGCCCCGCCCGCGGAGAGAATCTCCCAAGTAGGGAATACCGCCCTGGGGCCTCTCCCGCTCCCCGTGCGCGGGCCGCTGGGAACGTTAGCGGTGCTCGGTCTGCAATGCTCGGTCTGCAACCAGACCGGGAGCGCGCCAGCAGCTGCTCGCCGCTCGTTCTGCAACCGACCCAGGCCGGCGGCGGCAGCGGCGGCTGGCGGCGGCGGCTGGCGGCGGCGGCTGGCGGCGGCAGCTTCCGAGTGCGGGATGACTTACCACCGGCGCACTTTCTCGCGGCTTGAGTGAACGTCCCTGGGGTAGCTTCCTCCACACCCTCGTCTCTCAGATTCGAGTGATAACAGTCCTATTGCTTTCAGTTTGCTCCGAAGATAAATTTTCCTGTTTCTAGTTGATAAATTTGTTGTGATTTTGGGGAGATCTGTCGGACGCGCTGCTCACGGCGCCATTTCCGTGACGTCACCTGTGTGAGCTTTCTTAAAAATAACTGAGGGTTTTAGCCTCAGAATAATTTCACATGTCAATGTTTTGACTTACGAAATCCAGGAGGAATAAGCTGTGAAGAGTTGTAGAGTTAGGGTAAACAATTAGAAGCAGAGAAGCGTCCTAGGGTGAAAGCCCTGACCAAAGGAGAGTCCAGGGCCTCTCTGACACATGCTGAAAACAGCAAAACAGCAGCATAAGATTCAGCAGCAGAAATGTTTAGACTCAGAACAGACATTAAAAGTCAGCAAGTTCCTTGTTCTTTACTTCACCCCCTGAAAACTTCTGCTGTCTGCTTCCTTCCTTGAGTTATTTGTACTGGCTAATAAATATCTGAGTAAGGTTGGGGATGGGGCTTCAGTCTTTTGGTCTGCTGACCAGGGTTGTTGCCTCTCCTTAGCCCCTCAGATTATCTGGTCTCCAAGCAGTTTCTTGTCACTGCAACAGATTCCTTTCACAAATTTTCTAAGAAAGTCATTATAAAAGGCAAATCTGAATAAACTGACGAAATTCTCTCAATTCATGAAGATGCAAGGTAGAGGCAGGGACTGTTGCGGTTCTTTGGTAATGAGAAAAATCTTAAGTCACCTACAGAAACTAGACACTCTTGTTTTAAATGAGTAATGGAAGCTCAGAATCCAAGCCAATTATCCTTTCTGCTGCATTAAACACAAAACTCTAGCCTTGGCCAGTTGGCTCAGTGGTATAGCATCGGCCTGGCAGGTGGAAGTCCCAGATTCTATTCCCAGTCAGGGCACACACAGGAGAAGCGCCCATCAGCTTCTCCAACCTTCCCCCTCTTCTTTCTCTCTGTCACTCTCTTCCCCTCCTGCAGCCAAGGCTCCATCAGAGCAAAGTTGGCCAGGGTGTTGAGGATGGCTCCATGGCTTCTGCCTCAGGGGCTAGAATGGTTCCAGTTTCAATGGAGCAATAGCTCAGAAGGGCAGAGCATTGCTCCCTAGTGGGCTTGCTGAGTGGATCCCGGTCAAGCGCATGCAGGAGTCTGTCTTTCTGCCTCCCTGCTTCTCACTTCAGAAAACAAAAACAAAAAAAAACCCACTCTAGTTATCACCAAGACATATTTATAATGTCATAGTTTGAAAATATAATTTAAATAAGTGACTAATAATTACACACCCACACACACTCCCATACACTGTGATATTTATAATAAGGAAGAGCAAGGACTGTGGAGTCAGACAAGCGTGAGTTCAAGTTCCAGCTCTCCAGTTACCAGCGATGGGAATTTAGGCAAATTATTTCATCTTAATGAATCTAGTATTTATTTTTTTAATCTAAAAAATAATGATAATAATAACACCCAAAATTGTTAAAGTACATTGTGAAGAATAAGTTGAATAATGCATATGATGTGTTCAGCATAGTATCTGGCACATAGTTAAAATTCACCGAGTGTTATTGCGGTTTTGATTCATGATGTTCTCTGAGACTGATTTGGTTACTAATATAGTTATTCATTTGCAGGTGCTATCTATTCAGATGTTATCTTTAATTATATCCCAAATAAATAAACATTTTATTTTACATAGCCATTAAAACTATATACACCCAAAACAACAAAATCATTAAGAAAAGTATACAAATATAGTCAATGAATTCAGACCACAGAAAAAGAACACTTGGTTTGATTAATGCTAAAAGTATTCTTTGAGGGAGTAGGAAAGTAAAGAGATTTTCCCTACTCTGAATTTTTAAAAAAGCATTCTTAGTAGTTTATAAATTACCAAGCTGAAATATATCGTGTTTCTTTTTACAAATCATTACCATATAATTTACATCTATATGCCAGACTTCTATATACAATAATTAAGAAATAATAGCTATCCATAAATATTCATTTTTTGAAAAATAGCTGCAGAAACACAAAAGACTTTTGATGCAATGAATTCAACAACATAAAAGAAACTAGAAATCAACTAAACTGGCAGACAATGCACACTGATATATGAATATATTTACTCACTTGTACTCACTGGTATTTCAGAAGAAAATATTACCAAATCAACAATCCATTAGAAACAAAAAATAAGTATTTTCAGTATTTTCACTCTTTCTGAATAAAATCATAGTACATATGTACCCTTACAATAACATGTGATTCTGAATGCCTACCCTCAGGAAGGTATAGTGGAATAGGTTTAGAAAAGAATAATATAATAAATCAATTTGATGTGAAAGTTATTTAAAAAGAAAGAATAAGAAGTTGGGACTTTTAACTCTACAAAAATACAATCTGAAAAAAAATACATATCAAGTAAAAATATTAGATTGCAAGATGGTGCTTGCTTTGGCAGCACATATAATAGGAACAATATAGAGAAGATTAGCATGGCCCCTGTGAAAAGATGACATGAAAATTCATAAAGTGTTCTATATTTTTGAACAAATAATACAGTGGACAAAGATGTGTTGTACAACTAGACACCTGGAATGAACCTGTATAATCATGTTAACCAGTGTCACCCAATAAATTCAATAAAAATAAATTAATAAAAAAGAAAGAGATGAATACTTCTCTTTTGTTTTCAAAAAGGTACTAAAAATTTAGTACATTTTATTTTGAGTGTTGCTTCATAGAGTACACAGATTATAAAATTAGTTCTTCAGCTTGGCCTGTGGTGGCGCAGTGGATGAAGCATCGACCTGGGATGCTGAGGTCGCCACTTGAAACCCTGGGTTTGCCTGGTCAACACATATGGGAGTTGATGCTTCCTGCTCCTCCCGCCTTCTCTCTCTCTCTCTCTCTCTCTCCCTCCCTCTCTCTCTCTCTCTCTCTCTCTCTCTCTCTCTCTCTCCTCTGTATAAATAAATAAATTAAATATATCTTTAAAAAATTAGTTCTTCAAACTAGATATTACAAACTTACAGTGGAAATGTTTTGTAGAGCATTAGATATATTTATTAATGGTTTATTATGTAGGTCTGAGGCTAATTTTCATCTAGAACCTTCAATGTTATCTTCCTGAAAAATACCCATGAACACTTCACTTGCTACTGCCCTAGAAAACATCCTCAAACCTTTCAGAATTTATACTGAATTAGTTGTGCCTTGATTAGAAGTTAATGTAAAAATTATAAAGAAAAGATATGAAATATATACCTAACTGGCTTAAAATTAGAGATTTTTCCTATATTGTATTACCTGTTTCTCTACATCAGCTGCAGTTTCTACCAATACTGTAGACAAGCAATACCTTGGCTTTCGCAAGGATTCTTCACAGTTACCAAAGGTCAGCCACCAGGGTGCCTTTAAAATCCATCACAGTATACCTTTGGTTATTTTCATTGCTCATTTTATTCAACATTGCAGAGGGCAAAAATTAGAGACACAAACAGTGATAATGGTGGTTACTCTGAAGCTCATACCTTTATATTTAGAGTTGAATTTATACATCATCTGTAAGCTTACCTGCTATGTGACCTAATGTTTGTTTGATTCCCCCTAAATAGGAAGCAGAATGAGCAGGTGGTCAAACTTTCTTAGCGTATTTACAATAAGATTTACGTTTCAATTTCCTTCTAATATCTCAGCAATTTTCAAGCATTTTCATCTCATGATGCACTTAAACGAATTACGAAAATTCTGTGGCACACAAAAACATATTTTTGGCAATCTAACAAAAATATAGGCATTATTTTGATTCATTTTTACTGGAAAGCTATTATTGTGTTGGCTGTTGTCATTTTTTTTTTAAATATATTTTTAATAGTTTTTTTAGAAAATTAAATTCAATAGGGTAACATTGATCAATAAGAATACATAAGTTTCAGGTAAACAATTCTATAGCATTTGAACTGTTGATTGTGTTGTATGCCCATCATCCAAAGTCAAATAATTTCCATCACTTTATATTTGTCTTTCTTTACTTCCCTTCCCCCTCCACCCTTCTTCTAATCCCCTCCCCTTGGTAACCACTTCACTTTTATATATGTCCATGAGTCTCAGTTTTATATCCCACTTACATGTGAAATCATACAGTTCTTAGCTTATTCGATGTACTAATTTCACTCAGTATAATGTTCTCAAGGTCCATCCACATTGACAGAAATGTCACTATGTCATCGTTTCTTGTGATTGAGTACTATTTCACTGTATATATGTACCACATCTTCTCTATCCAATTTTCTATAGAGGGACTCTTTGGTTGTTTTCATGTCTTAGCCACTGTGAATAATGCTGAGATGAACATGGGGGGTGCATGTGTCTTTATGTGCCAATGTTTTTTAGTTTTGGGGCTAGATACCAAGTACAGGAATTAGTGGGTCATATGGTAGTTCTATTCTTAATTTTTTTTAGGAACCATCATACTTTCTTCTATACTGGCTGTACCATTGTTGCATAGGCTGCTTTGATTTTTTTATTTGACAATCTAAGGGGAAAAATGGTCAGTGTTTCTAACTAAATATTCAGGTATTGCATGACTTAAAATTTTTTTGTGGCCCTGGCCGGTTGGCTCAGCGGTAGAGCGTCGGCCTAGCGTGCGGAGGACCTGGGTTTGATTCCCGGCCAGGGCACACAGGAGAAGCGCCCATTTGCTTCTCCACCCCTCCACCGTGCTTTCCTCTCTGTCTCTCTCTTCCCCTCCCGCAGCCAAGGCTCCATTGGAGCAAAGATGGCCCGGGCGCTGGGGATGGCTCTGTGGCTGGCTCTGTGGCCTCTGCCTCAGGCGCTAGAGTGGCTCTGGTCGCAACATGGCGACGCCCAGGATGGGCAGAGCATCGCCCCCTGGTGGGCAGAGCGTCCCCCTGGTGGGCGTGCCGGGTGGATCCCGGTCGGGCGCATGCGGGAGTCTGTCTGACTGTCTCTCCCAGTTTCCAGCTTCAGAAAAACGAAAGAAAAAAAAATTTTTTTTGTGACACACCAATGTACCACTTGCAGCACACTAGTTAAAAATTGCTGCTGTTCTATCCTAAAGGGGGATCATGCTAAAATAAGATACAACAGCATCTAGGTGTTGTAAGGCAAAGAAAGTCCGTTTACAGTGCTTTTGGGCTTTAAGACAATACTTACAAGTATGTGCTGGCCTTCAGGTTCTTTCTGACTTGATCCTAGACCAGCTACTCACTAGACTTACACTTTAATGGTAATATAAGTAGTCCATAAATTACTCTCTTACAGCATTAATACTTATATTATGGTATCACGAATGCTATTTTATTCTGTCAGGGAAATATTATTTTATGACTTTGCTTAACTACTCTTATAAAAAGTAGCAACATCTGTTTCATTCAAAATGAAGATGGGTCCTGTTTTATTTTTAAAAGACTATTTTTATAGCAATTTTAGATTTACAGAAAAATAATTGAGAGTTGCCCTATACCTCATTATCATCCCTCACTACCCCCCTTCCACAAAATTTTCATTAGTATTATTAACTCCTTGTATAGTGTGATGTATTTTGTTAAATTTTATGAGCCAATATAAATATACTTTTATTAACTGAAGTCTGTAGTTTGCTTTTGGATTTACTCTTTGTTGTATATTTTATGGATTTTAACAAATGTATAATGACATGTATCCACCATTACAATATCATTTAGAATATTTTTGGTGCCCTAAAATTTCCCTGTGCTCCACAAATTACCTCTTTCCCCTCCTTCCAAAACCTTGACAATCATTGCTCACTATACTGCCTTTTTTCTTTTTAGAATGTCATATCATTGGAATCATACAATATTTAACCTTTTCAGATTGACTTCTTTCCCTTAATAATCTGCATTTTTCTGTATATTTTTTGTGACTTGATAGCTGATTTCTTTTTGTTGCTAAGTAGCATTTTATTCTATTGACATACCACCATTGATTTATCCATTTGCAGATTGGATTGACATTTTGGTTTGTTCCAAGTTTCAGCAATTGTGAAGAAATCTGCTATAAATATGTGTATACAGATTTTTGTGTGGGCATAATTTTCAACACCTTTTGCTAATAATCAAGGAGTAAAATGACCTGATCCCATATTAAGAGTAAAGTTAGTTTGGTAAGAAACTACCAAACTGTCTTTTAACCCTTTGAGTAGTGAGTTTTTTTCATACTCACTGACCCCTGGGAGTGAGTTTTTTTTCAAAAAATAAAGTTAGTTCCAGTTACAGTTTTTTAATTTAAAATCATGTTTGTTTCATAACCAATTTATGAAAAAAAGAACACACATTTACTTTTTTTTAAATTTTATATTACAGATTTTTTAAATAAACCGATCATACTTTGGATAAGGCGTCCCCAAACTATGGCCCGTGGGCCGCATGCGGCCCCCTGAGGCCATTTATCCCGCCCCCGCCACACTTCTGGAAGGAGCACCTCTTTCATTGGTGGTCAGTGAGAGGAGCACTATATGTGGCGGCCCTCCAACGGTCTGAGGGACAGTGAACTGCACCCCTGTGTAAAAAGTTTGAGGACCCCTGCTTTATATGGTTAGAAGTCATGAAGACATACATGAATACTTGTACTACTCAAATGGTTAAAGTTAGTGGAATTACTTGTATTCTTATTGTGGAGTTTTAAGAATTCTTTGTATATTTTGGATATCAGTCCTTTACTGGATACAGTTTTCACAAAGATTTTGTCCTACTATATTTCTTTTCATTCTTTTAAAAATGAATTTTGTGCAGCAGAAGTTCTCATTTTAATAATGTCCAAAATCTTAATTTTTCTTTCACAGATCATCCTTTTAATGTTTTTTCTAAAAATCTATCATAAAACCCAAGTTCATCTTCGTTTTTTACTAAGTTGTCCTCAAGGAATTTTAAGTTTTGTATTTTACATTTATTTATTTATTTATTTATTTGCAAGAGAGACAGAAAGAGAGACAGAGAGAGGGACAGATAGGCAGGAAGGGAGAGATGCATTTATGTTTATGATACATTTCTAGTTAAATTATATGAAAGGTATGAAATCTAGGTCCAGGTTCATTATTTGAAGGAGTAGGGCATATTGCTGTCTAGTTATACTAGCACCAATAGTTGTCAAGACTATTCTCCCTTTGAATTGCCTTTGCTCATTTGTCAAAGACCAGTTGACTATATTTGTGGAATCTAATTCTGGGATATTAATTTTTTTCCATTGATCTATTTGTCTAGTCTTTCACCAATAACACACTGTCTTGATTACTGTAAATATATATATATATATATATATATGGCAAGAAATAAAGTCAGGTAGTATCAGTACTCTGAATTTGTTCTCCTTCAGTATTGTGCTGGCTTTCTGGATCTATTGCTTTTTATATAAACCTTACAAGCAGTTTATCAATGGCCACAAAATAACTTTCTGGGATTTTGATTGAGATTGCATTGAATTTATAGATAAAGTTTAATATAACTGATAGCTTTAAAATATTGTCTTCTTATCTATATGGGATATGGAATTTCTTTTTATTTTAATATTCTTTGATGTCCTTCATCAGAATTTTATAGGTTTTTTTTTTCATATAGACCTTTATATAGTGTGTTCATAAAGTCATGGTGCACTTTTGACCGGTCACAGGAAACCAACAAAAGATGATAGAAATGTGAAATCTGCACCAAATAAAAGGAAAACTCTCCCAGTTTCATACTTATTCAGTGCAGTTCGAGGTGAGCTCACGCACAGATTTTTTAGGGCTTCTTAGGTAGCTATCCCGTATAACCTCTACAGACTCATCACTGACTGATGGCCTACCAGAACGGGATTCTCCACCAAACTGCCGGTTTCCTTCAATTGCTTATCCCACCGAGTAATGTTATTCCTATGTGGTGGAGCTTTGTTATAAATGCGCTAATATTCACGTTGCACTTTGGTCACGGATTTGAATTTAGCGAGCCACAGAACACACTGAATTTTCCTCTGTACTGTCCGCATCTCGACTGGCATGTCCGTGGGCTGCTCCACTGTATACACGGTGTTACATCATCATCTGCTCATGCATACATGCTGCCCCATCATCCTCCAGAAACTGGGAGGGTTTTCCTTTTATTTGGTGCAGATTTTACATGTCTATAATCTATTGTTGCTTTCCTGTGACCGGTCAGAAGTGCACCATGACTTTACGGACACACTGTATATATGCATTGTTACATTTATTATATATTTCAGAGATTTTTGTACTCATGTTAATAGTATTATATTCATGTATAAGAAAGCAATTGACATTTGTATATTAACTTTGCACTTCTGCAACCTTGCTATAATCAGTTATTAGTTCCAGAAAGTTTTTTTTGCAGATTCTTTAGTATGTATCTATATACATAAACATGTTATCTATGAACAAAGAGAGATCTTTCTTTCTTCATAATTTTATATTTTTTTATTTTCTCTTCTTCTCTTATTATATTAATTAGCATTTTCAATATAATATTGAATAGATGTGGAGAGAGGGGTCACACTTACCTAATTGCCAACATAGGGAAAAATAATCTATTTTCTCATCATTAAGAAGGACATAAGGCCCTGGCCAGTTGGCTCATCGGTAGAGCGTCGGCCTGGCGTGCGGGGGACCCGGGTTCGATTCCCGGCCAGGGCACATAGGAGAAGCGTCCATTTGCTTCTCCACCCCCCCTCCTTCCTCTCTGTCTCTCTCTTCCCCTCCCACAGCAAAGGTTCCATTGGAGCAAAGATGGCCCGGGCGCTGGGGATGGCTCCTTGGCCTCTGCCCCAGGCGCTAGAGTGGCTCTGGTCGCGGCAGAGCAATGCCCCGGAGGGGCAGAGCATCGCCCCCTGGTGGGCAGAGCCTCGCCCCTGGTGGGCGTGCTGGGTGGATCCCGGTCGGGCGCATGCGGGAGTCTGTCTGACTGTCTCTCCCCATTTCCAGCTTCAGAAAAATACCAAAAAAAAAAAAAAAAAAAAAAGAAGGACATAAGCTGTAGGGTTTTTTGTAAATATTTTCATGATGTGGAAGATGGCCTGTATAGCCTTAGTTTTCAGCCTTTTTGTTTGTGACAAAGACAGAGAGAAGGACAGATAAGGATAGACAGACAGGAAGGGAGAAAGATGAGAAGCATCAATTCTTTGTTGCAGCACCTCAGTTGTTCATTGATTACTTTCTCATATGTGCCTTGACCGTGGGGCTATAGCAGACTGAGCGACCTCTTGTTCAAACCAGCAAGCTGGGACTCAAGCTGGTGAACCTTACTCAAACCAGATGAGCCCGCACTCAAGCTGGCAATCTCGGGGTTTTGAACCTGGGCCCTCCGTGCCCCAGTTCAACACTGTATCCACTGCGCCACTGCATGGTCAGGCTGCAGTGTTCCTCTTTATTCTTCTTTTTCTAGCCCTCAACTTATGTTAATTTTTATCTCATTCATTTGTTTGTATTTTTATAAAAGATAACAATGCTTAATTTTTTGTATTATCAGATATACATAAACAGCAATGTATATTTATGGATTTTTGGTTATCCTCTTATCAACCTTACAAAAAATTAAATATTTAGAAGTTTTGGGGCAGTGAACACACAATAGAGCGTACAAATAATGTCTTATAGAATCATGTACCTGAAACTAGTATAATTTTGTCAACCAGTGTCACCCCAATAAATTTATAAAAAGAAAAAAAAATAGTAAATTACCACAAATTCATACTTATAATCATTTATTAATTCCCTGTGTTAATGGAAGAGAGAATTAATGAAATTAAATCATAATCCTTCTCTCTTCCTTAATACTTTTTCTTGCTTTGAAGTCTGTTCTCTCTAAAATTAATACAAGTTACTTTTTTTTTTTTTTACTGAGACAGAGTCAGAAAGAGGGACAGATAAGGACAGACAGACAGGAAGGGAGAGAGATGAGAAGCATCAATTCTTTGTTGTGGCATCTTAGTTGTTCATTGATTGCTTGCTCATTGATTACTTTCTCATATGTGCTTTGACCATGGTGCTACAGTAGAACGAGTAACCCTTGGTTCAAGACAGTGACCTTGGGCTCAAGCCAGTGACCTTGGGGTCATGTCTACTATCCCAAGCTCAAGCCACTGACTCAGCAATCAAGCTGGTGAACCCACACTCAAGTCAGGACCTTGGAGTTTCAAACTTGGGTCCTCTGCATCCCAATTTGACACTCCATCCACTGCACCACCACCTGGTCAGACCAAGTTCCTTTCTGTTGATTAGAGTTGGCAGATATCTCTTTTTCTATTGCTTTACTCTTATTCTATATATATTTTTTTCTCCTTTTCCAAGTTTAAAGGAGGGAAGATAGACTGACTTCCATATGTGCCCCTAGTGGGATCCACTTGGCAACCCCCATATGGAGCTGATGCTCTGCCCATCTGCTGCCATGCTCACAACCAGGCTATTTTTAGTGCCTGAAGAATAGGCTCCGTGGAGCTGTCTTCAGTGCCCAGGCCAATGTGCATGAATCAATTAAGCCACGGTTAAAGGAGGGGAAGAGAGAGAGAGAAGGAAAGGGAGAGGTGGAGAAGAAGATGGTTACTTCTCCTGTGTGCTCTGGCTGGGAATCAAACTCGAGACATGCACATACTGGGCCAATGCTCTGCCACTGAGTCAACCATCATGGGCCTGTATATAGAGAGGCAGGGAGAGAGAGACAAGAACATTGAGCTGCTTCTCTATGTGTCCTAATCAGGTTATCGAACCAGTAACCTCCACACTTCAGGACAATGCTCCAACCAACCAAGCTATCTAGCCAGGGCCTAATTTTTAGTGATTTTTAGAAAGAGAGAGAGAGAGCGAGAGAGAGAGAGAAGAAGGGAATAATTTGTTGTTCTATTCAGTCATATATATTTTTTGGTTGCTTCCCATTTGTGCCTTGATGAGAGATTGAATCTGAAACCTTGTTATTTTGGGAAGATGCTCTTAACTGGGAGCTAACTGTCCAGGGCCCATAGGTCTTTATATTATAAATGAGTTCCTTATAGACAAAATCAAGTTTAGTTTTGCTTTTTCTTCTACACTGAGAGTCTCTTTTCATTTTCACATTTAGATCAATAGACATTTACTCTTAATAAAGTTAGATTAATAACTATCTTATTTGTTACTGTTTTCTATTTATTGCCCAGCTTTATTTATTTTTTAAAATCTACATTTCTGTCTTTTATAGTTTTAATTAGACATTTTATATGATTCATTTATTTTAATATTTTCCCTAGACCACAAAAACACATTGATAACACTGGGGAACAAAATTTTTGTTGCATCCAGAAAAAAAACTTATTCTTACCTAATTCAAGTGTGCTGCTCTCAAATCTGACATTAGTTTTTCTCTGTAAGCTACAGCTTTTTGCAATTCAAGATTTTAGGTTTTCATCTTATTGTAAAATTTTCAACATTTAGTTTAACATAATGAAATAGAATGTCTTCTTGGGCATCATCTTTGTGAAAATATAATAATTTATATAATGCAGTAAATACACTAATACACTAAAAGATATGATTGCATCAGAATTTGTCTACAATTTCAAAATAGAACATATTAAAACACTTATTTTAACCATAAACTTTGCGCAAAACTTATTTAAATTCTATATGGCGAAAATTTGCGTTTGTAGCTCTTGCATTTGTGTACTTGTTGAGGACAATCTTGTTTGATGCTCCATCAGTAGTCTGCTCATCACTAACAGCTCCAAGATTTTTGGGAAACTTATCAAGGTGACTGTTCAGGAAGTGAATCTTAACGCTCATGTTCCATCCAATGTTGCAGAAAGCCAACAGCATCTTTTGAACCAGAAGTTCCTAGTTTTCTGCTTTTTTGTTGCCAAGGAAGTTCTTTGTAACTGTCACAAAAGACTGCCATGCTGCTTTCTCCCCCTTATTCATCTTCCTGGAAAATTCTTTGTTATGTATGAGGGTTTGAATTGGAGGTCCATCAAATACATTGTTTTATCTTCCAAAAGACAAGGCAGGAAAAACAGAAATAATATGTTGAAAGCATTCACTTTCTCTATTCAAAGTCTTTTTTTAAAATAAATTTTTATTAATGTTAATGGGATGACATTAATAAATCAGGGTACATATATTCAAAGAAAACATGTCCAGGTTATCTTAACAAACTGTTTCATTAAGCCAGTTTGATGTGAAGTGGGGGAAAAATGATCCTGTCTCGATTAACTATAGGTTCATTAACAACATTTTGCATCCCTACTTCCAGAGCTTCACGTTTTGGCTACTCCTTCTGTGTCCAGTGTTTTTCCCGAGATCAGCTGTCTCACAAACACAAAAAGCAAGGATATTTCGTGAAACCTCTCTGTTGTCTTAGCAGGAAATTTACCATTTTACAATCCACACAAATGATCCAGTTATGCTTCTCATACTTGAGAAAGTCGAGGACAATTTTTCTGTCATTATAATCTCGCAGATGAGTTGAATAACCAATTGGAACCACTTAAAATAGGCAATATATGCAAGTGTTACAAATGATAAAATATTGTGCCTTTGACATTGAAGTATATAACAGTCACATATATAACAGAAGGTGTCAGGACTATTCTTACATTTATGTCTACTCAAAGAAGCCATGAATCAATCTTAAAACAAAATAAGAAGGTGTTTTTTATCAGATAAAAATTTTCTACATTTAAAAACAACTACAATTATGTAAAAGTGATGTATGTAAAACATTAATTGCCTTGTGGTTATGTTCAATCCAAGAGTCATTGCCCTTTAATTCCAATTTAAAAACCAATGCATGTCATTACCTGTAACAAAAAGAAATTAAAATTTCATAAAAACTGGAGCATGCAACAAAAAACAGATTTCAGATTTGGGATCAGTGATGCAGAAATATGTAGAAACAGTTCTAAAACCTCATGCAACAGAAAATGAAAAAAAAAATTGTTCCCCAGTGTAACTAATCAAAGTCTTTTATTTAATACACTATATACCAAGACTTCAAGATGGCCGATGAGTCAGTGATAGCTAAACTCAGCACGTCTTAGAGACAAAAATGGAATTAAAGCTAAGTTATAGAGCAATCAAGAAGAATGACCAACTGAAGACCAGCTGAACAGGAGTATTATTTCCAATAATTTATAGAAGAATCTACATGAAGACTGGTGAGATTTGAAAGGGGTTGGCCTTTACACACACATGTGGTAGCTGAGAAGCTGGAGGGATGTCTCAGCTGCAAAAGTACCCCCTCAGAAACTTGTGGTCTTAACCTCACATTAGGATCCTAAACCCAGAACACCAGGTCTGGGAATAGGAAACTACCTGGCATTTGGTAGTGAAACTCAGCAAGGACTTTGTCTGCTTGGAAGAGGAAGCAGTCCTTCTGAATCTCAAGTTTTCTCTTAAATAACCAATGCATAAAAACTTGTCCTTGGGCACTCACCAGGGACTCTAGTAAAGTAAATATGACTCAGGGCATACAAAAGTTATAAAAGAAAAGGTCTGGGTAGAGTGGCCCCTGAGAGAGCTCTGGAGGGTCAGCTACTAAGGTTTCAGTCTCAGTCAATATTCCAAACTGCCTTCTGGTGCCATCCTCCCACATTCAAGTATTCCTATGCCTACAACACCAGTGTATTAACCACATCCTCCAAATATTGGTAACATCACCCTGACAAGCTTGAGTCTGCCTGAAAGGACCATTGATTGCACCTACAGGAGTATTTGATGTGCTATTTTTCTGGAGAATCTAGAGACAGACATTTAGACAGACATTGAACTGTAAGGCCTTGGAATAGAAGTCAGTCTTTGCCCACCCATACCTGCAGGCTTGGCCAGCACCACACCCAAAAGGAGACCAATTTGTTCTATCTTCTTAAATCCCAGTAACTCCATCCTGCAAAGCTCAATTCCTCGGAGGAAGGAAGGTTTGCTAAACGTTAGGACATTTGGTGTGTCTCCCTCAAAAGCTCTGCTCCAGGGCTCAAATGGTTGTGGCAACAAATCTAGGGTGAAGTATAGAGCTTGCTTTCCTATGACAGGCATGGCTGGTCCCACCCCCAATAGATGATTCTTTTGTCTGTTTTCCCAAGTCATTTTAGCCTCATCTTGCTGAACTCAGTTCCACAGAGGGAAAAGAATGTTACTCACAACTGGGACCTTTGAAGTGTCTCCCTCAGAGGCTCCAGTCTGGACCTTGAGTTTATGCAACTGTGATGCTAAAAGAAGTTTATCAGTTTCTGAAATCCTGATGGTCCCATGCTGCTGAGCTTGCTCCTGCTGTAGGAACACCTGCTTGCACCAACCTGAACCAGTGGTACACTCCTACTGGGGGAGGAGAGCTAGATCTGAAGATTTAAGTAGAAGCTCAGTAGTGTGACTTTAAAGAAGGGGCCCTAATTCCCCTACTGAATGCCCCATCACGTTGCCTATAAGAAAGGGACTCGTTAGCTACATCCTCCCTACTTGGTCTCCCTGCCCTACCAAGCTTGTGCCATGTGTAAGAGGCAGTAGGATGCAACCAGTCTGGGCTCACTTGAAATTCTCTTTTCAAAAGGATCTGGAAGAAATCCAGAGACCTCAGGGGTTAGAAGAGCAGCTAACAGGTAGAGCCAACCTCAGAAAGCCCTGGACATTTCATTGATCTGCCTCCATCCCAGAACTGCAGGATCCTGACTGTTGTACACAGTTTGATCCCTCCCACACGCTCCCAGGCCCAGTAGACTCTGCCATAATCAGTGAACAGTGTGGCAGTTCCAGAAAAGCAGCCCTAAACCAGTTATATACAATGTCTGACAACAACCTGCACCAGAACTCTATTTAAGTGGGCCCATACAACACAGAGTGGTGGGCTACAAACTACACTAGAGCTCTACTCAATAAACCACAAAAATGACACTGCTAAACATGGACTCCATCAAGCAACAAACCCTGCTGGGAACAATTTCATCTCAGCAGACAACTCCTGAACAGTGACTCATACACAGTGAACAGGTTCTATCTTTATAGTCATCCAGTCTGAGAGTTAACTCCACCCAGAAACTGGTTAATAACATTTAAGACACAACTACAACAGGAGAGGGAACATAACCTACAAGAAACAATTTTGGAGCACTTTGCTCAGTTGATCCAGAAGATTATGCCACTGAGAGCCACAGGGCCCTTACATCAGAAAGCCCTCATAATGAGATTTAGTCGTAGAAAATCTACTTGATACGCAAAGCAAAACACAAAAATGGAGAGAAAATGTGGAGATCAATAAATATGCTGCAAATGAAAGAATGAAAGAAGTTATGAGAAAAAAAATAAATGAAATGAAAACAACCAAGATACCGAATGCTGAGTTTAAAACAAGGGTTATAAAGATGTTCAAGGAATTTAGGGAGAGAATGCATGATCTTAATGAGGACTTAAGTAAAGAGATAGTAGTTATTGTCTGACTAGGTGGTGTTGCATGTGTAGAACCTCAGACTGGGATGCAGAGGACCCAGGTTCAAAATTGTGAGGTACCCAGCTTGAGTGCAAGCTCACCAGCTTGAGCATGGGATCATAAATGTGACCCCATGGTCATTGGCTTGAGCACAAGGTTGCTGGCTTGAGCAAGGGGTCACTTTCTTTGCTATAGCACCCCAGTGAAGGCCCATATGAGAAAGCAATCAATGAACAACTAAGGTCCGGCAATGAAGAATTGATGTTTCTCATCTCTCTCCCTTCCTATCTGTCCTTATCTCTCCCTCTTCCTGTCTCTGTTACAAAAAAGAAATATAGTAAACATTAAAAAGTACACAGAGGCCCTGGCTGGTTGGCTCAGTGTTAGAGTGTCGGCCTGGCATGCAGGAGTCCAGGGTTCGATTCCCAGCCAGGCCACACAGGAGAAGCGCCCATCTGCTTTTCCACCCCTCCCCCTCTCCTTCCTCTCTGTCTCTCTCTTCCCCTCCCGCAGCCAAGGCTCCATTGGAGCAAAGTTGGCCCGGGCGCTGGGGATGGCTCTATGGCTTCTGCCTCAGGCACTATAATGGCTCTGGTTGCAACAGAGCAGCGCTCCAGATGGGCAGAGCATCGCCCCCTGGTGGGCACGTCTGGTGGATCACGGTTGGGCACATGTGGGAGTCTGTCTGACTGCCTCCCCATTTCCAACTTCAGAAAAATACAAAAAAAAAAGTACACAGAAACCATTAAAAAACCAGTCAGAAACGAAGAATAAAATTTCTGAAATTAAGAATATACTAGAAAAAAAATTAACAACAGGCTAGATGAAACCGAAGAGCGAATCAGTGATTTAGAGGACAAGATAACAATAAGCACCCAAACAGAGCAACAAAAAGAAAAGATAATTTTTAAAAATGATGCTTGACCAGGTGGTGGCACAGTGGATTGAGCATCGGACTGGGACACAGAGGACCAAGGTTCAAAACCCCGAGGTCGCTGGCTTGAGCATGGGCTCAAATGGTTAGAGTAAGGCTCACCAACTTGAGCCCAAGGTTGCTGGCTTGAACAAGGGGTCTTTTGGTCTGCTGTAGCCCCCCGGGTCAAGGCACATATGAGAAAGCAATCAATGAGAAACAAAGGTGCCACAACGAAGAATTGATGCTTCTCATCCCTCTCCCTTCTTGTCTGTCCATCCCTCTCTCTGTCTCTGTCACAAAAAAAAATAGGTGGATAACTAAAGTTAAAGTATAGAGTGCTTTATACTCTAGGGAGCAAGGTAGCTAAAATGACTTTCACCTTTATTCATATAGCATCTGCCCAAGTACTTCCCCCAGTTTTACTAGTGCCATCTCTACCTTCATTGTTCAGTGTATCTTTGGAAGTACAGCTAGTGTTATAATCTTTAGGAACTGGAGAAGCATAATTTCAAGTGCTTGTTGTTTCTACTTTTATTACAAAAAAAGTTTTTTGCCTACATATTTAACTTAATTTAGGTCTACACTTTTAATAATAGAGCCTGAGGCATTATGCTTCTGCCTAGAGTGTGCTGCAATAATAAACATGACATTCACATAAATTACTCTTTTTGAGCACAGCAAATTGCCCACAGCTTTTACTCATATCAGAATTTTTTTCCTGATTACTTTGTTTTGGACTGGTACTGGTGATTCACATTTTAGGGTGTTTTCAAGTATTTGTTCTCTGGGAGAAACGAGAGCAATAAATAGGCTAAGTCACTGTAACATCCAGAATTATAATGACACCACTTACAATGCATCAAAAAATTAGAGCAGAATTGAATCATAATTTTCTATATTAATGGTTAGAAGAGGTATGAGGAAAACATAAAATAGATAATTATAAAAATCACTTTCACTTTGTTTTGGGTTACAGTCAGACAAAGATGCACATCTTCAAGGATGCTTTCTGTTCCTCTGACCCAAACACACAGAAAGGGGCGAGAAGATTTGATGACTTAGATGAATTAGACTTTGAGTCATATCTACTCTTCTTCAGGCATGTTCTTTCTCCCCTTAATTCTCTCTCTTCCAGATTCAAGGTTTTTTATAATCATTATTTATTTATTTATTTATTTATTTATTTATTTATTTATTTATTTATTTATTTACAGAGACAGAAAGAGAGTTAGAGAGAGGGACAGACACACAGGAACGAAGAGATGAGAAGCATCAATCATTAGTTTTTCATTGCGCATTGCGACACCTTAGTTGTTCATTGATTGCCTTCTCATATGTGCCTTGACTGTGGGCCTTCAGAAGATCGAGTAACCCCTTGCTTGAGCCAGTGACCTTGGTTCCAAGCTGGTGAGCTTTTTGCTCAAACCAGATGAGCCCACGCTCAAGCTGGCAACCTCGGGGTCTCGAACCTGGGTCCTCGGCATCCCAGTCCGATGCTCTATTCTCTGCGCCACCGCCTGGTCAGGCCCAGGTTCAGGTTTTCAGAGCCCTCATGAAGCATAAAGACTATGAAGACCACATCACAGTATACATTGTCCCTAGATCTCTAACTCTACCATAGACCACATAATTCCATCTGCCTTTTGGACACTACTTGCACATCTTACAGACACTCCCAAAAACAACTCATGTCTTCATCATACCTTGTCTCTTTTTTTTCTTTTTCTTTTATGTCAGTGACGGAGAGAGTCAGCAAGAGGGACAGATAGGGACAGACAGACAGGAAGGGAGAGAGATGAGAAGCATCAGTTCTTTGTTGCAGAACTTTAGTTATTCACTGATAACTTTCTCATATGTGCCTTGACTTTGGGACTACAGCAGAGAGAGTAACCTCTTGTTCAAGACAGCAACTTTGGGCTCAAGCCAGCAACCTTGGGCTTCAAGCCAATGACCTTTGTACTGAAGCCAGCAATCATGGGGTCATGTCTGTGATCCCACACTCAAGCCAGCAACCCCATGCTCAAGCTAGTAAACTCATGCTCAAGCTGGATGAGCCTGTGTTCAAGCCAGCAACCTTTGGGTTTCAAACCTGGGTCCTCTGCATCCTAGTCCGACACTCTATCCACAGCACCAGTGTTTGGTCAAGCGCCATGCATATTTTGTAGAATTCATTATTACATTGTTTAGGTCATCTGGTTCTGGGCTTTCTTTTGTGATTAGTTTATTATCATTTTTAATAATTTATTCTCTGTACATGTTATAGGTATATATACTTTGTCTCTTCTGTCAGTTTCAGTAGTTTCTTTCTGTCTTTCTAGGAGTTCATCAATTTCATCTATATTATCCAGTTGGTTGGCATACAATTGTTTAGTTTTCCTTTACTTTATATATATATTTCCATAAAGTCAAGTATATTCTCCCATATTTTATTTCTAATTCTGGTAGTTTAAATCTTCCCTCTTTTTTCTTGGTCAGTCCAGCTAAAGGATTTTGAAATGTGTTGATAATTCAAAGACTGGTTTGTGGTATTATTTAATTTGTTATTTTTCTTTCCCCTTTCATTAAAATATGCTCTATTTTTCATTATTTTCTCCTTTTATTAGCTTTATACTTGTTTTTTGTTCCTTCTTTTCCAGTGTCTTAAAGTAGAAGTTGAAGTTATTGTTTGAAGTCTGTCTCCTACCTAAACATAAGCATTTAGAGCTCTAAAACGTTGTTGAAGCATTGCTTTAGCTGCACACTATGTTTTGGTATGTTGTAGTTTTTGTTCTGTTTTTTCATTTATTTCAATGTATTTTTAAATTTCTCTGTAAATTTCTTCAGTTAATTATTCATGTATTATTTCTACATATTTGTGATTTTCCAAATTTCTTTCCTTTTTCTGTTGATATCTAATTGTATTTCATTGTATTTGAAGGCGTATTTAATATTATTTAAATTATTTTATTTAAATTATTATTTTTAATTAAATTTATTGGGGTGACATTAGTTAATAAAATTATATAGGTTTCAAGTGTACACTTCTATGACACATTTCCTGTTTATTGTATTGTTTTCCACCCAAAGTAAAATATTCTTCTGTCACCATATATTTGATCCCTTTCACCCTTTACTACCCTTCCAACCCTTTGTTTTCTAATAACCACAAAACCATTGTCTATCAGTTTTTGTTTGTCTTTTTTGTTTATTATTTCTATTTTAAGTTTATTAAGGTTTTTATGATCTAATTTAGCTAAAGAATATTTGATGTATTCTTGATAAGAATGTGTATTGGTTTTTTAGTAATCTACAAATTTAGTTTGTTTTCAGTATTTTTTACTTTTAGTTTCTGTTAAACTTCTGCATAGGTGTGCTATTCACTACTGGAAGTAAGTATGGACAGATTGACCTTTTATCATTATCAAATGTATTTTTTTATATCTAGTAATATTTTTTGTTTTATAGCCTCTTCTTTCCTATATTGATATAATCTTACCAGCTTTCTTGTAGTTGTTGTTTGCATGATATATATTTTATAATTCTTTTATTTTTCATCTATTTTTGTCTTTGTGTCTAAGATATTCCAGCAACACATGGTTGGGTATTACTTTCTTAAGTTCTCTGATAATCTCTACTTTTAGATTTTATTATTTAATTTATTCCCATGTAATGTTTTATTAATATATTGGACTTATTTTTTTGCAATTATACATTTTGTTTTCTATAAGTCTTATGTAAATTTTCTTATCTGTTTCTCCTTAATTTTTTTTGTTATGACTATGTTTTATTGTAGCTCTTAAATTTCCTTAATGAATTTAAACTATATATTTTTAGTAATTTTTTAACTTTTTTTTTTAGTGTTTAGTCTAAGGCTTACTAGGTACATCTAAACTCATCAGAATCAGCCATATATATACAGTGTATCCGTAAACTCATGGTGCACTTTTGACCTGTCATAGGAAAGCAATAAAAGACGATAGAAATGTGAAATCTGCACCAAATAAAAGGAAAACTCTCCCAGTTTCATACCTATGCAGTGCAGTTCAATATGGGCTTATGCACAGATTTTTTAGGGCTCCTTGGGTAGCTATCCCATATAATCTCTACAGACTCGTCACTGACTGATGGCCTACCAGAACGGGGTTTCTCCACCAAACTGCCGGTTTCCTTCAACTGTTTATCCCACCGAGTAATGTTATTCCTATGTTGTGACACTTCATTATAAACGCGCCGATATTCATGTTTCACTTTGGTCACAGATTCAAATTTGGCGAGCCACAGAATACGCTGAACTTTACTCTGTACCATCCACATCTCGACTGGCATGGCCTTGGGCTGCTCCGCTGTATACACGGTGTTACGTCATCATCTGCGCATGTGCACATGCTGTCACATCATCCTCCAGAAACTGGGAGGGTTTTCCTTTTATTTGGTGCAGATTTCACATTTCTATCGTCTTTTGTTGCTTTCCTGTGACCGGTCAAAAGTGCACTATGACTTTACGGACATACTGTATATATTAACTTTAGCCCAATGAGCTGTAAAAAACATTACTACTATATAGTTCTTTTCCATTACATTTTTCTTATTATTGTCATACATAATAACTATAAAAGTTACAAACTTAACAATATATACTTAATATTTTATGTAATATATGTCTTTTAAAAAACTTGAGAGATGAAATCAAACAAGTGTGTATTTATAGATTTTGTTATATTTACCTTCTTTTTATTATTTCTTGTTTTTTTATTTGTTCTTAGGGATTTTAGTTAATATTTAGATTGCTTTTCTTAGCCCAATACATTTTGTTTCTAACACCCTCTTTGTGCTGTTATTTGGCAAATACTCTTAATTTAGGAGTAAAATATTTACCCAATGAGTAGAGGCTGAGCAGAAGAATCTCTCACTTGTCAGGCAAACTTGCCCAAAATTTAACCTCAGCAATAGGTGTCTGAGTACATGATAATAAATATGGCCTTCTGCTACTCCCAAAAAGATAGCCTGTACTTAGGAAGAAGTAGTCCTGTGTTCTTTACTTCACCAGTGTAGAGTTTCTATATTGATGAATTATAAGCAAAAGGGTGGAAGAGGTTTTTGTTCAAATACCAGACTTGTTGTTCTTCACACATTTTATTAGTTTTTTTTTAATAAATGCTTCTATATTTGCTGTATATCACTGCGACCACTTTCAGAGACTTAAAATGTTTTTTTCATTTATTTGTTTTTAAGGATTTTTTTTTTAACAATTTTGTTCTTGAAAGTGAGTTTATGGAGCCCATCTCTTTACTGTGCTGGAATTCTTTTAATTCTTGCTATTCTTACACATTCTCTTTAGCATAAAATGGCTATGGTAAATGCCTTTTAAAATACAATTAACCTGAAAAGGAGTTTGAAAAATCATTCAGTTACTAGATATTAAACACTATAATCTGTCTATAACAATTTACCATGCAGTAATACAGAATCATAAAAAGTTTGTCTTATTCATTTACCTATGAGATAGCTGTAATCTTATTTGAGTAGCAAGAAACATAGCATATGTAAAATAGTTAGATAATAAAGAATGTTTGAAAATTATCTCAATTTCATTTTATGTACAGTAGTTTTCCAACTGTGTTTTGTGAAATGTTATTAACCCTTTGAGTAGTGAGTGTTTTGATTCTCACTGTCCCCCGAGAGTGAGTTTTTTTTTTCAAAAAATGAAATTACTTCCAGTCACAGTTTTATTAACTTAAAATCATGTTTATTTGAGAACCAATTTATGGAAACAAAAATAACATATATTTGCCTTTTTTAATGTTGCCTTAAACATTTTTTAAATAAAATTTTTTTGTTATCTCATGCAATTCTTGCATATTTCCCATCTGTAAATAAAGAAGCAGCACATGGTTGTACATGGTTGACACAGAGACAAAGATAGATGAAAAATAAAAAAAATTGTAAAATATATATTAGCAAATATGTACTCACATATGATGAAATTCTTAGGACAATTTATAGGTATTCTTATTTATTCCTTGTGTTTAAAATATTTTCAAACTGTGGTATTCCTCAAAACATGGATGCAGGCAAAGCAGTTTGTTACATTCAATGCACATCACTCTTGTGTCCCTCCATTTATGCTCCCTTCTTGTAGTGTGCTGACATACAAAGCATTTTCTTTGTGGTTTATCCTTTAAGGCTGTTGCAAGAACTGGCTTTGGGAAGTGATGCCCTGAATAATAAAGGCTTTCAAGATATTATGAATATCTCTGGAGCTAGCTTTACTGCCTGATTATGTCTCAACATCTTTCCTGGGGAAGAGCTGAATATTTTAGATAAATGAATGATGTATATATTGAGGAAAAAGCAAAAAAATTATAAAAACAGAAATTGTACTATATAAGATCCTGAACATTATGGTATTAGAACAACAATAATAACTTATAAAATGACAAAAACCAACTGTGAATGCTATAAGTTCTGTCAACAGAACTATGCAGCTACATATGGTATGCACGTACTCAAGGCTGCAAGTAGTTACTAGTATTGTGAAATGGGTGGTAGCACTCTTCAGATATACTTTATAGTGAAAATTGGGCTCACCAGCCTCCAGAATAGATTACAAAAAATGATACAACACTTCTGAAAGGGAGGAGTGCATGCTCCAGCTCAAAGTTTAAAGACGTACATGTACAATCCTACTCTGGATGGTCAGGAGGCATGAAGACATACATAAATGTTTGTACTACTCAAAGGGTTAAAATCTTAGAGATAAAGTAGTCAGTGCTTAAGTGAATTTAAGAAATGCTGCTTATTATAAGACCTTTTAAATATTTTCAATATATATTTGCATATTTCATATTCTTAGTAGTATGACAATAAATAAATCTTTTAAATTTTTATTTGCTTAGCATTTTCTAAAGTATGAAACCATGAAAATCCTCAACCAAAAATACTCATTAAGTGGTTATGAGACACAGTTTAAGAAATGCTAGTATGCACAATAGAATACTATGCAGTCATGAAAAAGAAGGAAATCTTACTTTTTGAGATGGCATGGATAGACCTGGAGATTACTATGCTAAGTGAAATAAGCCAGGCATAGAAAGAAAAATATCATATGAGCTCATTTATATGTAGAATCTAAGGAACAAAGTGAACTGAGGAACGAAATAGAGGCAGAGGTGGCATCACAGGAATCAGAAGGACAGCTGTCAGAGGGAAGGGAGATGAGGAGATGGGATCATAAAAGGTGAAGGGATTAATAAAATTTTATATATATATAAAACAGAAATACAGATAACAGGACAGAAAATCCCAGAAGGAAGGGGAGAGGAAGTTAGATGGAAAAAAATTAGGGAAAAAGAAGTCCTTTATTATTTCCACATATAAAACCTAAATTCGTAGTTGTTAAACTTGAGCATGCATCTGAATCACCTAAATTACTAGTTTAAAGAAACAAACAAATGAACAAACAAACAAGCATGTAAAACCAAAATCCCAGAGTTTCTTGTTTAGTAAGTCTGAGAGGGGCAAAAGGGGTGTAAATAGGGACATAGGGCTGGGGAGTGAGGATGTTATATTGAGTGGGACACTTAAATCCATGTTAACAAAATAAATTAAAATAAAAAGTAGAATAAATAAAACAACCATAAAAAAAGAAATGTTAGTGTAGATAAAAGTGTATAAGAATTACCTTTACTCTCAAAATCTATTTTATGTTCTATTATAGCACATGATTACCTATAGATGAACACTTATAATTGTGGTTAACACATAAAATTTTAATTTTCTGCTGTGTTAAAATAGACTAAAGGGCTATAAGATATACTCATTGACTGTAGATAGGAGTCTAGGATGCAATATATAGAATTTTTTGATAAAATAAATTGTGGCAGAGAAGAAAATAATTTGATCTATTTTGGAGGTTTTTATAGTATATTAGTAAGTAAAAAATTAGATAAAGTATTAAAAACAAGAAATAGCACTTGGAGAATTAATAGAGAGACTTGACTTTTTGCAAAGAAAGTTTAAGAAAAATAAATTTATTAAAGAGCTCTTGGACCAGTAACTAAAATAGTAATGTGGCCATGATCCATGTAGTTATGGAACAAAGAAAATAATTTCATTTTGAATTTGACATTTATACACTTAAGATACCTCAAAGGAACAAGAAGGAATAGTAAGTCAGCTGGCTTAGGTATAAAATAAAAAAAGTTTGAGACTACTCATTTTTCTACAGCTTTCCAACTTGCTTGTTTGTCATTTGTATATACTAGTGTGTTATGCAACAAAATGATTTTAAAAATGACTGAATACACCAAAAGATTAAAGAAGAGAAACTCATTTAGTCACATAACTCTTCATGGATTAGCTTTCAAAACTGATATTTTTAGATATACTAAGCATCTAAATAGCTAGATATCAAATACATTAGATCATGACTTTTCCTTCTATGTTGCTTTGCTTATTTCAGCCAGATTATTTACCTTAATAAGCATCAATTTATTCATCTCTCAATAGGAGTAGTAACTGCCTCATTGGAATATACTAAAGAATCATATATATAAAAGGATATAAATATATACAAATGAGATCATATATACAAGATGTTTGGCATATATTTTATATAGTTGGAGCTCAGTTAATTTTAGTTCCTATTGCTTTCTACTTATATGTTCCTTATTTTCTGATTCAGATTTAAACAGACTTAGATAATGCCCCAATAAACAGTCAGATGGAAAAAATTAGGGAGAAAGAAGTCCTTTATTATTTCCACATATAAAACCTAAATTCGTAGTTGTCAAACTTGAGCATACATTTGAATCACCTAAATTACTAGTTTAAAGAAACAAACAAATGAACAAACAAACATGTAAAACCAAAATTCCAGAGTTTCTTGTTTAGTAAGTCTGGGGTGGGGCTTAAAATTTACATTTTTAACAAGTTATCAGGTGATGCTGATGCTATTCTTTGAAGAAAACCATTGTGAGAACCGCCAACCTAAGTAATGGGGGCTGATAAAGTGCAAAACAAATATGATTTTATTAATTAATTAATACAAAAATGTTTTTTAACCTTTTTTGGGTAATTGACATTTTTGAGAGCTTGATGGAATAACTTCAGAAGTTTATAGACCTCTATGAGATATATCCATGTACCCAGAAGTACATAGGTTTCAGGATGATAACCTTTTGTTGAATCCAATGTACTTTTTTCATTATCTGAAGAACCTCACACTTCTGTCTTACTTCCATCAAAAGTAAGATTACAGAATGGGTCACAGTGTCTCTAACACAGTACAGACTAAACATGTGTGTGCAATGATGGAGTGAATGAATAATCATCCAGGAGAGCTCTTTTTGCCTCTGGAGAGAGTCAATATATGTTGAGCCCACACTACATACACTTAGGAGACATCACAAAATAGTAGAGGGACAACAACATTACTCTAGATCAGAAGAACCTGTTTAAATTCTGTTTTTGACAACTTTTTCTTGCTCCCTACACATTTACTGTACCTGAATTCTGAATCTTAGTCCTGAATGTTTTTCTAATAACTCATCCTTTAATCCATCTGTAGCATCTGACAGAATGCTGGGTAGTCAGATTGAACATTTTTAGCATTCTTTGAGTTCTTGGTCTACTTCAGACATATTGATAAATAAAGCTATTCTACTTCATTTTGTTTTATATGTTGGTGATTTACAAGTGGAAAAAAAATTACCAGCTCATTTCACATTGGGTAGTCAAGAGCTGTCTGATAGTAGAAATTTGCATTATAGCTAAATCAAACCTACTTTGGCCCAGTGACATAGAGAAATAAAAGGCTCAGGAGCCCACCACAAAGTCTGTGAACCATTCATTTCTTTTTTTATTTTTTTATTTATTCATTTTAGAGAGGAGAGGGAGAGACAGAGAGGAGAGATAGAGAGGAGAGACAGAGAGAGAAGGGGGGAGGAGCTGGAAGCATTAACTCCCATATGTGCCTTGACCAGGCAAGCCCAGGGTTTCGAACCGGCGACCTCAGCATTTCCAGGTCAGTGCTTTATCCACTGCGCCACCACAGATCAGGCCCCATTCATTTCTTATATACTTGCAATGACCAACAAATTATTTTAGTTAAATCTCTCTATTTCTGAAAGGCTTATCATCCAACACAATCACTATTAAATAAATGATTCCAATATTTTTGGAGTAATCTATCCTTTCTTTAATTTTACAATGTACTTTTCTTCCTCCTAAGAAATTCTACACAATATATGTGCTATTTTTTAGGCAAAAGGAAATGTAAATATATTTTATTTTGAGAACTTCAATATATTCCTTAAGAAAAATCACCAACACAAAAAATAAGCTAAAATGAGGAGAAAAAGAAATATGTCACAAGTAAAAACTCACTACAACTCTCTGGAGGAAAAAAAACACTAAACTAAACTAAATCACAAAAAAGAACTAAATAAAATGTAGATAAAAAATCTGCCAGTTCCAAAATTTAAAACACTGGTTTTAAGAATGCTCAATAAGTCATATAAATATTGATCAACTTATGACCTATGCATCTTATGACCATTCCACTTTATGACCACAATCGCTAGTCACGACTGCTCCACGTCTGGCAGCACAAGAGTTGCCTAGCTGAGTGTAGGACAGTGTGGACCAGCTTCCGGTAGCACTACCATCTCCACGTGCACCATTTCAACTGTTATCCCAGACTAGGTACAGCAATTTGTGTTTTGTGTCTTGGATATTTTTCATCAAACCCCTCCCAAGATGTCTACCAAAAGGAAATTATCTTTGCAAATATTAAACCAGTTGTACTGGTAATGCAGTGTTTTACTTAATCCTGACAAATGTAAAAATAAGAAACAAAATGGTGTAGAGATGATACAAATGGCATAAAATGAACAAAGAAATTTATGATATATAACAATAATGAAAGAAAATTATGATAAAATATGACTTAAAGATTTTTATAACATCATTTCACAGTACTGTACATATAGCCTACTCAACTTACGACCAAATCCTGTTACAACCAGTCTGTCAGAACCAATCGTGGTCGTAAGTTGAGCACTAACTGTATATATATATATATTTTTTTTAATCCACCTTTCTTCACTAAACCCTCCAAACCCCCTCTCTTCTGACAGCTATTAGTCTATTCTATGTATCTATGCTTCATTTTCTCTTTTTTTGTTAAATTATTTTATTGACTAAATTTCATATATAAGTGAGATGATATGGTGTATGTCTTTCTCGGACTGGCTTCTTTTACTTAGCATAATAATTTTTGGGTTCATCTATGCTTTCACAAAAGTTAAGATTTTCTTCTTTTTTATGGCCAAATAGTAGTCTATTGTGGAAATGTATTACAGCTTTTTTTAAACACTCATCTAAAAGTTATGAGCTGCTTCCATATCTTGGTTATTGTAAATGATGTTGCAGTGAAGATAGGAACAAATATATACTTTGAAAAATGGACACAATGAACAGTATGGTGATAGAGGGAAAGGATGGTGGGGTAAGTGGAATTGGGTAAATGGGAGATAAATGGGAATAGAAAGAGACTTGGCTTAGGGTGATGAGCACACAATGTAGTGTGCAGATAAGGTTTATTGAGTTATACACTTGAAACTTTTGTGGTTTCGTTAACAATGTCACCCTAATAAATTTGATAAAAAACACATTGAAAATAGTAATAAAAAAGAAAGAGAAAGAGAAAGAAAGAAAGAAAGAAAGAAAGAAAGAAAGAAAGAAAGAAAGAAAGAAAGAAAGAAAGAAAGTGTTCAGTGAACTTAGGGAGAGAGTAGTTAAACTTAGTGAGAACCTTAACAAAGAGATTAAAAACATAAAAAGAAGCTAAAACAATTAAAAAACAGTTAGAAATGAAGAATACAGAAACTAAAATGAAGAACACATGAAAAAGAATCAAGAACAGATAAGATGAAACAGAAGATTGAATCAGTGATCTAAAATTTCAGGTAAGGAAAAATAATAATCAAATTATAAAAATGAAAAACTAGTTAAAAAGTGAGGGTAGTTTGTGAGATCTCTGGGACAACATCAAACATACCAACATTCACATCATAAGGGTATTAAAAGGAGAATAAACAAAGAAAAAATATTGAAAATATATATGAAGAAATAATCACTGTATACTTCACTAACTTGGTAAAGAAAATAGCCATACAACTTCAGGAGTGCATAGAGTCCTAAAAAAGATGAACACTAAGAAGCCCAGATGATGACATAATTAAATGACAAGGGTTAAAGATGAAGAGAGAATCTTAAAGTAGCAAGAAAAAAGCAGTTTGTTACCCCAAAAGAAGCTCTCTTAGCTGATTTCTTTTTAAAAAAAAGAAAAGAAAAAGAAAAACTTTTCAGGACAGGGGAAATGACACAAAATATTCAAAGTGATAAAAGACAAATAGCTACAACCCTACAACCAGGGTTATTTTAACCACCAATTGCTACCATTTAGAATTGAAGGAGAGATAAAGAGCTTCTCAGACAAGAAAAAGCTAAAGGAATTTATCACCAATAAATCAGTATTACAAGAAATGTTAAAGGTTTTTCTTTAAGAAGAAAAAAAAATCACACTAACAAAAGCAAACACTTAGTAAAAAGAGTGTATCAATCAACTATAAATCTAGTACAAAGGCTAAAAAGCAAAACATAAAACTATGTGTAATTACAAAAATAAAATAAGGGATACACACAAACATATGCAAAAAAATAAAATATCAACAAAACATAAACTTGGAGGAGGTGAGTAAAACTGATAAAGATTTTTAGAATGTGTTGGAACTTAAGCGACTATCAATTTAAATACACTGCTATAAATATACCTTGGTTTATTCAAAGCCATTGGTATCCAAAAAATAATTTTTTTTCAGATATACAAGAAATAAAGAGAAAGAAATCTAAATATAAAACTATAGAGAATCATCAGCTATTATTTGTATTTTTTAATATTTGTATTTTGTACAATTTGTATTTTTTAAGACTTTATTCATTTTAGAGAGGAGAGGGGAGAGAGAGAGAGAGAGAGAGAGAGAGAGAGAGAGAGAGAGAGAAGGACGGAGCAGGAAGCATCAACTCCCATATGTGCCTTGACCAGGCAAGCCCAGGGTTTTGAACCGACGACCTAAGCGTTCCAGGTAGCTGCTTTATCCACTGCGCCACCACAGGTCAGACGAGGATCGTCAGCTATTAGATAACAGAGCAAGAGAATAAAAAATAGAAAAGAACTATAAAAACAATAAAAAAACAATTGATAAAATGTAATAACAACATACTTATCAATAATTACTTTAATGTAAATAAGCTAATTGCTCCAATCAAGAAATAGGTAGGCTGACTTGATTTTTTTTTAAAAAGAGAGAACTCACCTGACCAGGCGGTGGTGCAGTAGAGAGTGTCGGACTTGGACACAGAGGACCCAAATTTGAAACCCCGAGGTCGCAGGCTTGAGTGCAGGCCCACCCGGCTGGAGCGGGAGCTCACGAGCTTGAGATGGGGTTACTGGCTTGACTGTGAGATCATAGATGGAACTGCACGGTCTCTGGCTTGAGCTCAAAGGTCGTGGGCTTAAACCCAAGGTCAAAGGCTGGAGCAAGGCGTCACTCAGTCTGCTGTAGCCCCCTCCTCAAGGCACATATGAAAAAGCAATCAATGAACAACTAAGGTGCTATAACAAAGAATTGATGCTTGTCATCTCTCTCCCTTCCTGTCTGTCTGTCCTTCTCTCTGTCTCTGTCAAAAAAGAAAAGGATGCTCAATGTCACTAACCATCAGAGAAATGAAAATTGAAACCACAATGAGCTATCATCTCACACCTATCAGAATAGCTATCATAAATAAATCAATAAACCACAAGCGTTGGAGCCTGACCTGTGGTGGATCAAATGTCGACCTGGAATGCTGAGTGGATCAAAACCCTGGCCTTGCCTGGTCAAGGCACATATAGGAGTTGATGCTTCCTGCTCCTCCTCCCCTTTCTCTCTCTCTCTCTCTCTCTCTCTCTCTCTCTCTGTCTCTCTCTCTCTCTGTCTCTCTTCTCTAAAATGAATATATAAATAAAAATAATTATAAAAAAGAAATAAGTGTTGAAGATGGCATAGAGAAAAGGGGACCCTTGTAAACTATTGGTGAGAATGCAGATTGGTACAGCCACTGTGGAAAGCACTGTGGAGTTATCTCAAAAAATTAAAATGGAACTGTATTATAACCCAACAATTCCACTTCTGGGGATATATCTGAAGAGACCCAAAACACTAATTTGAAAGAATATATGCACCCTTATGTTCATTGCAGTGCTAATTAGAAATAACCAAGATTTAGAAGGAGCCCAAGTGTCCATCAGTGAATGAGTGGATTAAAAACCTGTGGTATATTTACATAATGAAATATTGCTCAACTATAAAAAAGAAGGGAATCTTAACTTTTGCAACAACATGGATGGATCTGGAGATTATTATGCTAAGTGAAATAAGCCAGTCCAAAAAAAGATATATAACATAAGATTTCAGTTACATGTGGACTCTAATGAACAAAATAAACTAACAAACACAACAGAAACATATTCAAAGATATAGAAAACAGACTGACAGCTGTCAGAGTGGAGGGGTGTTTATGAGGGCTCGACAACAAATTTGAAGGGATTAAGCTAAAAAAAAATCCCCTCATAGACAGGGACAACATTATGGTTATTATGGGAAAGGGTGTTAGTACAGTTATTTAAGACAAGTTTGCTTTAGCCTGGCCTGTGGCTCTGCAGTGAATAGAGCGCTGACCCTGAATGCTGAGATTGCCAATTTGAAACCTTGGGCTGGCCCGTCAGGGCACATACTACAAGCCATCAGTAAATAGCTAGTGAAACAGTTATGAGCTGGTACTTCTTGCTCCACACTCCCCTCCTCTCTCTGTAAAATCAATAAATAATATCTATAAAAAAAAGACAAGTTTGGTTTAAAAAGTCATCTTTTTGGCATCCTAAAAAAAATCTGTATAAGATATAAACATACTGTTTTATTGTGACTTACAGATATTGTGAATTTTACAAATTGAAGGTTTTTAGTAATCCTGCTCTGAGCATGTCTTCCAGTGACATTTTTTCCAACACCTTTTGCTCACTTTGTTTCTCTATGTCACATTTTGGTAATTCTTACAATTTTAGAACTTTTTTTTATTTTAATGGTGTGACATTGATAAATCAGGGTACATATGTTCAGAGAAAACCTCTCCAGATTATTTTGACATTTGATTATGTTGCATACCCCTCACCCAAAGTCATCTTCTATTCGTCACCTTCTATCTGGTTTTCTTTGTGTCCCTCCCCTCCCTCCACCCCCCTCCCTCTCTTTCCTCACCCTCCCAATTTTCAAACTTTTTCATTATTATTATACTTGTTATGGTGATCTGTAATTATTTTACTCATAATGATATAATGATAGTCTGTAATCATTCATCTCTCTTTTTTTTTCTGAGAGAGACAGGAAAGGAGAGAGATGAGAAGCATCAACTTGTAGTTGCTTCACTTTAGTTGTTCATTGACTGCTCTGATTGCTACTCATATGTGCCTTGATCTGGGGCCTCAAGTCAAATCAATGACCCCTTGCTCAAGCCAGTGACCTTAGGATTACGTTGATGATGCCACACTCAAGCCAGCAATATTATACTCACGCTCAACATTGCCCTATGCTCAAGCCGGTGAGCCCGCATTCAAGCCAGTGACCTCCGGTTTTGAACCTGAGTTATCAGTGTCTCACATCCATGCTCGATCCACTGAACCACCATCAGTCACACTTCATTGATCTTCATTATCATTATTAGTTTTTAGATTTTATTTATTCATTTTAGAGACAAGAGAGAGAGAGAGAAGGGAGGGAGGAGCAGGAAACGTCCACTCCCATATGCGACTTGACTAGGGAAGCCAGGGTTTTGAACTAGTAATCTCAGGATTCCAGGTCGACGCTGTATCCACTGCACCACCACAGGTCAGGCTCACTGATCTTTAATGCTACTATTTAATTGTTTCTGGCTGCCGAGAACCGTGTTCATATGACAGCTGACTTAATAAATGCTATGTGTGTTCTCACTGCTCCATTGGTTGACTATTTCCCCATCTCTCTCTGTCTCCTTGGGCCTTCTTATTCCATGATATAAAACAATACTGAATTTAGACCAATTTATAACCCTATAATAGCCTCTCACTATTCAATTGAAAGGAAGAGTTGCGTGTCTCTAAATTTAAATCAAAAGTTAGAAATGATTTATTGATGAGGAGAGCATGTTAAAAATTGAGATAAGCCAAAAGATACACTTCCTGTGTCAGTTAGCCAAGTTGTGAATGCAAAGGTAAGTTTTTGAAGGAAATTCAAAATGCTACTCCAGCCTGACCTGTGGTGGTGCAGTGGAGAGTGTCAACCTGGAAAGCTGAGGTCACCAGTTCAAAACTCTGGGCTTGCCTGGTCAAGGCACATATGGGAGTTGATGCTTCCTGCTCTTATCACCTTCTCTCTCTGTCTCTCTTTATCTCTCTCTGAAATGAATAAAGTCAGTAAAAATATTTTAAAAATGCTACACCAGTGAACATACAAATGTGAACAAAGTGAAACAGACTTGTTCCTGATATGCATAAATTTTTAGTGTTCTGGATAAAAGATCAAACCCACCACTACCTTCCCTTAACCAATGCCTCGGCCTGAACTTGGTAGCACAGTGGATAAAGCGTCAACATGGAACACTGAGGTAACCAGTTTGAAACCCTGGGCTTGCCTGGTCAAGGCACATATGGGAGTTGATGCTTCCTGCGCCTCCCCTTCCTTCTGTCTATCTCTCTCTCTCTCTCTCTTCCTTTCTCTCTCTCTCTCTCCTCTAAAATGAATAAATAAAAATTTTAAACCAATGCCTAATCCATAGACAGACCCTAGTTCTCTTCAATTCTATGAAGGCAGAAAATAGCAAGGAAGCTGAAAAAAAAAGTTTGAAGATAGCAGAGGTTGGTTTATGTGGTTTTTGGAAAGAATCCATCTCCTCTACATAATTAAAGTGCAAAGTGAAGCACCAAGTGCTGATTTAGGAGTTGTAACAAGTTATTGAGAAGAACCAAATATGCAATATCTTTGAGGTGTGCTTGTACTGTTTTTTTTTTTTTTAAATCAAGTTAGTGCTGTCAAATGTGGCTTGCACTAAGTGAATTGGTTTACCTCAGGACTATGATAAGTTGTTGACTGCAGCTTTTAATACACAGATGACTATGACTATATCATTCTTCTTTAAGTCTTATAATCAGATAATTATAGAAAAGAAACTATACCTAGGTAAATTTGAATAATATTTAATTCTGAGGTTTTCTAGAAGCTGAGTACTTTTAATTTTCTGGTCAGGATTTTATTCAGAATAGAGGAACATCAAGAGGGCACATGACTGCTAAGTTGCCAGGATTTTTCAATTGCTTTACAGGACCTTTACCCACCTGTATAATCATTATGTTGTACAACTGAGATTAATATAATATTATATGTCCATTATACTTTAAGAAAAAGTGAATGTAAGAAAAGATTCTAACACTTATTGAGACAATAAATTTATGTGATAATAAATTCATTCAGGATCTGTTATTTCTTAATTCTATATATACTAATTAGCTACTTAATTTTAAGAAAATAATAAAGTAATAGGAAAGAAAAGCTAAGTAAGATGTCATTAATTTCCTCACAGTTATCTTCTTTATTTCTGTTTGAATATGTTGGAAGCTTTCTTTTATAGTCAAAAATTTAAAAGAAATTTTCATGCTTCATAAAATATTATTGTCTTCAATTATTTTATATATACTTTTTTAATCATTCTAAAATTATGTATCTAAGATCTAGAAAATGTCCCTAATCTGTATACTTATAAAATCACATTCTTGGTAGAATCGCACAGTGTTGTTCTATCAATGTAGACTTTGATTAGTATCAGTTATTCATTTTACTGTAAAAGATATACAGGGAAATACACAATTATTTCTTAATCATATTAAACTCAGGGAAATATATTCAAAAAATAATGTAGACTCCTAATATTCAAGAAGATATTATTTAGAGCTACTTAGGTGACCAATTTAGTTATTCTTCTTGTGCCTACAATATATTATTTGCACCTCTATTATAGCATTTTATTGTATTTATTTTGACTGCTATTTACAGTATGCTCCCTCAATGTCCATCATTGTTTTCTGGGCACAATGTGGAATACAAAGGTCTAATACACAGATTTTGATTTCAAGGCGTTTACTTGGAATGTTACCTACTCAGATAACAGAAAGGCAATTGTTTTGTTACTAGTACTCATTGATATCCTTGGGGTTCATGAGAATAATTATTTGATATCCTCCCTAATTATTTATTTGAAAAGTATTGGGAACAGACAACACACTCACCATGGAGGGATGGTAATAGCTGCTAACACTGATGCTTGAGAAGCCTGTTGGGAAATAGATAGAAATGTTTGAGATGGAAGTAATTTCTTTGCAACTGGTATGAAATCAACTACATGTCTATCAGTATGTGTTTATTAATTTTTTACTACTAGAAAAATCTTGCTGTATCAGTCACGGTTCTCCAGAGAAACAGAACCAATAAGATGTGTGTGCAGTGTAGAGAGAGAGAAAGAAGAGAGAATTTATTGTATTATAAGGAATTGACTCACATGATTATGGAGGCTGACAGTTTCCAAGATCTGCTGTCACCAAGTTAGAGACCTAGAAAACCTGATGGTATAGTTCTAGTCCAAAGGACAATAGGCTTGAGACTGAAGAAAAATCAATAGTTTAATTTGAGTCTGAAGTCAGAGGGAAAAATGTTGTCTCAGATTGAAAGCAGTCAGGCAGGAAGAATTCCCTCTTATTTAGGGAAGGGTCAACCTTCTGTTTATTCAGGCCTTCAATTGCTTAGATGAGGTCTAATCACACTAGGGAAGACTATCTACTTTACTCTGTCTATCTATTTAAATGTTAAACTCATCCAAAAACCCTCTAACTAAAACACCCAAAATGATATTTGACCATGTATCTGGACACTCTTTAGCCTAGTCATGTTAACACATTAATTTTCCATTACACCTACAAAATAAGAGGGGGTGTAAGAGAAAGGCATAATTACATTTATAAAAACTTACCTACCAGCCTGACCAGGCAGTGGCATAGTGGATAAAGTGTCGGACTGAGATGCGGAAGACCCAGGTTCGAGACCCCGAGGTCACCAGCTTGAGTGCGAGCTCATCTGGCTTGAGCAAAAAAAGCTAAACAGCTTGGACCCAAGGTCACTGGCTTGAGCAAGGGGTCACTCGGTCTGCTGAAGGCCCGCAGTCAAGGCACATATGAGAAAGCAATCAATGAACAACTAAGGTATCACAACGAGAAACTGATGATTGATGCTTCTCATCTCTCTCCATTCCTGTCTGTCTGTCCCTATCTATCCCTCTCTCTGACTCTCTCTCTGTCCCTGTTAAAAAAAATTACCTACCAAAACCAAGATGAAAACATTCATTTGATTTTCTACTTTTAAGTTTGTTAACTGCATTACAGGTAGAAGTGTTGGAAACCTATTCAGCTTCTCCATATTATATTGATACATGAAGAAACTCATGCAAAGAAGTAAAGTGATTTGTCCAATATGTTTAACCCTAAAGCCAGAATTAAAATAAAAAATTTACTGTTTTCATATTCTTTCTAAGAATACAATGGTACAATTTCCCCCCTTATCACTTGTATGCATGACATAAAAACTGGATAAAGTTCAAACTAAATTTCAAGATGGCATTACTAGATGCATTCCTGATACATGACTGTTGTAGAAACATTTACCTCTATGTTAGTAGTGACTCTGATTCAGATCTCAAAGTACATTGTGCATTACTGAGCTATATGTTGATTTGGAGTTAATTCAAGACATGTTATTTTGCATTCCTGCTTAAGAACTTTTGAACAAACACTACATTTTTAACACTGCCTGTGAAAGTAAAGAGCATGATGAGCAGATGTTTATAGAGCCATGGAGCCAGAATAGACTATTTGTTTTCAAGCTTTGGTCACTGAGAGAAGACAACTCTCCTAAATAATGAGCTTAGAAAAACACTGGTTTATTCCTTGACGTTAAGATATAAAATACTTAGTGGGGGGTGGGATATAGTTTTCAGTAACCAGCACTTTCTTATATTGCTAAAACTGCTCAGTTTTTCAAGCAAATATTTATATAAAGACATTCACATTTTCAGATGTTTTGTAAAAATAATGACAAAACTGCATAAGGGAACTGATGGCAAAGTTTTCCCTTAATAAACCACCTCTAAAATTTCTGTAAGATCCTCAAAATAGATCATAATGAATTCGCTGTAACAAATTCTCCCAGGACAAAGTGGCACAGTTTTAGAAGTGAGCTACTGGGAAAAGAATCTGCGAGAGGGTGGGGTGAGTGGAGGGAGTTGAGAAGGAAGTGAGTGAGTTTAAACATTTGCCTTTGCTCACATGCCTGGGTTAAATCCTCAGCTACTGTATTTCGGGAGGGAAGAAGCTGGGTTAGATATTTGGAAGTCCAGGAGGTAAGGCTGTGAACATGCACATCTAGCAGCTGGAGTGTCTTCTGGTAGCTGCTTTCCTGTGCTGAAGCTGATTTACTTGTTTAAGGTCTGACCTCATCATCCTGTCAGTAAGGGTTCCCTCCTACACTGTTAACTGCAGCTTTGCAGCTAGAAAGCTAGAAGTGTTCACTGTGTAGCACAGGCTGCAGGCAGCAGGGGAGGGAGGAAACAAGAAAGGCTGCTCTAGCACTTATGTTTTTGTTAGTTCAACAGAAGAGGCAGAGAAACAGGAGATAACAAAGGCTCCATTTCCTTTCTGTGAGAGAAGGCTTTTGTCTTTCCTCCTGCAACGATGTCAATGTCTGGCAAGAAAGAGTTTGATGTGAAACAGATCCTACGGCTACGCTGGAGGTGGTTTAGTCATCCTTCTCAAGGTTCTCCCAACACTGGAAACTGCCTTCAGCAGGAAGGATATGAGCATAGAGGGACCCCGGTTCAGGGCAGGTTGAAGAACCACTCTCGGGACAAAAACGGACTGAAGAAAAGCAACAGTCCTGTCCACCAAAACATACTGGCACCAGTGCCAGGACCAGCCCCTGTCCATCAAAGAGCTCTTCAGAATTGGCAACCACAAAACCTGATAGAACATCTTAGAGCAAATGAAGATACTCCTAAAGCAGTTCCAGAGGAGAATTTGTTTAAAAGAGCTTGTGACAAATACTCACAAGGCTTGGAGATGATGGCTAATGACAGTACAGAAGATTCTACAGCGAGGTAAGAGTTTTCATTTGCATAATTGAAAGTCATAGCTTAGGTTCATTTACCCTCTAAAACTCTCACTTAGTGTTTAAATAAAAGTTCTATAATAATCTTTGAATTTGTATGCAGCATATCAAGAAAGCAGTAGTAATATGTTTTCCTATTAAATCGGGATATGTTTTAAGGTTGACTTTACCTCTCCTATTTTGTTCTGATTCCAATAAGAATTCTATTTCATTTCTAAGAGATGTTTATTATAAATATATACTAAGTTTTATGAAAATACCCTCTGTAGCTTGGGTGTTCAGATAGTTGTGATTTTTGGCACAAGTGTGATGAATCACATAGAACTCTTTCTACTTTGTGAGTTAAACCAACTCTGACAAAATAAAAGCTCTGACTGCTCAGCGTATTCTTATTGGTTCCATAGCACACAGTTGCTATATTGACGATTGATGAATGTTATCTTTATGTGGGAATATGGAACAGCTTCTTTTAGTATTGGAAATTTATCTCAAGTTGTATTAGTTTCATAGCTAGTTTGTAGTTAAAATATTTTACATAAAACAAGTAAAAAAATGCTGCTTAGAGATCTTACAGTAGTAAATAGAATATGTCACCTTTTTCAGGACATTAAATGGGACAAAAATAATTTTTTAAAAGTATACTTTCAGTATAGTTCACAAAACATTTGACTTTATTGCTTGGGTGCAAATTACCTTCCTTCCTTTGATATACTCCAATATAACTTAACCTAGTATATCTTTATATTTCCTCCAACATAGTATAGACTCAATTGATGATCCTGGCAACATAATAAAATTGTAAAAGAGCTTTAGAAAAATAAATATTTTGGTATGTTTTAAATTCTATAACAGTTTGGCATGAAGCTCTGTTTATTTATTGGAAATCTGGATATTTGACAAGTGTGTCTCTTCATAACTATAGAGGAAAAGGACTGTCATATTTGTTTCTAGATATGATTTTTCCAATATATCTGACAGTTCCTTTCTTACATGAATTCAAAACATAATACTAATAGAAAAAGCAGCATTATAACATTATGGCAAAAGACAAATCAAATATGCTAATTGATGCCTTCATAACAACATAGTCTTCTTGTTGAAATATAAACATGAAAAAGACTTTTGAAATAAAAAAAAGTATACATGAATAAATTTTCCTAAATAATTTTGTGATTACTTAGAAAATGCTATATAACTGTTGGGATTACAGGTTATATTTAGTCCAACCCATTGAACTTTCAATGCAGTATATAATCTATACTTTTAGATTTATCTGGTTTTCAAATTCTCTCTTCACCATGAACATCAATTTTAAAAACTGCCAAATTTGGAAGTTAATATTAAACACATTTAACTCTCTTGTAAAGAAATTTAAACTATTCACTCTGACCTCCTAAAAAATTATTTGAAGATGTCTCATTTGATTTTCCAAAATGAGAGAATATATTTATAATAAATTAGTTGCTAAAATTAAAGGCTGGATAAAATATCAAATATAAAGCGTTATCTAATATTTTAAAATATTTCTGTTCTTATTTTATTTTTGATAATTTTTTGTGTTGTAAAGAAATGTTATGTTAATTATCCTATGGTTAAAGTGGAAAGTTAATGTTTCCTTAAAATAAACAGGAAGTGGTTTTGTAGATGTGCCAAGGATATTTTAAGCAGAAGAGAAGAAGTACATTAAGGATCTTATTCATTGAAATATGATGGCTTATTAGCTTATCATTGGTCATTCTGAATCATGTTTTGGTTAAAAAGAGTTTGAGAAGGAGCTTTCTTATGTCCGGTTTCTCTAATGCCTCTCTTCAACAAGACAGGGGAGCAAGAAGAAAGGACCCTAATAAGTTGGCCAGAGCCTTCCATCCCCTCAATAGATCTCTTGTAGTTAAAAACAAACAAACAAACAAAAATGGCAGTCAGTGTGAATTACCACACTGGTACAAGATGGGCTCTGACACCCAGGGCAAAGTGATGATCTATAAGCCATCCTGCTTTTTACAAATACTGCACTAATGAATAAAGAATGAACTAAATCACTAGCATGCAATGTAAGTGAATAACTTGCAGTTATTGCTTGAATAGATATTAAAGCGAAGGATAATACCCTCATCCTAATTGCTGTGGCTTTAGTTTTTAGCATAACCTACCAAATGTACAACATGTAAATTTGTACATCTTTGTCAGTGTTGCTCTTTCAGATAAGACTTAAAATTCCTCTGCACTTAAGTTCTTTCTTATTTTCAAGTGAGGTTTGCCAAAAAAAAAAAAGAAATGAAAAGTAGATGTCATATTGTGATATCCCAGAGAAGGAGGGATTGGATGAATAAGACTTATAATTTATTAATAATTCATTCAACAAATATTGAACACCGATTATGTGTCAAATACACTTCTAGGTGCTGAGGATAAAACAGGATCAAAACAGAATATGTTTTCATTTGAATATATATTCTAACGGAGAAAAAGAGGCATTAAAAGTTAACCAAAATAGTATAGTTAAGTGGTTATTAGCAATGTATGAAAAAAAAAAGCAGAAGGAAGAGAGTTAAAGAGGCATACTCTTTCAGATAGGGAAGATCTTTCTGATGAGATTAAATTTGAGCATAGATCTAAATAAAGTAAAAGGGAAAGCCATGAGGATGTCTGAATCAAGAACTTGAAGCAAGTGAGAACTTATTTCTTCTGTGTCATAAAGGAGCTCTTAATCACCATCCATCTTTTTGTTTTCAAGTCACTGCCACATGCTCCAAACAAGCCATTGATTATTATCCAAAACATCCTTAACTGGTAAACATAAAAATATGCCTTGATCTGTCGTTCATTATAGTCATTTTAAAATCATATGCAGATACCCTGTCTACAGAGGTGATTTTCCAGTCATTAGGTAACCAAGGGACCATTTTGTCCTCTGAAACTATGGCAAGAGAGCAAATCATTTGCCTCAGGTACAGAGGCCTGTGCCCTTGGTAAAAACAGGCACATAATGGTATATTTTTCTTTTAACAAAACTATTTAGATAGGGCCAAATGTATTGTGCTTCTTCATCCTCCATACAAATCCATTTGTGGTATGGAATATGCTTGAGAAGTATTTATGCATAAGGGAAACCTTAGACCTTAAATAGTGAAACTTATTTTAAACATTCTTTCTCACAGAGTAAGAAGTATGTTGTGTGGGTATTTACGGGGAGAGCTTTCTAGAAAAACAAAGCAACAATTTCAAGAGTCTTGAGATGGGAATGTATTTGATATTTTCAAATGTAAAGAAGCCAGTGCAGCTGGAGTACAATCCTCAATAAGAAGAATGGTAGGAGATTAATTTATAAAGGTAACAATAGTAATACAACATTAAAAAATAAGTTCTTATTATAGATACTATGTGCTTACTAAATACCTTACATATATTTTTCTCATTTCTGCAAAGAAAATATTTGAATGTGAATATGGTATTCACATCTACAGATAATATTTCTCTTGATGTTATTTTGTAGGATATCTGTTGTTAACCCTTTTCTTCTTACAGGGAAAAAGTAATGTGCCTTTCTAAAGTTTATTGCTAGACTGCTGTCACTTAATTTTACACTGCATTATTCAATACAAACTGTTAGTTCAAAAGAAAGAATAATAAAGACCCTACAATTTTATTGTTGTTTATAGCAATTTAAGATTAAATACTTTTTTGTATAGTTTAAAATATACCATACCAAAAAATACAGGTCATTCAACTGCTTTATTAAGTTTAGACCATTTTAACAAATAATTTAAATTTAATACACTGATTCCAACCTTTCAATTGTTCCTAGTCACATGGTTTTATTGAATTTACTTGAGTGACATTACTTAAGAAAATTACATAGGTTTCAGGTGTACATTTTATAAAACATCATTTCTATATTGTATTGTGTGTTCACCACCACAAGTCATTTATCCCCCTTTAACACCTTCTACCACTCCACCCACTTTCTTTCTGGTAATCACCGCACAGTTGTCTGTGTCTTTGAGTTTTGTTATTTTGTTTTGTTTGTTTTTGCTTAATCCCTTTGTTTTATTTTCACCACGGCCCCAAACCTCTTCCTTCCACAATTATCAGTCTGTTCTCTGTATCTGTGAGTCTGTTTTTATTTTGTTTGTTTATTTTGTTCATTAGATTCCACATATAAGTAAAATAATATGGTACTTGTCTTTCTCTGATTGGCTTATTTCATTTAGCATAATGCTCTCCAGATCCATTCATGCTGTCTCAAAAGGTAAGATTCCTTTCTTTTTTTATGGCCAAGAAGTAGTCCATTATTTAAATGTACCACAGCTTTTTTTCCCCCTTAATATAATTCTTTGTTATTCCTATGATTTGCATATATTTTCTCTCATTTCATAAGTTGCTTTTTCTTCCTTTATTAATTTTAATTAATCTTATAGGATGACATTAGTTAATAAAATTATATAGGACCTGGGCTGAGTACCTCAGTTGGTTAAAGCATCATTCTGTTATGCTAAGTTTAGAGGTTAGATCCCAGGTCAGGGGAAATACAGGAATCAATCAATGAATGCATAGATAAGTATAACAACAATCAATCTTCCTTTCTCTATCTCTCTTCTTTCTCTAAAGTAAATAAAAAATATCTTTAGAAAATTATAAGATCTTGGTGTACAATTCTATGATACATTCTCTGCATTTTGCATTGTGTGTTCACCACCCCAAGTCAAGCCTCCTTCCATCACCATTTATCCCCCCTGTACCCTCTTCTACCTCCCCCACCTCCCTTTTCCTCTTGTAATCCCCATACTGTTGTCTGTATCTATGAGGGTTTTTTTTTTTTTTTTGCTTAATCCCTTCACCTTTTCCACTCGGCCCTCCCCTCAACCCCAGTCCACATTTCCTCTGGCAGATGTCTGTCTGTTCTGCATCTAAGAGTCTGTTTTGTTTTTTTGTTCATTTTGTTCATTAGAATCCACATATAAGTGAAATCATGTGGTATTTGTCTTTCTCTGACTGGTTTATTTCACTTAGCATAATAATCTCCAGGTACATCCATGCTGTCACAAAAGTAAGATTTTCTTCTCTTTTACAGCTGAATAACATTCCATTGTGTAAATGTACCATTGATTTTTTTATTCACTCATCTACTGATGGGCACTTGAGCTGCTCCCAAATCTTGGCTATTGTAAATATGCTACAGTGAATATAAAGGCATATATTCTTTGAAATTAGTGTTTCGGGTTTCTTTGGATATATCCCCAAAGGAAGAATTGCTAGGTCATAAGACAGTTCCATTTTTATTGTTTTGAAGAATCTCTACATTGCTTTCCACAGTGGCTGCACCAATCTGCAGTCCCACCAGCAGTGAATGAGGGTTCCTTTTTCTCCACATCTTCACCAGTTCTTGTTTGTTGGTTTACTGATTATAATCAGTAAGGTGTAAGGTGATATCTCATTGTGGCTTTTATTTGCATTTCTTGGATGATTAGTGACATTGAACATCTTTTCATATGTCTGTTGGCCATCTATATATCCTCTTTGTAATAGTGACTATTGAGGTGCTTTGCCTATTTTTTAACTAGATTGTTTGTTTCTTTGGTGTTGAGTTTTATAAGTTTCTTATAAATTTTAGATATAAGCCCTTATCAGATGTATCATTGGCAAATATATTCTTCCACTAAGTGGGTTTTCTTCTCATTTTGTTAAGATTTTCCTTTGCAGTGCAAAAACGTTTTAGATGGATGTAGTCTTATTTGTTTTATTGTTGTTGTTTTCCTTGCCCGAGGTGACATATCAGAAAAAAATACTGCTATGGGAAATGTTTGAGAGTTTACTATCTATGTTTTCTTCTAAGATTTTTATGATTTTGAGTCTAACGTTTAAGTCTTTAATCTATTTTAAATTTGTTATTGTGTATGGTATAATAAGGTATTTTAATTTTCGTTTTTTGCATGTATCTGTCCAGTTTTTCCAACACCATTTTTTAAATAGACTATCTTTACCCCATTGTATGTTTGGCCACTTTTGTCAACAATTAGTTGACTATAGAGGCGTGGGTTTATTTCTGGGCTGTCTATTCTGTTCCATTTATTTATTTGTCTGTTTTTATGCCAGTGCCACACTGTCTTGATTACTATGACCTCTTAGTATATTTTTATATCAGGTAGCATATTTCCTTCAGAATTTGTTTTCCTTTCTCCAGATTACTGTGGTTATTCAGGATCATTAGTGGTTCCACAATTTATTGAAATATTTGTTCTAGTTTTGTGAAGTATGTCATTCACATCTGGAAAAGAATTGTGTTGAATCTATAGATGTCTTGGGGAGTATAAACATTTTAATGGTGTGAATTCTTCCTGTCTGTAGACATGTATGTGCTTCTAATTATTTGTATCTTCTTCACTTTCTTGCTTCAGTGTCTTATAATTGTTTGAGTATAGATTTTTTACTTCCCTGGTTTAATTTATTCTTAGCTATTTAATTCTCTTTGAAGCAATTGAGAATAAGATTTTCTTAATTTCCCTTTCTGATAGTTCATTTTGGGGGTATAAAAATACAACTTATTTCTGACTATTTTATATCTTGGTACTTTTCTTAATTCATTTATCAGTTCTAGTAGTTTTATGGTGGAATCTTTAAGGTTTTCCATATATAGTATCATGTCATCTGCAAATAATGACAGTTTTACTGCTTCCTTTCTAGTTTGGATAACTTTTCTTTCTTCTTCTTACCTGATTGTTGTGTCAGGGACTTCCAGTGTTATGTTGAATAGTGGAGGTAAAAGCAGACATCCCTGTCTTGTTCCCGATCTTAAGGGAAACACTTGTTTTTGCCCGTTGAGTATGACGTTGGCTGTGTTTTTGTCATATATGGTCTTTACTATATTGAAGTATGTTTCCTTTATTCTCATTTTGCTGAATGTTTTTTATCATAAATAGGTGCTGGCTTTTATTGGACGCTTTTTCTGCATCTTTTGATATGATGGTGTGTTATCTTTCATTTGTTTATGTAGTATATCACATCTATTTATCTGCAGATATTTTACCAACCATTCATCCCCTGAATAAATCCCACTTATCTACTGGTGGACACTTGGACTGCTTCCAAAACTTAGTTATTGTAAATAATTGTGCAGTGAACATAGGAGTGTATATATTCTTTTGAGTTAGTGTTTCAGTTTTCTTCTGATATAGTCCCAGAATTGTAATCATTAAAGATTAAACTTCTTTTGGTTGGTTTGAAACCCTTATTACTCACAGCCCCAATTCTGACAGTGAGGTACCATGGTCTTCATGTTTCATTCTTAACAGTGAGGCAGTGAGGTATAATATATATACAGTTAATATGAAGTAAATTATACTTCATATTTTTAAAATGTGGGACTCTTTTCCATCTATGAGTCTGGCAATATATTAAGGTCATGTTCTTTTAATTATTATTATTAAGCATCTATAATTGTCATTTCTAATTTTTGAAAGTTAAGTATTATTTAATTTCTCCATTTGGAAATATAAATAAAGGACTACAAATATATGGTACTATTTAATATGTAATTTCAAGAACAACATATTAACTATATTAACTTGTTATACATTTCTTAAGTGTTCAGTCATTCAATAATTTAGCATAAAATTTATTTCTTAAACTTACATGTCTTCTTTTTCACTTTTTAAGACATCTGTCCTTTAATGCCAATCTTTTTGATGTATTTGCTATGACTTTATAAGTGGAAATAGCTGCAATGTTCTATATATAATGGAATATAAAATATACACACTTATATGTATATGTGTGTATGTATAGCAGTGTGAAATCTTTATATGTGAAAGATATGGAAAACTGAAATGAAGGTGGAGGACTGAGAAACACTGTGTACTTAATATTAAATTTAAGTCAAAATATAATATTCTGCAAGATAAACATGGAACATCTTACAATGTCATAAAGTGAGTAAGTCCTCAAAAATTAATTCTGGGCACATGTCAAAGATACTTAAGAGCCAACTGAAAAAGTTCCAATGACCAAAGGTGAAACAATTTTAACAACAAAATAAAATAACATTTAATAATAAACCAAAGTCAAAAATAAATATTCATAAGTTCATAATAATATTAAATATAAAAATAAATGAAAAAAGGAAAATCTCTTGTGAGAAGAGTTCCAAATAATTGTGTACATATTCTTTCTTCAAGGAGGTGGAGCTGAATACTGTGCTTTATGTGCAGGCTGCACATAATGACTTCTTTCCACAGAGTAAATATGGTATGTAAGCTTTGTGGGGAAGGAGAAAAGTACATGAGAAAAATACTATCACAGCTAGGTAATCAGGATTAACATTGAAAGTGCTCAGTCATGTTGACAGTATATACATTTGTTATGGTGTGATTTTAATGGTACATTACCTCTATCATCTCCCTCTAAAATATCCATCACCTCTTCAATTCTAATCATGTGAGAAACATCAGACAAGTCCAAGTCAGGGAATATTTAATAAAATAACTGGTATGTCATCTTCCAGTCATCAATACCATCAGAGTAACTGTCACAAACAAGAAGAGCCTAAAAAGACACAACAAATAAATGTGTTGTCGAATAGAAAAGGGACCTTAGATAAAAACTGAAGAAATCTGCATAAAGAATGGATTTTAATTAACAATAATGTATCAGTATGGGTTATTTAACTGTAGCATATGTGCTGTGATAATATATTAATAATAAAAAATACTGTGTCTTGGTTTTATGGTGATTTTTTATACTAGTGTTAAACTTTCATAATTTTTCCGTTAAAAAGTACAATATTTTTAGCAAAAGTTACCTTAGTAAATAGACTTCATAAATCTATATTATAAGACCACCCAATTTTAAAAACAGAATTTGCTTTTTGTTTATTATATTAATTTTTTCCTTGGCAATTGATTAAAAGGATACTAAAATAAAATCAGTGTGCTGTTATCTCTTCCTGCAAAAGTCTTGTATATTGGCAACAAGATAATATCTTAAAGGCAATTCATAAGGAAGTCAGCTGAAATTTTGACAGCATCTGAAAACTTCATGCAATTTCAAGTCCTATCATGATAATGCTGATTTTAGTTATCATTTAGTTATCATACCCACTTTTGAGGCAATAGCAACTAATAAGATCATAGTAGAGTATAATAGAAAATCATTGTTATTCAATCTCTGAAAACACTTTGGATATTAATAAAGTGACATATTTATTGATGTTTTCAAGTGAAAACATATCCTGATATTTCTATTTATTTTCATTGCTATTTGTCATTGAATTTTTAACAGGAAAGGAAAGGCACATTTAAATCAAGCTTCCTCATATAAAAATCTTTATGCCCTCATGTTAAAATGAAATATATAGTCAGTTAGTATATTTTATTCATGATGATTTTGTTTCATTGAGATTATAATTTTACTTAAGGGAATGGAAAGTGTGCTGGCCTAGTGATTGAGAAATAAGATTTTGTAAATAGATTAAGAAAGAACTAGCTAATAAAAGATGACTAAAGTGAGAAAATCAGAATCAAATAATTCCCAATTATTTGATGTTTGAAGATGGATCAAGTATTATTAAAATTTTAAACAAAAAAACACTATGTAAGGTTTTATTCTGAGATATTTCCCAAACCTACATATGGATATAATACAGATGCATCACTTTCATTTGCTTTGGAAGAAAGCAATGCCATTGATCATGTTTACTGTAACTATCAGAAGTGGATCCTTTGCTACTGCTGGTTAAACTTTCTTAATCTGTTAGCATTGTGACTTGTCTACCGCATGCATTCAGGTGTTCCTGTATAGAATGGAGACATCTTGCCCTTCTCACACCTTATCTATCGCTATGGCTTCTAGAGTAACTATATTACACACCTTTCAATTTCTCTCAGCAGGCCATTAATGTAACTGATTGGGTTTTGGTCATTCTGCTACCAGCTTACTCAATAGAAGGTATCTGATAAATCTTTTAACTATTGTTTCCCTGTAAAAGGAGACTGCTGTCAGCACAGTAGCATTTAGCTGTCTTTTTCTAGTTAATGTTTAATACAGTAGCTATAAAAAAAAACAATAAATAACCACATGCACAACAAATTCTCACATAAAACTGTAGCCAACCCAACTATTTCATTTAGTCTTATACGTGTTATAACATTCAACAAGCCAGGTGCTAACTCAGACGTTGATATTTGTGTTGGTTTCCTCCATTCAACAAGTGTTTATTGCATGCATTACATTTTCTTAAGCACTCTAAGAATGAAAAGACAAATAATACATGTTGATTCTCACTATTGGTTTACAATATTGTTAAGGAGGTTTAAGTGTATTCATTTAAAAGGTTTCATGGCAATAAAAAGAAGTATACTGCAAAAACAGTTAAAGTTGCTTGGCCGTAAAGCCCTGCAAGTATTCAAAGATAAGAAATAATTTTAAACAAAGGAACCTTAGAATGCTTAATGGGGGAGATATGATTTGAGGTGAATCTTAAGGATTGCATAGCATTTTGATACGGCTATGGGGAAGAATAAATTCCAAATAGGAGGAAAAGCATGGAGTGTCTTTAAAAAAAAAGCACACTGGTGAATGGATAAAGAAGATACATAACTCATCAATATTATTCACCAAAAAAAAAAAAGGGAATGCAATCTTGCATGGATGCATCTAGAGGGTATTGTGTTAAGTGAAATAAGTCAGACAGAGAAATAAATGTATAGTATGGTTTTATTTACAGGTGGAATCTAAAAAGGAACGAAACAAATGAACAAACAAAAAACAAAAACAGACTCACAAAAACAGAGATAAAATTGGTGGTTGACAGGGGAAGGGAATGAGGAAACAGGTGAAAAAAGTGAAAAGGAATATAGTTAAAAGTATTGTGATAAAGCTTGCATGATGACAGATGATTATTAGACTAAGTGTGTCAATCTCACTATAAGGTATATAAATGTTTAATTACTTTATTGTACAACTGAAACTAATATAATATTGTATGCCAACTATATTTAAATAAAAAATAAATGCACTGAAGCATGGAAGTTTAATGTCTATTCAAATGGCACATTTCAGTTTGGTTGTACTGAATGATATACATTGGAGAATAGTACAAAATTAAGCATAAAGAAAGATTAGTCACAAATTATGGAAGGTTTTAAAAGACAAGATAAGGACTGTTTGCACTTTATCTTAGAGGACAAGGCTTATTAACCTCCAAGAATTTGCTGAAATATTTTTGTGTTTGTGGGTAATGTTAAAAGGAAGTTTCACTTGACTTCCTAATATTCTGTTCCATTTCACAGGATGAGCAGAATAATGAATGCATTAATGGAGCAAAGAATGTATGTTAATATATATAATATTTTAGGGAATAAAAATGAGGTGAAAAAATAGAAAATACAAGGCTTGACACATGAAATATTCACTTAAGATATTTAGTTTTTAAAATAGCATGATATTGTTATCAAAGACTGGTTGAAAGAAATTCCAAGACTTTGTATTCTTTACTAATACATTTAAATAAGTGATATTTAATTTTGAAAAATCTTTCAGTTCTTATTATACTTTTATTCTGGTAAGAAAAACTAACATGCAATCTTCAAAATATTAAGTACACAATAGAATATTGTTAACTATAGGCACAGTGTTGTATAGCCGATTTTTAGAACGTACTCATCTTATGTAACTGAATCTTTATACTGGTTGAACAGAAACTCCGTGTTTCCCACTACCCTCAGCCCTTGGAAACTACCAGTCTACTCTAGTTTTTATGAGTTTGACTATTTCATGTACCTTATATAAATGAAATCATCCAATTTTTGTCATTCAGTAACTCCTTATTTCTTTTTTTTATAAATAAATTTTTATTTTAATGGGGTGACATCAATAAATCAGGGTACATACATTCAAAGAAAACATTTCCAGGTTATCTTGTCGTTTAGTTCTGTTGCATACCCATCACCCGAAGAGAGATCGTCCTCCGCCACCCTCCATCCAGTTCTCTCTGTACCCCTCCCCCTCCCTCTCTCCCTCCTTCCCTCCCCCCCCCCCGTAACCACCACACTCCTGTCCATGCCTCTTAGTCTCGCTTTTATGTCCCACCAATGTATGGAATCCTGCAGTTCCTGTTTTTTTCTGATTCGCTTATTTCACCCCGCACAATGCTACCAAGACTCCACCATTCCGCTGTAAGTGATCCGATGTCATCATTTCTCCTAGCTGAATTATTTCACTTAGCATGATGTACTCCAGGTCATTCATATTGTTGCATATGGAAGAATTTCTTCTTTTTTAAAAGCTGAAAAATCACATGAATTTTTTTTTGTTTTCTTATTCTATAAATGAGTATGGTTAAAATGTGCATTAACATTAGAGAAGAAAGTACTGCACAGTAAATGTAAGAATATATTTTAATTAGATTAGCATTAAAAAACAAAAATATACAGAATCCTATATACAGTAAAATATACAGTGTACATACATATATAAAATACATGATATATATATACATCTATGTTTATATTCAATATATTCTTAGATACATATATTTATATGTATTCTTAGTAATGTTGAGACATTGAGTCATTTTTAACTTACACACTTTTCATACTGATTTCTGTCAAGTTTACTCTTGGAGATTTTCATCATTGTCCAGTATCTACTATATTTAATGAAGTATACTAAGGAGAACATAAAGTTATTTTTTCTCATTTCAAGCTTTTTAAAATCATTTTTGTTTAAATATAAAATATGCTTTAATTTTTTTTTCAGAGTCTCTAGTTCCTTTTATGTATCCTGCATATCTGGACATTAGCTTCATCTCTTTCATCAAGACATTATATTCATGGCAATTACTTTACCTTTGTTTTAATAGGTGTACCTAATTTTTATATGCTTTTTTTTAGTTCAGCAATACCAGACACTCTGATTATACCATTTGTTCATAATTGAGCATTTCTTTACAAAACATCTAAAACAGTGTTTCCCAACGTGGGGCCCACGCCCCACAGGGGGACAATTCGATAGTTAAGGGGGCCATTTAAATGCAATGCTAGATATTGGTGCCAAATTTAACAAAAAATGCAATTCTTAAATAATTGCGGTAAATAATTATTAAGTATAATTTCGTTTGACGAGACCAAAATATCAACTGGGTGATTGGCGTCGTCAAGTAAACTTCGTCCTGGGTTCACCGCGGAGCGTGCCGTCTGCCGCGGGGAACCCCGGACATTTTAAAAACTCGCTAAACAACGCAGTTATTCTCACCTAATTGGCCCATTGCAACTTCTGTAGTGTTTCACATCATTCAGTTGGTGTTAATTTGAAATAAGTGTCAGTCAAAACTGTTGTAAAAGCTCGTTGATTTAATAAATATACATATATATATTGCATAGATATAATTGGTAAGTATTTGATTTCATTTTTATCAATATTAAACTCTTTATTTATTTATAAAATCTCTGTGCAGCAAGCATCAAGCGCAAGGGTCACACTAAATTAAAATAATAAATTAATATAGAAAAATCTGTATTAAAATTATTTGGAATTTAAATTTCTGTTTTTCATTATATGTTTTGAAATTTTACTTACTGTGTTTTGTTAACAATTTCATAGTGATTTCTTCCTAGAACCTATCATTTATGTTTATTAAGTGAACAAATCAATTTTTTAATGTTAAAAATTATGTATGTTACATAGGGGGGGACATAAAAATTTTAGAAAGGTTAAGGTGGGACATGGCACAAAAAAGGTTGGGAAACACTGATCTAAAATAACATGACATTATGATTCTCACAGTGAGTTGTGCCTGATAAGAGGCAATAGAAATTTGACAATATTAATTTCCTGAATCAATACCTATGAATTTTAAGCAAAAATCACTGAAAGGTCATACCTGAGTTTGTACATAACAATACTCCCTTGCTGCTGTGCCAAATGCAAACCAGTTTTCTTCTTGTCTTTTGATCCGCTCTATGCTACTGGCTACAAACATAGAGAATAATTGGTAATTGTTATGGACAGCAGACAAAGTGTGACTTTGTAGTTTATGGTATTTTTTTCCTAGAAAATCATTGTTTTCATAGTCTACCTCAGTTTGTACTCAATTTTCTCAAAATATCAGGCATCATGTGTTTTATAAAACTAATGGGAATGAAAAAACACCTTGATGAAATGGTTAATACGCTGAAGAAAAAAGTAATGAATTCATATGAGCAATATAATTTATCTTTCAGTCATGCTAACCAACCTAAAATGCCCATTGTTTTCTGGAGGAAAGAAAAGGCATTTATGGCTCCTCAGCCAACTCAGCTAAAGTGTGTTTGTGTCCTGGGTGTTTTTCTACCACAGACTATATAAAAAAGCACAATAGGGTGCATTCTGGAGTCAGATGATTAGAATTAAAAGCCAGTTATACCACTTATCTGTGTTATGACCTCATAACAGATAAGTGTTACGACCTCAAGTGGGTTACTATCCTCTTTGTGCCTCAGTTTCTTTCTTTTTAATTAATTATTATTGAGGTAACAATAGTTAATAACATTATGTAAAATAACATTATGTATAATAATATTATAATTTGATATCTGTATACTCTATTGCATGATCCCATCAAAAGTCTTGTTTTATGTGTTACCATATATTTGATTTCCTTTACCCATTTCACTTTCCCCTCAATGCCTTCACTTCTGGTAACCACCACTCTCCTGTCTGTATCTGAGTTGGTTTTTGTTTTGTTCTGTAAGTTCAATTGTTTGATTTTATATTCTCTATTTGAGTAAAATCAGACAGCTTTTGTCTTTTTTCCATCTAACTTATTTCACTTAACATAATACTTTCAAGATATATCCATGTTGTCATAAATGAAATTTCATCTTTTATATGAGTAAGTAATATTCCATTGTGTGTGTGTATACATACCACATATTCTTTGTCCGTAAATCAATTGATGGGCACTTAAATTCTTTCTTTATCTTCATGTATTTGTGATTTTTTTCCAGATTTCTTTTTATAGTTGATTTCTAGTTTTATATTATTGTTGAAAAAAATATTTGATGTGATTTCAACCTTAAATTTTTGAGATATGTTTTAAGTCCCAACATATGGTCTATTATTGAGAATGTTTCATGTATACTTGGCAATGATATGTATTATGTCACTTTTGGATGGAAAGTGCTGCAAATATCCATTAAGTCCATCTGTTCTAATGTGTTATTTGAGGCTGCTTTTTATTTTTATTTTTTTTCTTTCTGTCTAGATGATCTATTCATTAATTTAAGCGGAGTGTCAAAATCTCCTACTATTATTGTTTTATTTTCTATTTATTCCTTTAGTTTTTTAAAAAATAATTGCTGTATATATTTTGGTGCTTTTAATTTGAGTGCACATATATTAATAAATATTATATTTTTTGATGTATTGCTCCTTTATAATCATCAAATGTCCATCTTTTTCTCTTGTTACCTTGTCTTTTTTATTGAATTTATTGGAGGTAACACTGATTAATCAATTTACCTAAGTCTCAGGTATACCATTCCATAATTCATCATCTGTACTCTGCACTAAACATTCACCACCCCAAGTTAAGTCTTTTTCCATCATCATTTATCTCCCATCTATTTTTTTATATAAGTATGGTTACCCACACTTTTATCTGGATACTATTTGTTTGTAGTTCCATCTTTCACCGTTTCACTTTGAGCCTGTTTGTCTTTGGAGCTGAGATAGATCTCCTAGAACAGCATAGAGTAGGTCTTGTTTTTCAATACATCAAGTTACACTGTGCCTTTTGCCTGGAGAATTAAATTCACTTACATATATAAATAGAATGATTATTGATATTTGAGTACTTCACTACTGCCATTTTTTTGGTTTATTTTCTGGTTACTTTGTATCTCCAATGTTTCTTTTCATTTGTTTTCTGTATGCCATTTTGATTTGGTGTAGAACATGTCATCGATAAAATAGTCCTTTTACTTTTAATAGCATCTTATTTTCATTTACTTATACAAATTCTGTCCTTTCCTTCCTTCCCTTTTATGCTTTTGTAGTCATAAATTATTCCTTTTTATGTTGTGTATTCATTACAAAATTGAAGTTGCTATAGTTATTTTAATGTTTACTTCTCAAATATTTCTGTTATAATACTATTCAAAAATAGAGCTGCATTTTTAAATTTTATTTGTCTTTCACCTTACTCAAAGTTTTGTATACTTTATTTTTGTTTAAAATAGAATGGTTTCATTATTCCTTGTCATGAGTTTCTTGTGATAAATTCTCTCAGATTTTATTTATCTGGGAAAACATCTTAACGGATAGCTTTGCTAGATATGTTATTCTTGGCTGTAGTTTCAGTTTTTGAGTATACTGACTATATATCATTACACTGTCTCTAGACAGAAATGCTGTGAGAAATATGATGCTAATCTGATGAGGTTTTCTTTCTAAGTTACTGGGTTTTTTTTCCATCTGCATTGTTGACTTTTTCATTTTCATTGAATTTATTGGGGTGACATTGGTTCACAAAGCCATATAGGTTTCAAGTGTACAACTCTACAAAACATCATTTGCACACTGCATTGTAGGCCCGTCACCCCAAAGTCTCTTTTCATCCTCATTTCTTCTGTTTGCCTGTTCCACCTCTTTCCATCCCCTTTTCTCCCTGGCTACCACCATGCAGTTGACTTTTAATAGTTTTAATATAACGTGTCTTAGGAAATGTCTTTTTGGTTGAAATAAAGTCTTCTCTTAGCTTCTACTTGGATATCTAGTTTCTTCTCTAAGTTTGGGGAATTCTCATCAATTATTTATTTGAATAGGCTCTCTGTTTTCTGTTTCCTTCTCCTTCTGAGATGCCCATTATCTTTATGCTGTTTTTTTCTAATTGAATCAGATAATTCTCATCAGTTCTTTTATTTTTTAATCTTATTTTTGTCTGTTCTTTCACCTGAAACATTTCTAGATTTCTATATTTAAGCTCACTAATTCTTTCTCCCATATGGTCTGCTCTACATCAATGCTTTATAATTCATTCTTCATCTTACTTACTGAGTTCTTCAGCTCCAGAATTTGTTTGGTTCTTTTTTATGATTTCCATATCTTAGGTAAAGTACTCCTTCTGTTCATTAATTTTATTATTGAGTTTATTAAACTGCCTTTAGATTTTACTTATATCTCATTGTTTCTTCATATGTTACTTTGAATTTCTATTGTTCATAACCTTCCATTGCTTTGGGCTTGGTTTCAAGAGAATTGTTATTTTCTTATGTGTTTCCATGTTACTTCCCTTGGTTTTACATGGTGCTGGATATGTTATTCTTCTTTGGTGACTGGAAGTGATGAACATCTTTTATATTTAGGACCATTTTGATTTTAACATTTCAGCAGGTTGATAAATACAGGTTTTTCTTTTGTTTTATAATATATGGTGCTATAGCACAAGTCATCCTTTTCTTATGTTTCCAGGGTCATGTAAGGGTGCATTGCTGTGTTTGTTCAAGTTGCCACCTGGGTGACTGAGTGATGAATGCTCTGTCTGTGTTTGAGTCACTTGGGTTGGGGCATAACTACTATGGTGATGGAAAATGACAGTTGGGAGTGAAATGTATTTGCAATTAGCACCTGGTTTTCTATGGCTGCTCTGAAAGCCTGTTAGCTATGTCTCTATTGCTGCTACCAGGCTTCACAGCAATTTCAGGACAAATACAGATTCTGTAGTGCCAATGCTGCTTCTGTTTTATCTTTCACCCACCATTGTGTGAGGGCCAAACTCCAACTCCTTTTCTGTTAACTCATTTTCTGAGGCTGCACGCTCAGTCACAAGGGCTGGAGAACCATGTCTGGGGGCTCTATCACTGTTCTTCACCCCATCTTTTCCTATGTGTTTTAATATGCCCACTTCCTTATTGATGTTTGAATCTGTCAGGCATCTTAGAGTTTTCAACAAAGGAACTTTTCTTGGGTTATATATGTCAAATTAGTTGTAGATATTTGGGTATATAAAAAAGGAGCAATCTCACTTCACCATGATGCTCAATAGGTCTTTTTCTTTGATTTTTAAAAGGAAGAAAATATGTACATCTATCTCATATGGCTGTGTGGAACAGTAATTGAAGCAAAGATATAAAGTCATTTAGACAGTACCTCACATATAAGTGTTAAATAAATGTTAACAATTATGAACAATTTTCATCATAACTCAATTATCTTGTAGCATAAGCATACTAGAGTTTCATATAGGTATATGAAAAAACATTTCCTAATTAGTCATTAATTAATCATTCAGTTAATTATTTTATAATAACTATGAGGCGTTGTTATTTTACAAATTTGTTTGTTTTATTTCTCATTTGAAGAAATTTCCATGTCCTCATAATCTAGTCAAATACAAACATGCTTCTTATATACACTAGAGAGTATATCTGAAATATTAATGTTTAATAGATAATGTTTTTTAGCTACCCAAGCAGAGAATTGAATTTGAGAAATTTGAAGATTCATTTTAATAGATCATTGTACAATTTAGATTGTGATGAAATCAAACTAATTAAATATAACATCCAAGATATTAAAAACAAAGTGTTTCTTAGATATTCTACCAGCACATTTTGAGAAATGAATACAATGAATGTTTAAACCTACCCTTTAGAAAGGCTAGGTTTAGCTTTTCTTTAAGGGAATAGAAAGTACTTATTTTGGGCTTTTCAGGCCACCTATTCTTGGTAGCAACTACTACTCAACTCTGACTTCATTGTAAAACAGCCATATGCTATATGTAAATGAATGAGTTATAATTCAAATAAAACTATATTTATGAATATTGATTTTCATAATTTCAGATAATTTTATTTTTTCCTTTTTATTTTGTTAGCCACATAAAAAAGTAAAAATTCATTTTTAACTAATGAACCATACAAAACATGGCTTACTAAATTTGGCCCATCGGACATAGGTTGTCAAACCTTGTCCTAGAAGCACTTTGTAAGATATGAAGAGACTATTTTCTCCAATAGATGACCAGAAAAATTGTGTCATGTTGACAACCTTAGCTGAGATACATTGCTTATTTTTTAGAGATGCTTTGGTTTGACATTCTACTTAAAATCAATTTTGCATGTCAAATTGTTCTCATCACTGTTAAAGAAGTTATGACTGCAGGTGTTTTACACTGATACAAAACAGTAAATTAAAGTCAAGAAAATGTATTACTATAGATTCTTCTCATGTCTGGGCAACAAAAATCACATGAAAGTAAAAATCTCACCATAATGACTATTTCATTTACACATTTAGTAAACATTTAGAATTCATAATATATCAAAAGTAACTTTACAGAGAGAATGACGTAAAAAAAATCCTATACTCTAGTTGTTTACATTCTATACAAGATATAATATATATATGTATACTTATAATGAAAGTTGAAATGTAATAAGTGGTATAATAATTATATATCAAATAAACCATAGATAATGTTAGTATTTTGTGTATTTAAAAAATGAGTTACAAAAACTGTACCCTTACTGTTTAAAAACAACTGTACACTTAGTTCCAGTATGTCTACTACTGATATATTTATTTGTGTGTGTATGTGTGTGCATGTATGTGACATGTTTATTACTTTGGACAGTAATTATGTGTTTCCTAGTTACATAAAAAGCTAGCTGTTTCTCTACACGAAGGCAATGTTTATATTAGGTAAAGACCAAATACTTAAACAGAGTATCACAAACAGCATTTGCTTTTAGAGCCTAGTGACAATATTGTTTTATTCCTGTTTCTGGACTACTCATACTAGTCCCTACAGTTAAAAAAAAAAGTGAAATGAGCAATACTAGAAAAACACCTCATGACCCAAATACTCCAACCTTATCCATTTAGCTAATTTCCACATTTATTTTTAAAACTTACTTCATTTTCCTCTGTGAAGCTGTAAATAGCACTATCTTCTAGGCAAGTGGTCGGCAAACTCATTAGTCAACAGAGCCAAATATCAAACAGTACAACGATTGAAATTTATTTTGAGAGCCAAATTTTTTAAACTTAAACTACAGTGTGTCCATAAAGCCATGGTGCACTTTTGACCGGTCACAGGAAACCAACAAAAGATGATAGAAATGTGAAATTTGCACCAAATAAAAGGAAAACTCTCCCAGTTTCATACCTATTCAGGGCAGTTCGATGTGGGCTCACACACAGATTTTTTAAGGCTCCTTAGGTAGCTATCCCGTATAGTCTCTACAGACTTGTCACTGACTGATGGCCTACCAGAACGGGGTTTCTCCACCAAACTGCTGGGTTTCCTTCAATTGCTTATCCCACCGAGTAATGTTATTTCTATGTGGAGGCACTTCGTTATAAGTGTGTCGATATTCACATTGCACTTTGGTCATGGATTCGAATTTAGCGAGCCACAGAACACACTGAATTTTCCTCTGTACCGTCCACATCTCTACTGGCATGGCTGTGGGCTGCTCCATTGTATACACGGTGTTACGTCATCATCTGCGCGCACGCACATGCTGCCATATCATCCTACTGAAACTGGGAGGGTTTTCCTTTTATTTGGTGCAGATTTCACATTTCTATCATCTTTTGTTGCTTTCCTATGACCAGTCAAAAGTGCACCATGACTTTACGGACACATTGTATATAGGTAGGTACATTCCTTATTGAGGTAGCTCCCAAATGTGGATTTTGTGGAAGAGCACACTCAAGGGCCCAAAGAGCAGTATGTGGCTCATGAGCCAAGGTTTGCCGACCCGGGTTCTAGGCTATTGGTCTCAGTAAGGATGATTTTTTTTTTGCAGACATCTGATTCCACTTTTTATATGTTCTTATGTTTATTACATTATAATGAAAAGAAGGCTGTATGTATCAAAATAGATTAATAAATTTATCAAATTTATTTAGTTGTAATTTATGGACAACCAAATTACACAGAGAAGACTATACATATTTTTGTAAGATTATTCTAAAAGAAGTTTTCTATAGTCACATCATCAAGACCAATTAGATTTTTTTTATCAAAACCCATGTAAAACGTGTGTAATATTTCTGCTAATGTAGTGTTTATTTGTTTGAAATAAGACCTTTATTTACATTAAAAAGGTATTTTTATATAAAAATTAAAAAATCAATCAACAAAATGAAAAGACAACTTATGAAATGTGAAAAAATATTTGTAAATTATCTATCTAAGGAGGGGTTAATACCAAAAATATATAAATAATACAACTCAATACCAAAATAATGATAATATGAACTAAAAATAGGCAGAAAAGGTAGACCTTTTTATTTTTATTTATTTATTTATTTATTGTATTTTTTTTTTCTGAAGCTGGAAATGGGGAGAGACAGTCAGACAGACTCCCCCGCATGCGCCCAAACGGGATCCACCCGGCATGCCCACCAGGGGCGATGCTCTGCCCACCAGGGGGCGATGCTCTGCCCCTCCAGGGCATCACTCTGCTGCGACCAGAGCCACTCTAGCGCCTGGGGCAGAGGCCAAGGAGCCATCCCCAGCGCCCGGGCCATCTTTGCTCCAATGGAGCCTTGGCTGCGGGAGAGGAAGAGAGAGACAGAGAGGAAGGAGAGGGTGTGGAGAAGCAAATGGGTGCTTCTCCTATGTGCCCTGGCTGGGAATCAAACCCGGGTCCCCCACATGCCAGGCTGACGCTCTACCGCTGAGCCAACCGGCCAGGGCCACTTAGACCTTTTTTAAAGAAGATATCAAAATGACTAAGAGCTGTATGAAAAGGTGTTCAATGTCACTAATCATCAAGGAAATGAAAAGAACATTATGATGAGATATCACCTCACACATGTTAGAATGGTTATTATATAAACTATAAGATCTATCAAGTGTTGATGAAGGTGTTGAGAAATGGGAACCTTTGTACACTGTTGGTGGAAATGTGAAATTGTAGAGTTCAGTTTGAAAATTCCTCAAAAAATTAAAAATATAACTACCATTTCACATACTATAGTGGTTTTCAACGGCCAGTCCACAGACTGGTGCCAATTTATAAGAAATTTCAAACCAGTCCATGAAAGAGTTAACCACCTTAATGTTGTATGAAGATTAAAGAGTCTATAATCTTTGAGTCTATAATATTCATACAATATATATATATGATATTATATATAATATATACATATAATATTCATACTATATATGATTTTATATATATATATGATTGCACAAGTTTCTTTCTTTTTAATGGCTAAATTTAGTCATGTACAAACATCAGTGAATCTTAAGGACATTATGTTAAGTGAAATAAGTCAGACAAAGTCAAATGCTCTACGACCTTACTTAAATGTGGAATATAAAAGAGCCAAACTCATAGATTTAGATAGTGGATTAGTAGCTTGATGGTTTCTGGTGCTTCAGGGTAAAGACAAGGGGGAGATATTGGTCAAAAGGTACAAATTTCCAATTATAAATATGAATTCTGATGACCTAATATACACCATAGTGCCTATAATTAATAGTACTGTATAATACAGAAAATAGCTAAGACAGATCTTAAACATTCTTATTACAAAAAATAAATAATAATTATGTGAGTAGATAGATGTGTTATCTAACTTTATTGTGGTAATGATTTTACAATATATAAGTGTATCAAATCATCATACTATACACCTGAAACCTACACAATGTTTTATATCAATTGTATCTCAACATAACTGGGAACAAAGATTCAAAAAATAAAAAATATATAAAGATATGTTAAAATAAGGATAGCTGTTTTAAAATGAAGCAAGGCATGATCTTATTATCTGAAAATAGCTAAAATTGGTGAGTATACTGTTAAAAAAATAGAGACAGGGAGTAGAAAAGTGGTTAACAGAAGCTGGAGCATAAGGGAAATGGGGAGAGAATGGGTACAAAATTTCAGCTGAAAAATTAATAGGTTCTACGTATACAATTTAAAATGATGAAGATAGTTGGTAACATTGTGTAACTAAAATTTGCTGAGAATAAAATCTAAATATTTTTACCCATATTAATTAATTAATTGAATTAATTAATATATAGAGTGATGGAAGTATTCACTATATCATGGAATTCTTTAACAATGTATATGTATAATAAATCATCAAAATGTACACTTTAAATATCTTACTATTTCATTTCTAATTATACCTTAATAAAGTTTAAAAAGAATGCTAAATATATTTAATGATTCAAAAACTACATTTTACCATTTTAGTATACACCTACCTAGTGTGACAGCCAGAAATAATAAACATCTTATGGCTTAATCATGGGAAATAAAACTTACACATAATTTTTAATTGTATTTAAGAGTCTTCATTTGTTTTATGGATTATTAAAACTAATATAATGTGATATGATATAATAATGATTTTATTGTGACATTCTTTTCCATTGGTCCCTTTGAGTACATGTTTACACATTTTAAAATTAAATTTATTGGAGTGACATTAGTTAATAAAATTATATAGGTTTCAAGGGTGCATTTCCATGATACAGAAGCTATATATTGCATTGTGAGCCTACTACCCAAAGTCAAATCATCTAACAACATTATATATTTGCCCTTCTTTACCCTTTACTAATCCCCCAACACGTTTCCTTCTGATAAACACCATACTGTTGTCTGTGTCTATGAGTTTCAGTTTTATATTCCACATATGAATAAAATAAAATGGCTCTTAGCTTTTTCTAACTGATTTATTTTGCTTATTATAATATTCTCAAAAAGTCCCTCCATGTTGTTAGAAATGGTAGTATTTTATCTTTTCTTATGACTGAGTAGTATTCCATAACATATATGTACCACATTTCTTTATCCAATCATCTATGGGAGGACATTTTGTTTGACTCCAGGTCTTGGCTACTGTGAATAATGCTGCAGTAAACATAAGGGTGCATATATACTTGCAAATAAATGTTAAAAGAATTTTTGAGTAGATAACTTAAAAAGGAGTTTCTAGGTCATATGGTAGCTCTATTCTTAATTTTTTGGAGAACTTTCATAATGTTCTCCATAATGGCTGTACCAGTTTATATTCATACCAGCAGAGAATAAGGGTTCTTTTTCTCCACAATCTTTCCAACACTTGTTATTACTTTTCTTAGCCATTCTATCATGTGATTTGGTATCCCATTGTAGGTTTGATTTACATTTTTTGTAATAACTAAAGAAATTGAGCATCTTTTCATGTGTCTGTTGACCATTTGTGTGTCTTCTTGAGAGAATTATTTGTTCAAGTCCTCTATTCATCTTTTAATTGGATTCTTTGTTTGGTGTTGAGTTGTATGAGTTTTTTTATAAATTTTTGATATTAACTTCTTCTCATAGCTGTTTTTTGAAAATATCTTCCCCCATTTGGTTGGTTGTTTTTTTTTTATGCTGTTGGTGGTTCCTTTTGTTGTGCAGAAGCTTTTTTAGTTTTATATAGTACCTCCTTTGAGGTCTTCTTCTTTTTCATGTCATCAGTTTATCCTGCTTGCCCACCATGAGATGTTTCAGTGCATAAATTTCTAAGACTTGTTTGTGAATTGAATAGAAAATCCTTTATTGAATTACAGCTGTTCAAATTGGGGAAGAGAATAGGGAGAGGAGGTGTCTTTCACACTTACGTTCCTCTTACTTCAATTAAATTATACTATTTTAAATATTAATGATGGTTATACCTGTATAGAAAGCCATGATTTGGATTAAATGGAAACATTGTATGTTTTTGTTTTATATTATTCATATATTTTTCTTCTTAAGTAACAAATTCAGTCATTTAAAGCAGCATTATATCTGAAAATAGAAGAGCAGATGATATATAACAATAGTTTACACAAAAAGATGCATCATTTCTTTAGAGAAAATGTTTTATTTACTATAGGCTTAGAATATTGGCTTAATTTATGCAACTTGGAATAATAATATTATCTGCGTAATACAAGTTTTTATTTTTTTTTAATTTTTTTTATTTTTATTTTTTTATTTTTTTTTCATTTTTCTGAAGCTGGAAACGGGGAGAGACAGTCAGACAGACTCCCGCATGCGCCCGACCGGGATCCACCCGGCACGCCCACCATGGGGCGACGCTCTGCCCACCAGGGGGCGATGCTCTGCCCATCCTGGGCGTCGCCATATTGTGACCAGAGCCACTCTAGCGCCTGGGGCAGAGGCCACAGAGCCATCCCCAGTGCCCGGGCCATCTTTGCTCCAATGGAGCCTTGGCTGCGGGAGGGGAAGAGAGAGACAGAGAGGAAAGTGCGGCTGAGGGGTGGAGAAGCAAATGGGCGCTTCTCCTGTGTGCCCTGGCCGGGAATCGAACCCGGGTCCTCCGCACGCTAGGCCGACCAAGTTTTTAAATATGTAATGTAACTACCATAATTAGAAAAAACTTTAAGTTTTGTTTTTGAGATTTAATTCATCAATTTTAAGTCTTCAAATATACTAAAGTTAAAATGCCGTTCATCAATTAATACATTCATCAGATATTTACTGAATTCCTTCTATGTTTCAGAAAAACATACCACAACAACTTTTCAAAAAAGTCAGGTTAAAAAAAAAAACTTTTATTTAAGCAATAAAGTTTTCCCATACATTTCAGAAAGCAATTTTTATAGAGTCAAACAAAAATATAAAAATTATTTTTTTCTGTGTGGCTTTACATTCCTTTGATAAGAATATAATCATTTACATAATGAGTTTTGGAAATTTAGGCCATAGCATTAAAAGAATCTGTAGTTTCTATTTAATCTTCCACAGCTTACTTGAAAAATGAGGGAAAAAAGCTTGACAAAAGAAAATCAGAAAAAAAATGTTATAAGCTACTTGAAACCAGAAATACTTGAATGTTAATTTAAGCATTCTATATTATCAACACTTGATTCTGGACCTTTACATTTGAACTTTGGTCAAAGACACACTTTCTAATATAAATGTATTCAGATTTTCAACTTCAAATTTAGAGGCTTGTCTGAGGATTACCAGGGATATATTTACAGAGTATGTATATATTCATTTATATTGTCAAATAACCTTCCAAAAAGGTTGTTAAAATTAACATTCTCATCAACTTATTAAGTTAATGCCTTGTACTCTTTTGCAAAGTAAAATTTTTACAAAATAGTTTTGCAATAAAAATAATCACAAGTTTATTTTTCTGATATCTGTATTACTGTTACTCAGAAAAACACAGGAATCTCAAATATTCTCTTTAAAGTTAAATAAATTCCGACAATAATCATCTCTGAGATGTCAACACAAAGAGAAATTAAGAAGTTCCAGACCCTCATTCCTCTATGGAAACAGCAAATAAACAGCAGACTGATTAAAATAACTTTGTAAGAGCTCTGGAAACTAATCATAAATATACAACAATCAAGCAAATGCCCAACTGATGAAAAGTCATGTTCAAATCAGTAGGAAATGTCAAAGCACTATGCTTGCTCCTGTACCATCCTCCTCTCAGGATAGAATGGCATATTTGGAGGAAAGCAACTTGTTATTTTTTTTTATTTCCTCTACAAGATACAAGTGAAAAAGTGGAATTTGCTTGTAACATTTTCTGGTCTCTCTGTAGGTTAGTGAAGAAACTGACTTTAGTATACAATAGCCCTTCTTATCTATAGTTTTGCTGCTGTGGTTTTAGTTATCTGCAAGCAACTGCAGTCCAAAACTGCTAAATGGAAAAATTCTCAAAAATAAACAGTTAATTAGTTTTAAATTGCACAACATTCTGAGTAGTGTTTTGAAATACCACACCATTCCACTCCAAAAAGAATTATCTTTTTGTCTAGTGAACTCGCACTTTATGCACTACCTACCCATTAGTCACTGAGTAACCATTTTGGTTAACATATTGACTTTTGAGGCATTGTAATGCTTGTGACCAAGATACCTTTACTTTAGTTAATAACAGCTTCAAAGAGCTAGAGTGGAACTATCTAAAGTTTCTGGCATCTGCTGAGGGTATTGGAATGTATCCTCAGCTAATAAGGGGGTAGGACTATTTTTTTACAGAACAGAACTCAGATGGGAATGGCAGTATAGTTTGTATCTCAGGTTGACAGCCACAGAATCTAGTGGCAGGCACCAAAATACACAAAAATTGCAAAGGCACTGTAGGCTCAAGAACACCTAAAGACAAGAGATTATGGGTATAGGAATACAATAGAATATCTAAAGCCCCAAGAAGTAGAAGTGAGGTTTAAAGATATTAAGGCATATACAGTGTATATCCAGCTGTGCATGATAGATTGGGGGAAAAAGCAAACATGTAAGCCCATAGAACAGGGGTGGGGAACTTATAGCTCGCAAGCCAGATGTGGCTCTTTTGATGGAACATCTGGCTCACAAACAAATCTTTAATAGAAAAAATAATAACGTTAAAAATATAAAACATTCTCATGTTTACAATTCACTCATTTCCTACCACTCATGTTCATGGTTTCGGGTGGCTAGAGCCAATCACAGCTGTCTTCCGACAACACCAAATTTTTTTTTTTTTTGTATTTTTCAGAAGCTGGAAACAGGGAGAGACAGTCAGACAGACTCCCGCATGTGCCCGACCAGGATCCAGCTGGCACGCCCACCAGGGGTGACGCTCTGCCCACCAGGGGGCGATGCTCTGCCCCTCCAGGGCATTGCTCTGCCCCGACCAGAGCCACTCTAGCGCCTGGGGCAGAGGCCAAAGAGCCATCCCCAGCGCCTGGGCCATCTTTGCTCCAATGGAGCCTTGGCTGCGGGAGGGGAAGAGAGAGACAGAGAGGAAGGAGGGGGTGAGGGTGGAGAAGCAAATAGGCACTTCTTCTATGTGCCCTGGCCGGGAATCGAACCTGGGTCCTCGCACACCAGGCCGACGCTCTACTGCTGAGCCAACCGGCCAGGGCCAACACCAAATTTTTATTGGATAATGCATAACGTTCATGGGTAGTTGTATGGCTCTCACGGAATTACATTTTAAAATATGTGATATTCATGGCTCTCTCTGTCAAAAAGGTTCTCGACTCCTGCCATAGAAGATGCATATCCAGAAAAGGCCTAAGAAAACCTCAAATCTTCATGTTGAGTTTTTATTCAAAGACTTCCTCGCACAGAGCCATTATGGAAAAATTAGAATAAGTGGCTGTTTTTCCAAATACCCAATTTTAGCAAAAGATCACAAAGCATACAAAAAAAATGTGGAAACATACCTTTTTCAAAAGAAATAATATAAATATACAGAAATTGACCATAAAGAACCATAAGTTTCAGATTTTATAGACAAACATTTAAACAACTTTCTTTAGTATCCTCAAACAACTAAAGGAGAACACAATAAAAGAACTAAATGATATCAGAGAAACAATATATGAACAGAATAAGAGTAGCAATAGAGATAACAGACTTACAGATAGAAAGCAGGCTGACAGTTATTTGCAAGGCTGAGTAAAAGAGGTGGAGAGATTGAGACAAAAAGAAAAAAAAAGTAAAAAAAACCTTATGAATGCAGACAAAAGTGTGGTGAAAGCTGTAGGGCAGTGGCATAAGAAGAGGTTGAGAAAGGTGTGTAAGGATAAATGGTGATGGACAGAGACTTGACTTGAGGTGGTGAATACATTATTAATACAGTACACAGATGATATGTTGTAGAATTATACACATAAAACTTGTATAATTTAGTTAACCAGTGTTACTACAATAAATTCAATAAAAAGGGAAAATATTCTGGAGCTGAAAAATATAATACTTAATTAAAAAATTCACTAGAAAGTTGCATCAGCAGACTCAAAACACGAGAAGAAAAAATCTGTGAACTTGAAGATAGGTTATTTAAAATGATCAAATCTGAGAAACTGAAAGAAATAAATAATGAAAAACAACAAATGGAGCTTTAGGGATTTATGGGAAATCATCAAACAGATCAATATATGCATAAGTGAAATCCCAGAAGGAGAAAAAGTGAGAAAAGAAATGGACAGAGAATTTTTTTGAAAAAATAATGTTCGATAATGCCCAAAGTTTGAAGAAATATAAAGATTGAAATACAAGTATCTAAATGGACTTCAAGAGGGATAAACCCAAAGAGATCCACATAAGACACACTGTTACTAAAGTGTAAAATGTAAAAGAAAGATCATCCCTAACAGCAGCAAGAGAGAAATGACTCATCACATACAAAGAGTCATCAATAAAATTACCAATGGTTCTCTTAGCAGAAAACTTGCAGAACAGAAAGCAGTGGGATAATAATAACAATCAATGGCAGATAGAAAATTTAAAAATCCAAAAATGTATGAAAATTTCAATACAATCTTAAACAACCAATAGGGCAAAGACATAATCACAAGGGTAGTTAGAAAATATATCAAGCTAATTAAAATCTCTACAAAGCAAAAGTTATTTATGCAACAAAAGCAGTGCTAAGAAGTTAATTTACAGCTATAAATATTTACATTAAAAATAAAAAGAAGTTCAGCCTGACCAAGTAGTGGCACAATGGATAGAGCATTGGCCTGGGATACTGAGGACCCAGGTTCAAAACGCCAAATTTGCTAGCTTGAGCGTGGGATCCTAGACATGACTTCATGGTCGCCGGTTTGAGAACAAAGATTATTGGCTTGAGCAAGGGATCATTGGCTCAGCTGGAACCCCCCAGCAAATGCACATTTGAGAAAGCAATCAATGAATAAGTAAGGTTCTGCAAAAAAGAATTGATGCTTCTCATCTCTCCCCCTTCCTACCTATCTTACTTATCTCTCTTTCTCTCACTAAATTATATATATATATATATAATTCAAATCAAAAAGCAAGCTTCATCTCAAGTAAAAAGAAAAAGAAAAACAGACTAACCTAAATAGAAAGAAGAGAATAATAAACATTAACAAAGAGATAACTAGCCCCGTTTTGGTAGTTCAGTTAGTTAGAGTATCATCAGATACACTCAGGGTGCAGTTTGAATTTCTCGGCCAGCGCACATAAAAGAAACAACCAATAAATGTATAAGTAAGCGCAACAACAAATCTCTCTCTCTCGTTCTCCTTTCCTTACTCTCTCTCTCAAATTAATCAATAAAAAGATTTAAAAGAGGTAAATAAAATAAAAACAATAGAAGTAATCAATGAGACCAAGATTAGGTTCTTTAAAAACAACAAAAACATTGGCAAACAGGTACCTGCATTGACTAAGAATAAAAAGGAGAAAACTCAAAACACTAAAATCAGAAAATAAAAGAGAACATTAGTATTGATTTACAGAAGAAAAAAAGCATTATAATTGTTTTTGAACAATTGTATGCCAGCTTTTGAAGTGAGAAGATTCCTAGAGACACACAACCTGATGAGAAGAAATCATGAAGGAATAGAAAATATGAACTGACTTATAATTAGTAAGATGCTGTTGAATCAGTAATCAAAAAAAAAAAAAAAAAAAAGCTAACCCTCTCAAGGAAGAAGAACCTTAGAACACATGGCTTCATTCATTATTTCTACCAGATACTTAAAGAAGTATTACTACCAATTTTCCTCAAATTTTTCTAATATACTGGAGAAGGGAATACTTCTCAGCTCATTCAATGAAGCTAACATTACACTGATTTTAAAGCCAGATGAAGATATTACAAGAAAATAAATCCACAGACCAATATTTCTCACAAATACACATAAAAAATACTTCAACATGATACTAGCAAACATAATTCAATAGCAGATTAAATAGATTACACACCATAATCAGGTGGTAAAATCATTCTACAAACTAGTAAAAGAAGGGAAGTACCTTTAATCCTACAATTAACATCATGTCAATGGTTACAGAAAGTTTTCCAGTAAAACCATGAAAAGGACAAACATGCCCACTTTTACCATTTCTGTTCAACAAAGCACTGAAAGTCCTTGCCAAAACAATAACAAATGCACACACAAACAAACACACACCGGCATCTACATATGAAAAAATGAAAGAGAAAATAGTATCTCTCTTCATGGTCATATAGGGAAAAAACTCTAAAGATTCCACACACACATACACAAAAGTTAGAACTAATAAACTAATTTATCAAAATGAATGTCAGTATGTAATCAATGAGCAACAATAAGTTACTTTCTATACACTGAAAATGAACAATTCAAAATAATTAAGGAAACAATTTAATTGACAATAGCTTAAAAATAATAAATACCTAGAAGTAAACCTAAGTAAGAAGAGGAAACAAATTTATAGTGAAAGCTAAAAAACATTGCAGGAAGAAATCAACAAGTAAAAAGACATCCAGTGTGCATGGATTGGAAGATTTATTGTTAAGATGTACAATCTCTATTAAAACCTTAAGAATTTTTTAAAACTCAGAAATACAAAATCCACCATAAATTCATATGGATTTTTAAAAGACCTTGAATAGATTTAAAAATCTTGAAAAGAACAAAGTTGTAGTTCTCACCCTGCTTAAATTCAAAACTTATTGCAAAGCTATAATCAAAAAAGCATGACAATGGCATATGGACAGCCATATAGACCTATGGAATAGAATAGAGAGCCCAGAAATAAACCTTTTCATATACAATATAATAGTTATCACCAAGAGTACCCAGACCATTATAGGAAAAAATAAGTCATTTTATTTAGTTATGTTGAGAAAATGAGATATGTGAATATCCAAAGAGTGAGATTATACCTTTACATTATAGACAAAAATACCTCAAAATGAATCAAAGGTCTAAATGTGTGTCCTAAAACTATAAAACTCTTAGAAAACATAGGGAAAAAGCTTCATGACATTAAATTCTGTAATTATTTCTTAGATATGATACCAAAAAATCACAGGGAACAAAGGTACAAATAGATAAATTATAATTTATTTAATTAAAATCTGTACATCAAAAGTAATTATCAATAGAGTAAAAAAACAACACGGATAGGAAAAACTATTTCTGAATCATATATCTGATAAGGGGTTAACATCAAGAATATATAAATAACTACTATAAGTAAATATCAACCAAAAAAACAGATTTTTTTAAATGGACAAAAGCCTTGATATTTAGTATGTTTTTTGAATAAATGCATAAAAATACAATGAAAAATATAAATTGATATTCAATTGCATATTTTTTGAGACTCTCTACTAGAGTATAAGGTCACCAAGAGTAGACACTGTGTTTCACTATATTAGAGATTTCCATAGAAAGTAAATACCAAGAAAGCCGTGCAAACAAATCAATAGAATTTTTCAAGTGAAGGAGATCATATAGTAAGACAATATTGGGTGATAAATGTTACGATTTTTTTATGGTTCAGACTCGGAAGGAATAAGACACATCAGATGAAAGTAGTACAAGCAGAGGGCTGAAACTCAGAAGCAGAATCAGCCCCGAGAAACTGCCACTGCGTATTTATCGAGTTTCAAATGCCACAGCTCAGCAGATAAAGCTAGAAAGCTACAAAAGTCTTTTTTCCCAACCATACCATCCCCAATCCTGCACTTCTGTGTCCTTCATGATCAAGGACACGAGAAGAGTCAGAATCTCAGAGTTTATCAATCATAAAGGGCATCTGGTTCTTGGAGGCATTCCTCCAAGAATTCTGCATACTTGCATTCAAGTAACCCCAGGTCAGTCTCCTGTTATGGTTAACACACTCCAAGATCTCTTGTCTCCAAGTAACCCCTGCTCTAAAGTTAACTACCGTTTATATTTGTGCAGGGTCTCTCCCTTCAGATGAGTATGAGTTTAGAAAGCAAAGGTGGAGTGGGGTATTACAGAGGCAAAAAATTTGAATAAGCAAAGATCATGAAATAAGAAAGTGCATAGAGCATCCAAATAATTAGTGCTCAATAAAGCACATGCTTTGTGTAAGGTACATGTGTGAATTGGAAAGTGTAAATTGAGATAATGTTGCCATGTCATGGTAAGAAGTATGAACTTAACTTGATAGATAATGGGGAAATATCAAATGATTTTGAGAAGATGTATAATATGCATGTAATTGTATTTCACTAACAGTAATCTATTAAAACCACTTTCACAGCAAAAGAAACCATCAACAAAATGAAAAGGGAGCCCACTGATTGGGAGAATATATATATTTGTCAGTGGTACATCTGATAAGGGGTTAATTTTTAAAATATATAAAGAACTTATACAACCAAGAAGACAAACAATGCAAATAAAAATGGGCAAAGGACCTGGATAGACACTTCTCCAAAGAGGATGTTCAAATGGCTAATAGATATATGAAAAGTGGCAATATCACTAATTATCAGTGATACAAATTAAAGCCACAATTACACCTTACAACTACAAGAATGGTTTTCGTTAATAAATCAACAAACAAGCATTGGCAAAGATGTGGAGAAAAGGAAACTTTCATGAACTGTTGATAGAAATGCAGACTGATGCAACCACTTTGGAAAAGAGTGCGAAGTTTCCTCAAAAAATTAAAATGGAACAGCCTTTTGCCCTGGCCATTTGGCTCAGTGGTAGAGAGTCGGCCTAGCTTGCAGGAATCCTGGGTTTGATTCCCATCCAGGGCACACAGGAGAAGTGCCCATCTGCTTCTCCACCCCTCCCCCTCTCCTTCCTCTCTCTTTCTCTCTCTTACCCTCCCACAGCCAAGGCTCCATTGGAGCAAACTTGGCCCGGGTGCTGAGGATGGCTCTATGATGGCTCTGGTTGCAACAGAGTGACGCCCCAGATGGGCAGAGCATCACCCCCTGGTGGGCATGCTGGGTGGATCCCGGTCAGGTGCATGCGGGAGTCTGTCTGACTGCCTCCCCATTTCCAACTTCAGAAAAAAAAATAAAAAAATAAAAAAAATTAATAAATAAATAAATAAATAAAATGGAACTGCCTTTTGACCCAATGTTCCCAGTACTGGAAATATATCCTAAGAATCCTAAAGCACTAATTTGAAAGCATATATGCACCACTATGTTCATTGTAGAATTATTTACAATAGCCAAGATCAGGAAACAGCCCAAGTGCTTATCAGTAGATGAGTGGATAATAAATTTACGATACATTTACATGATGGAATACTACATGGCCATAAAAAAGAAGAACATCTTAACTTTTGCGACAGCATGCATGGGCCTGGAGATAATTATGCTAAGTGAAATAAGCCAGTCAGAGAATAACAAATACAATTTGACCTCACTTGTATGTGGAATCTAATACAGAAAATATACTGATGAACAAAATAGAAACAGAATCATTGACATCTGGAACAGTTTTCACAGGGAAGTGGGGTGGGGGGAATTGATGAAGAAAGATGAAGTCCTTAGCTAAAAATCATATATACATAACACATAGACACAGACAATAGTATGGTGATAGCCAGAGAGAAAGTGTAGTCGAGGCTAGGTGGATGTGGGCAAAGCAGAAGGAAATGGGAATAAAAATATTTTGCTTGAGGTTAAGAGTGTACAAAACTGTGCAGATGACATCTTATTGAGTTGTACACTTGATATTGTATGGTTTTGTGAACCAATATCATCCCAATAATTTCAATTAATAAAAAAATAATAAAATTTAAAATTTCTTATAAAACGGTTTAGAGTCTAAAATTTAGAAAATAGGAAATCAGAGACATGAGTTTCAGTTAGAAACTGTGGAAAGAAACAATAGCCTAAACCAGGCTCAGGACAATGCATAGAAAAAATAGAGTAAAAATATTTTGATTGCCATGTACTTTTATATATTCTCATATAGTATTCAAAATAACTCTACAAAGTGATTGCTATTGTTGTCAGTTTTGCAGGTAAAGGATCTATCCATGAGCACAATATTTTTTTTCCATTTAGTTCTATCTTCTTCAATTTCTTACATCTTATAACTTTTCAAGTACAGATTTTTCTCTTCCTTGGATAATTCCTAAGTATTTTATTCTCTTTGGGGCAATTGTAGGTTACTTGGGGTAATAACACAAACTACAATATACAGATGATATATTATAGGATTGTACACCTGAAACCTATATAATTTTATTAACCAATGTCACCACAATAAATTCAATAAAAATAAGTAAATAAAGGCCCTTGTCAGTTGCTCAGTGGATAGAGTGCACTAATGTCATGAGTTTAATCTCTGGTCAGGGCATATATGAGAAACAACTAATGAGTGCCTAACTAAACGGAACCACTAAGTGGACAATGAGTTGATGCCTCTCTCTCTCTTTCTCTCTCTCTCTCTCAAAATGATAGAAAAATTTAAAAAATAAATAAAATAAGATGAAGAGATCAGCTCAGCAATGGGTGTTCATGAGAGGAAGGTGCTGCAGGACTTAAGAAAAAACATGCAAGACACAACATAAAGAAAAGATGGGTACAGAGGACTGCCAGCTTCTAGGACTGAGAACCCAGATCTCTGCAGCCTCATTGTATTTATTTGTTTCTTTAATCAGCAAGCAAATTAGCAGAGCATAGGCTCAGGTGCTAAGAAGGATGATTAACTAAAACTTTTCAGGTATGCAGGGAAAGTCTATAGGGTTCGGAGGCTTCCATTAATTAAACAATCTTATCAGTGCTTGCTAGGGCAGCATTTTGTCCCCACAAGACTTGGCGTTCCAAAGTCCACACCAAAACTTGTGTCATGGCAGCATTCCAATCTGCAGCCATTTATCTACAATTAGAGGTAACTATAAATGGAATCTTTTACTTAATTTCCCTTTCAGATATTTCTTTATTACTGTATAAAATTGCAACCAATTTCTGAATATTTATTTTGTATCTTGCTATTTCTTTGAATTGATTGATCAGTTCTAGTAGATTTTTTGGTGAATATTTTTTTAAAAATTTAGAAATTATTCATTTGTAGAAAGAAAGGAGAAAGAGAGAGAGAAAGAGAGAGAGAGAGAGAGAGAGAGAGAGAAGGGGGTAGGAGCAGGAAGCATCAACTCCCATATGTGCCTTTACCAGACAAACCCAATGTTTCAAACTGGCAACCTCAGCATTCCAGGTGAATGCTTTATCCACTGGACCACCAAAGGTAAGGCTTAATTTTTAGGATTCTCTCTATATAGTATCATGCAATCTGCAAATAATGATACTTTTTCTTTCCAATTTGGATGGTTTTAATTTTTGTCTTACATGATTGTTGTGGCTAAGACTTATAATAATATGTTGAATAAAAGTGGGAAAAGTGGACAAACTTGTTTTTTATCTTATGGAAAATGTTTTTAGCTTTTCCATGTTAAGTATGATGTTATCTGTAATTTTGTTATATATGACTTTCATTATTTTCGGTCTGTTTTCTTTATTGCCACTTTGCTGAGAGATTTTATCATAAATATGTACTGGATTTTGTCAAATGCTTTATCTGCATCTATGGATATGATCATATATTTTTTATCTAACATTTGGTTTCTGTGATGTATCACATTAATTTACTTGCAGATACTGAACCAATCTTGCATTTTAGGAATAAATTCCACTTGATCATGATGTGTGATATTTTTATTGTAATTCTGAATTACATTAATACAGTTGTCCCTTGCCATATGGTGGTTCACTCTTTGCATTTTCACTGTATTGCATATTTTTAATTGTATACTATATCTAATTCTGTATCATGGATTTTTTGCTACATCGTGAGATTTTGTTATATAAGTATTTTATATAGCCTGACCTGTGGTGGCGCAGTGGATAACGCATTGACCTGGAAATGCTGAGGTCGCCGGTTTGAAACCCTGGGCTTGCCTGGTCAAGGCACATATAGGAGTTGATGCTTCCAGCTCCTCCCCCCTTCTCCCTCTCTCTCTCCTCTCTAAAAATGAATAAAGAAAAAAAAAAGTATTTTATATATTTGTTATTTTAATTATTTTTGTGGTAAAATAAGTATTTTCTATTCTAAAAAATGAAAACAATATAAAAATTAAAAATATTAATTAAAATATATTAAAAATATTAAATTGAAATAAAATACATAATGTACAGCAGGTGAGTAGATAAAGGCTCGCACCTATGGAAAACGCAGCTACAGCCACTTCCGCTTTAGCTAGTGTGCCCAGGTGAGATCCTACATGGCACACTATTAGCTGATAGATGGGAGATGGACGACCAGAGCACTGTTTTGTATCGTGGGCACTAATTGGCTCAGTGACTGTAGCATGTCTCCTCAGTTTCTCACATATAGCATGTGTTCAGCATCTCACCTTGTCCATTTCACATCTATGTCTGATTGTTGTGGGTAGTGTTGCTCTGTGATGTGTTTTTGTGAAATTTTCATAAAAAGTTAAATTTATTTAAAGCCCTGTGTGTTGCGCAAACATCTTGCGCCTTCTAAGCTTCTGGCACTGAACCCAAACATCAGCGGAAGATGCTTACCATCGCAGAAAAGGAGGAACTCCTCGACATGCTAAAGGAAGGGAGAAGCTACACAGCTGTAGGCCGCCATTAAGGAATCAATGAATCTTCAGCTCGCTACATAAAGAAGAACAAAAAGAATATAAGGATGATGGCAGCAGTGTCTTTTAATAAGACTGTGAAGATGGTGGTAACTTCCCGCAGTAAGGCCACTGAGAATGGAGTCTGCATTGGCTCTGTGGATCAGTGACTGAAGGAAAAAGAATATCTCACTGGATACCAACACCATCCCCACAAAGGCCGAGAAGCTTTACAAAATTTTTGTGGAAAGCAGTGACGTTCGCGATGGTGATGAGGATGAGGACTACGATGCAGACGCAGGAACAGAGTGCTTCTCCCACCAGACCAACCCCATTCAATGACAGCAAAGGCTGGTTTGACAAGTTTCAGAAATACTTTAGACTTAAGAGTGTTTCTTTTCATGGAGAAGCTGCCTCTGCGGATAAAGCTGGAGCCAAGGAGTACGTTGAACAACAAATTCAAAACCATCATCAGGGAAAGGTGATATAAGCCTGAACAAGTTTTTAATATGGATGAGATGGGTTTATTCTGGAAGCGAATGCTGTCTCTCACTTTTATCATGAAGGATGAAGCCAACGCCCCTAGATTTAAGGCCCAAAAAGATTGTGTGTGGGAATGCTGCAGGCTTTATGATAAAGCCAGGGCTTATTTATAAGTCAAAAAACCCAAGGGCCCTAAAAAACAAGAAAAAGAATGTGTTGACTATGTACTGGATGCACAACCCCAAGGCCTGGGTCAGAAATCTCTTCACGTTGGACTGGTTTCACCACTGCTTTATCCTGGAGGTCAAGCTTTTTCTGGCAGAGAGAGGCCTCGAATTCAAAGTGCTTTTGATCATGGACAATGCTGGAGGCCACACTGTTGATCTGTTGTATGATGGCATACAGATAGAGTTCTTGCCGCCGAACATCACATCACTGATTTAACCCATGGATTAAGGCATTATTTGCACTTTTAAACTCTTTATACATGAAACACCCTGAAAAACCTTGTTGAAGCTGTGGACTCAGATGAAGATTTCTTGCTAAAGGTGTACTGGTGTGACTACACCGCTACATTATGTCTCCTAAATATTCAGAAGGCCATAAAGGAGATGAAGAGTGAAACTTTAAATGCCAGCTGAAAAAAACTGTGGCCAGAAGTTATCCATAATTTTTTTTTTTTTACAGAGACAGAGAGAGAATCAGAGAGAGGGATAGATAGGGACAGACAGACAGGAACGAAGAGAGATGAGAAGCATCAATCATTAGTTTTTCGTTGTGGTACTTAGTTGTTCATTAATTGCTTTCTCATATGTGCCTTGACCAGGGGGCTACAGCAGACCGAGTAACCCCTTGCTCGAGCCAGTGACCTTGGGTCCAAGCTAGTGAGCTTTGCTCAAACCAGATGAGCCTGCACTCAAGCTTGTGACCTCGGGGTCTCGAACCTGGGTCTTCCGCATCCCAGTACGATGCTCTATCCACTGCACCACCGCCTGGTCAGGCCAGAAGTTATCCATGATTATAAGGGATTCTTTCCTGATGAAGTCTATTACTCTCGGTTGATCAAGCCATGAAGCTCGCAAAACTACTGGGAGGAGATGGCTTCAATGATATGACTCCTGATGACGTTAATGACCTGATCAATCCCTACTCACAACCATTGATGGACGAAGACTTGATGGAGATGACAAAGTCAACAAGCAAAGAAGAGGAAGAGGAACAAGAGAAACTAGGGTTTGAAGAAGAAAAGGAGGTTGGCCTAACACTCAATCACCTCACAACCATTGTCAGAATGGCCAAAGAAGTTCATCAAGTGGCTCAAGAATGGGACCCCCAGATGCTTCGTTCATTGCAGTTCTCAAATACAATTGAGGGTGACACGTTGCTTTACAAAAACTTTCTCACCGAAAAGAAAAAGATGTGCCAGCAACTCCCCATAACTATGTTCCTCATGCAGAAGAAGACACCAGTTATGCCTACGCCTTTAGTGAAAACAGAAGTTACAGACAAGGATGAACATACTGCACCACCTAATTTAGTGCCTGATGAAGTGGCACCTTCAGAAGAGCTGTAATGCTCTTCCTGGCTGTGCAGTATGCTCATCTCATCGTCATCACCTTCATCATCATCGATACTGCACAGCTAATTCATCATTATCTTCATCATTCAAGTTGTAGTATATTCACTGGTGAGTGCCTATACAGAATTTTATATGTTGTTAAAATTACACAAGTTTAAGAGTGTAGAAAGTGTTTAAGAGCATAGGACGTGTTTATAAGAGTGTGTGAAAGGTTAATAACAGTTTGGGGAGGGTTTATAAAGCCTTACAATACATATAAATAATAAAATAAATATAAGGTAGCCACTTTGTGAATTTTTGCCTATCATGGGGGTTCTGGAACCTAACCCCTGTGATGAACAAGGGACCACTATACTAGTTAATATTTTGTTGAGGATTTTTGCATCTATATTTATCAGGGATATTGGCCTATAATTTTCCTTTTTTGTAATGTTACTGTCTGGTTTTAGAATCAGGGTGATAGTGGCTTTGTAAAATAAGTTTGGGAGCCTTTTCTCTTCTTCAATTTTTTTGAATTTGAGAAGAATAGGTGTTAATTCTTCTTTCAATGTTTGGTGAAATTCACCTGTGAAGTCACTTGGTGGAGGATTTTTGTATATTGGCCATTTTAAAAAAAATTTTTTTTTTTTTTTTTGTATTTTTCTGAAGCTGGAAAGGGGGAAAGACAGTCAGACAGACTTCCGCATGCGCCCAACCGGGATCCACCCGGCACGCCCACCAGGGGCGACGCTCTGCCCACCAGGGGGCGATGCTCTGCCCCTCCGGGGTGTCGCTCGGTCACGACCAGAGCCACTCTAGCGCCCCGGGGCAGAGGCCAAGGAGCCATCCCCAGCGCCCAGGCCATCTCTGCTCCAATGGAGCCTCGGCTGCGGGAGGGGAAGAGAGAGACAGAGAGGAAGGAGAGGGGGAGGGGTGGAGAAGCAGATGGGCGCCTCTCCTGTGTGCCATGGCTGGGAATCGAACCCGGGACTTCTGCACACCAGGCCAACACTCCACCACTGAGCCAACCGGTCAGGGCCCATTTTTTAAATATTGATTTGATTTTTGTGTTCTCCATTTAGTCTTAGAAGGTTGTATGTTTCTAGAAATTTATCCATTTCTTCCAGATTGTCCAATATGTTGGCATGTAAGTAGTTGTAATATATATATATATATATTTTCTTAAAATTGTTTGTATTTCTGTGGTGTCATGTCATTTTTTTTCTAACTTTATATATTTGGGCCCTCTCTCTTTTCTCTTTTTCTTTTTGATAAGTTTAGTTAAATATTATCAATTTTTGTTCATCTTTCTACACTATAGTTCTTATTTTTTATTTACTTCTACTTACTTGGGATTTGTTTGTTGTTCTTTTTCTAGCTCCATAGCTATATGGTTAGATTGTTAATTTGAAATTTTTCTTGTTTTCTGAGGTAAGTCTGTCTTATGAATTTCCCTTTTAAGACTGTTTTTGGCCCTGGCCAGTTGGCTCAGCGGTAGAGCGTCGGCCTGGCGTGCGGGAGACCCGGGTTCGATTCCCGGCCAGGGCACATAGGAGAAGCACCCATCTGCTTCTCCACCCCCCTCCTTCCTCTCTGTCTCTCTCTTCCCCTCCCGCAGCCAAGTCTCCATTGGAGCAAAGATGGCCTGGGCGCTTGGGATGGCTCCTTGGCCTCTGCCCCAGGCGCTAGAGTGGCTCTGGTCGCTGCAGAGCGACCCCCTGGAGGGGCAGAGCATCGCCCCCTGGTGGGCAGAGCGCCCCCCCCCCCCCCGGGGGGTGTGCCGGGTGGATCCCGGTCGGGCACATGCGGGAGTCTGTCTGACTGTCTCTCCCCATTTCTAGCTTCAGAAAAAATACAAAAAAAAAAAAAAAGACTGTTTTTGCTGTGTCCCATAGAGTTTGCATCTTTGTATTTTCATTTCTGGTTTTCTGTTTCTTGATTGAGATATCAGAGAGAGTTGCTTCAGTTTTCTGAAATTTAACAATTTTTTCTTAGATTTTTTATTGATTTTACTTTATTGTGTTTACATAGATTCTAGTGTTGTCCTGAATGCATCCCCCCTCCCCTGTATTCCCGTCAACATCTTCTTTGCCCCTCTCCCCATAACACCCTCCACCCTTCCCTTTAGCTTTATCTCATCCTATCATCCCCATTCCCTCTGCCTCTTTTCCTCTGGTCCTTTGATCTCTCCTCTGTCTCAATTCTGTTCCTCAGTTCACATTGTTCATTGGATTCCTCAAATGAATGAGGTCACAGGATATATTTCTTTCTCTGCCTGCCTTATTTCACTTAACATAATAGTTTCCAGGTCCATCCACGTGATCACAAAAGGTAAGATTTCCTTCTTTTTCATGGTCCCATAGTATTCCATTGAATATATGTACCACTCTTCTTAATCCACTCGTCCACTGATGGACACTTGGGTTGTTTCCAGATTTTCACAATTGTGAACAATGTTGCCATAAACATGGGGGTGCATTTCTCCTTTTGGAACAGTGCTATGGTGTTCTTGGGGTATATTCCCAAAAGTGGGATAGCTGGGTCAAAAGGCAGTTCGATTTTTAATTTCTTGAGGAATCTCCATACTGTTTTCCACAGTGGCTGCACCAGTCTGCATTCCCACCAGCAGTGCAGGAGGGTTCTCTTTCCTCCACATCCTCACCAGCACTTATTTTGTGTTGTTTTGTTGATGAGAGCCATTCTGACTGGTGTGAGTTGATATCTCATTGTGGTTTTCATTTGCATTTCTCTAATGATTAGCATTTTTTCATATGCCTATTGGCCATCTGTATGTCCTCTTTGGAGAGGTGTCTGTTGATTTATTTTGCCCATTTTTTGATTGGATTGTTTATCTTCCTGGTGTTGAGTTTTACGAGTTCTTTAAAATTTTGGTTATTAATCCCTTATCAAACGTATTGTCAAATAAGTTCTCCCATTGTGTAGTTTGTCTTTTTATTCTGTTCTTATTGTCTTTAGCTGAACTAAAGCTTTTTATTCTGATATAGTCCCATTTGTTTATCCTGTTTTTATTTCACTTGCCCATGGAGATAAATCAGCAAATATATTGCTGGGAGAGAAGTCGAAGAGCTTACTGCCTATGTTTTCTTCTAAGATGCTATGGTTTCACAGCTTACATTTAAGTCTTTTATCTATTTTGATTTTATTTTTGTGAGTGGTGTAAGATGGTGGTTTAGTTTCATTTTTTTGCAGGTAGCTGTCCAATTATCCGAACACCATTTGTTAAAGAGGCTGTCTTTTACTCCATTGTATGCTTTTACCTCCTTTGTCAAATATCAGTTGTCCATAAAGGTGTGGGTTTATTTCTGGGTTCTCTGTTCTTTTCCATAGATCTATATCCCTGTTCTTATGCCAGTACCAAGCTGTTTTGAGTACAATGGCCTTGTAGTATAACTTGATATCAGGAAGTGTAAATGCTTCCACTTTATTCTTCCTTTTCAAGATTGCTGAGGCTATACATGTTCTTTTTTAGTTCCATATAAATATTTGGAATATGTGTTCTATATCTTTGAAGTATGTCACTGGTATTTTAATTGGTATTGAATTGAATTTATAAATGACTTTGGGTAATATAGATATTTTAATGATGTTTTTTCTTCCTAATCATGAGCTCAGTTTAACCTTTCACTTGTTTGTATCTTCCTTGATTTCTTTTATCAATGTTTTATAATTTTCCGAGTACAAATCTTTAACCTCCTTGATTAAATTTACTCCAAGGTACTTATTTTTGTGGTTGCAATAGTGAAGGGGATTGTTTCCTTAATTTCTTTTTCTGACAGTTCATTATTGGTGTATAAAAATGCCTCTGATTTCTGAGTATTAATTTTATATCCTGCCATTTTGCTGAATTCATTTATCAGGTCCAGTAGGTTTTTGACTGAGACTTTAGGATTTTCTATATATACAATATTATATCATCTGCAAATAATGATAGTTTTACTTTTTCTTTTCCAATTAGGATGCCTTTTGTTTCTTTTTCTTGTCTGATTGCTGTGGCTAGGACTTCCAGAACTATGTTAAATAAGAGTGGTAAAAGGGGGCACCTCTGCCTTGTTCCTGATCTTAAGGGGATTGCTTTTAATTTTTGCCCATTGAGTATGATGTTGGCTGTGGGTTTGTCATAGATGGCCTTTATCATGTTGAGGTATATTCCCTGTATTCCCACTTTGCTGAGAATTTTGATCATGAATGGGTGCTGGATTTTATCAAATTATTTTTCTGCATCTATTGAAATTATCATGTGGTATTTCTCCTTCCTTTTGTTTATGTGATGAATCACATTGATTGATTTGCAAATATTGTACCAGCCTTTCCTCCCCAGAATAAATCCCACTTGATCATGGTGTATGATTTTTTTCATATATTGCTGGATCTGGTTTGCTAATATTTTGTTGAGGATTTTAGCATCTTTATTCATCAGGGATATTGACCTATAATTTTCTTTCTTTATGTTGTCTTTGCCTGGTTTTGGAATCAGAATAGTGCTTACCTAATTAAGGGAGCTTGGAAGTGTTCCTTCCTCTTTAATTTTTTTTTTCTGAAGCTGGAAACGGGGAGAGACAGTCAGACAGACTCCCGCATGCGCCCGACCAGGATCCACCCGGCACGCCCACCAGGGGCGTTGCTCTGCCCACCAGGGGGCGATGCTCTGCCCCTCCGGGGCGTCGCTCTGCCGCGACTAGAGCCACTCTAGCACCTGGGGCAGAGGCCAAGGAGCCATCCCCAGTGCCCGGGCCATCTTTGTTCCAATGGAGCCTTGGCTGCAGGAGGGGAAGAGAGAGACAGAGAGGAAGGAGGGGTTGGGAGTGGAGAAGCAGATGGGTGCTTCTCCTATGTGCCCTGGCCGGGAATCGAACCTGGGTCCCCCACACACCAGGCCGACGCTCTACCGCTGAGCCAACCGGCCAGGGCTCCTTCCTCTTTAAATTTTTGAAATAGGTTGAGAAGGATAGGAGTTAGTACTTCTTTGAATATTTGGTAGAATGCACTTGTGAAGCCATCTGGCCCTGGGCTTTTGTTTGTTTGGAGTTTTTTGATAACTGTTTCGATCTCATTTGTGGTCATCAGTCTGTTTAGGTTTTCTGATTCTTCCTGATTGATTTTTAAAAGATTATATGTTTCAAGGAATTTGTCCATTTCGTCTAGGTTGTCTAACTTTTTGGCATGCAGTTCTTTATACTATTTTCTTACAGTCCTTTGTATTCTGTTGTGTCAGTTGTTATTTCTCCATTCCCTTTTCTAATTTTATTTATTTGAGTTCTCTCTCTTTCTTTCTTGGTGAGTCTGGTTTAACGTTCATTGATCTTGTTTACCTTTTCAAAGAACCAGCTCCTTTTTTCATTGATTCTCTATATTGTTTCTTTAGCCTCTGTGTCATTTATTTCTGCTCTGATCTTTATTATTTTCTTCCTTCTACTACCTCTGGGCTTTACCTGCTGTTTTTTTTTTTTCCTATTTCTTTTATTTATTTATTTTTTATTTTATTTTATTTTTTCATTTTTCTGAAGCTGGAAACAGGGAGAGACAGTCAGACAGACTCCTGCATGCACCCGACCGGGATCCACCTGGCACGCCCACCAGGGGCGACACTCTGCCCACCAGAGGGCGATGCTCTGCCCATCCTGGGCGTCGCCATGTTGTGACCAGAGCCACTCTAGCGCCTGAGGCAGAGGCCACAGAGCCATCCCCAGTGCCCGGGCCATCTTTGCTCCAATGGAGCCTTGGCTGCGGGAGGGGAAGAGAGACAGAGAAGAAAGTGCAGCGGAGGGGTGGAGAAGCAAATGAGCGCTTCTCCTGCGTGCCCTGGCCGGGAATTGAACCCGGGTCCTCCGCATGCTAGGCCGACGCTCTACCGCTGAGCCAACCGGCCAGGGCTCTATTTCTTTTAGATGCAGGGCTAAGTTGTTTATTTGAGCTTTTTCTAGCTTCTTAAGGTATGCCTGTAATGCTATGAACTTCCCTCCCAGGACTGCATTGGCTATGTCCTATAAATTTTTATTTGCTGTATGCTCATTATCATTTGTTTCTAGAATTTTTAAAAATTTCTTCTATGATCTCATTGTTAACCCATTCATTATTTAATAACATGCTATTTAGTTTCCAAGTGTTTGAGTATTTTTCAGTTTTTCTGTTGTGGTTGATTTCTAGTTTCATGCCATTGTGATCAGAAAAAATGGTTGATATGATTTCAATCTTCTTCAATTTGTTGAGACCACTTTTGTGCCCTAACATATGGTCTATCCTAAAGAATATACCATGAGCACTTTAAAAGAATGTATATTCTGCTGCTTTAGGGTGAAAGGTTCGAAGATATCTACTAATTCGAGTTGGTCTAGTGTGTCCTTTAAGTCTGCTGGTTTTTTGTTAATTTTCTTTCTTGAGGAACTATCTAGTGATGTTTGTGGGGTATTGAAATCTCCTACTATTATAGTATTGCTGTTGATCTCAACCTTTATGTCCATCAAAGTCTATTTTATATATTTAGGTGTTCCTATATTAGGTGCATAGATATTTATAATGGTTATATCTTCCTGTTGGATTGTTCCCTTTATCATTAATGTAGTGACCTTCTTTATCTCTTACTATAGCCTTTGTTTTAAAGTCCATTTTGTCTGATGTAAGTATTACTACCCCAGCTTTTTTTTTCATTTCCATTTGCATAAAATATTTTTTCCATCCTTTTACCTTCACTCTGTTTGCATCTTCTGTTTTAAGGTGGGTAGACAGCATGTGTACGGATCCTTTTTTCTTATCCATGCAGCTATCCTATGTCTTTTCATTGGATCATTTAAACCATTTACATTTAAGGTTACTATTGATATGTAGTTTTTATTGCCATTTTATGTTTTAAAGCTGTATTCCTCTTTTGCTACATTATTTTCCCCCTTTGATCTGTTTAAAACAGGCCCCTTAACATTTCTTGCAGCATTGGTTTGGTTGTAATAAATTCCTTATTTTTTATTTTTATTTTTTTGGTCTGGGAAGCTTTTTATCTCTTTTTCAATTTTAAACAATAGCCTTGCTGGAGATAGTAGTCTTGATACAGGCTCTTGTTCTGCATGACTTTAAATAAAATTCCATTCCCTTCTGGCCTCAAGTGTTTCTGTTGAGAAGTCAGATGTCATCCTTATGGAGGCTCCTTTGTAGGTGATAGCCATGTTTCTCCAGCAGCTTTTTTTTTTTACTGTGACAGAGAGATTCAAAGAGAGGTATTGATAGGGACAGATAAACAGGTACAGAGAGAGATGAGAAGCATCAACCATCAGTTTTTCGTTGTGACACCTTAGTTCATTGATTGCTTTCTCATATGTGCCTTGACCATGGGCTTTCAGTAGACCGAGTAACCCCTTGCTCAAACCAGAGACCTTGGGTCCAAGCTGGTGAGCCTTGCTTAAACCAGATGAGCCTGCTTTCATGCTGGCGACCTCAGAGTCTTGAACCTGGGTCCTCCACATCCAATTCTTTTGCTCTATCCACTGTGCCACCGCCTGGTCTTGCTCAAGCAGCTTTTAATATTTTCTCTTTATTTTTTAGCTTTGCTATTTTAATTATGATGTGTCTTGTTATAGATTTCTTTGGGTTTCTTTTTAATGGAGTTCTCTGTGCTTCTTGAACTTGTGAGACTTTTTCCTGCATTAATTTAGGGAAGTTTTCTGCTATGATATGATTGAATCAATCTCTCCTTCTTGCTCTTCTTCTTCAGGAACCCCTATGATGCAGATATTATTTCTCTTCATGTTGTCACAGAGCTCTCTTAGAGTTTCCTCAGACTTTTTGAGTCTCTTTCTTTTTACTGCTCTGTCCATGCCTTTGTTTATCTTGTCCTCTGTCTCATTGATTTGATCCTCAGCTTCATCCATCCTGCTTTTAATTCCTTCCATTGTGGTCTTCATTTCTGATATTGGATTTGTCATTTCTGACTCTTTTTTATTATTTCAATGTCCTTTTTTATACTTGCTATCTCTTTATTTAGGTGTTCATTATGTTCATCTATTGTTATTCTAAGATCTTTGAGCATCCTAACAATCATTATTTTAATCTCTACACACAGGAATTTGGTTATATCTGACTAATTCAATTCCTTTTCTGGGGATTTCTCTTGATTCATTTGGGTTTCATTTCTCTGCCTTCCCATTCTGTCTGTGTATAAGAAGTGTGTGGCTACTGGAGTCCAATGGGTGTGGCCTGTCTGCAGGCCCCCCACTCCCTCTGCCGTTGCCTTGGACATTTGGGTATGGGCGTTGCTGGCGTTGGCCTGCTGCGGCAGTTGCTGCAGTTTTCACTTCTCCTCCATGGGAGGGGCTGTGTTCATGTGTCTGGTCTACAAGCCTCAGCCAGCCTCGGCCTTTGCCCCACCCCCACAGGTGGGGCTATGCACCCCACCGGGGTCACAAGCTTCAGCAGTGCTAGCGGGGCGGTGCACCTATGCTCAACCACGTGGGTTTTTGCCTGTTCCTGGCATTTGCCCTGCCCCCATGGGTGGTGCCATGCTTGCGTGCCAGCCACAGGCCCCGGCCCCACTGGCCAGGCAGGGCTGCACGTCCATGCTCAGCCACAGGTCTCCACCTATTCCCCGGCCTTAACCCTGCCTTCGCAGGTGGAGCTGCATTTGCCCACCGGCTTCAGTCCCCAGCCTCATGTGACAGGCAGGGCTATGTGCCCACAATCAGCTGTGGGTCTCTACAGTTCCCTGGCTTTTGCCTTTCTCCTGTGGCTGGGATTGCAGGCAGGAGTGCTCTTGCTCACCCGACCTGCAGCTGGGTTGGATCGCTTTCATGTGCTCCTTCCACTCTTGCCGGGGGAGACTGAGGTCACGCCAGGCCTCACTCTTGGCCAGCCCAGCTTCTGACCCTTCTGATGGAACTGCATTTTCATGTCTCATCACCGTCCACCCTCCTACGAGCCCTCAGTATTGTGGTTGGGAGCACTGCTGCTCAGACTTTAGCACTCAATACTGTAATCCTGAAGTCTCCCTCCTTCTAAGCGACTCTGCTCTGTGTGCTACAGGAGAGATTATTTGGCTGGTGTCCTGCTTCCTTTTGCTGGTATTGCAGGTTCCAGTAGAAATATTCACTTTAGATTTGGGGGGTGACTCAGCCCAGGTGTTAGGGTGACTGTCCCTCAAAGTGTTTCTCCCTGTGCCTCCTAGATTATACTCTCTTCTGGTTCTCTCCTCTCTCCCCGTTCCCCAGAGCCACGAGTGAGTTGTTGTGGAAGAGGTTTTCTGTGCAGTCCCTTTTAGAAGAATCCTGGGTCTGAGAAATCTCTTTCTCACAAACAGTATCCTGACTTGTTTTGCAGCTAAACAATGTCCATATACCTCTTCTAGGCTCTGGGGCTGCAGGCTGGGACCTTGTTCCTGGGGCTCAGGACCCTCCCCTCTTCGCTAAACTCACTTCCCGCCACGCGAGTCTCTCCGAGCTGCCATTTGCTCCGGGGAGCTGGGCAGCCCTCTCCATGTTTCTGCTTTTCCTACCAGTCTCAGTGTGGCTTCTTCAGTGTTCCTTAGTTAAAGAGTCCTCTTGGTTTAGTCCAAAGTTGGTTTTTCCAGATGATGGTTCTTAAAATTAAGTTGTAATCCACTTTTGTTCTAGGTGGTGGAAGTTGTACGTCCACCAACTCCATTGCCATCTGGCTGCTCCCCCAAGTTTTTTTCAAAAAAGGAAATAAAATAACAATTTTATTAAGTAGTAAAACATTCTTTTTATTCTTGACACATAAACACTTTAAATCACAAGAAATTTGAGAGATGAGCAATCACTCACGGGATTTTTTGCTTTAAGTCATGAGCGGATATTTGAATCATGAGCTTCCACCACCCTCCACTAGATGGCCTGCTGAACATTCATAAACTCTGGTGCTACTTATCATTTCTGCTGGCACACAAAAAGCTGAATTGGATTTTTCACAAGCAGGAATTCCAAAGGTTGCTTTTCCTTAAAGCCACTTTTCCTCTCAGCTATCAAATGTCACTGCTTTGAAATGTGGGCCCTTTCATCAGGTAGTCATTTAACCTGAATGCGTAGAGCAAAAAGCCAATAGGTTAGCGTAGCATCAATCCGATGTGTTTGCTGATGAATGGAAGCTAGGGTTAAGTGAAGGTGTCTATGATTTGAAATCATTCCAAGTTTTTGAAGGGAAGACGGACTGCAGCCTCTGCCAAGTTGAAATTTCAAACCCAAAACAGCTGCATAGAAGGAGCCAGCATGCCAGAGGCTAGGCCGAAATCTAACAATTTTAATTGTGGTTCATATTGATTCTAATTTTATTATAAAAATGCTACAAATACCTAATAAATTCACTATTTTCACGTGAACACTTCCCAAACTACCCAGTAATTTAAAACATTTTTTTGTCCTTAACTAAGTAAGACAGAAGGAAATTTAAAGAATAAAATTAATTTTGGTTAGAACTTGCATATATATATATATATATATATATATATATATATATATATATATATATATATTCTTTAGAATATGATGTTCTCTAATACATAGTGGAATATATAATATATGAGGAGAGCTAAGACAATTAGACATTGAATATTAGATTTACCCAATAGGAATCAAACTATTACTTGAGCAGAGAAAAGCTCATGAAAAGTGAATTATATGAAACCTAAATGTTTTCAAGCCAGTGATGCCAAGAGATTGTAGCATTCCAAAATAAATAAGTACATGTTGTAGCAGGAAATTTTAAAGAAAATGTATACCATTCTACTGTGATTATCCAAACAATATTGTGACTGAATGTCCCAAAGTCATTAAAGGTTAAAAAGATTCAGAGATGAATTCTTTATTTGAATTAAACTGACAAAAATAATAATGTCACCTGAAACCAATTGTCTTAAAAAAAAATAGGTTGGCTTACTGGTGAGGGAACCTAAAATTAGTCTTAGCTGGTGGTTAGAGAATGATTCCTGGAAGCAAGAAAGGCAACAAGCAAAGTATTTAAGCGTGTTCACCCAACCTTCACATTTCTAAGCTTCCACTGACTGTAAGCCTCAATGTGCTTGTGTTTGTGTTAGTGTTAAATCCACCATTGTGTGATGTTGAAAAGACACATAGACAGCTTTCATTATTGCAAAGTCAACAGCCATCCTATTGGTCTTAATAGTCAAATAGTACAAAATTCCAGTTAGAAAATAAATAGGGCCCTGGCCAGTTGGCTCAGTGGTAGAGCATCGGCCTGGCGTACGGGAGTCCTGGGTTCGATTCCCGGCCAGGGCACACAGGAGAAGCGCCCATCTGCTTCTCCACCCCTCCCCCTCTCCTTCCTCTCTGTCTCTCTCTTCCCCTCCCGCAGCCGAGGCTCCATTGGAGCAGAGTTGGCCCAGTAGCTGGGGATGGCTCTGTGGCCTCTGCCTCAGGTGCTAGAATGGCTCTGGTTGCAACAGAGCGACACCCTAGATGGGCAGAGCATCACCCCCTGGTTGGCATGCCAGGTGGATCCCAGTCAGGCACATGCAGGAGTCTGTCTGACTGCCTCCCTGTTTCCAACTTCAGGAAAAAAAAAAAAAGAAAAGAAATAATTTCTGGGGATCGAATGTATAGCACTGTGACTAGTAAACAATACTACATTTTATACTTGAAATTTTTACTAGAGCGGAACTTAAATGTTTTTACCATACAAAAACAAAATGGTAACCTCGTGAAGTTGTGGGCATTTTAACTACTTCATTGTGATAATCATTTCACAATATATACATATATCAAATAATCATGTGATACACCTTGAACTTACACAATGCTATGTGTTAATTATATATCAATAAAGCTTGAAAATAAATAAAAATGGAAATATGTATATTTTCTGATGGGTTTGACATATTGTAAATGTTATAGAACTCTATAAAGCATGAGATTATTTAAGAAATATTTCTGGTGTGTAATGAGTATACCATGGAGAAGCTTCAGGTCATAGTTAAATCTGAAACATTTGTGAATCCTGCTTACAATATCATGACTAATGACATAATTGTGATACCAATAAAAATTAAAGATAAATACTGCAATTTAGAGTTTATGTTTGTGAATATTACAATTAATACTAGCCCAGCAGCTGAAACATACATAATATGGTTCCATTTCAAATATAAATACAGCCTGACCTGTGGTGGCTCAGTGGATAAAGCATCAACCTGGAATACTGAGGTCACCAATTTGAAACACCGGGCTTGCCTGGTCAGGGCACATGTGAGAGACAATTACTGCAGGTTGATGCTTCCTACTCCTATCTCTCTTTTTTTCTCTCTCAAATCAATAATAAATAAAATATGTAAGCCCTGACCAAATAGCTTAGTTGGTTAGAGCATCGTCTTGAACCACAGAAGTTGCCAATTCTATCCCCAGTCAGGGCACATACAGGATCATATCGATGTTCCCATCTCTCTCTCTCTTTCTCTCTCTCTCACTCTCTCTTTTCATCTCTCTAAAATTAATAAAATAAACATTTAAAAAATAAATAAATACTAACCATCACCCTTTACTTTAATGAAAGATTTGACAGAGATCGTAGCGAAATATTGAGAATCAGAGTGAAAAGATTAGTTTACTTTAAGCCAATATATTTCTTTTAGAAATTGATGCACCAAAATTTCAACTGCACATTAGCACACTCACTTGGAGCATAAACCATATTCCCATTCTTAACACCCTTTCAGATTACATACACAACGTCCTGAAGAAATGAATGTCAGCATATCTGAGGAGCAGTTCCATGCTATAAACCACGCAGAGCAAACTCTCCATAAAATGGAGAACTACCTGAAAGAAAAGCAACTGTGTGATGTGCTACTCATTGCTGGACACCTCCGTATCCCAGCTCATCGGTAAGTATGCTTATGCAGACAGAACACTTGGTGAGCATAGTAAATGTGAATGAGAAAGAATCAGTCTATTGATTAAAAGTTGGAACACTGAGGAAAATAAATTTTCATTAACCTTTATTTGGAAACATTATTATATATGTATATCATTCACTTCCCTGTGGGATATTTAGAAAATCTAAACTTTTGAGAAATTAATAGGAAAAAAAGCACAGATCCTCTAAAAGAAAATCTACTTATTGTTTGCCTAATTTCACTATACTTTTCTGAACTGTGCAAGTTTTATAGAAAAACAACAAAAACAAGTCTCACCAGTGTTACAAAGTTACTGACTGAACTTCATGCTTTTCAGTAATATTATGAACTGATTTAAGTTCCTATGAAACATTATTTCCAGGTTGGTTCTCAGTGCAGTGTCTGATTATTTTGCTGCAATGTTTACTAATGATGTGCTTGAAGCCAAACAAGAGGAGGTCAAAATGGAAGGAGTTGATCCTAATGCACTTAATTCCTTGGTGCAGTATGCTTACACAGGTAAGGCTTGGCATACATTAACTCATTCATTCCTCACAAAATCCTGTATTATATAACCCACATTATTGTTATTTTTATTTTACAAGTTAAGAAAACTAGACCAGTTAAGTAACTTTCCTGCAGTAATAAGAGTCAGAATCAGAATTGAAATTCAGCAATATACAGATGATGATGAACAAAATTATACACCTAAAACCCATATAATTTTATTAACCAATGTAACCTTAACAAATTCAATACTGTTTTTATTATTAAGTGATAGGCTGAAAGACAGACTCTGACATCCACCCCGACTAGGATCCACCCAACAAACCCCCTACCAGGCGATGCTCTGCACATCTGGGCCATTTGCTCCATTGTTCAGCAACCGAGCTATTTTAATGCCTGAGGCAAAGCCATGGAACCCTTCTCAGCATCTAGGGCCAACTTGCTTGAAACATTTGAGCCATGGCTGCAGGAGGGGATAGAGAGAGAGTGAGAGAGGTGGAGAAGCAGATAGTAATTTTTCCTGTGTGCCCGGACTGGGAATTGAACCCAGGACTGCCACATGTGAGGCTGATGCTCTACTGCTAAGCCAACTGGCTAGGGTCATATATATATTTTTAAATTATAAAAGAGAAAGAGGTAAGAAATATGCTATACAAAATTATGACCATGTGAGAATAGAGCTCTTGAACACAAATATATAAGAACATGTCTCTCTCTAACTCTTGAACAATGTAGGTACATTCTCATTTGTAACAATGGGACTGGAAGTGAGCTATTTTAACTTTAAAGACTTAGTCACTTCCTTTGAAAAATTTAAGTCATAATTACTCAAATTATAAAACAAAGATTATACAATGAGATTTGGGTGAAGTATTATATGTGTATACTTACATGTTTGTACATATATTATATGTTTATATATGTATTTATTTATTCTTTCATTCATTCTAACTTTATTCAGGTATAATTAACAAATATAATTTTATGTGTTTAAAGTATACAGGGTGATGATTTTATATATATATATATATATATATATATACATATGTGTGTGTGTGTGTGTGAATGATTACCAATATCAAGATAATTGATGCATCCATCATCTTAAATAGGTAACCCTTTTTGTTTGTGGCAAGAACATCCATCTCAGATCTGTTCTTAGCAATGTTCAAGTATACAATACAATATTAACTAGAATCATCATGCTGTACATTAGTTCCTCAGAACTTCTTATAACTGAAAGTTTGTACCATTTAAGCTATATTTACTATTTCCACCTCCCAGCGCCTAGGACCCACCAATTTACTTGCTATTTTTATGAAATCTGCATTTTTTAAATTTTACATACAAGTGATACTATACTTTCTGTGTCTGACTTATTTCTACAGATTCATCCATGTTGTCACAAATGGCAGAATTTCCAAATTTTTCATGACAATATTACTTCATCATATATCTATAATATATTTACATATTATATATAAATAATATATAAATAAAATTATATATAATATATAAGTCATATATATCTATATATAAATTCCCATTTACATATGTGCACATTTTCTTTATAAATTCATCTGTCAGAAGACAGTTTGTTTCCATATCTTGGCTCTTGAGAATAATGTTGCAATAAACATGACTCTGTAAATATCTCCTCAAGATCCTGATTTCATTTCCTTTAAATATTTACCCAAGTGAGGGGTTTCTAGATTATATGCTAGTTCTATTATTTTTTAATTTTAGGAAACTTTATTCTTTTTTCCATAATGGCTATATCAATTTACATTCCCACCATTAGTGTCCATTTTATCCAAAGCTTCACTAATATTGTTTATCCTTTGTCTTTTTTTTAATTGAATTTATTGTGTTGACATTGGTTCACAAAACCATACAGGTTCAAGTGTACAGCTCAATAAAACATCTGCACACTTGTCATATGCTCATCACCCTAAGCAGTCTCTTTCAGTCTCCGTTTTCCCTCCTTTTGCCCATCTCCACGTGCTACCCACCCCCTTTTCCTTCTAAGTATCCCCACACTGTAGTCTGTGTCTATGTGTTATGTATATACAATTTTTAGTTAAGTTTTTCACTTTCTTTCGTCTAGTTCCCCTATCTCCTTCTCTTTTTAATATTAACTATCTTAACAGGAGTGAGGTGATATCTCATTGTAGTATTCACTGGCATTTCCCTAATGACTGGTGATATTGAGCACCTCTTCATGTACCTATTAGATATTTGTATGTTTTCTTTGGAAAAATGTCAATTTTTTGCTCTTTGCTTATTTTTTAAATTAAATTGCTTTTCTGTTATTAAGTTGTATAAGTTCTTTATATATTTTGGGTTATTAACCCCTTATCATGTATATGGTTTGCAAATAGTTTATCTTATTATACAGATTGCTTTTTCAGTTTACTTTTTATTATCTTTGTTGTCAGAAGCTCTTTGGTTTGATGTATTCCCTCTTGTTTATTTTAGCATTTGTTGCTCATATTTTGTTGTGTTATTTAAGAAATCTTTGCCAAGACCAATGTCAAAGATCTATTTTGTTATTTTTCTTCTAGGAGTCTCTTGATTTCATTTATTTACAAATTAATATTCTTCTTAATAACCAGGTCAAGGCCCTGGCCGGCTGACTCATTGGTAGAGCATCAGTCCAGTGTGTGGAAGTCCCAGGTTCGATTCCCAGCCAGGGCACACAAGAGAAGCATCCATCTGCTTCTCCACTCTGCCTCCACTCCTTTCTCTCTAGCTCTCTCTTCCCCTCCTGCAGCCAAGGCTCCATTGGAGCAAAGTTGGCCTGGGCACTGAAGATGGCTCTATGGCCTCCACCTCAGGCACTAAAATGACTCCAGTTGCAGCAAGCAATGCCCCAGATGGGAAGAACATCGCCCCCTAGTGGGCTTTCTGGGTGGACCCCAGTTGGGTACATGTAGGAGTCTATCTCTCTGCCTCCCCCCTTCTCGCTTAAGAGAAATACAAAAATAAATAAATAACTAAAATAACCAGGTCAAATTTTAATGCATATAGTGGTTGAATCATTAGATCTGTTTCTGAGAACAGTTCATATGACTCTATGTCTCACGAAATATAGGCCAGGCTCTTTATTCAAAATTCAGTACAAAAATAACACAAGAACGTCTGTTGATGGCTTGTACCCCTTTACAACATATTTTAGAGTGTAAACAAGATATATAGCATTTCACAGAATGTATTACTCCTTTCTTTATGATTTTGTAACATAGAGAATCCATATTAAGATATTTTATGAGACAAGATTATATAATTTATAAAATTTACATGAGATATCTTTTTTTATAACTTACCTATAGGTTGGCTTAAATAAAAGTGACAGTATAACTTATGAAAATAAGTTATAACATTTACAATAATTCACCAATAATATTTACTTCAAAATAATACAGATATAGTAATATAAAGGCAATAGTTTAATTGTTAGGCTAACGTGATAACCACTATACTACGGAACCTAAGCTAATTGTGATCTCATTTAAAAAATTTTTTTTACAGATTTTATAAAACACAGCTTCTTATACCTAACAAAATAATCATATAAAGAATTATTTGAGGCCTGACCAGGCAGTGGCACAGTGGATAGAACATCAGACTGGGACATGGAAGACCCCGGTTCTAAACTCTGAGGTTGCTGGTTTGAGCTCAGGCTCCTCAACTTGAGAGTGGGGTTGCTGACTTGAGCATGGGATCATAGATATGAACCCATGGTTGCTGGCTCAGGTCCAAAGGTCATTGGCTTGAAGCCCAATTTTGCTGACTTGATCAAGGGGTCACTCATTCTGCTGTAGCCCCCCAAACCCCAGTCAAGGCACATATGAAAAAACAATCAGTGAACAACTAAAGTGCAGCAATGAAGAATTGATGTTTCTCATCTCTCTCCCTTCCTGTCTGTCTGTCCTTATCTGTCCCTCTCCTGACACTCTCTGTGTCAAAAAAATGAATTATTTGACAACTATTGGCAACATTTTTTTTTCAAGATAGTGTTAAGGTATCAATGTTAGGAATAATGTTTGGGCAAAGATATCCTTCTCAGTTAATACATACAGATGACAAAATCAACATATAAGCTCAATAGTCTTATTTCCCAAGATGTTTTCCAAACAAATGACAGATATCTGTATGGTTCATTGTATTACCCTTATACAATATTACATAATGCTCCTTGAGTCATAATGTGAACTGTTTTTAATATAATATTTAGATGCATGACTGAGATGATAAAGAAATAACAAGGTGCTCTTTTTTGAAATGATAATACTCAATGTTCATTTGCTATAATTGTTTTTGATCATCTAGTCGAGCTTCTGTTATCCATCTTATTAGTGTTTATACAGACTCTTTTGCCTGTGTTGGCTTCAAAAGTTGTTTACTTTATTCTCCAAAATGTAGCCTCACTAAAGAGATAAAGTGAAACTTTCAAATAGCTAGCATATTTGTGTCTTACTTTATGAGACTTATAATCACTCTACTTTTTCAAACTATCTACTAGGTGTCCTGCAACTGAAAGAAGATACTATTGAAAATTTGCTGGCTGCAGCTTGTCTCCTGCAGCTGACTCAAGTCATCGAAGTCTGCTCCAATTTTCTTATAAAGCAGCTCCATCCTTCAAATTGCTTAGGAATTCGATCATTTGGAGATGCTCAGGGTTGTACAGAGCTCCTGAGTGTGGCACACAAGTACACAATGGTAAAATCAATTTATTCAAATTAATTTACAGCAGTAATACAATATTATTGCATTATTGTAATGTAATAATACAATAACCAACATACTGATTTGTTTTGCTGATATAGATATGTTTATGTATTTGTGTATAAATATATATATACATATTATATATATATATGTGTGTGTGTGTGTGTGTGTGTGTGTATAAAACTTTTCTAAGTAATATTATAGTGTTGGGATAAAATCAAAATGCAGTATTAACTAATAATTTACATGACTTGTACATAATAGACATTAGATTAAAACATTTCTCTGGCTGAGCTGTATTCAAGCAAGTTTCTCATTTTTGAAACTAAAAATGTTTACTTGTATCTCAAAGACTAGAGAAATAAAAATATTGCCCCAAATTAAAATGCACAAGTACATATTTCAAGTAAAATCCACATTGAGAAAATATAGTTTCCTAATATTTTTCACTATCAGAACTTTAATTTGTAAATTTATGCAAATTATTTCTAATAAAAATGTCATTTAATAAGGATAAAACTAATATCAATAGATTATTACTGACTAGAATGCTTAAGAACTATCAAAATTAATAAATCAGAAAATTCTATTGAATTGACTTTTTATGTCTTAATGAAAATGTACTTTGGTTAAAAGCAATTTGCAGTCCAATCTTTTAATTCAATTAACTTAAAATACCTCTGAATTCTATTAGGAATTGCAATAAACTAAAAAACACATTCATATGTGCTGACTGAAAGCTACATTGGATAATTTTATATTTATTCAGACAATGACAGTGACATGAAAGATAGATCATCTGTAGCAAGCTAAGAAAAAGTATATCTAGTATAGTAAACATACCCTTAAGATTATGTTAATAATTTACTGATGTAAAGAAGAAAATCAATTTTTTGGCCTCTGAAGCAGGAAACATCACAAGAGACAGATCTTTCTGTGAAACCCAAACAAAAGTTATATATTTCAAGCTAAGAAAATTGTCACAATTATTAAAAAATCAATACTAAAAGGCAGCACAAAAATGAAAACAGTAGATAAAAACATGCCTAAAAATAACAAAATTAACATTGAGATTTTAGGATTAAGATGTATATAAATAAAGGTTACTTTTCTAGATTTGTATACAGACTTTCAAATGTACAAAGTTTTAATGTTTGAATTCTCTAAATATTTATTGTAAAACATTCCTCCTCTTCTCTTTAGTCCTGGTCAATGTTGAAAATTTGAAGTTTCAAACGTATTTCTAAAACAATGCTATTATGTGGAGAATCATATTAAAATGGATTGGTGTTTTAACATGTCATTTAGTTATGCTATTTATATTACTATATCCTAAATACAAATGCCATATAATCTATAGGAACAGCAGTTGTATAGTTCAAAGGTTAATCCTACATATATGCCAAATGTGAAAACTTCCTGTTAAATTACTTAAATTTTTGATCTAACTATTAACAGTTTCCTGCCTGGTATCTTACTTTTCCAGACAAAACACATGCTGATAAACAGCTTGAATTATTTTTGTTGCTCAAATCAACTTCTCTTCCTTTTCCTATTATGTGACTGAAACTAAGTTTTAAAGCAGGATGTGCATAAAATCACAATATTTTTCTCTTCTTTAGTCCCTCTTCTTTAGTTATTTTATTATCTATTATAAATGTAGTAAAAGAGACAAAGGTCTTGTAATAACAATGCTTTTGTAATGCTGTATTGATAGTATAAAAATGCAAACAATTTTTACAACTCAATTGCAATTGTTTGAATCATAGACTGTAAAAAAGATTACTATCTCGAATGTGTGTGAGCATCACCCAAAAATATCCTCATAGACACATCCAGAGTAATGTCTGGCCAAAAGTGTAGACATTTCATGGTTCAGTCAAGTTTACACATAAAATTAACCACCATTATCATATAAATAGTAGTCTGCATTGTTGAAACATTCAGCATGTATGCTACATTTATTTAACAAGTTTTACAACAATGTAAATGTAGGTTAAATAAAATAAATACCAAATCAAAGCTACAAAAAATACTCTTGGGAACGTGCATAGAAGAAAGTGTTTAACTTGAAATTAGCAGCAAAAAAATTCTAAAATAAAATAAATTAAAATTAACCTTAGGCTTAAATAAATATTTCTATATCTAGATAATTTAAACCAGCACCTTTATTTTTTAATTTACACTAATTAACAATATTGTCAGACTATTTTGAATAATCTCATCAGGCAGCCACTCTGAAGCCATAACAGAGACTATCAAAAAAAAAAAAAAATTGGCCTGACCAGGCATTGGCGTAGTGGATAGATCATAGTACTGGGATGGAGAAGACCCAGGTTCAAGACTCTGAGGTCACCAGCTTGCATGCGGGCTCATCTGGTTTGAGCAAGGCTCAGTAGCCTGAGGCCAAGATCGCTGGCTTGATTGAGCAAGGGGTCACTCAGTCTGTTGTAGCCCCCCAGGTCAAGGCACATATAAGAAAGCAGTCACTGAACAACTAAGGCGCCACAATGAAAAAGTGATGCTTCTTATCTTTTCCTCTTCCTGTTTATCTGTCCCTGTCTGTCCTTCTCTTTCTGTCTCTCTCAGTCTCTGTCACACAGAAAAAAATGATTTTTGACTATATTTAAATCGGAGCATCATATAAACCCCTTTAATTATTAACTTTCTCAAATGTATAATGCAATTTGATTGACTGTATGTAACCGACATTAGCCATTGAGTAAGTTTTATGTATTGGTTTGGTTCATGAGAAGAAGTCAAAATATCAAATTAAGAGTTTGGAAAAAGTTGATGCCAACCTTCGTGGAATAATTTGAGGAATTTAAGACTTCATTGGAAGAAGTAACTGGGGAAGTAGAAGAGAAATAGAATTAGAATTAGAAGTGGAGCCTGAAGATGTGACTGAATTGTTGCAACCTTATGATAAGATTGTAATGGATGAGGAGTTTCTTCTTATAGATAAGCATAAATAAATAAATAAAATTTAAAAAAAAAGATTTCTTGAGTTGGAATCTACTTCTGGTGAAGACACTGAAAATTTTTGAAGTGACTACAAATGGTTTAGAATATTACATAAACTTAGTAGATTGATTAAGCAACAACAAAAAATAAGATGAATGACTTTAATTTTGAAAAGGTCTTCTGTTGGTAAAATGCTATCAAATAGCATGATGTGCTACAGAGAAATCATTTGTAAAAAGGAAGAGTCAATTAATGCATCAAACATCATTGTTTTCTTATTTTAAAATTTTCCCATAGCCAGTTAACCTTTAGCAGCCACCACCCTGATCAATCAGCAGCAAGACAAGATCCTCTACCAGCAAACATATTATGTCTCATTTAAGGCTTAGATAATGATTAGCACTTTTTAGCAATATAGTATTTTTAAAATATTATTTTTACTTTTTCTATTGATTTGAGAGAGAGAGAGAGAGAGAGAGAGAGAGAAGAAGGGAAAGGGGAGAAAAGAAGAGTGGAAAAAACAGAGAGAAGCATCAACGTGTTGTTCCACTTAGTTCCACTTAGTTGTTCCATTTAGCTGTGCACTCATCAGTTGTTTCTCAAAATGTTCCCTGACTGGGGATGGAACCAGTGACCTTGATATGCCGGGATGATGCTCTGTCCACTAATCCACCTGGCAAAGGCAGCAATAAAGTATTTTAAATTAAGGTATGTACATTGTTTTTACAGACATAGTGTTATTATTGCACACATAATAGACTACAGTGTGGTTTAACATAACTTTTATATGTACTTAGAAACCAAAATTTGTATGACTCACTATATTGCAATATTCACTTCATTTTGATAGTCTGGAATTGAACCCATAACATCTCCAAGATACACCAATATTCTTCCATTTGCTGCAGAGGAGACAAGCATTCATATACCTTGTTTTCTTATCATAAAATCACACTTTCCACAATACCACATTGGTGATGACAATGTTTTTGAAAGAAATTCATTAAGTGTGAAGTGATGCACACATGTAATGTATTATTAGTTGTACGACTAGCTCAATTATTTTGCTAAACATTAGAGGATTTTTTTAAAAGGTCTGGTTTTATTTTATTTTATTTTATTTTATTTTACAGAGACAGAGAGAGAGTCAGAGAGAGGGATAGATAGGGATAGACAGACAGGAACGGAGAGAGATGAAAAGCATCAATCATTAGTTTTTCATTGCGACACCTTAGTTGTTCATTGATTGCTTTCTCATATGTGCCTTGACCATGGGGCTACAGCAGACTGAGTAACCCCTTGCTCAAGCCAGCGACCTTGGGTCCAAGCTGGTGAGCTTTGCTCAAACCAGATGAGCCCACACTCAAGCTGGTGACCTCATGGTCTCGAACCTGGGTCCTCTGCATCCCAGTCCGATGCTCTATCCACTGCGCCACCACCTGTCAGGCATTAGAGGATTTTTAACCAGGGTTATCTATTACAGTAAGAACCTCAGTTCTCTCCCAATTGTTTGTTCTAGTTACAAAAAGTTTGTTTAAATAGGCAAGTTAACTTGGAATTTATGATATCAGATCTGTCAAACTTGATGACTGTTTTATAGATAACTTTGTTATCAGGATAACTTAATTCCACTGTGACTAAACTTAGAGTGGAGCTAAGAAAGTGATACAATTTTCCCGTTCCCCAGTTCCTCAGAAGCTATCTTAAGCGGCTTCTAGAAAACCTATTTACTATACAACATAATTTACCAACTAGACATGTATTTTTTTTTATTTCAGAAGCATTTTTATTCCATTTAAAACGATATATTTACTACAGAAACATTGTTGGAAATGATCATTGTGTTGTCAGAGAAAAAATACATAACATCATGAATCAGAAAAAACATAGTGATGTCTCAATAAAATATTGAAAAACAGCTGCCTGATATTTGGTGGTTGGCAAAATACAAGGCAACACACTAACAGGGAAAATGGAAGAGTAATAATATAAAAATTGGAAGGAAACCCCATCCTTAAAAAAAAGTCAATGGAAACACATTTAGATTATTCTGAATCTATAGATCATTATCCATTGCAAAAGATACCTTTGCCTTGGTTAATAGAAGACCATGCTTTTTCACAAGTAAAAAGAGTTTTCTATCAGTCTCTTTTTTTGTGACAGACAGAGAGACAGTGAGAGGGACAGATAGGGACAGACAGACAGAAAAAAAGAGAGATGAGAAGCATCAATTCTTTGTTGCGGCACCTTAGTTGTTCATTGATTGCTTTCTCATATGTGCCTTGACCAGGCGGCTACAGCAGAGTGAGTGACCCCTTGCTCAAGACAGTGACCTTGGGCTCAAGCAAGTGACCTTGGGGTCATGTCTATGATCTCACGCTCAAGCCAGCAACCCCACTGGTGAGCCCATGCTCAAGCCAGTGACTTTGGGGTTTCGAACCTGGGTCCTGTGCATCCCAGTCCACTCTCTATCCACTGCACCACTGCCTGGTCAAACTTTTTTTTTTTCATCTCAAAGAAATTCAATATGTTGTTCTCTACATGTATAAGCAGAATTACCTCTCCCAGATATTCAAAGAAAATCTCCAACTTGAAAATTTTCAGCCTTTCTCTTAAGGTTTTTGGCTAAAGACTAATGTGACATCAGTCATTTCTGAACTTATAAGTTGTTGGCATCTACAACAGCTGAAAGAGAAAAGCACTTGTATCAACTTAGACATTATCTATATGAACTCTGAGTAAGGCCTTTCCTTGTGTTCTTAAATAATTTCCAGTAGAAGCATTTGGCTCTCGGGCTTCAGAGATTCTCCCATGTCCCTTGTCATAAGCAGCAATGGCACACCCATTTGTTATAAATATGTATATCTGAATGTCTGGATTTTTGTGAAGTTTAGTAAAATGAAATTCTTGATATATTAATTTTGTTAAGAACTTTCTAAAGTACAGTTTCAGTGCATGATCTTTTTGTTTCTAGGAACATTTCATCGAGGTGATAAAGAATCAAGAATTCCTTTTGCTTCCAGCTAATGAAATTTCCAAACTTCTGTGCAGTGATGATATTAATGTGCCTGATGAGGAAACCATTTTCCATGCTCTGATGCAATGGGTGGGGCATGATGTGCAGGCTAGGCAACAAGACCTAGCCATGCTGCTTTCTTATATCAGACTGCCATTACTTCCACCACAGGTAGGAAAAATTACTGGTAATGTAATTATAGTTCAAGTTACCACTAGGTTGTAAGCCATTCCTGACTTTTCTCATGTTTTTTTTTAGAGGATTTTTGGTATTTGAGTTATACAAGATTTATTTTGCAGAAAGACGTAACGTGCCTTCAAGGAGCAATATTAATGACAAAGAGAGAGGGAAAACAAAGAAAAAAACTACAAATAATTCTCAGACTCTAGTATACTCATTAGTTTCAGTGTTCTTTCACCAAATGGCACTTGTAGAAAGCAGAAAAAAATGGCTACGCTAACTTTTTCTTTCTCTGCCAACCTTCTGAGCAAGTTGATAATAATCAGTACAAGAACATCCCACAGAGGACTCTAAAAAAGAGTTAGGTTCTGGATAATACCTACTGACGTGGATAATTAGCTACTATGATTGAAAGCGTTCTATAGTGGTTTTGGATGCACTAAAGCATCATTATAATTATATCCCCAACATACATGTTAAAAGATTATAGTAAAAATGATCTTAAAAAACAAACACGCTTAGATAAGACTCAGGATTGACCCAACTCATACTGAATTTTAGTATGTGAAATTTAGTGAGATTAGACTACAGTCACGGTACGTAATTGTACCATTGATGATCACTGCAATTATTTCTCTGCAGCAAATTGATCAATAGTAGATATCATTTATATATTATATATGTAAATAATATTGCACATATGCACACTTCTTATATTAAATAGCTTTTTGGTTGGAGTCCTCAAACATCCACTTTAGAAGGAGGAACCTTATCTCTACTTAGAGCAGTATTTTCATAAACATAAATATTAATTGATTTTTTAAAATTACTAATTAAATGTTAATTTTGAATTGATGTTTTTTCCACTTTTTAAACTTTTAGATGTTAATTAAATCCTATGGAACTACATATTTATTCTTAAGATTCTGTCTGTATTTAATGAAAGAACACTGATTGCTGTCCTGGGTATAGCAAATTTATCCAAAGGGTAACATCAAAAAGAGAAATATATATATATATTTATATAATTTTAGACTAAAGTTTCAGAAAATATAGAAATTTTATGTTTGTATGAAAGTGTATACACTTGTGTGTGTTATTCTCATGAAATGGTCTATTTTACTTACTAAATTCCCTAAGGCAGTAATTCTCAAAATATTCCTGGACTAGCAAGATAACATTTCCTGGGAGCTTGATAGAAACTCAATCTCTCAGGCCCTTAAGACAGACCTAAAAACACAATTTTTGGAGTGATGCCAAGGAATCTGTGTTTTAACAAATTCTGCAGATGATTTTAAAATATGCAAAAATGTAATATGCATTGGTATAAAAGATCAGAGACCTTTACAATGCCTTATGTCTACATTAGACATTCTTTCAGCAAAATGCTTACTTTGAGCTTCTGTTACTTTATTGGAATGATGGGAAATTTCCAGCCCAAACACACAACCAGCTGTGGCTTGGCCTTCCACTCCTGAGTAAGCTTTATGCCTACAATGTGAGAACTGTGAATATTTCCTGATGATAGTAGTGGTGGGTAATGGCATACAGAAAATAAACTTCCAAAACAATTTAGAAAGTAACCATAAACAAATATGCTAGCAATTAAATATATTTTTAAAAAGGTCATAAATATCTGAGGCATATTATTTTGAAAAAAAACTACATATATAGCACAGTTTTCAAACATATTTTCAGAAGTATATGAATTAAGGACATGCCTGGGGTCTCACTAGCCAAGTCAAAACAGCAATCCATCAGAGATGACAGGTAAAGTGGAAACATAGCTGGGATTAACGAGTACAGAAAAGGAAACTTCAGTGAAGTTTTATAGAATGAGATTAACACCTCCATTCCAACAACCTGCTGCTTGCTATCCTCCCTATGACACTATAGACCCAAAGTTCAAAGAAATTAATTTATATGGCCCTTGACAAAATTCTGAAACAAACCTTTAACTTTTCAACTTATCTCAGAAAAAACACTTTACCTAGCTTTTATCCCATTCAATAAGCATCTTATTGATTGCCCGGAAGTAATGGTTAGAAAAGGATTACTCATCTATTATTGCTGATGTATTGGCATTATAAACATAAGTACTTTATTGATATACACGTATATATGTAAATATTTTTAAAGTCTACCTTCAGAATACTTTTAAAAAGTGACATGATGATAAACATGCAGCCTCACATAAGCAGTTATTTTTACTTGGCATGATTGTATCATCTCCCCTAAATCCACCAAAAATATGACTGCTCTTAGAGCTATATGCCATAGACTAAGAGATATTTGCTTTGTGCATACAAAGCCATTCTCATTGATTGCTTTCAATAATTCACTTTATGAGTGCTCTTTCACTTTCATTCTTTAAGATTATATACATATATATTTAAAAGATCAGTATATAAAATCTTCGTAGATCATTAGCTAACCATGAGGCTTTTAATCTTGTTAAATCATAACTGAACATAAAATGTTACTAAATAAATTAAAATATTAAATAATAACAGTTCTACATTTGGATTAGCTTGAGTTTTCTCCAAAGTTATATAAACAAAAATATGTCTTTTCTAATGATGAGCTCCTCACTTTATATACCATATACCATGTATCATTACTTTTCAGTTACTGGCAGATCTTGAAAATAGTTCCATGTTTACTGGTGATCTTGAATGTCAGAAACTCCTGATAGAAGCTATGAAGTATCACCTCTTACCTGAAAGAAGACCCATGATGCAAAGCCCTCGGACAAAGCCTAGAAAATCTACCGTGGGGGCTCTTTATGCTGTAGGAGGCATGGATGCTATGAAAGGTAACAGGAACAGATTAAATGATTTAGAGAGTATCATTCAAAAAAGAAGATATAGTATCAACACCTTCTAAGTTATGAGAGTAGTATTAAAGCTGTATTTAAATGTATGCATCTAAAGCTAATTTTCACAAATAAGGTACATTAATTTTGTAACCTCTTTTTTTTTTTTACTGTATATGATTCAAGCCTTTACTTAACACTTACTAAACTCTTAATAGGTACTTTTATGACATAAAATTTCTAAATTTGAGTATTTGCTTTGGAATATAAGATATTTTCATGAAAAACTTGTTTAAGCTTTATTATAAAAGGAAGGGTCGACATCCTCCAAATTTGTTTTTTGAAAGAAAGAGAAGACTGGCCTCTAACACCTTGCTGTAAACTTCCTGTTGATGCTCAAAGACCAATTAAAAAGAACTGTGAAGTATTAATAACAAGACCAGAAATTCAAAACTGGAATAAAGTAATAGTTTTACATAAGAATTTTATCAAACGAAATAAGGAAAAGTTGTTGAAGCCAACCTATCCACCCTGAACCCTTTTAAGAACCAATTGTTCTTTACCTTTTTACACTTAATTTCTTAGTCCATAGCCCCATGTTGCCAAAACAATAAGGCAATGATTATGTACTAAGTGTTGATTGTGTAGGAAATAACACCAATCAACCCACTTATAATTTGCAAAATTGTACATATGAATGTCATTTAACACTTGTAGAAAATGATGCAAGTTAGCTTTTTGTTACTGAAACTGATTCATTTTCTTCTTTTTTATATGTACAAGTGGAAATTAGAAGACTATTTAAGAGACACACCAATTTTCATAAAACTAGAAAACAAGAGCTTGCAAATGCAATTATTTCCAAAGTAGTAGAGTAATTATTATTATTATTTTTTTTTTGTGAGAGAGACACACACAGGAAGGGAGAGAGATAAGAAGCATCAACTCATACTTGTGGCACTTTAGTTGTTCCTGGACTGCTTTGTTAAATGTGCCTTGACTGGGGGACTCCAGCTGAGCCAGTGACCTGTTGTTCAAGCCAGCAACGTTTAGGCTAAAGCCAGAGACTATGGGGTTATGTCTGTGGTCCCACACTTAAGCTGGCGACCCTGTGCTCAAACTGGGTGAGACCATGCTCAAGCCAGAGACCTCAGGGTTTCGAACCTAGGTCCTCAGCATCCCAGGCCAATGCTCTATCCACAGCACCACCACCTGGTCAGACTGGAGTATCTTCAAAGAACTAGTGATTTTTTGGAAAATAACAAATTCAATGAGATCCTACAATTAATTTCAAATCTGACAACTTGATATTTTAATGCATTTTGTGGAATAGAATGAATAATAACAGTCTTTTAAAATATGTCTTGTTTCATACTTAAATTAAAGGGTACTAAATGCAAATATAGTTAACTTTAGTTTCTACTTTTTAAAAAAAGAATTCTTACCTGCAAAGTGAGAAATGGAAAATTTTGTGTTTGTTTGTTTTTTGTTTATTTTCTATTTTTGTTACTCTTTCAGGCCCTGTTTAGGATCACACTGCATAACTGAATGTGTTACAAAAATGATAATGAATCAGACAGATTTATTGAAAAATACTATATGGTTTCACTTATAAATAGAATCTAAAAAAATCAAAACAAATGAAGAAACAAAGCAAAACAAAAACAGTCATAGAAACAGAGACCAAAAGAATAGTTACCAAAAAGGAGGGGTAGGTAAAAAAGGTGAAAGGGAGTATAGACAATAATATTGTGATGTTACAGAGTGACAGATTGTTACTAGAATTAATGGGGTGCTCATACTTTAAGTCAGGGGTCCCCAAACTATTTACACAGGGGGCCAGTTCACTGTCCCTTAGACCATTGGAGGGCCGGACTATAAAAAAAAAACTATGAACAAATCCCTATGCACACTGCACATATCTTATTTTAAAGTACAAAAACAAAATGGGAAGAAATACAATATTTAAAATAAAGAACAAGTAAATTTAAATCAACAAACTGACCAGTATTTCAATGGGAACTATGCTCCTCTCACTGACCACCAGTGAAAAAGGTGCCCCTTCCGGAAGTGCGGTGGGGGCCGGATAAATGGCCTCAGGGGGCAGCATGCGGCCCGCGGGCTGTAGTTTGGGGACCCCTGCTTTAAATTATAAAATGTCAAAGCATGATATTAAACACCTTGAAACTAATATAACTAAAATAATATTGTATGCTAACTATACATAAATTAAAAAATAAAATAAATAGTAGTAAGTATCTATAACTCCTTATCAGTTTCTAAAAATGAGTGAAATAGGCCTGACCTGTGGTGGCACAGTGGATAAAGAATCGACCTAGAATGCTGAGGTTGCCAGTTCAAAACTCTGAGCTTGCCTGGTAAAGGCACATACGGGAGCTTGTGCCATTTTCCTCCTCTCCTCCTCCTCTTTTCTCTCGCTGTTTCTCTCTACTCTCTCTCTCTAAAAATGAATAAATAAAATCTAAAAAAAGTAAATAAAAATAAAAATGAATAAAATATATGCCTATAATCCCATGACTCCATTACCACACTTTGATATGGAGGGAAGTAAGGGCATTATTTTAAGATTCTTTGAATTCCTAGTGTATGGAGACCTAACAGGCTCTATGAGAAGTTGAAGGCAACTACAATAATAGTAAAAACTTCCTCACCAGGCAGTGGCTCAGTGGATAGAGTGCTGGACTGGGACGGAGAGAACCCAGGTTCAAAACACTGAAGTCGTCAGCTTGAGCGTGGGTTCATCTGGATTGAGCAAGGCTCACCAGCTTGAGCAAGGGGTCACTTGGTCTGCTGTAGCCCACTGGTCAAGGCACATATGAGAAAGCAATCAATGAACAACTAAGGTGCCGCAACGAAGAATTGATGCTTCTAATCTCTTCCCTTCCTATATGTCTGTCACTGTCCCTCTCTCTGTCTCTGTCACACACACACACACACACACACACACACACAAGTAAAAACTACTATTTCTGGGCACTTTATCTTTGGGATTTTGCAAACATCATTTTTAATCTTCGCAATAGTGCTGCAAGATAGATTTGATTACCCTAATTTCACAGATGAGGAAACTAAGTCTCTTTAAGTTTACACAGCTGACTCAAAGACAGCTAGGTAGAAATATTGCAAATGAAATTCTTACTCAGATTCTATGTTCCTAGTTGCTATACTGCCATTATTATAGCAGAAAGAGGAAAGACAACCACAAAACTGACCCCTTTCTTCGCAGGTCTTACACTCCATTGGAAAACCAGGATGAACACTTAAGAAGAAATAAATAAATAAATAAATAAATAAATAAATAAATAAAATAAAAAAGCAAAATATAACAAAAACATTAAGGGGGTAACATTTATCTATATAAATTAGTGTTACACTTAAAAAATGTACCAGTACTCATTATTTCAGAAAACCGAAAAAAATTTTATATTATATACTTATTTTTACAATGTCTTTTTCTTTATTCTTTTTAAAGATACTTTTTAAACTTTCACCTTCTGGTGTTAAGGAAACACAATACTTCCTTAGTCTTTAATTTCCTCTCTTACTCATACAATTGACTTGGAATAACTTGTTAAAAATAGATATCAGACAAATAACTTGGGTCAACTATAATTTTTATTATGTATATTAAAAGAGTCATTAGAAAGTTGTATGAGTACAGATTAAAAAATTTTAAATTGTCAAGTGGTAAACTTTGGACTTTTGTACATACAAGGTATTCAATAATGTTTTGTTTATTAAAAACAATGACTTCTCGAAATAAGTAAATCAGAAAAAACCAGGAACTGTATTATTCCATACGGAGGGGAGGAGGGAATGGGAGAGGGATAGGGGGTGGGGAGGGGCACAAAGAAAACAAGATAGAAGGTGACAGAGGACAATCTGACTTTGGGTGGTGGGTATGCAACATAATTGAACGACAAGATAACCTGGACTTGTTATCTTTGAATATATGTATCCTGATTTATTGATGTCACCCCATTAAAAAAATAAAATTATATAAAAAAAAAAAAAAAAAAAACAAACAAAAAAAAAAACAATGACTTCTGAGAGACAGTGTAACAGGGAACACATTAAAGGCGAGTATAGTCATTTTTAGATTATTTTAAAAATAGATTGAGGAAATCACTAAATCAGATATATTTACAACTACAGGAACTATCTTGTTCCCAACAATACATTTGGTTGGTTTTGTTCCCTCTTGAATGAATCATAAATTAGGGTTGACTAGTAGCTTAGAAATGAATTGAGAAACAATATGTGTAATGCTTTTGGTCAGAAGCTCAATTTACACAGAAAAAATATAAAGAGGGTTTTTAAGAGAGAGATCAGGAAAACAATATTAGTGTTATCATTAAGTATAGAGCTACCATATTAAGCTAGCTAAAGGATTTACATTTTGATTAGTTGGAACAATAGTGCAGGTAAGAAAATGGGCTGAAGAAATTTGGAATCCATAATTTAAAATACAAAACTACCAGTGACAAAAACAAAAACAAAAAAACTACCAGTGACATACATTCGCAGATGCAAATAAGAAATATGGGGTAAGTATATCTGCTATACTTAATCTAATGCCAAGAAAAAAATTATCCTGGCATACAACAAACTTCTGTATCCTTTCAGTTTAAATCTTTTATGTACAGTTGATTAATGTAGCTTTGTACAATGTCCTAGTTACTTCACTATTAATATCATATATATAATCTTAATAATTAGTGCAGCCTAACCTTCATCTCTTGATTTAAATTGGCTCTGGTAAATTCCACTAATGTAAAGAGTTTGAAATAAAAAGTTAAAATAAGAAGGAGAGAATAGGAAGGAAGACATTTAGGAAGAATACAACGAGAAAATGGAAAGATGAAAATATACAGAGAAAATTGGTTGACAGAATGAAAGTAGTAGCTGTGAGCTTGTTTGTAGATATTCCAATTTTAACAGTACTGTATAATCCAGCAATATATAAGGTCTACTGGAAAGTTCTGTCCGTTTCTATCACAAGTTTCGACACGTAAGCACATGTTTATTTGGCGCGTGTGTGCCTCTATTTTTATCACTTAATGTATACATACTGACGTAGCAAATTAACTAAAACAAAGTTGATTCACGTTAGTCTTATGTGTGAAGCGATAGTGTACCCATGGCTACTGATAAAGTTCATGTATGCCATTGTAATTTTTACAAATTTCAACAAGGAAGAAATGCTACAGAAGCATATTTGTCACATCCACCATATTCCCTGGACTTAGCACCCTCCGACTATCACTTGTTTTTGTCTTTACAAAATTTTTTGAAGGGCAAAAAATTAAAAAATGAAGAAGATATCAAACAAGCACTGGTTCAATTTTTCGCATCAAAAGATAAAACATTTTTCAAAAATGGGATATACAAATTGCCCTCACGCTGGCAAGAAATCATTAATAATAATGGCAATTATATTATTTAATAAAGTTTATTGACGGTAAGAAAAATTTGTATTTTGTTTTATTCCAAAAATGGACAGAACTTTCTGGTAGACCTTATATAATGTAAAAACGATATTTTGATAAATAGTGTTATTTGACTTGTCAGCAGTCTCTGTATTCCATAAAGCAATTTAGACAAATATATGTTGTCAGTGAAAGATGCAAGAATTAAAGAGAAAGAGTAAATCAATACCTGTATTTTTGTTTTATTTTAAACATTAAAACTCTTGAGACAGAAATACTTATACTACACTATTTACCAATATATATTTAGAATTAGAGAAAAGAAACAAACATTGTTTCCACTAATGCAATGTATACAGAAAAACTCTCAAAAGCAATGATACATAGAATATATAATCGGCTTGAATTTTGACTTGATATGACCCCATACCATAAGCTTATAATTGGCAGTGAATATGTTTCAGATGCTAGGTCTATTATTCTCAGTGTAACTAATGGACTATATATTCTCCATAAATTGGCCATTAGAGAAACAAAACTGAAAAGTCAGTCTGTGTGTTTTTTTATTATCTATGAAACTTTATAGTCTATGAAGTTGGCTTTGTAAAATTGGGATGAAATTTCCTAAACTTATTACAAGCTGTCTTAGGTACATTACACATGTAAAAAGTAATTCTTTTATTTCCCATCTTGGTGTTTAGTCAGAAAAGTCCCTGTTGTGCAAAATCAACTTTTACTACAAAATATCAGCAGCTAATGTGAATGACTGGTAAAATGTTATTGCCTATAAAAATGACAATTTATTATGAATTAGTGACAATTTACTGTAGTAGTAGTGACGGTATACTATAGTAGTAAATTTGATATTCCAGTAATTGAGTAACCAATAAAGGAGATAGTACCCCATAATTATATTTTAATTTTTATAAATTATAATATTCTTAATTATAATTATTTTTGTTACCATCATTAAATATTGTGTGAATGAACAACAAAGACCCATTTAAAAGAAATTTTCCTTCTTCTTTCTTTGGTCATAAATATTTTAAATCAACACACAGATGCACACACCAAACGGAATAACAGTACATAAATTAATATATTGAATGGTCATAGGTAATTTAAACCATAATGGATGTGTAGACCATCAATAATAAATTCTAAGGTTTTTTTTTTTTTTTGGTAAAGTACCATGTTTGACACCTGTAGAGTAGTTCTAGCAGCATAATATAGCCATAGAAGTCATTATGAGTATATAAACAATACATATTAAGTAAACTATTCTAGTCTTACTCTTTCATTTGAATCCAGGAATAGTAAAACATTACCCTTGCATTGTATGCCAGGTTGGAGAATTGTCTGAAGTACTTTAATTAAAATTTCAATGACAGATTTTATGATATAAATTATAGGTATATAAATATAATGTGAATGATGGCAGTTAATGTTATTTTTATAAAATTGGTTTTTACCATTGTTCAAAATCCTTCTAACAGGTACCACTACAATTGAAAAATATGACCTCAGGACCAATAGCTGGCTACATATTGGCACCATGAGTGGCCGGAGGCTTCAGTTTGGAGTTGCAGTTATTGATAATAAACTCTATGTAGTGGGAGGCAGAGATGGTTTAAAAACTTTGAACACTGTAGAATGTTTTAATCCAGTTGGGAAAATCTGGACTGTGATGCCTCCCATGTCAACACATCGGCACGGCTTAGGTGAGAGCTTAAAATTATGTGGTTTCTAAAGAATGTATAGTTAGTAGAGCTATTTAAAATTTAAATTCAGCTGCATATTATTTACTGGTTGTTTTTGTTTGTTTGTTTTGTTTTGTTTGTTTGTTTTTTTCCGTTTGTTTTTTACAGAGACAGAGAGAGTCAGAAAGAGGGATAGTTAGGGACAGACAGACAGGAATGGAGAGAGATGAGAAGCATCAATCATCAGTTTTTCGTTGCGACACCTTAGTTGTTCATTGATTGCTTTCTCATATGTGCCTTGACCGTGGGCCTTCAGCAGACCGAGTGACCTCTTGCTCGAGCCAGTGACCTCGGGTCCAAGCTGGTGAGCTTTTTTCAAACCAGATGAGCCCAGGCTCAAGCTGGCAACCTCGGGGTCTTGAACCTGGGTCCTCCGCATCCCAGTCTGATGCTCCAACTACTGCGCCACCGCCTGGTCAGGCTGCATATTATTTGGATATAACAAATCCTTTTGTCAAAATGTCTCCAAAATCGTGAAAAGCTTAAGCAAATGGTAAAAATCTTTTACACTCTTTTCTTGTTTTAGATGTCATACTTGTTAATCCTACCTCCTTCCCACTGGTATTTTAAAAAGGATAAAAACCTTTAGTAGAAATACATTATTCAGGAGCACAAAAGTACAATAAAGTTTTTTAAATTCAATTTAGAGAAAAGAGCCCTTGATGGATGGAGATAATTGTTTCTAGGTAGCTGAATCACATGCCTTCATATAATAGGCAAATCTATATTTCAGAAAAAGCATTATTATGCATATCCAAGACAAGGATATTTATAAAATATTTAGCTCTCACTTTGGTTGAGAGCTGCTCTATGTTATATATAAGCCAGAGGTTACAAAAAATGAAGACTTCAGGAATAGTGGGGACCTTTGATGCTACTGAATATCAGTCAGGGTACATCTTTGTTCATGCCAGCCTTCATACATTTTTAATATTATGAAATCTGTTTCTTAAGAAACAGAATAATTTTCTTTTTTTGTTGTTTTCACTTTTTGTTTGTTTGTTTGTTTTAACAACTAAGTTTTACTAAAAACTCATCTAAAAAGTGGCAGATCCAGGTCTGGTATCATTTGCCCCAAATTAATCTGACAAATGGTCTATGTCAAGTGGTAAATAGTAAACTATATTAATTATATTCAGCTCAGTTGTGTCAGTGATCCATAGACATAGCTTTGAAAATGTATCTTACAGAGAAATCAGAACAAATTTGAAAATCTATTGATTTTAGTAAAGAGTTAGGAGATATAACGAAGGTATACCTGAGAGGATCACTGAGATGGTAAAAAAAAAAAAAGGTGGCCCTGGCCGGTTGGCTCAGTGGTAGAGCGTCGGCCTAGCGTGCAGGGCCCGGGTTCGATTCCCGGCCAGGGCACACAGGAGAAGCGCCCATTTGCTTCTCCACCCCTCCGCCGCGCTTTCCTCTCTGTCTCTCTCTTCCCCTCCCGCAGCCAAGGCTCCATTGGAGCAAAGATGGCCCGGGCGCTGAGGATGGCTCCTCGGCCTCTGCCCCAGGAACTAGAGTGGCTCTGGTCGCAATATGGCGACGCCCAGGATGGGCAGAGCATCGCCCCCTGGTGGGCAGAGTGCCGCCCCATGGTGGGCGTGCCGGGTGGATCCCGGTCGGGCGCATGCGGGAGTCTGTCTGACTGTCTCTCCCTGTTTCCAGCTTCAGAAAAATGGAAAAAAAAAAAAAAAAAAAAAAAAGGTGTGTGTGGGGAAAACAATTTTGTGTATTCCCAGAGCAAATCAAAAACAGTTAGAAAGGGGATATTTATAGTATCTAATAGAACAAATGTCTAATTATGCCTCAAAACCCTGTCTGTTTAATTAACTGATGGGAACCAGTATCTCCTTTGACTTCAGTATTACAACAATGGTGTCTTTCCATGATAATGGTGACTATGCCTTAAAATTTCCTAGGATTAAAAGACCTTATTTAGTTTCATATCAAGATCAGTAAATTATTCATGTGTGCACAAAATTATTTAAGAAACAAAAAATTTTTAAGCATGAATTGCTTGTATAATGAAACAGTATCTATTATATGTGTTATACCTACATGAGCCCTCATGCTATTATTATCTTTTAGGTGTAGCCACACTTGAAGGACCAATGTATGCTGTTGGTGGTCATGATGGATGGAGTTATCTAAACACTGTAGAAAGATGGGACCCTGAAGGACGTCAGTGGAATTATGTGGCCAGTATGTCAACACCTAGAAGCACAGTTGGTGTTGTTGCATTGAACAACAAGTAAGTAAACCAAAATGTGCATGGTCTTTTCTCCTAGGTCATGTGCTACGGCAATTTAATGATGAGATCCATCAATAAATAAACATTCCCAATTACCAGAATACTTTAGTTATCAATAATAAAAGACCTTTGTTGGAACCCTTTCTTCATTCTGATGGAAATACTTGTCTGGAATGTTTAATTAAATATTCTGTAGTCCTTTGCTATTTATTTGTGTTCTTGGGACCAGGAGCATCAGCATTACCAGAGATCTATTTTAAAATGCTGAACCCTAACCCCATGCTAAACCATTTGAATTATATTGGCATTTGAACACGATCCTCAAGTGACTTGTGTGTGCATTAAATTTGAGAATCACTTCCACATTCAAACCAGACCAACTTTTACCCTCAAGAAGATTGTACTTATTATAACTTAATCTTGACTTAGCAAAACTTTGGCTTGTCTTCGTAATAGGGCAAGGTTTTGATTTTTGTTTTTTGTTGCTGCTGTTGTTGCTTACCACACTCTCTCTCGAATATTTAGGGTTCCCAATTCTAGAATTACATCTAGTTCTATCTTTCTACATCTTCCTGCTTCTTAATCACTTGTCTGTAAGAACAAGCTAACGTATTAAAATCCAGTGAAGTTAAGGTTGCTAAGAGCTTGAATTGGTAATTTCAGTTAATTACATGTGCTTTCTGACAAGGCACCTTTGGAGGAAAGGACCAGTATATAGGAGAGACTTGAATGATGAGAAATTCTGACAATAGGATGGTTCAATAACAAGACAGCCTGTGTATCTGTATTGACTATCCATCAAACCAATACTTTATCACTTAAATGGGCTCAGTAGAATTTTCAGCACAGATGGATTTTAGTACCTCATGGAAGAAAAAGAGGGAAATGTCTATTGTTAGGAGACTTAGTCTTATAATGTCTTAGAGCTTAACATACTCTGAAATCTGTTATCTGTGGACTGACCTGAATGATTATCAGGTCACTCCGTTATAATCTCCTACCTCTAACTATTATTAGAGAACAGGGTGAAATAATCAAATTTGGCTATTTTAACTTTGTTTTGCTGACTTTCTATTGTTCATAACTCAACATGAATGGCAGTATTGATGTTTGGCTTAGTAAATATTTATCTTCTCTATTGATGCAGAGATTAAATTTAAATTAGATTAAAATATTGCTCATCAATAGAATTGACATTTTAAAGTTAATGGGAGAATTGTCATAGCCAATATATCTTTCTAAGAAAAAATCTGCTTTCTAAGTTCTATTCTATCCCCTTACTCATTTATCAAATTAACACATTCCTAGTAACAAATGTGTATATATATATTTTAACTAAATAGTTAATAAAAACAACAGGAATTCTAATGCTAGGCCATTGAACCTAGCTAAAATTATAGGGTCGTTGGAGTCCGTGTTTGAAAGCATTCTTTTTTCTTTTTTAAATTTCCAGTTTTTAATGAGTTATGATTGATATATATTGCCAGTGTTTTCAATATTCTTTCATTTTCTGTACACAATTTCCCATGGGATCTTTTAACTTATTGTGTCAAAGTAACTTTCACAAAAATGATGAAATGTTTTGGATTAGGGTATAACTCAACAAGTGCCTCCCATTCACAAACTCAAGCTGCCTGCTAAAATATACAAAGGGAGTAAAGTAATCAGAAACTTAAAATGCTTTGTTCAAGGTTCCTTCCCTTTCATTCTAGGCACAAATTGGAAATTATATATGTGTGGTACACACACACATTCTTTTTATTTTTATTTTTAGGCTATATGCAATTGGTGGACGTGATGGAAGTTCCTGCCTCAAATCAATGGAATACTTTGACCCACACACTAACAAATGGAGTCTATGTGCTCCAATGTCCAAAAGACGTGGAGGTGTGGGAGTTGCAACATACAATGGATTTTTATTTGTTGTGGGGGGTCATGATGCCCCTGCTTCTAACCATTGCTCCAGGCTTTCTGACTGTGTAGAACGGTAAAATGTTTCTACTTATTTATGTATGTGTTTATGGTTATTTTTTTAGAAATGAGAAATATTTTTAGGCTTCCAAAAAGTAGTTTCCTTAATAAATGTTAATTCTTTCAAGAGATCAATCCCTTGATAAATTGCACACTTATTTTAAGCTAAAAAATATTTTGAAAAAATATTCTTTCTTATGTGCTTTAGATCCACCACAAAGAATATATAAAAATAATATATTTGTTTGATACTCTATAAAATAATGAGACAAAAATAAATATAAGAATAAAGAAATTGTATGCCAACCTAGATCACTCTACTTATTTACCAGCTCAAATACAAAAACTTTACTGTTTAAAAAATCAAATCCATCATCAAAGGACAAAGATTTACTACCACATAACATACAGAAATAATTTCCTAAGGGAGGTATTAATATATTCTGAACAATGAGTTTATTGCATTAAGTATTTAATTTCACATAGGTAACTCTTTGTGTGGAGACATTCATTTAAAAGAAAAAAAGTATAATATGTTTTTTTAAAAGAAGTCAGTCATATGACTTTGTAGTTATAACATTTACATTCCTCTTCAAGATAGAAAATGTATATTCAAATATAATAGTAAAATAATATTAACAAAGTCCAAATGACAAATTTATAGTCAGCAAAATTATCAGAATTCAGAAGACAGAGATCAGTGTGGGATGGTGTCCGAAAAAGAAATTCACAAAATAGAATTTGCATTTTGTAAGCCCACAAATGAATGGAGGAGATTTCTGGTCAAGGAAAAAGCACAACCAAAAGGATTATTTGTTTAAATATGTTTTCTTTCCTTTCTATATATTTGTAGATACTCTAGTTTTCATTTTGTTGTTGATTTAAAATTTAATTCCATTGTAAAAAATTTTGCATGTTTTCAACCTTTTTAAATTTATTAAGATTTGCTTTGCAGCCTACCACATGGTCTATCTTAGAAAATATTTTTTGTTGTTTACTTGAGAAAAATGTGTGCTCTGTATTTTGGGGGTACAATATTTTATATCTATATTTTAGGTCCAGTTAGTCTACAATGTTCTTCAAATCTTTGCTGTACTTACGGATTTTTCTTTCTGTTTACTCTATTCATTTTTTTTTTGTACTTTTCCTGAAGTGAGAAGCAGGGAGGCAGACAGACAGACTCCCACATGTGCCCTACCGGGAACCACTGGCATGCCCACTAGGGGATGATGCTCTGCCCATCTGGGGCAATGCTCCATTGGAACCGGAGCCATTCTAGTTCCTGAGGCGGAGGCTATGGAGTCATCCTCAGTGCTCCGGCCAACTTTGCTCCAATGGAGCCTTGCCGGTGGGAGGGGAAGAGAGAGACAGAGAGGAAGGAGAGGGGGAGGGGTGGAGAAGCAGATGGGTGCTTCTCCTGTGTGCCCTGGCTGGTAATCGAACCCAGGACTTCCACATGCCAGGACAATGCCCTACCACTGAGCCAACCAGCCAGGGCCTTGTATTCATTATCGAAGGTGAGAAATTGAGCATATTCAGTTACTGTAGAGCTTTCTCCCTCCAATTCTGTCAATATTCGCTTCATATATTTAGGAACTGTGGTATTTAGTCTTCTTATGTTTATAATTGTTATATATTCTATATTATTTTACCTTTTCCTTTTTATCATTATATGACATGCTTCTTTTCTCATGTAACACTTTTCATTTTAAAGCCTATTTTATATGACATGTATATAGTCATACCTCCTCACTTTTGGTTACTATTTGTATGGAATATTTTTTTTTCATCTTTTTACTTTTGACATATGTTTCCCTAAATCTAAAATGTCTCTTGTAAACAGTATACAGTTCAATATTCTTTTTTAGCCATTCTGCCAAAATATTCCTTTTGATAAGCAGTTTAATTCATTTACATTTACAGTGATTATTGAGAAGAACTTATATTGCCATTTTGTTATTTCTTTTCATACGCCTTAAATGTATTTTGTTATTTAGCCCCCTCTTCTCGCTTTTATTAGTTTTTTTTTTATTTGAATTGAGCTTTGGTTCCTTTCTCAATTTACTTTTTGTGTGTTCTATAATTATTTCTTTTGTGGTTACCGTGAGGATTACATATAACATCTTGAGTTTTCCAAATTATTTTAAGTTCATATCAACTTAATTTTAATTGCATAAAAATACTCTATTCTTACAGCTTTATCCTCTCCCCTACTTAATGTTACTGATATCACAAATTATGTATTTATATATTGTGTAATCATTTATATAGTTTTATAATTATTTTCATGTTTTTGTCTTTTAAGGCCTATAGAAGAACAAAAAAATAGATATGTAAACCCAAATTAACTAGATTTTTGTATTTGTCCATGTACTTACCTTTAGCAGAGAAATTTATAAATTTGTATGACTTTGAGGTACCATCTAGTGTTATTTATAGCAACTTTACTCCTTTTATACTCTTTTTAAGATATCTTGTAGGACAAATCTACCAGTAATGAACTTCTTTACTTATTGTTTTCCCAAGAATGCCTTAATTTCTCCCTCCTTTTTGAAGGACAGTTTTGCTGGTAATGGAATTCTCAGTTCATAGGGGTTGTCTTCCAGCAATTTAAATATATTGTAGTATATTATTCCACTGCCTTCTGTCCTTTGCTGAGAAATTTGATAATAATATTATTGAGTGTCCCTTGTATGTCACAAATTGCTTTTCACTTGCTGCTTAGAAATGGTCTCTTTGTCTTTGATGTTCAACAATTTGATTATACTTTCTCAGTGGAGGTCACTTTAGGTTTGACTTACCTGAAGTTCACTGAGATTTTGGGGTTTGTAATCCATGCTTTCTTCAAATTTGAAGAGTTTTCAGCTATGATTTCTTCAAATATTATTTCTTTCCCTTTCTCTATGTCTCTTCTTCTTTTTGGAATCCCAAACTATGTATATTGATTCAGTTCTTTTTCTCAGAAATCACTTAGACTGTGCACTTTTCTTCATTCTGTTTGCTCCTCAGACCTGATCATTGCAAATGCCTTGAATTCAAGTTTACCTACTTCCTTCTGCCTGACTGAGTCTCTTAATAAATCCCTCTGGTGAATTTTTCAATTCAAACATTTAATTTTTCAGTCTCAGAATTTCTGCTTGGTTCCTCTTTATAATATATATTTTTTGACATTCTAATTTTGTTTATTTTCTTGATTTCCTTAAGTATTCTGTTTTCGTTTTAGCTTTTTAAGCATATACATATAAGACAGTTGTCTTACTGTCTTTATCTTCTAAGTCAGATGCCTATGTTTCTAAAGGGATGGTTTCTTGACATTTATTTTGTTCTTCTGAATGAAAATTGTTTTCTTATTTTTTGTATACTTTGAGATCTCTTGTTAAAATTGAGCATTTGAAATAAAACAAAAATACGTCTCCCAGTTTTTGCAGATTGGCTCTATGCATGCAGAGATCATCAACAATTAATAGGTCATGCCTGGGATCAGTCCAATATGAAGACTTGAGACCTTCTCAGGAATTTTCTGGACTTGTGTGTTTCCTGGGGTTGTGTTTGTTTCAATTCTCTGTGTACATATCTGCTTTTAAATGTCTTAATTTACTTAACAATCTCAGCCTTGCTGTTTCTCCAATCAGAAATCTCTTGTTCCAGGTGTCTATGCATCTGTAATCTCCTGATGACTTCCATGAGTCATGTGTACTACATCCATGGTTTTTCTTAGCCTGAGATCTATGAGCTTTGTCACTTTGGACTGCCTGAGATGTAAATTAAGTGACACAGAGAATAATTCCTTAGGCGACACAAGACAGTTTAGATTGTTGCATTTTAAATCTGCTCTTTTCTCTCTGGTTCAAAGAAACTGGGGCAGAGCTACTGATTTCTCCAATCTATGCCATGCTTTGCCAGGAGGGAGTGCGGCAAAGACAAATAAAGTCATAAAATTTCTTACTAATTTGAATGAAGCTTATTTTTGACTATGCATTTATTTTGCTGCTATGGATCTTTGAATGATTTTGAGAACCCCTATAAATCATTTTAGTCAGTATCCATTTGTTTGTATGTATGTATGTATGTATTTATTTATTTGTAGACTGAGGTGCTAGAGTTTCCTAGTCTATCATTTTGAGAACATCACTTCCAAGTGATGCAACATTGAAAACAAGATAATAACCTTATGAAAATCACATTAAGTTGCCTGTGTAGTTAAAATTTAAAGCAGAAACCACTATTCTCTTTTTTTATATCTAGAAGCACAATAATAAAATTAAATATAATTACAAAATGAAAAATACTTTGAAAGTCTAGGACATTTTTATTCACCATACAAAAATAGAAGTTGAATCCCTATCTGGTTAAATGACAAACAAATAGTAGAAAAATGATATTTTTTATATGAATGGAGTATGTAAAGGTTTGGAAAGCAATCATATTTGACTTTTGATTTCAGTATTAAACCAAAAGATCACTTATATTACACTCACAACAATTGACATAATAAAACTCAGACTAAAAATCTTTATTTTGTTTGGTACAGAATTTCATCATGCATTTTAAATTTCAAACATTTATTCTCCATTTATGTGTTTGTGTGTGTTTAACTAAGAGGAATCCTCTTTCTCTTTTAGAAAGACCAAAGTGAAATATACTCAACATGTGTTAAAAATTTACTGTAAAAAGTTGTGAAAAGAACAGATTCTAGGCCCTGGCTGGTTGGCTCAGTGGTAGAGCGTCGGCCTGGCGTGCGGGGGACCCAGGTTCGATTCCCGGCCAGGGCACATAGGAGAAGCGCCCATTTGCTTCTCCACACCCCCCCTCCTTCCTCTCTGTCTCTCTCTTCCCCTCCCGCAGCCGAGGCTCCATTGGAGCAAAAGATGGCCCGGGCGCTGGGGATGGCTCCTTGGCCTCTGCCCCAGGCGCTAGAGTGGCTCTGGTCGCGGCAGATTGATGCCCTCCTGGTGGGCAGAGTGTCGCCTTTGGTGGGCGTGCCGGGTGGATCCCGGTCAGGCGCATGCGGGAGTCTGTCTGACTGTCTCTCCCCGTTTCCAGCTTCAGAAAAATACAAAAAAAAAAAAAAAAAAGAATAGATTCTATTGAAATTTTGATTTAACTAGATAATTTATTGACACTTTCTTTAGATCACAAAAATGATAGACATCACACAGTTCACAAAATATTAAGTACAAGCCCACCTCTCAGAAAATGTATATATACACACAAAACTCATACTTGTATTTATAAAAAAGGTAAGTATATTTTTAATTTTTAGTAATGGCCTTTGGGCATTTAATTCAATTTTTTTTAATTTAGTGACAGGAGGGAAGGCAGAAAGAGACTCCTGCATGTGCCCCCATTGGTGTCCACTTAGCATGCCCACATGAGGCGATGCTCTACTCATCTGGGGCTTTGCTCCATTGCTCAGCAACTGAGCTCTTATTTGCACCTGAGACGGAAGCCATGAAGCCATCCTCAGTGCTCCAGGCCAACTTCCTCTAATGGAGCAGTGGCTGCAGGAGGAGATGGGAAGCGAGAGAGAATGAGAGAAGCAAGAAGGGTGGTGGAAAAGCAAATGGGCACTTATCCTGTGTGCCCTGACAGGAAATCGAAACCAGGACATCCACACACTGTGCCAGTGCTCTACCACTGAGCCAACCTGCCAGGGCCAAATTTAAGTTTTAAGCTTATAAAAATATTTATGCTTCTCTACCTAATAATAACTACAGCCTTCTTTTTATAAAACTGTTGATGATAGACAATACTAAATCACTTACTATAAGTTAAACAAACACTATCAGGAATTATTACATTTGGGAAAATTTGATTTGATCAAAAGTCAAACAAATCCATGTACAAATATGTATGTTATCTTAACTTTCTATTAACACTAAAATTATTGGAGTGATAAACTTATAGGAGGTGGAGGTTACAGAGTGATATTGATATGGAGAATTCATATTGTCCTTTGCAGAAACATTAAAAGTTACCTAAAAGAATTTTGTGTAAACACAATATTGTACAAAATGATATGTAGTAAGAACTCAGGAAGGATTTTTACTATAAAAATGAAACCTGACTTTATAAAAACTTCATCTGAATTAAAAGTTACATTGTATAAATATTGATATAAAGTCAGAGAGAAATACTTTACGGCCTATTTATAATAGTAATTTTCTTGTAATGAATCCAAAATAGTAAGAGATCTTCTCTGTGGTATACCTCAATCTATGCTTTTTTTCCCATTGTAGTTTTGGGAGCTTCTTGTTGACTCTTACTGGCATAACTTGTGTTGCATTTATTGGTTCTTTGTATCTCAATGTGTGGAACTATGAAACAAGTTTGGTCCAATAAGTGTACATTTCACAAGGGAAATAATCTATAAAACATAAAATACTTTAATTAAATCACCATCTTCCCTCCCATTATTATGGCAGCATTTTCCTAGCTTTCCTTTGTGCACACATGAAATTGTAGAATTCTGTGATAAGACCTAAAGGAGAAAGGAATTGGGATGCATTTTAGCACTGTATAGCGTTCACAATAAAATTAGCTTTAAAATGGCTTGAAATGTCTATACCAATTTAAATAGACATTTACATATACATCTAGAAAAATATAAAATTAGTCTATATTTTTATATAAAAAGAAGTTCATAGTGCAAACTACAAAATTAAATATTTATAAACATATTTAATAATAAGTGTTTAACCTTAGCTAGTGACATAATTGCATTTCTATATATACCAATTTTTTAAAAAATTCACATACACTTAAATTTTTTAATGTATAGTAATTTTTTTAATTATATAGTAATTAAAAGCACTTGATTTAGAGTCAGACATAACTGAATTCAAATCCCAGGTCTACTATATACAACTTATCTGATCTTGACCTAGTAACTTTATAGCTCTAAACATCAGTTTCCTCATGTGAAAAGTGATAATATTATAGTATCATCGTCATAAGGTACAATATAATAAATATTAATGCACTTAGCATATTTCTTGGAACATATTAAGTCCTGATTAAAAGTTAGTTGCTGGTATTGTTTTTGTTTCTATCATTTCTGTAATCAGTATTATGTTGTTATCACCATTATCCCGTTATTTTCCATGAAAATACCGTGAGAGAATGGATAATGTTAAATTTCCAAAAATTATATAATTATGATCTTCACACAAATATGAAATTAGCATGTCAAAGAATATATATGATTCATGAATTAATGAGATAACACATAAAATGATAAAACTGGGTCCAACACAGTGTTGAAAGAAACAAAATAAAGATTAAGAATACTGAAAAAATTGTTAATAGATGCAAAGGTAGTTAACATCAACAATAAAATATAGAACTTGAAAGTCACCATTTCTACATGGTGGAAACTAATCCTAGCTCTATAAATAAAATTTATTTGTATTATTATGTACAAGAATCACAAGAAAGCTCAGTTTCCTATAACTTAAATTCTACACTTATAGAGATATAAAATAAGCTTCTCAGTAGAAAGTCAGTCAACAGTGTTCATTCTGTGGAATCAGATATTGTTGGCCTATCCAGTACCTAGGCATCTCATTCAATTAAGATAATCATTCAAATAAAATGTTTCTAAAACTATCACATAAAACTATGATGGTTGGGCAAAAGGTTACTATTTCTATAATGTGGATAAAAAAAATAAAATGCACATGCATGGCAGCTTTAGGTTTTGGTTGCAGATCTCTAAGTAAATCTTTAAATGAGTCTTGGTTCACCATTTACACACGTGTGTACTCTGATACTGACTGCAGCTTCAGAGTACAACAAACAGCAATTGTGTTGAAAATTCACCTTAAGTAAAGCATACAGCTATGCATTTTCTGGTTCAGGGTTTTATTGTAACATCAGAATTTAATGAGATATGCTATGTGACATTCTATATGCACTGGATATTGAAGTTATCTTAATTATTGATGATCTCAGACATTATTTAAAAATATTACTAGATATGAGACCAAGATCTAATGGAAACTAGAACCAGATGATTTAAAATATAATTAAAGAGATTATAAACATAAATTGAGGAGTAATAGAAATATAGAGAAATTAGTAGAGGCTAATAATGTCTCTTTTGTAAAATAAATCTTTATTATTGCATTTTACAAATAGGCCAATATAAAATCAGAGAGTATTTCCATGTGTAATTATGTGAATTTTCTTTTATTAATCACCTCACTTAGATTTTAATATTATGTATTTTTATGTAAGCTTCAAATTCTATGACAGAATTCCTGGAGAAGATTTTAATTAATATTACTTACTGAATTAACTTTCATTTTTTTAGAGAAAGGTTTGGGGATAAAGAGTTCAATATAGATTCAAATGGGAAAATCCTAGACTCCTGCAGACATCAGTAAGAACTCTCACAAAGGGAACATATAGAATAAGGCTAAGTTCACTTTAACTAACCACAAACAATATTAAAACCAGAATATGACATTCTATAAAACTAAAAAGTAATTTTATTCAAATTTACTTAAAATGTGAGCTCTCAGTTAAACAGGATCAGGCATCTCATGTATAACTATGATGTAAAGAGATTAAAAGAAAAACAAAAGCTCTCCAACAGCTTAATAAATGAGAAAGGAGGCACTTTCCGCATAATGATAAGATGCTAATAAGTGAATTTTTTTCATAGAGAATTTGAGTACCAACCAAAGAAATGCAAGGTATCTTGGAAAGAAAATATATTTTTGATAATGCTTTGAGTGCCCTCTGGTGGCTGAAGATAATTTTGTCCTGTACTTATCTTTTACATTTATCAGTCAAACTATACTTGATATTTTAAGGTATTTTAATTCTTTATATAAGATAAATATACATTTTATTAAAGCTTATTATTTTTTATTTTAACACTATTCGACTTTCCCTCTCAATTGTATTCCTAAACCTCTTAAGGTATGATCCAAAAAATGATTCATGGTCAACTGTGGCTCCTCTGAGTGTTCCTCGAGATGCTGTTGCTGTATGTGCTTTAGGAGACAAACTCTTTGTGGTCGGAGGATATGATGGACATACTTATTTGAATACTGTTGAGTCATATGATGCACAGAAAGATGAATGGAAACAGGTACTCTTACTAAAAGTATTCAAATTAGTATATTTCAGGTTTTAATAAAATATATTTAAATATATTTTTGGAATTAATTCCATTCTCTTCCTCTTTAAGGTGTAACCAGATTCTTTTAGGGAAATTTGTAGCATGTGCTTTATCTATGTTATAGAAAATGGCTGGATGATCTAATTGATCATTAGCAAGATCCATGAGTATTTATATGAAAAAGGACAGATAATCTCTTGACTTTATGTAATCATTTATTTCACAGAATAGTCAATAAGATTCAATAATTCAAGAGCTTTACTATTTGCTCAACTTCCTATGTATGTATTATGACTTGAAAACCAAAGAACAAGGTCCTCATCTACAAATATCTGCCCTTTTTTTATTAGCTGCTGCCCAAGGAGAAAAATCTTTCTATCCCCTCCTTATAGAGATTGTATAAACTGCATTAGTCATAACTTTTAATCAGTTAGTCAAGAAATTTAGTGAACAGTGGGAGTGATTATAATTAAATCCTCTCAAGAGTCCAGCACATTAAACAGATGAAATTATAAGATGGAGCACTGAAAGGACATCTTGAGAATGCTAAAGGCAAACTTGACGCTTTTGACAGTTTTTTCAGTGATAGATCTAGATTTATTCCAAAATATCTAATCATGGTTTATTAATTAAATAATAGGTTAATAAAAATAAAATATGATTAACTCTTTACTTTCCACAACAAGTAAAACTTATTTGGTATTTAACTTCACCTTCCCTTAACTGTTTTCATGTTGCCTTATGTAGTTAGTGTTCCAAATAAATATCTTAATGTAGTGACAGCTGATAATGTGTTTTTGTCTTTCTTTCAACAATTTGATGCATTAGACTCATGGAATCATTCAAATTATTCCATGTTGGTAGTATCAATGTGTAGGACCAGCTAGAAATGGGGGCAAAAACATTTTAACCAACAAGTAGTTAGGTCAAATGCAATCATCAAAAAGATTGTCTAACCTGATAGAATTTACTTTTCTGAAAAATGCAGTCCTAGATTTTATTCCTAGCTTTTCACTATTTCATTGTGTAATACTAGAAAAAAGTGAAAGACAATTAACAGATAATGGAATTATAACTACTCTATGCCAAATTATTTTCATTTATTATCTCCTTTAACTTAACAAAAGCCTAGAAGGATACGTATTATTAGCTACAAATTTTCAAGTGATAAAATTACCAGAGAGCTAAAACTTACTAATTATCACCTGCTAATTATCAATATCAGATCTACATTGTTTTAAAGACTATTTTTTTTCTACCACACTGGACAGTTACTTGAGCTATATTTTCCCTTGTCTTTATGAAAGATAATGATTAGACCACAATAGCAAATGATTAGACCACTTTACCAATTTCAATATGCTCTATTATGCTAAACACTGAATTTATTCAAACATCATTTCTTTTCCTGTTTTTGTTTTCTGTGTTAGGAAGTTCCTGTTAACATTGGAAGAGCTGGTGCATGTGTTGTGGTGGTGAAACTACCATAAAGCTAGCTCATCAAGTGGAAGAAAACTGGATAATTTTAAGGAATGGAGTAAGAAGAAAAGAAGAAACATGGAAACATGTTTTTTTTCCTTTAATTAGTAATCATACACGAAAATTCTTGTGTTATTTTAATATGTAGTTATGATTGCTCTCATTTGTGAAGCCAAAACACGTTTTAAACATGAATTACATATAGGTGTTAAGATATGTGTTGTTAGAGCTGATAATATACATGGAAATCTACTTATCTAGATTTAGCATTATTACTTTAAAATGTTTAAAGGAAATTGATAATGGCCAAGGTATGAAAGGGCTACAAAAGCATTGTTAGTTTTTAAGTTAAGAGTCTGAGAAATTAAAAATATTTTCTATTTCAAAAAAAAATAACTTTATTATCTGGAATATAACTAATAGAAAAAAGAATCTCTAATGCTTAAAATGTAGTCTTATTTTCAGTAAGACATCATTCTCCTATTCAAACAATATCCCAAACAGTTAAATAACATCTCACATTTATTAATAGAAAAACTTTTACTGTGTTGACAAAGAAAAAGCCTGAAAAACTCATTGGCATAATTTGTTCTGATGCCCAAAGAATGTTAAAATTTTCACAAACTTACTCTTTTACAGTACCATCTCGCAAAGCACACATATAAATGTTGTCTTGTTAGATTTGTTACCAGTAAAATATTACTGTAATTTCATATACACAATCTACACAGTTAAGTAGTGAATATTTATCATATTGATACAAACTGTGTCATCTGCTTTAAAGTGTTAGGGCCTCACTTGTATAGAAGGTAATATTCTCCTCAAACATTTCTATGAACTCTGTGAACACCTACTATTAAGTTTAACAATTTTTCAAAAACAATATTTTTTTTTACAGAGACAGAGAGCGGGATAGATAGGGACAGACAGACAGGAACAGAGAGAGATGAAAAACATCAATCATCAGTTTTTCATTGCGACACCTTAGTTGTTCATTGATTGCTTTCTCATATGTGCATTGACTGCGGGCCTTCAGCAGACCGAGTAACCCCTTGATCAAGACAGCGACCTTGGGCCCAAGCTGGTGAGATTTGCTCAAATCAGATGAGCCCGCGCTCAAGCTGGCAACCTCGGGGTCTCGAACCTGAATCCTCTGCATCTCAGTCTGTCACTCTATCCACTGTGCCACTGCCTGGTCAGGGAATAAAAACCCAATTTTTGAAATATAGTAAAATTGAGATGTTCTACAATATAAACACATAGAAACACTAAAATGTGCAATATCTATGGTAAATTCTGTACTTATCTTTTATGTAACAATACATGACTTTCTGTTAATGTTATATTCATCCAGTAGAAAATGTTAAGGATATGCACACTACAATAAACATTGTTAAATTTAAAAATAAAAGGTTTAGTTGGGTAGTACTTTACTTCAAAATGTTTATTCACATATATCCCATTATAAAAATATTTAAGATAAAATATTGAAAAATATTCATTGTGAAAGTAACTTTTCAAGGAGGTATAAAATTTTAGAATTTTTACATTATGTTCTTTTAAACAGGATTTGTATTGTAGCATGTGAAACCAGGAAGCAAAATCCAGAGAGATGCTTATAAAATGTAATGCTATGTTTTAATTTTTTAAAAAGGGTAGTGTAAGTTGTGTAAGATATTTGTCCTTTGATGAATTGGATTTAAATAAAATCTATTTCCCTTGGTTATAAAGAGTGTGGTTTTAGATCAGGGGTCCCCAAACTACGACCCACGGGCCACATGCGGCCTCCTGAGGCCATTTATCTGGTCCCCGCTGCACTTCCGGAAGGGGCACCTCTTTCATTGGTGGTCAGTGAGAGGAGCACAGGATACATCCCCATCCTGTGCCCCTGGAGTACTGTATGTGGTGGTGCTGCAGTCACTCACGTACAGCGCGTCATGTCATATCACTTGTTACGGCCAGCAGTGACAAATATGGAACCGGACATAGACCATCTTATTAGCCAAAAGCAGGCCCATAGTTCCCATTGAAATACTGGTCAGTTTGTTGATTTAAATTTACTTGTCCTTTATTTTAAATATTGTATTTGTTCCCGTTTTATTTTTTTACTTTAAAATAAGATATGTGCAGTGTGCATAGGGATTTGTTCATAGTTTCTTTTTATAGTCCGGCCCTCCAACGGTCTGAGGGACAGTAAACTGGCCCCCTGTGTAAAAAGTTTGGGGACCCCTGTTTTAGATTGTCAAATTCAGCTTGAATTGCCTTTTTTCTGTTTATTGCCCTAATAGGTAAAATATTGTATTTAAACACAAAAATATAATTTCCCTCTGTTGTTTCTTATCCCTTTAATTGTATTTAATTCTAAATAGAGGGCTATACACATCTTAAGTTCTAGGGATAGAGATGGAAATACGGAGATGCTGTAAAAAGTAAACATATGCATTCATGCACACATGCACACATGCATGCACACACACAAAGCTTTGTTAGAAGCTTAAATGTATGCCTTATCCAAATTAATGCAGAAGTTACATGAACCTTTATCCCCAAAGCACAGCTTTACATGTCAAGTTAAATTGGATTGTGAGCCAGTGGGTAAAGGAAAGATCAAAGGGCCTATCACAGTGGAGCTTGCCAATACACTAGTCAGAAGTGATTGTCACCATTAGGAAGACCATATTCAGAGTAATGCTTGTTCAGGCAAGTGGAGATTGAATACCATATTCTGGATGTTACAATTGGGCTTGTTTTATTTTTATTGGGCATTGATTATTAGGAGAGATATGTATGTTGCCCAGAACTACCTCTGCACATCTGTATTAGAAAATTGTGCTCAGGCTATGGCCTAGCTGGACTGCCACAATCTGAACAGATCTGAGCAGTCAGAATGGAAAGCTTCAGAGGCTTAAGGCATTAAAACATAACTGCTTGCTGGAGTCAAATCTAGCTGGGAAAAAGAGCTATAAGAGCAGGTCCTTTGTTTCTATGGCATAGTGAAGATGATCTATCAGGCTAATTTAAACTAACATAAATAAGAAAGGGAATTATTAATTTTTATATTTTTTTCAGTAGCATAAGGGTTGACCCATTTATATACTATACTCAGATTGGAAAGAAAATATTGGTTATTATTATTATTATTATTATTATTATTATTTGTAAAACCTTTCCCAGAATCTCCCAGTCTGCTGTCTTCAGTCTGTGTCATGATGACTCTCCATCAACTACTTTCCCTCTATTTCCACAAGGCATTCAGGAACTTCTAAAAACCTTCTATACCACACAAAGGTTGCAGAAGTCTCTGGGGCACTAAACTTCTTCTACCTATGCCATCCATCAACTTGACTCAGATGTGTTTGCTGCTCCATTTTGATAAAAAAGGAACAACGAAATAAAGTCTCCTCCTAGAGAGGACAGAACTAATACTCCTCTGATTTTAGAATTTTCTCTATTCTTAATCTGTCTAATGAGACTTTTACCCTGAGACCTTGATCCAAGAAAAAAGCATAAAACATGTTTCCTCAGCTGTCACCATTCTGTCCTTGTCCCTCTATGACAGTCACATGAAATAGTGAGACAAGTTTCACAGTTACCTTTCTCTTAGTATTGAACTTCCCTTATATCATATACCCTGTTCCTGGAGACACTAAGCCACAGCCTGGGTGATGAAAGAAATATCTTCTCCCTAGTTTGCAGACAGTGCTACACAAACTTCCCATTTTAACAAATCTGGCTCTCCATATGTCAAAGGAAATTTTAAAAAGTTGTTTATGGTTTTTTTTAAACTCTCTTGGGAACACTCGTTCTCCAAGACTATTGCCTGCTACAGACTAGGGGGTAAATCCTTTTCTACACGCTAAAAGTTTTACATTGACATTTTTTTCCCATTCCTATTATAATGTTGATTCTTCCTTTACACACACATACACATACACACACTAGTGAGGGAAATGGGCACATTTAGTAAAACTTGAGCAATCTCATACATGAGTGAATAGATGTTAAAAGATAAAAGCACATTAATATTCTTCAAAAAGAGTATCCTTGTTTCATAAACATTTATTAAGGATCTATTGTGCCTTAGGCCCTAGTGACACATTTATAAATCAAGACTAAGTTTATTAAATCTCTACCAAACCCAAGACTACATAATTTAGGTTATATTACAAGTGATAGAAAATAAAAATTTGATAGCCTCTTCTCTACAAAGTCCAGCTGAACTTATTAAGTTCATGTTTCATCTCAGATCATAGAAACCTCCATACAAACACCCCAGTTTGTGTACTAAATTTCGTATATATCTGAGTTTTTAAAAACTCTTATCTGGATCATAACTAATTGGAACTTAACAGAATTGGATCACCTAGAGGTCTTGGCCATCAGAGAGTAACTAGTTTTATTTTTAAATATGCCTGAAAAGAGAAAAGCAGAAAGGAGATCTTTTAGGAAAGTAATGTCAGCAGAATGGCAATATAGGAATGTCCACTGTTTGTTCTCTTCCCCCTCTCCCACCATCAATTTGAACAAGTATTCATGCACAAAAATACCTTAACAAGAGAAAAGATTCCTGGTGAGAGATCACATCACCTGGGTGAAACACAGAAATAAGAAAGAAAACTTGAGAAGATTCACACTATCTCATTACCCTTCCACCAAGCCCAGGCAGCCCGTCTTTGAAAAAGATAGCTTTCTTGTGGGAGGAAAATAAAGTGAGCATTCAACTGCTCTACAAACCCCAGAGCAGACTCACCACAGCACTAGGTGGACTCCTGCTGTTCTAAGCTGCTCTCCTCCATCTCTTGCAAACACAGCATCCCCGCCCTCCACTACTCACCCTAGCACCTGTTGACTTCTGATGCAGACTTGGGAATTCTATTTTTAGCTACATCTTTCTTATCATTTTGAAACTAGTAAGCAAATTTCTTTTTCAGAGTCTATGCTATGAGGCAGCAGGGTCAAAAGCATTCACAGTTTTAGGATTTTTATTTTGTTCTGTCCTTTTTATTGACCAAAGTTTTACTCTGTTCATATCTTTAAGGATCTCTAGCATATCTAGCATATGAAGTTTCTTTGAGTTGTTCTAATATATAGTCTTTCCACCACAGAGTTTTTTCTCTATTCACTTTCCTATCAGATAAATAGCAGATATACCTTGGTGGAGTGTTGATAAATGGAGGGACACAGATGTAAGGGTGGTGGGACAGAGGGTAACACTGTGGTAACAGATGTAATAGAATCTAAATCTGCAGTGAACTTGACACCTGTATGATCTTATTAACCAATGTCACCTGAATAAATTTACTAAAAAATAAAATAAACCAACTGCAATGAGATTTTGCTGTTCTTGCAGGGTCACAATTTTACAAATCTGAGTTCTGAGAGCAGCAAGTTCATTTTCAAGAACACAGATCTTGCCTGACCAGGCGGTGGCACAGTGGATAGAGCATCGAACTGGAATGCAGAGGACCCAGGTTCGAGATCCCGAGGTCACCAGCTTGAGCGTGGGCTCATCTGGTTTGAGCAAAGCTCACCAGCTTGGGCCCAAGGTCGCTGGCTCGAGCAAGGGGTCACTCAGTCTGCTGAAGGCCCGCGGTCAAGGCACATATGAGAAAGCAATCAATGAACAACTAAGGTGTTGCAATGCGCAATGAAAAACTAATGATTGATGCTTCTCATCTCTCCATTTCTGTCTGTCTGTCCTTGTCTATCCCTCTCTCTAACTCTCTCTCTCTCTCTCTGTAAAAATATTAAAAAAATAAAAAATAAGAAAAAGAACACAGATCTTCCTCAGTGCTTCTTCATTTGCCAGTGGTATCTTCAGTGGAGACTCATCTCGGGATAAGTTTAGTATGGAAAACTGCCTGCTTGGGGGCTTCTCAAAGAAGGAAAGGTCATCCTGAAGTGGTTGCCTTCATCTGATGTATGTCCTTTGTCTTATTTAACACTTTCCTTCTTCTTTTGCTAGCCATCCAACATCAGCAAAATATGTTACTATATCCTCTCCTGGGTGACTGGGGCTCCATTCTGTGTTAGGGTTGATAATCTGAAACTGAACTCTCGGACACTAGGTTAGAGATAAATTGGTACCAATTTCCCTTAGGATACATTGAGATGAACATATGGCTTCACAAACTAAAGTACCAATTGCTTGCTTACTCCACCCTGTTGAAATAAAAATCCTAATTAGGCACTTAATCTAGCTAACCATTGAGGTACCAAAGTTTCTCCAAATTTGTATTTCAGGTGCTTTAGGTATACATAGTAGTGTATGGTCCTCAAAGCATACTCAGCTGTGTGGCAGTAATGTGTCTTCCTCAGCTACTCCAGCTTCCAGCTTCCTTCTTTTAAGAATGTACAATTTGAAAATATCAACATCAGAAAATATTTCAATCTGTATCTGTTTTTTCCCTGCCACCTCTTTCTCTTAAGGCAATGAACATCATGTTTTTCATATAGTAGGAGAAAGGAAGAAAGGAAATAGAATGATAAAGAATAAATTAATAACTCAAAATCTTACCAACCTGACCAGGCAATGGCTCAGTGGATAGAGCATAGGACTGGGGCTGGAGGACTCAGGTTCAAAACCCTGAGTTCGCTGTCTTGAGCACAGGCTTATCTGGCTTGATCATGGGCTCACTAGCTTGAGCGAGGGGTTGCTGACTTGAGCATGGTATCATAGACATGACCCCATGGTCGCTGGCTTGAGTCCAAAAGTCATTGGCTTCAAGCCCAAGGTCACTGGCTTGAGACCAAGGTCCATGGTTTGAGCAAGGGGTCACTCGCTCTGCTGTAGCCCCCTGATCAAGGCACATATTAGAAAGCAATCAATGATTGAGCAAGGTGCTGCAATGAAGAATTGATGCTTCTCATCTTTCTCCCTTCCTGTCTGTCTTTCCCTATCTGTCCCTCTCTCCGACTCTCTCTATCTCTGTAAAAGAATGTTACCAAGTCACACTGATGTTAACATAGGCAAGTACCTAGGCATTGATGGGGAAAGAGAGGAAAGAGAGTTGGACATTATATTCTATAAAACTTGGAAAACCTATTTCAGTAAGAAACGTCAGCATTCCATTCACAACTTTGGACACCTCAGGGGATTGCCCAATGAAAGAGATGAATATTCTCTCACTTTGCCATGAGGGGGAGAAAGAATCATTATTTCCAGCCACCAGGGTAAAATCAATCCATACCCAATCTCAGGGGAAAAGTGCTTCTGTACTGTCACTTTAAGGCATGTGCAGTAGAAGCCAGAATGGCAGCCATAGACACCTGTCAGCATAGCCTAGAAAAGAAATCTGATTGGTTAGTGGGAGAAACCAACAAATGCCTGTGATTTTTTATTTTTGAGAAGCGGGAAGACAGTGAGGCATGTGCCTCAACCGGGATCCACACAGCACTCCATCTGGGGCTAATGCTGTCATACTGTGCTATCTTTAGTGCCTGAGACTGATGCGGTTGGACTAATCTAGAGATTCTCAGCATCCAGGGCCACACTGGAACCAATGGAGCCACTGGCTGCAAGAAGGGAAGAAAGAGAGAAGGGTGTGAGGGAGGGGAGAGAAGCAGATGGTCACTTCTCCTTCATGCTCTGATCAGGAATTGAATTCAGATGTCCATACATTAGGCCTATACTCTATCCACTGAGCCACCAGGCAGGACCAAGCCTGCAAAATTTTAAAAACTGGCTGGCTTAAAGAAAAATATAAACACTGATTTATCAGAGATATGACCCCTTTTGCCTTTCCATTGCCTTCCTGTTTTGGTAAACACTTGCTCTGTTTGCTCACATAATTCATGGTCTGGCAGCCATATAGCCTCCCAAATAAAGGCTTTAAGCAGTGTTTGGACTGGACTAAGCTTTTATATGGATAAACCATGGTTCAAAATATCTGGACTTTGTCAAATGCTTTTTCTGCATCTATTGATATAATCATGTGATTTTTTATTCTTCCTTTTGTTTATGTGATGAATCACATTGATAGATTTGTGAATATTGTACCAACCTTGCTTCCCTGGAATAAATCCCACTTGATCATGATGTATGACTTTTTTAATGTATTGCTGGATCTAGTTTGCTAATATTTTGTTGAGAATTTTAGCATCTATGTTCATCAGAAATATTGGTCTATAGTTTTCTTTCTTTGTAGTGTCTTTACCTGGTTTTGGAATGAGGAAAATGTTTGCCTCATAAAAGTAGCTTGGAAGTCTTCCCTCGTCTTGAATTTTTTGAAATAGCTTGAGAAGGATAGGAGTTAGTTCTTTGAATATTTGGTAAAATTCACGTGTGAAGCCATCTGGTCCAGGACTTTTGTTTGTTGGGAGTTTTTGCATAACTGTTTCAATTTCCTTTGTCATAATTACTCTGTTAAGATTTTCTGATTCTTCCAGATTGAGTTTTGGAAGACTGTATATTTTTAGAAATTTATCCATTTGATAAAATCCAGAACCTATTTAGGATCAAAACACTCAGCAAAGTGGGAATACAGGGGACATACCACAACATAATAAAGGCCATCTATAACAAACCTACAGCCAACATCATACTCAATGGACAAAAATTAAAAGCAATCCCCTTGAGATTAAGAACAAGGCAGGGTTGCCCCCATTCACCACACTCATTCAGCATAGTTCTGAAAGTCCTAGCCACAGCAATCAGACAAGAAGAAGAAATAAAAGGCATTCAAATAGAAAAGAAATAAAACTATCATTATCTGCTGATGACATGATAACGTACATAGAAAACCTTAAAATCTCAAAAAAAAATCTATACCTGATAAATGAATTAGGAAAGGTGGCAGGATATAAAATTAATATTTAGAAATCAGTGGCATTTTTATTCACCAATAAACTGTCAGAAAGAGAAATTGAGGAAACAATCCCCTTCACTATTGCAATAAAAAATACCTAGGAATAAATTTAACCAAGGAGGTTAAAGACTGGTACCCAGAAAATTATAAGACATTAAAAAAAGAAATCAAGGAAGATACAAACAAGTGGAAGCATATACCATATTCATGGATAGGAAGAATAAACATAATTAAAATGTCTATATTACCCAAAGCAATCTATAAATTCAATGCAATTCCTATTAAAATACCAATGGCATATTTCAAAGATATAGGACAAATATTTCAAAAATTTATATAGAACCAAAAAGGAACACAAATACCCTCAGCAATCTTGAAAAAGAAAAATAAAGTGGGAGGTATCACACTTCCTGATATCAAGTTATACTACGAGGACGTACTAATCAAAACAGCTTGGTACTAGCATAAGAACAAGCACATGGATCAATGGAACAGAACAGAGAGCTCAGAAATAAACCCACACCTTTATGGTCAATTGATATTTGACAAAGGAGGTAAGAGCATACAATGGAGTAAAGACAGTCTTTTTAATAAATGGTTTTGGAAAAAAAATAAATAAATGGTGTTGGAAAAATTGGACAGATACATGCAAAAAAATGAAACAAGACCACCAACTTACACCATTCACAAAATAAACTCAAAATGGATAAAATACTCAAATGTAAGTCACAAAACCATAAACATACTGAAGGAAAATTTAGGCAGTAAACTCTCCAATATCTTTCGTAGCAATATTTTTGTTGATTTATTTCCACAAGCAAATGAAATAAAGGACTAAATAAACAAATGGGACTATAAAAAACTAAAAAGCTTTTGCACAGCAAAAGACACCATGAACAAAATAAAAAGACAACCCATACAATGGGAGAACATATTCCCCAATATGTCTAATAAGGCGTTAATAACCACAATTTATAAAGAACTTCTAACTCAACACCAGGAAGTTAAACAATCCAATTAAAAAAATGGGGAAAAGAACTAAAGAGACACTTCTCCAAAGAGGATATACAGATGGCCAATAGGCATATTAAAAATGTTCAATGTGACTAATTATCAGAGAAATGCAAATTAAAACCACAAAGAGATATTACCTCACACCTGTCAGAATGGTGCTCATTAACAAATCAACATACAATAAGTGCTGATGAGGGTGTGGAGAAAAGGGAACCCTCCTGCACTGCTGGTGGGAATGCAGACTGGTGCAGCCACTGTAGAAAACAGTATTGAGTTTCCTCAAAAAATTAAAAATGGAACTGCCTTTTGACTCAGCTATCCGACTTTTAGGATTATATCCTAAGGATACCAAATCACTGATTTAAAAGAAGATATGCATTCTCCTGTTCATTGCAGCATTGTTTACAATAGCCAAGATCTGGAAACAGCCCAATAAATTAAAATATCTAGACTTTGGTTTTTATATTGGACTTGAAGACAAGACTGGACCTTTTGTTGTTGTTGTTGGGGTAGATGGAGGGAAGACATTGAATACCTGTGAGCAATCTTCAACTTCAGCTCCTAATAAATCTTACTGCAACAACATAAGCTTCTACAAATGCAACTTTTTTGAAATTCCTTTCTCTTGATACCCCAACAAAACCACATGCTCACCAGCATCCGAACTGGCATCCTACAACATGGATAAATATTAAAGCTATTATGCTAAGTGAAGTAAACCACTGACAAAATAACACTGTATGATTCTACTTATATGAGGTACTTAGAGTAATCAAATACATAAAGACAGATAGTAGATTAGTACTTTCTAAGAACTTGGAAATGATAAAATGGTAAGTTTTTATTTAATAAAGTTTTTAATTTTGCAAGATGAAAATATTTCTGGGGATTGGTTGAAAACCAATGTGAATGTATTAATTAACATTATTGAACTTCACACCTAAAAATGAATAATTAGAAGAGTAAATTTTATCATAATTTTTAATAAAGCTAATGTGAAGTCCTGGCTAGTTGGGTAAGCCATAGAGTGTTGTTGGCACGGTGTGTAGAAGTTCTGGGTTCAATTCTCGGTCAGGAAACACAGGGGAAATAACCACCTGCTTTTTCACCTTTTCTTTCTCTCTCTCTCTCTTCTCCTCCTGAAACCACGGCTCAAATAGTTTGAGCAAGTTGACCCTGGGCACTGAGGATGACTCCATGGCCTTCCCTTAGGTGCTAAAATAGTTTCGTTGTTGAGCAATGTATCAGAGGCCCCAGATGTGCAGAGTATCAGCCTGAGACGGGACTTGCCAGGTGGATCGTGGTCAGGGCACATGTGAGAGTCTGTCTCTCTGCCTCCCTGCCCCTCACTCAATAATATAATTAATTAATTAATTAAGCTAATGTGAGAACTTCACTGGCAACAAAGGATAATTGTTGAAAGTATAAAATATGAAATCAGACTATGTGTTTAAGTTCTGTTTCCATCATCTAGAAATGTATCTCCATGTGACTGTGTACTTCTTTCAACTGAAAAAAATTAAAAAAAGACATATCAGATAAATTGGGTATCAAGAAAATCTCACATATAGATATAACAAAGTAAATATACAGAAATATATTATATAAACTGGAAGAAGAATGATGACAAAATTTATTTGAAAAATGGAAAAGGTGGACTTTAAGAAAACTTTAAAATATATCTTCTGCAACTAGAAAGCACAACTAGAGGCTGACTCATACCTAAGAAAGAAAAACTAACCCGTGTCAGCAAAATAAAGGTAGCTGACTTGCTTAGACCTGATGCCTCCTACCCATACAGATGTTAAATCCTCTATTTATCTGAAGTTATAATATTTGAATTCAATGTCTTTGGATATCTATTCTTATGCCAGAACCATCCCATCATGATTACTGTAGCTTTTAGTTAGTCTTGAAATCTGGATGAGTGAGTCCTTCAAATTTATTTTTTTTCCAGGATCGTTATGGTTATTCTAGGTTATTGTATTTCTGTTAGTTGTAAAGAAGTATACTGGAACTTTCACAGTGATTGCATTGAATGTATAGCTCAATTTGAAGAGAATTGCCATCTTAACAAATTACATTTACTGATACAGATATCTATCTATTTACATAGGTCTTTAATTTTTCAATTACATTGTATATATTTTAGTGCACAAATCAGTTAAATATTAAATTAAAAAGAAATAATACATATAATAGTATTTTATTATATTTATGCTATTATAAGGGTAATTGTTTTCTTTATTTTTATTTTTAGATTGTTCACTAATAGTTTATAGAAATACAACTCATTTTTATATATTAATATTGTATTCTGCCACTTTACTAAGTTTATTAGCTCTAGCAAGTTTTTGTTGATTCTTTGTGATTTTCCGTACATAAGATTATGCCAGCTGCAAATAGAAATATTTTTACTTATTCTTTTCCAATTTATAGATACTCTTTATTTCTTTTCCTTTTTTATTTCTTTTCTCCTATTCAATAATAAATATAAGTAGTAAGAACAGGCACCTTATTTTGTTCCAGATCTTAGGGAGAAAGATTTTTGTCTTTTGCAATTATGTATAATGTTAGCCGTGGGTTTTTCATAGATGCCCTTTATAAAGTTGAGGAATTTCACTTCAAGTCATAGTTTGTTGAATGTTTTCTATAAAGAAGTGTGTTGCAATGGAGAAAAGAAAGCCTCTTCAATAAATGGTGCTTGGAAAACTGGAAAGCCACATGCAAAAGAATGTAACTGGACTACAGTCTCTCCCCCTGTACAAAAATTAACTCAAAATGGATCAAAGATCTAAACATAAGACCTGAAACAATTAAGTACATAGAAGAAGACATAGGTACTCAACTCATGGACCTGGGTTTTAAAGAGCATTTTATGAATTTGACTCCACAGGCAAGAGAAGTGAAGGCAAAAATTAATGAATGGGACTACATCAGACTAAGAAGTTTTTGCTCAGCAAGAGAAACTGATAACAAAATAAACAGAAAGCCAACTAAATGGGAAATGATATTTTCAAACAACAGCTCAGATAAGGGCCTAATATCCAAAATATACAAAGAACTCATAAAACTCAACAACAAACAAACAACCAATCCAATAAAAAAATGGGAAGAGGATATGAACAGACACTTCTCCCAGGAAGAAATCCAAATGGCCAACAGATATATGAAAAGATGCTCATCTTCTTTAGCTATTAGAGAAATGCAAATCAAAACGGCAATGAGATACCACCTCACACCTGTTCGATTAGCCATTATTAGCAAGACAGGTAATAGCAAATGTTGGAGAGGCTGTGGAGAAAAAGGAACCCTCATACACTGTTGGTGGGAATGTAAAGTAGTACAACCATTATGGAAGAAAGTATGGTGGTTCCTCAAAAAACTGAAAATAGAACTACCTTATGACCCAGCAATCCCTCTACTGGGTATATACCCCAAAAACTCAGAAACATTGATACGTAAAGACACACGCAGCCCCATGTTTATTGCAGCATTGTTCACAGTGGCCAGGACATGGAAACAACCAAAAAGCCCGTCAATAGATGACTAGATAAAGAAGATGTGGCACATATACACTATGGAATACTACTCAGCCATAAGAAATGATGACATCGGAACATTTACAGCAAAATGGTGGGATCTTGATAACATGATACGAAGTGAAATAAGTAAATCAGAAATAACCAGGAACTGCATTATTCCATACGTAGGTGGGACATAAAAGTGAAACTAAGAGACATTGATAAGAGTGTGGTGGTTACAGGGGGGAGGGGGGAATGGGAGAGGGAAAGGGGGAGGGGGAGGGGCACAAAGAAAACAAGATAGAAGGTGACAGAGGACAATCTGACTTTGGGTGATGGGTATGCAACATAATTGAACGACAAGATAACCTGGACTTGTTATCTTTGAATATATGTATCCTGATTTATTGATGTCACCCCATTAAAAAAATAAAATTATTAAAAAAAAAAAAGAAGAAGTGTGTTGGATTTTTTTAACATACATTTGTTCATAAAATTCACTATAAGCATTTTATTTTTATATAACCAGTAGTAAAAGCTGGTTGGTAGATCACAGAGGGGAGTCATGCAGGTCAGAGGAAAAAGTTGTGCAGGTCAGAAAGGGAGTTTGTGTGGGTCAGAGGGGAAGGCTGCACAGGTCAGGGAGGGAGGCCATGCAGATCATACACAGGGCTTATGACTATCACAACCTGATTTATGAGCATGATGGAACAGGAACAAGCAGACAGGAAATGAAAAGCTGCTCCAGGTGTCAAGAGGACCAGAAACATAAAATCCTTGATTCATGCTGGATATTAGATTCAGTGAGATCGCAATATTATTTTCCTAGAGATATAACTCTTAATTTTGTTGGAACACCCGGCTTTGGACAGGAAATCAGTGTCTATATTAGCAGCCGGGGGAGGGAATGAGGGCCCAATCCCTGGGCTATTGTCCAGGAAAAGATTTATTTGAAAAAAAGTTTGACTCGTTCTTGATAACAGTGTCTGAAGGTGGCCCTGACACTGCTCTGGTCTGACTCATTGTGGCAGTCACCGAGAGCTGCTCAGTGACATGGGGACAGCTGAGGGTATGTGGCCTCCACTCAGCCAGGTCCAACCACAGTAAAGAAACAAACACCCCAGACAGGCAGGCATGCAAGCAGGCAGGGCATCCTCTCTGTCATTTCTGGGCCAACAGCCCTCAGGCTGCAGAGTCACAAGCCTTGTTCAAATGCCTTTCAGCCAGAGCCAGAGGAGCGGTTGGACCCCACAAACACCACAGGGGCCACAGACACTGCTGTTCCTTGTGGGGCTTCAAAGCAGAGACTAAAATGTCAGCAGGAAAACATACACTGTTGGGCCTGACATCTGCCACTATGCTCGTCTTCCACTTTCTGTGTATGCTTACAAGGTGCAGACCCGATAAGATAGACACATTCTGCAGAACAGTTTTATTTGGGTTTTCTCGAGAGAACACACATTGTTTCTCAGTTTTCACAATTTCATCTCTGGAAGGCACAACTTGTTCCTCTGCAGAATTGCTTTTAGATTTCCTGGGGTTTCCTGATGGGAAGCTTTTCCCATGGAGAAACAGCACCCCCTGTGGGCAGCCATGTTTGCTTTTCTTAATCCCAGAAAGACCCTTCAGATACCGACATCTTCTTCCCTGCAACTGTCCCCAGGTACCTCAAAGGGAGCTGCCACTTTGGGGTGAGGGTGGCAGATCAGTGAGCCACCTGGTGGGGGACTTCAGGAGGGGCTGCCCCACACCACCTACTCCCCGCAGGCATGCAGCCATGAGCAAACAGCACCTGGGGTGCTCCAATTCCAATGGCTGCAAAACCTGGTCCCCAAGTAAGAAAGAGACTTCAGGGAGCTGAGATCACCAGGGCCGTCACAGCCCCAGGAAAGGAGTCCCCGGGCCCCACAGGAAGCAAGATCAGGTGGGTAAACATGAGATGAGGTGTCAGGAGCACTGCTGGTCAACTGGCCACCATAGGCCAAAGGGCTGGTCCCTGAGGGATGAGGGACAGGAGACAAATCTGCCTCCAGGACCGCCTCCCTCCAGGAGGAATTCAAAGCGGTAACTGGGTCTCTGAACCAAAAACTGAGACACCGGTTTTGACTAGATAGATGATAGATAGATAGATAGGTAGATAAAAATTATGAATTTATTTGGAATGTCCTAAAAAGGTTTAATAAATCATATGCATTTATATATTAATGAATCAGTTTTATTACAAAAGTAAAATTTTATGAAATCAGAAAAGAGCACTTCCCACAAAATCATTCAGCATATGAGAGCTGTCCACTCCTCTGTGCCACTCGCTAGACCTAGGTCTCAGGGCAAGGCCTTCACAGGTCACCTATCTGGTGCTGAGATGGACTGGGAGACAGACAGGTGGACAAGGGCAACACTTCATTTTAAATGATATTAAGAGCCATGAAGAAAACAGACTTAGGTGACACAACTTGGGACTGGTAGGGACTATATTGGTTTTATATTGCTTCCCTAACAAACGACCTCAAATAGAGCAGCCTACACCACAAAGTGTGATTGCAGGTGAGGTGGGTCAGAAATCTGAGGCAGCTTCATCAGGCTGCCTTCCCCCAGAGGCTCTGGGAGGCTACATCCCTTGCTCATGGGGTGCTGGCAGAATCTACTTATAAGACAGTTCCCCCTGTATCCCTGCTAAAGCCCCTCCCAGCTTCCAGGGGTCCCCAAACATTGTCCTGTGGCCTCTTCCAGCCTCCAAACCAGAAACCCGAGTGGAGTCTCCTCACATCTCTGACCCACCCTCCTGCCCGCTTCCCACTTTTAAGAACACCTGGCACTGAAGGCCAAGACTTCAGCGTGGGGCTGTACCTTCTGTGCATTCTTTAGGCCCTAAAGTTTAGGGTCTAGCGATTGTTGGCGCTCAAAAAATGCTCATTCACTGATTAATAAAAAAGAACACCTGGTTACCTTTGCCCACTTGGCTGACCCTGGACAGCCACCAGGTTACCTCTATGACCCATTTTACCATTGTGACCTGTCTTAACTTTGTGACCTATTTCCACATGATGCCCCGCAGGGCTGGGTCAGGACCTGTGCAAGGTAACTCCCCAGAAGACTCAGGAAAGGGCTCCCCAAGATCTTGTCATATTTAACCTCAGACTTAGCTGTTGAGACAGAGCTGGCCACGTGGTGAACTGGAGAAGCTGTCCCCAAAGGGACAGCAAGAGCCCTCAGGGCTGGGAGAGCCAGGCTAACTGGGGTGCAGGAGAGGGCAGGAAAAACACTTGGGTGGGCTGAAAATTCTGTCAAAACTACTAAGGTTTTAGACATAGGAATGACAGGATCTGCTTTATATATATATATATATATATATATATATATATATATATATATATATATATATATTTTGTATTTTTCTGTAGTTGGAAACCGGGAGGCAGTCAGACAGACTCGCGCATGCACCAGACCCGGATCCACCTAGCATGCCCACCAGGGGGTGATGCTCTGTCCATCTGGGGCGTTGCTCTGTTGCAACCAGAGCCATTCTAGCGCCTGAGGCAGAGGCCATAGAGCCATCCTCAGCACCTGGGTCAACTTTGCTCCAATGGAGCCTCGGCTGTGGGAGGGGAAGAGAGAGACGGAGAGGAAGGACAGCAGGAGGGGTGGAGAAGCAGATGGGCGCTTCTCCTGTGTGCCCTGGCTGGGAATTGAACCCAGGACTTTTGCACGCCAGGTCGATGCTCTACCACTGAGCCAACCAGCCATGGCCTGCTATATATTTTTTAAAGATCACTGTGTGATTTGACATTTGAAATGATATTTGAGATGTGTCTTGAGAGCACAGGTAAGATTTAGACAGATAAAGAGAATGAGATGTGCTTCAGGTACAGAGAGTGAGCACACAGCCAGGAGGCTAGAAAGGTGAAGATCAGAGACCAGAATACACGCTCTGCAGTGGCCTGTGGGTGAGGGCTCAGGGCAGGGAAACACAAGATCCTTAGTGGAGGGGACAGGGCAGGAAAACAGGGAACCCTCTTTTCGGATCTTTTCTAATTCTGGATCATTCTCATATTTTTAGCATCCAACTAAAGAAGTTTAAACAACAGAAAGAAAGGTCATATTAACATAAGGAGACACAGCATCATTCTCTTTCCGGACCTCTGACACACTTAGCTCCAAACTTATCATCTAGGTCTTTGTCAGTTTTAATTAATCTTCCTTTGCCTCCTTTCCCACTTCTGTGAATGGTTTCTCCATTCTCCCTAACAGCTAAAAACACTGCAGTTCTATTTAATTCCTGCCTCTCTGCTCCTCAAGTACTTCTTGAGTGTTCCTCTTCATACTTCAGGTACCACTTCCAAGAGCTTAGGTGGAGCGTTCCATCCATGGGCACAAAGCCCACCCCATGTAAGGGTCCTCTGCCAGCCAGCCATCCTGCAGTCCAACTGAGCGATGTCATGAGCTCACTCTGTTTTCGTGGGTTAAAACATTTGACGCTCTCAGTGACTAGAGATGAAGCTCAACCTCATTAAGATGGATCAGGGCCTTCTGTCATCTGTCCCCAGCTGCTTTTTCTTCTCCTCTGTTCCCATCCCCTATTTAAAAAAAATATCTATACTGTGTTTTGGCTGGGTAGTTCAGTTGGTTGGATCATCATCCTTATATGCCAAGGCTGTAGGTTGGATCCTGGTCAGGTCACATGTCAGAATCAACCAGTGAATGCATGGATGGGTGAACCAAAAAATCCATGTTTCTCGCTAACACCCCCCCCTCTATAAAATCAATAAATAAAAGTTTAAAAACTGTATCTTCATTTGTGGGGTAGCTGTGTTAGGCTTGCTCCCGAGTTTACCAGCTGCAAGCACTTTGCCTAATCAGTGCATTAGCACATGGCAAAGGCACGTGTGCATGGCCTATATAAGGCTATGGGTGCTTCCCTTGGGCGGTGATGCTCCCAGATTGCTCTCTCACCACTGTGAGATGCGGTTTTCCTTGTTCCCTAGCCCTTATTGCAAATAGCAGATTTACCTTTATTTACTCACCTGTCTTTGCTAACCTCCAATAAAGTGGTATGGCCCTACACTTTCCGGCTCCACAGTTCCTCTACTGTCTGACTGAATTCAGTGAGTGACCAGCCTCAAACACCAGCATTATATAGGGGAAACCAGGTTTCACCTGTGTATAACACAAATGTCACCGATACAGTCCACCTCTTACTGTTTGTGCACATCTCACTATTCCTTAAACTCACAAAGGCACAGTGACGCCCGCGTGCAGTCAGGAGGCTTTTTTGATTACTTGCATTGTGGATATATTAATTGTATTATGAAACGAAACTCTGCCCGCTAGCCCTTATCTCAGTCGGCCAGGTGCCACCCCAGCCTGTCATACACTGCATGCCTGGTTCCAGCAGGGTTCCAGCCTGGAGCTGAAGCGTTGCCCAGGCCCTTCCAGAGGCTGCTGAGCATGCGTAGCATACACTGGACTCCAAACACCCGACCCCACTGCTGAGCCTGTGCAGTGGTCACAGGGCACCAACCACCTGGTCAAGGTCCCGAGCAGAGAATACTCAGTGTGACCTAGCCTCCTACCACCCAACCCGCTACTGAGCATGCGCAGCAGCCACTAGACACCCCCCCCCCCCGACGACCTGAACCCGCTGGTGAGCATGCGCAGCAGCTACCGGCCGCCGACCACGGGCCGCGCTGCTGAGCATGCGCAGCAGCAAGGCCGCGGACCACCAGCTTCGCTTTTGGGCATACACAGGGGCCACCTGACAACGACCACCCAACCGCGTTTCTGAGCATCCGCAGTGGCCACTGGACTCCAAACAACAGCAATCCTCCTGAGCATGCTCACTGTGCCCAACCTGGCTGCTGAGCATGCGCAGCAACCGCCACCCGCCGACCACCAGCCCCGCTGCTGAGCATGCGCAAGTCACCGGACACCAGCCACTCGCCCACGCTCCTGAGAATGTTCAGTGTGCCCTAGCCCCTCCAACAATGCGACCCCGCTGCTGAGCATACGCAGCAGCCACCAGCTGCAGACCCCCGGCCCACTGCTGAGCATGCACAGTGGTCACCTGACAGTGATCACCTAGCCTCTGACAACCCAACTCTGCTGTTGAGCATGCGCATGGACCCCAGCCTCCTACCACCTAGTCCCGCTGCTAAGCATGCTCAGTGTGCCCTCACCCGACCTCACTGCTGAGCATGATGGAATAAACAAAATGTGATATACAGTGGCACCTTGAGATACGAACAGACCAACATTTTTAACATACGAGCTGCGACTCAGTCGTTTTTTTGTTCAAGATCCGAGCGAAATTCTGAGATACGAGCCATGATTTGGGAAGCTGCCATAGTTGGCGCCTTGGTGCATGGGTCCAGTATTGGCAGTTCGATATATGAGTTGACTGACTTAGGAGCTCCCTTACAGAACGAAATAAATTCATATCTCAAGGTACCACTGTACTTGCACAATAAAATAGCATCCAGCCATGTAAAGGAGAGAAATGATACATGCTACAACATGGTTAAACCTTTAAAATATCTTTTTTTTAAAATTACAGTTAACATTCAATATTATATTAGTTTCAGCTGTGTGGCATAGTAGTTACATATTTTTAATTAAAAAAATTTTTTTTAGCCCTGGCTGTTGGCTCACTGAATGAAGCATTGGGCCAGCATATGGATGTCCTGGGTTCAATTCCTGGTTAGGGCACACAGGAGTAGCGACCATCTACTTTTTTCCTATCCCCCTTCTCTCCCTCTTCCTCTCCCTCAGCTAGTGCCTCAATCAGTTGGAGCATGGCCCCAGGTGCTGAGAATAGCTTGGTTGCCTAGTTTGTCAGCCTCAGATGTTTAAAAAAGGTGAGCACTCCAGCATCATGCCTCACACACGATTGCCAGGTGGATCCTGTTTGTGGTGCTTGTGGGAGTCTGCCTCACCTGCTCCCCTCTTCTCACCTAAAAAGAAATTTCTTTAAAGATTTTATTTATTGACTTTTAGAGAGAGGAGAGAGAGAGAAGGGGGAGGAGCAGGAAGCATTAATTCATAGTTGCTTCTCAGATGTGCCTTGACTGGGTGAGCCTGGGGTTTTGAATGGGAGACTACAGCATTCTAGGTTGACACTATATCCACTGTACCAACACAGGCCAGGCAAATTTTTGTTTTTTCAATTAAAGTTTACATTCAATATTATTTTGTATTAGTTTCATGTGTATAACATAATGGTTAGACAATCACATACTTTATAAAACGTTCCCCTGACATTTCCAGTACACACTTGACACCATACATTGTTATTACAATATTATTGACTGTGTTTTCTTAGCTGTACTTTATAGTCTCATGACTGTTTTTGTAACTACCAATCTGTACTTCTCAATTCCTGCAGCCTTTTCATACAGTCCTTTTCCCGTTAAGAACTGCTTTGCATGCATCCCCCGTTTTTGATACATTGTGTTTTTATTATTATTAAGCTAAAAAAAAAATACTTTCTTGTTTTCCTGTATTTTTTTGAGCAATTGATTATTGTTGGGAAAGAGCTCGCTTGCACTTTGCATAACTAGTGCATGAGCACATGGCAGAGCCACATGTGCATAGCCTATGTAAGGCTACAGGTGCTTTGACTCTGGGTGGTTTTGCACAGATGGCTTGCCCACCACTGTGAGAGACCATTTTCCTGTTTGTTCTCCTGCAGTGAGAAGCAGTTTCCCCTGCGTGTTTGCTCATTCGTGTACCTTTGTGAGAATCTACTATATGGGAATATCCCAGAGCTTTCCAGCTCCACAGTTACTCTACTGTCTGCCCAAATTCAATGTGAATCTGCCTGGCTTTGACCACTGGCATCACAATTATTTAGAAGCATGTCATAGATTTTTAAAAATATTCTTGTATTTTATGGATATTTTTCTTATTGACCTCTTGTTAAATTCCTGTTTTTCACTTTGACTTCTATTAGTGCTTTTCTCCAAGTATCTTAATATTCTTCATCATTAAATTCTAACAATGAATTGACATATTAAACAATGGTGCAATGAACATCTTTATGTGTATGTATGTATTTTGACTTTCATCATTTTGAACCTTGAAAATAAATGAAAGAAGCTGAACACGATAAACCAATTCTTGTATGATTCCATTTATATGAAAGGTTAAGAATAGACAAATGTATATAAAGAGAATACAGATTAGCAGTTGTTAAGAAAGAAGGGGGAAATGGTAAGTGACCGCTAATGGGTATGGCGATTCTTTAGAAGATGTTGAATACATTCTAGAATTTGATAGAGATTATATATACACAACTCTTTGAATATACCAAGCAACTAAGCTGTACTTTGAAAAGGATGAACATTATAGTGTGTGAATTATATCTCAATAAGGCTGTTACATATATGTATATATACAGGCATTCCCTCACATTAACTAGTCAATATTGAGAATATTCAAAGGGATTAATCAAAGGAAAAAAACTTATAGACACAGACAACAATATGGGGATTGCAGGAAGAAGAAGAGAGTGAGGGGAGGTGGAGGAAGGGAGGGGGGATAGATGGTGATAGAGGATGACTTAACAATGCATTGTAGAGACGATGTAATGTAGAATTGTGCGCCTGGAACTCGTATAATTTTTAACCATGTCATCCCAATAAATTCATTTAAAAATTCAAAAAAATTAAATGTACTTTTTAAATTGGCAATTTTCTTTTATAAAACAAACCAAATATACTGGTTCCTTTTCAACATAAAAATACAAAATCAATGTATCCTTGGATATAAAATGTTATTACATAAACTTAATATTTCTTGAAAAATGTCAGATTATCTAAAGTAATAATTTTAACAATGTATTGCTAGATTTGTAAAATAATTTGGTGTAAAGTGTGTAACAATAATTATACATAAAGGATATAAAGGAATAAAAATATATAGAAGTAAAATTTCTATATTTCATTGGAATTAAGGTAGTATGGTCTGATGTAGATTTTGAAAAGTTAAAATATATTTTTTTCTTTTTTGCTCAATCTTCCACCTATTCCCACCCAGTTACCCCCAACTGGTGTCAGTCTGTTCTCTATCCATGAGTCTGTCTCTATGTTGCTTGTTAGTTCATTTTGTTCATAAGATTCCACATATTAATGAAATCATATGGTACTTGTCTTTCTCTGACTGCCTTATTTCACATAGGATAATGCAATCTGTATAATTATATTAACTAATATCACCACAATAAATTCAATAAAATAAAAAATAAAAAGATGTTTTCATAAAGTATAAGCAATTGTATTTAAGAATGAATATTTATTGATCTTAGTCTGACTAGCCAGAGACTAAAGCTATATAAGAATATACTAAAAGTCCTGTCTTACTCTTTTAAGCATGATTCAATATTACTAACTTAATTATTCAAAGTCATATATTCTGTAACACATCTAAAGTGTATAATCGAGTCTATGCTTTCATCTCTGGCCAAGTTCTCATTATAGTTGAAAGGCCTGCTCACCTCTGGCTGGCACATATCAAAAGTTAACCTGATAAGCAGAAGCTGCATGACTCCACCTCAGCACGCTCTCACCTGCTCCTCACTCCTAGGCTAAGGTTTGCAATTCTGATTCTTGCTCAAGTCTAGGAAGACACTTGACTTCAGGATGTCAGGGCACTTGTTGCAGAAAACAATAATTTTAGTTTATAAGTTACTTGATACTTTGAGTTCTTGCAAAAACCAAAGAAGCAGGAACCAACTTCCAGAAATGCCAACTCTGGGAGATTCACTTACCTTTAATAACGAACTGTTGAAAATTGGTTTTCACTTAGTCCCCTCAGCAAAGAACTCTCACCCTCCTCCTCTCAATTCTGTTGTTCTACTTTTTGTTTATTCCCCCTTCTTCTTACTCCTTATAAAAACCCTTGCCTGTACCAAAAGAGCAAGGTGGGGGTTTTTTTTGTTTGTTTGTTTGTTTTGGTATTTCTCTGAAGCTGGAAACGGGGAGAGACAGTCAGACAAACTCCCGCATGCGCCCGACCGGGATCCACCCGGCACGCCCACCAGGGGGCGACGCTCTGCCCACCAGGGGGCGATGCTCTGCCCCTCCAGGGCGTCGCTCTGTCGTGACCAGAGCCACTCTAGCGCCTGGGGCAGAGGCCAAGGAGCCATCCCCAGCGCCCGGGCCATCTTTGCTCCAATGGAGCCTCGGCTGCAGGAGGGGCAGAGAGAGACAGAGAGGAAGGAGAGGGGGAGGGGTGCAGAAGCAGATGGGCGCTTCTCCTGTGTGCCCTGGCCGGGAATCAAACCCAGGACTTCCGCACGCCAGGCCAACGCTCTACCACTGAGCCAACCGGCCAGGGCCTAAGGTGGGTTTTTGAGGACAGAAGTACCACCATCATCTCAAGTAGCTGACTCTTGAATAAGCCTCTTTCCTTTTGCACCAACACCTTTCTCTCATGAGTTTGACTTTTGTGTCGTGGCAGGCTGCCATACCCACAGTTAGTAACACAGCCATAGAATAGTTGAAAAATGGTACCTGAAAGGAATTAAAATGTTATACATGAAAACATCCACTTAGTATAAATGAAGGCTTTAAAAAAGAAGAGATAAACAGGTGATGAGATATACAGAATCAAATGTTATATATAATCACAACACATCAATAACCTACTTTACATATTAAGAAATTGAAAAACAAATGCAAAATAAAATCAAAGCAAGCAGAAGAAATAAAATAATAAAGGTTAGAGCAGAAATAAATAAAATAGAATGTTAGAAAACAATAGAAAAAATCAACAAACAAAAAGTCTAGTCTTTTTAAAAAAAATTAAAAGGTTGACATACTTTTAGCTAAATTGACCCAGAAAAACAGAGAAACCATAAGGTTTCTGCCTGGGGATGGAAAACCATGTAAAAATGAACAGCAAGGGCAGCTGTACAAGCTGGTGGCCTCACACAAGGGAGTCCTAGGGGGAACCTGTTGCTTCATGACAGTCCCTCCCAAGTACTTTCCATGACAAGCTTGTGCTTTGTGTACAAGGTCTACCTAAGTAAACCACAGAGTCTGTGAGCCACAAGGAAAATGCAGCTTTCTAAGGCATAGCCTAGTAATTCAGAAGTTAGCACCCTGTGTCAGGATTTACAGTGTTCTTGCTTCACTTCTGAGCACTGAGCACTTTCAGGCATAAACTGACAGATTTTCTTCCCCAGGGTCGACCAGAGGGTCAGGCGTGCAGCCAGCTTCCAAAGCCTGCTTCTTCACACTGGAACAGTGGCTGAGCCATCTTCCTGAGGTGCTCTTTCTACACCGAACCAGCAAGAGGAGTGAGCCTAGGCAGAGCTGCTTGCACTTTGGAAAGAGTCACAGAGGCACAAAACGTGAGCCATGGCTGAGCTGCTTGGTCACTCATCTTGTTGTGATCTTGCCTCTTCTACCCTAAGCCCTTTCTTTGTCTCATTGTCCAGCTTTAATGAGTGTACTCTCAAAATCACCTGGATTTGTGACTTAAAATATTCCCTGCACAAAGTGAAGAATACACATATTGCAAAAAGTGCCAGAATAGATCCAATTTGGCCTGGTCCCTTTCTGGTGACAGATTTCAGGTGTTTTGAAGATCAAAGTGACAGGATTGGCTGAGAGATTGAATTGGATGCCTAGTGTGAAGGAGAGAGAAAACAGGAAAAGCACTGGCCTTTTGGAACACACCATTGAGTGGTAGGTGCTGCTGCTGTCTGAATCAGATATGTATGGTGGCATTGTCAAGTTGTAGCAGAATACTTAGATAGTAGGAGAACTTTTGACAAGTGGGAAAAGGAAAACTGAGCCAAATGGTTAGTCAAATAGGACCAAACAAGTCAAGCAATTTATAGCCAGCTGATATCTTTCAAGATCTTATCTTCCCTAAAGACACGTGAGACCGTATAGTTTACATCTCTCCTCCCCAACCAGGAAGTAAATACCTTAAATCACCCTGGTTAGGGAGATAAATGACAGAGACCCAATTAGTTCCATGAGTGTCAGCCAAAGCCAAGGATGGATGAAGTCAGGGAAATAAATTATCTACCAATCAAACAAACAATTAGAACCAAACAAATACAAGATAGAGGCAAAACTGACCAGAAAATGATCCCGGTCCTTCTATGCACTTATTGTGATAGTGAACATATTAAAGGACACACCTGGAAAGATGATGAATATTCTCCTGAAACCCTCCCCTATGACTTTCCCTAGGGTTCCCACCTTTAGAAAACATATATGAGCACTTGGCCTGGCTGGTGGCTCAGTGGATGGAGCATTGGCCTGGCGTACGGTCGTCCCAGGTCTGATTTCCAGTCAGGGCACACAAGAGAAACAAACATCTGCTTCTCTCCCCTACGTCTCCCCCTTCTTTTCCTCTTCATCTCCCACAGCCAGTGGCTCGCCTGGTTCTAGTGTCATCCCTAGGCACTGAGGATGGCTTAGATATTCCAACAGTGTCAGCTTCAGGTGCTAAAAACAGCTCAGTTGATCCGAGCATAGGATCCAGATAGGGTTTTTGAGTGGATCCCGGTAGGAGTACATGTGAGTGTCTGTCTCACTCTCTCCCCTCCTCTAACTAAAAGAAAGAAAGAAAATAAAGAAAGAAAGAGAACATATAAGATCCCTTTGGGATCCACAGTGCACTCTCCTTGGAGCATACCCACTCCTTATCTGAGGCGTGAACCTTTTATTTTCTTTCTCCTAAATTCTCACTGTCACCACCTTTAAAGAATACACTCTTAAAATCACCTGGACTTGTGTTGTTCATAGTCAAGAACCCAGACATTACCGACCAGCCACAGGGAGGCTCTGGCCAATCCCCACTGAAATGCTGTTGGCTGAGGCCAGCAGGTTCACGTGGGATTCAGGCAGATGGTAGAGAAGCTGCAGAGCCGGAGAGCATTGGGCCATTACTATTTAATAGAGTCTTGCAAGGGCAGACAAGCAAACAGACAGGGAAAAAGCCCTGTTGCCTCTCATGGCAACAGGTGAATGAACAGCAAAACGGCCCATTGCAAAGGCGGGCAAATGATCTGCAATCCGCCCTGAATCAAAGCACTCTTACCCTTACATAGGCTATGCACATGTGGCTCTGCCATGTGCTCATGCACTAATTAAACAAAGTGCAAGCAAGCCAGCCTAACACAGCTATTTTCCCAATTCTCATCCAGTGGCAAAGTGAGACACGCCAGTCAGGTCCTGGAAGATGTCCAGGCTGGAGGTATAGGGCCATCTAGTTGTAGGGCCATCAGCCTATCATGGCAGTAAGGTCACCTTAAGTTTGTGGGGACCATGAAAGGGACAAAGAGAGGGCCCTAGGACACCCCACAGTATTGTGTCACTCAAGGAGATGAGCCAGATGAGGCACTGGGCAGGAGTAACCGGAGAGCTGAAGGAAAATGAGAAGAAAACGTTTCAAGAAAGGAACTGGCAACTGTGGTGAGCTTGCCAGTGAGGTCCAGTGATTGCATCTAGCAACACTAGCCTTGGGTTACCTGTTAGAAATGTTCTATGGGAGTGCTGAGATCACGCTTCCCCTAATGGCTGAGAGTGAGGTGGCAGGTGCAGCAGGAATATGGTAGTGATGTTTAAAGTGGAACCCTAGAGGATGAGTAAAATGCAGAAACCACAGGTTGAACCCAAAACACAAAGCTAGTGTGTTCCAAAAGGAA